>NW_026136718.1:22064047-22729047 GCF_905237075.1 Dicentrarchus labrax | reverse complement strand
ACAGCCTAAAATCTGTTAAATATATATATATTTATGCAATCATAAACACAGGTATTAAAACTGAGTTGGACAAAGTAATAGTGACATTTTCCTGCAGTATGTGATAGATTATTTTTGTTTTTTCACATTAGTTCCCCTATGTACCAATAAACCACTACCACTTGATAATATCAGCCCTATGAAATACTGGCCAAGTTCTAACATTCCTGTAAAAATATACAGTAACAAAACTCTACGTGTTAAAGTAGAAGGCTGCAGATACTGTATATATGTATTATTGCTAACAAGTCCATTGAACATATGAAAACCAACAATGTGTTGGTCCATGTCTCAATACTATCCAGCTTCCACAGCCTTTCTGTGGCTCTCAGCCCCAAACCCTAGGGTTCTCACTCAACATGTAAAGTTTAAAAAAAAATGGGTCATAAATATATGCTTTAATTTAAAAAAAAAAAAGGCTAAATAATTTCAGCTGGGCACTGCAGTTTCATCAAATGACCCTCAAACAGGGGGAAATGTCGATTTTTTGGGGGGGGACTATTAGCCGTGGATAAGTACACATTGTTGTTTTTAATATGTCTCCCTCACTTTTCAAAATGCTAATTTTGTCCCTCTCACTTCAATTGTTTTGTCGGCTCTGTAAGATGGCTGCTGCTGATGTGGAACTGTTTCTGTTGAATCTGCTATCACATCAGTATTAAACAAACTGGACGGTGTATTTTCTGCTAAGAACAAACAAGTGCAGTTAAAGTGTTTGTTTGACATGAAAGATGTGTTTGCCATACTTCTGACAGGATTTGGTAAGTTTAATTTACCAACTATGCTATTCATTTCCTTTGAATGGTTGTAGGTCTATCCAACTGCATCCAGAGGCACTTTGGCCAGCGCCCACGGATAAATGACCAATTTGTATTTTGCAATTTGAATTTGTCTGTCAGGCTGCCAGTGCATAGCAGAACTGTAGAAACGTGGTGGTTCAACATGTGTGGTTGACCTGGTTACAAATATAACAAGCTTTCTGTGAATAAAGTGAGTAATGCCTATAATGTTTATTCTATGCCTATATATATACACACACACACACACACACACACACACAGAAGAACACAAGCATGCACACAGAGCGCACACACACAGCCAAAGTAATTAAAAGTAAATGGGACTTCATATTTATGTGAACAAACATTTGGACTCTGATGTTTTTCCATCCGTTGCTTTCCAGCTGATCTCATTCAACTAAACTTCATCATCAGACCCATTATTTCTCTTTACTTTTCATGTCCGCTCTGTGATGTTTACTCCTTTTTCATTTCCTTTTTTGTGAAATGTGCATCTTCAGCCTTATCACTTCTCCCTCTCTCTGCCATGCCCCCATCATTTGAATGGGAATAAGCCATCAATCCGGCTCCTCTGAGCTTAAGTGCTGTGACCAGTTATACTTATTACCACATGAATCGCAGAGAGAGAGAGAGAGGACAATTTATGCCACACAACAATGGGGAGGGCAGTTAATATTTTTCAGCCTTGTTGCTCAAAAGAGACCATCTGCCTCGATAATAGATACTGCTGGGCCCGGCTATAGATAACCGAGACAGGCCAGACTCCCCAAGAAAACCTGGTGCACGGTGACACTTGTAGAAAATCTTTAATTTGGGTATCTTTTACACTTCAAAAGATTCTGCCAAGGTAACAGAAGGCATTACACAGATATCGATCTTAATTCAATGCAGTCACTCAAAGTCAGACAGATGGGTTTTTAATGCCCTTACAGGGCCTTTGTGCTCATCTTATCACAACTTTAGACCACAGTGGATGGTTGTATTACTCATGGAAGAGCATCTTAGCAGAAGACCCATTTAGACGCATCAGGTAGGGAAGCAGGACCTTTGATACGACTATTTGTTTATAACAAATGCTCTAATAATTAACCTTCTTATGAACAGCGGCCTTTATCTTGCTGAATAAGCATGTAATTGACTGTTTGCTAAACCCGCCTCCAAAAAAAGATCGTGGAGTCAGAGCTTAGCAACCGTAACTAAGCATGGGATGTCAGTCAAGCTGGTTGAAGCAATGTGCATGGTGCTGTATTAAGAGTGATACATATTTGGTCTATGTTTTATTTTTTTACATTGAATAAACGAAAATAAATAAACTCGAGCAAAAGTGTATGAAATGGGTTAAAGAGTGTGTTGTTCTGCTCTGGTGTAAGCTGCAAATGCTAGCATGCTAGGCTAACTAGCTATTAGCAGTAGTAACACAGCATTATTTCCAAAGACATGTCATGAGCTAAATGCATTAGATAGAGTTATGTTTGCTGAACTGCACAACCTAAAACTCATTTCTCTTTTAAAAGTGAAGCACGCTGTTTAAAAAGATTAGAACCACTTGTTTTACTTATCCTAGTATCTTCTTTCTCTAGAAATACCATCCAAGGGTTATTTTAGAATGACATTTTAATTATATTTTAATTACTATAACTTAATTAGAATCGTCATTTCACCTGACAGATCTCATGGGCATTGGCTGGAAATTAGAAAGATGGTTTTGTTCACTCTGGTGTAAAATGTAAAACACCCATTTGCTCAAAAAACAACTGCGTATTTAAAGTGATCGAACCTGTCGCTGTTATCACTGTAGACTATGTGCCGTACAAGAACTAAAAGTTTGACAGGCGTAGCAACAGTAACAAAAGGCGACGGGGCCTTTGTGAATCAATGAGTGCAATAAAACCTGCTCTCGCTGTGTTATAAAGTAAGCTCTTCTGGACTGATAAATCTATCAACTGTAGTTTAAAGCCATTATGAAGTACCTGAGTAAGTGTGACCCTCAAGCATGAATTTCATTTTTCACACCTCACCTGTTTCTGAGCTCTGGGACTTCTCCACAAGGAATTCTCGAATTTTTTCCACCCACAGATAAAGGATGCTCTCCCCCATGTGCTCCCTGTTGAAATTTAAATATTTCCATATGAATTGTTTAAGGGACACAGACCACAAAGAAATCGCCCTGTGGAGCCATGAAAAGCTTTTGTTGCGGCTAATATCACTCTACAGTACCTCCTTGTGAAGTCAGAAATTATGAGAAGCACTCACACATAGAGGTCTTCCAGGCTGTTTGCCAATTTGGCCCTCTCAGGGCCTCGCAACCACGCTGCACTACAAAAGCCGAGAACAAATAGAGGGTTATTGACTAGGATGAAGAGTGGATTTTTGAGTGGGATGTTGTTCTATCAGTTCAGCACATCACCGCAAGATTAAATTTGAAAGGCAAATAGACTTACTTGATCTGGTAGATGGGGGGAGATATGCTTGGATAATCAGGTGGGAGAATTATCTGATCAATAAGGAACAAATAAATAAACTGGATTACAGGCAATCTTCAATGCCAGCGACATGTGATTAATATGCAAGATTTTCTTTTTGTCTACCTGCAAACATGCTGTTAGTTTTGGCTCGTCCAAGTCATCGGATACTTTGATGCAAAATATTCTGGATGCTTCATCTATAACACACCACTCATCCCCATAGATGGATGACAGAGCCTCGACCTCTTCAATCTGATTGAGAGGAAACAATAACACAATCATTACTTATGAATGAATGTGTAAAGTCGTTTCAGCATTTGGACCAGGGATATACTGAAGGCTTTACACTCTAACCTCATGTATATTAAAAAACTGCTGCAGAGACTCAACATTCAACTACAACTTAGTTAACTAAACATTTGATTTTCCAGAAAGAAACTGAAAACCCAGACGGTCATTTAAAGCAATAGTTCAACAATTTAAGGAGTATGCTTTTTTTTTTCAGTTTATATGACATGAAATTTAAACAGAACATTTTCACTTATATGTTTCTATATTGATGTTACATTGTGTCATTTTATATTCCTACATAATAGCATGATAATACAAAACCAGCAAGGGGATTTGACTTTTCAGGCAATCTGGATAGGAGAAATGTAGTTGAAGCTTGGGATACAGTTTGAAACCTTTTTCTATTATTCAACACACACAATATGGTGCCTTTGTGTGTCTTGGAGGACTGTGCAAATACCTTCAGAACAATGTTATTGTAAAAGCCTTTTTCTTTTTTTTTTTTTTTTTTTTAAAAAGGTCACCAGCCAGGTATTCCTTGATCCAAAAATCATGTGTTTAAAAGACCAGTGTGTAGGATTTAGTGACATCTAGCGTTGACAGGGCTACTGTAGAAGCACAGCAGTTAAACATGGCGGACGCCATGGAAGAGGACCCTCTGTGGATAAAAACAACTAATTCTAAGATAACGAAAACACAACAGTTCTCATATTCAGGTGATTATAATGAAAAAATACCTATGAATATTATATTCCATTTCAACAGATCCTCCCAGATGCTACACACTGGACCTAATGTAACCAAAAGTAATGGTAATACATGGGAGACCCTAACTGGGGCTCCAACAAAGACACTGGGTAAAAACAAGCAGTTTTAGCAGTTGAATAATGAGTGCTTGTGATAGTGGTAATTTGTGTTCACTTTTTGTCTTTTTTCATGCTGTTTTGGCTGCATTGTGTTAATGTGTTGCTTCTTTGTGCACCATGCAGCACCTGCTGAGCTTCAAACATCAATTGGATATGTGTTAATGAATCCAGACACCTTGGGAACCTCCACTGTGTGTGTGTGTGTGTGTGTGTGTGTGTGTGTGTTTTATGGTTTATGCACAGTCGCCCAAGCATTTTAATTATGCCTCCATTGTGTCTCAGACAGATAGAGAAAAGGGCCTGTTTGTGTCAGATTTGTCAGCCTGCCTGGATTCGCTATTTGAGCTCAATATTAAAACATTGTAAATTGGCTTATACGCTCTCTGCAGGCCACATCCAAATACTACAACAAAAGAAAAAAAACTGAACACAACTTGCTGTCTTAACTTTATGTGAAAGCATGGGAAAACTTACTTGAGCCTGAAGATCTCCTTCATTGTCCGGATTTATGATGTCGGCCATTTGTGCATTTCATCATCGAGAGTCAGCTATTAAAAATAGGAATCTGAGTCAGTCAAAAAACAGAGTACATAAAAGTAAAAGCACATGAACTACATGTTGAGATACAGCCTGTTTGTGGACGCGTTAACTGCTTCCAGGGCAAAGCTGATTGGGTGCGAGGGGTTTTGGCTTCCGGGTTCTGGTCGCGGACAACATTTTCGACAAGTACGATGCAAAAGACGAATAAATCAATGGTAATTTATCATTTTTAATTTCTGGTCAACGTGTAAGGGACGCGTACACGTCACTGTACGTTTTACACTGCGTCTGAAAAAAAGGGCCACGGCTTTTATTTTGAAAGGCTTAGACGTTTTTCCCGGTGGAGTTCCGGTCTGCGGAGATCAGCTGATGTCAGTGTAAACAGAAAACAGAGGCGTGTGTGTGTGTGTGTGTGTGTGTGTGAGTGAGTGTGAGAGAGAGAGAGAGAGAGAGAGAGAGAGAGAGAGAGAGAGAGAGAGAGAGAGAGAGAGCTATATTTCGCCATTGGTAGAGTCAGTATAAGACGATAAATGTGCAGTGTGTGAGTGACAGTATGAAGTGTGCCTCCGCGCTGTTTGTGCCGCAGTAGAGCCGCAGGAAACGGCTCACAGAGGCTTAAAACATCACATGCAGCCTCACAGAGGGCCCGAGTGAGAGCTGAACACCCTGGATTGGACTTCACAGGACTGGACTAGTTGAAGCAGTAAGTGTCCGGCTTTAGGCTGCTGATGTGTTATTCATGTCACCTGCCAAGAACAGCTGCTCCAGCCAAACACCTGGCATCACTTCACTGTGATTCACTTTACATAACAAATGCAGCCTTCCACTGGGAGGATTTGAGATAGACAAGAAATGATGTTAGTTGTATTTCATGATCCCACTGTGCAGATTCTGGGATTGCAAAAGTCACATAAGAGCTCTGGTGAAAGAAATACTCAGACACTTTACTTACTAGTAAAAGTGCCAGTGCATTAATGCAAAAGTACTCTACTAGCTGTGAAAGTACTGCATTCAAAATCATACTAAAGTGAAAGTACAGAAGTATTATCAGCAAAATGTACTACTGAACAATACTACTGAAAATGGCTTGTGTTACTGAGAAATTATTATATATGACATTAATTGTTTGTATTGGCTGTAAAATAAATGTAATGGGGAAAAGTAGAATAATTCCAGTATAAAGTACAGTAGCATGAAATGGAAATACTTAAATAAAGTTGAATAAATGAATAAATATAGAAATTTAAGTGTTTAAATACAATACTTGAGTAAATGTACTACTTTTGGGTATTTAAAGTGTTAAACACATATGACAATACAATAATTATAATAATATTAATGATATACTATCATAGCGTCTACTTTTCATCAGTTTACAAATAGAAAAAAATCTAATCTATTGATCATTTGACCATAGAATAATTAATTGTTCAACTTTCAGGCATAAAAGGAATATTCATTACTCAGTTGAATAAAAAAGTTGTAAATATCTTTTAAAGTTCCTTTTTAAAGACTTATGTCCAAGATATGTGTGAGGTGTGACACTGTGCAGCTGAACAATAAACCTGTCAGAGCACAAATGGGAGTCAAATGAGAGAGCAGATTAAACATTATAATAAATGAATAGAAATACAAATGAAAGCTGCATTTTTTTAAATGATTGATAATAGAGACACCAAAGAAAGCTCTGCCTGTATCCTGATTATACTGTTAAACTACGGTTTATAGGGATTTAAGGTGTTTCCCAGAGAGTGAAGCCTACAGTAGAAAGACCGGCTGAGTAACCGTTAGTGTCACATGCTTTTCAGTCCCAGGTAAACCTGTTTCAGCGCAGACAGCTGATTCATCTCTACTTGTTGACGTTAGCCATGTGACATGCCACAACGTTGCTTAAAGCTTTCCCATTGTCGTCGCTGCATACTAGGGTTTTGATTAGAGCGTCATGTGGACAGGAGGCTGTGTAAAGGGGAAAAGGAGGACGTGTTTCCTTCCAGTAAGGCTGGTCTGGTGACTGCCACCTTTTGTAATAGTTCAGATTTCCTTTTTCTCCCATTTGACAGTTGCTTTTTCCTCCGTGTCAGACAAAACAGACTCTTGTGATGTTTTCCGTTTTAGTGTCCTAAACAATGACAGATGATGACTTAAGCAATATAAAGCAACAACTTCCCCAATTTGAACTCTGGAGTTTTGAATAGTAATTTTAAAGGTTCTGCTATTGTTAAATAAATAATAAATTGCCATAAAATTTGGTGCATACATTTATGATTCATGGTGAATTGTAATAACTTTGGTGATATCTTAAGTTTTCCTCTAACTTCATCATCAGATTAAAATCTGATATATACTGAAAGGTCCAGTGTGTTAGGAGGCTAACAATAATAGGCTAATAATAATAATAATAATTGAGCCGGTTTTATCTACAGTGGATCCTCTTCCAAACAGGCCAGCATGTTGAACCACCATGTCTCTACAGTAGCCCAGAGCCTTTTGCATTTTTAAGAGTTTCACGCCCATCCTTTTTTTCTCCTACACCCTTGGAAGGGGAGTTGGTTGCAATCTACCCCTTCACTGCTAAATGCCACTGAATCCTACATGCTGGCCCTTCAACATGAGCATGTTAGCATGCTGATGTCCATGTTTCACTCAGTATAGCTTAGCTGTAGACTCTTTTTTCATTTATGGCTGTTATAACATAGATAAAAACAGTATATTCAGACATTCCAGTTTGTCATAGAGGGTATTTTAAAATCCTATATTCTTATTTAACTGTTTCTCAAATGGATTGCTGACTCTTTCTGCCCTTGTCAGTCTGGTTGAACCAGTTTGTTTAAACAAACTCTTCACACAAAATAACATCTACAGTATTTGTAAGGAGGACTTTCTAAAAGCATTAAAGACCATTCAAAATATAGAACAATCCTCTCAGCCATCTGACTGTACTGAATCAAGCTTTTGTATTAAGTATTAAGTGTAAGTATAATTTCTTAAAGTTTTCTTAGAAAGTACTGCCACTGATAAACTTACAGGCTCATGATTAGTAATGAGCATAAACCTACTGTAGCTTCTGGGTTTCTTTTCAGAGACTCAGTGCACGTGTGCTTCTGAAAGCATCTTTTTAATTACAGTTGAGTCACAGAAATAAATAGCATCTGTTTGTGCTCTCCCTGTTTCTTCCCTGCAGGGGTCCATGGAGGAACTGGAGCCAGAGGAGCAGTTCCTGCAATACGCGCGGAACGGAGATCTGCCCGGGATTCAGAGGCTCCTCATGTCCACAATAAAGGAGGAGACGCACATCAACATAAACTGCAAAGGTACATGAGGAACACAGGGGAGCAATATCAATGATAGCGTGTGGTGTAACACACTATGTACTGTTTTCTCAGGTAAGAAAAAGTCTAACCTGGGATGGACGCCTCTTCACTTGGCCTGTTACTTTGGACACAAAGATGTAGTGGAGGAATTACTGAAGGCAGGTTTTCTTTTTTAAAAACAATTAAAGTTATAAAAGAATTTTGCTTTAGATTATGAATAACTGTATGGCTAACGTGTGTTTTGTTACACCCTGCAGGCAGGGGCAGATGTTAATTTGCCCAATAATATCGGAGATACGCCGCTGCACAAAGCTGCCTTCACAGGAAGAAAGGTACCTGAATGCGCCATCGATTTTTCTGATTTTAGGTTTCTCTCTACTCTTCTCGTCTCTTTGTTGATAGTATGATTTTGTGCATGCATTTATTCATCCATTCAGTCAATCAATCAATCAATCAATCACGTATTGATCAGGAGGTTGTCATGCTGCTGCTGCACTATGATGCATGTGCTACTGTCATCAATGGGACAGCACAGATTCCTAAAGATGTCACTCAAAATCCAGAGATCAGAAGCATGTTAGAAGGTGAGAGGGACACGTTGTCATCTAAGAGATATCATGGAAACATATTTATCAGTCTCCATGTTTAATGTTTTAATATTCATTGGTACAAGTTGTTTACATAATCTATAGATTCTAAAATCACTCGCTTTTTTGTGTAAATCCCATCCTTTTACTGATCCAGCGGCCGAGAGAACAGAGGAGAGAAAACTGGAGGAGGAACTTTTGGACGCTGCACGAGATGGAGACCTTTCAACTCTAACTCAGCTGGTTAGTACCACATGCTGATATCTGTTCTAATACTTCCAAAGATATGAAGCCAAAATCTGAAACATGAGCTTTAATCTTAGATGATAGTTGAATGTCCTCAGGAGGAATTTTCTGTAGTTACTGTGGTGGTGGGGGGGGGGTTGTTTTGGGGGTTCGGTTCAGAGTTATCAGCCCTGCTGGCAGCGTGGCTGTAGTGATAGTAATGTCTGTCAACCCACCACCTTGGTCCAGACTGAAATATCTCCACAACCACAGTAAGTAAGTGGGGAAGTTGTATGTTTCCACTTTAACTATTCTAGCTCTCGGACACAGAGTGAGAAATCAAAGAGTCATGCTACAGTTCTTAGCAGAATAATAAAGATTTGCGGGACGTTTGGGGAAAAAAAACCCATCTGTTTTTGTCCTGCGTGTTTGCTGCAGCTCAGCAGGAAAAAGCCTCCAGACATCAACTGCACAGATCTGCTGGGTAACACTCCGCTGCACTCTGCAGCGTATCGAGGCCAGAAGCAGTGTGCCCTGAAGCTGCTCAAAAGTGGAGCCAGCCCCAACATCAAGAACAAGAATGGTAAGACCAATCAGCCAAAACTGGCAATCACGACTGGCTCCTTTTCACTTCTTTTTGATAGTAAGAAAGCCTTGTCCTTTAACAAACCATACATCTCTATATTTAAGACTGCTGCTTGTACCAAAAATATTCCTTCTGGTGTTGAGTCTCCATTCCTTCACTTAAATAAAAATAGCAACTGACTGAATAAGCAGCTATAATCTCTGATTAGTTTTGCCAGACACCAAGGTTATTTTTGTGAGTAAAACGTGATTATTAATGCAAAAACTGTAAAATCTATGATTACATGAGAGGCACAAGCTGAGGCTGGTTTGGATGTAAATGACTCCTTGATATTTATAACAGTTGTCGCCAGCCTGTAAATATCATTCAATCAAGCAGTATATTTTTCCCTCTGTATACATGTGTTCTGTTGTACTAAAGCCCCACTTGTCTTGTGTGTGCTTAACTCACAGGCCAGACAGTGTTTGACCTGGCTAGTGATACAGCAATGAAGCAGGTCCTTGAAGGCAGCGTTCATCGAGTGAGTGCCCTGCTGATAGACGGCTCCCTAAAGTTATTTTGATTTGTTTTGTTGGTTTTTACCTTACTTCTTACTGTTTCTCATCTGTTCCTCTTGCAGGGTATGACACGCCATGTCAAGAAGTACGAAGGACTTCTCTTGAAGGTAAAGTAAGGGAGTTGTTCTGAGAAAATTAAGCAAAATAACTTGTATGTTACATTTAGAGACCCTGCTGCAAACAAGCAAACAGAAACACATTGCAATACATTTAGTGGTGTGAGTTATTAAAGCAGGTTATAGCAAGAATAAGGTTTCTAATTTTTCTGTAGTTAGTCTTGAAGCGAAATCGTAAAAAGGTTCAAGTTGATATAATTAAGTAACATTTTGTTGAAGCTGCATGTTATTGTTATATTGCATGAAAGAATGAACTACAGTCACATGAGCACTAGAAAGTTTATTAGAAGATAGATGCCAAAAATTTCCTTCAGATATACAATTTTACAAGTTACACATTAACCCTAATTTGTTGCTGGACTGTCAGTGTGTTTTTAATTAATATAATTGTAATCACATTGTACAATGTGCATGTGCTTGTTGTCATCATCCTTCATGGAGGTTAAAAACTATAAACTGTGTTTTTAATAAAAGAACTGCTGTAAAATCTGATTTAAACCAAAGAGTGTGTAGCTGAAACTGGGTTAGTTCAGGAAGTGAATCACTTCACAGTCAATTGGAATTAGGCATTGATTAGTCAATGACCTGCAAAAGGATTTACAGGCAGCACAAGGACGATGTCACATCAGCAGTGTAATGTATTACATGCTCTACTGAGCTGTTGTGCAAAAAGTCATGAAAACTAAAGAATAACCTGTACAAACGGTAAAACCTGTAATACTAAACACGCTGCATGTAGTGTGGTAGTAGACTGTAAGCGGGAACAGCACAGGTGTTGGTAATAATCTTAATGAAGATGTAACGAATGCAGCCATAATTAATGTTATTAATCACACCTGTGCTTTTCCTGCTGCAACGTCTCAAAATGTCTGCTGCAAGTTAAAAAGCTAGCAGTGACAGAGCATTAAAGGATAAGTTAAACCTGCAATAACAGATTTTTTTCAAACATTATTATTAAAAAAGCCATCACTGAGCCTCACAATTTAACCTCTATTACAATGAACCAGCTACCAACTGTAGTTTATTTCGAGTCATTCTCACATACAACGTTTTAACGCTGGAAATGCACACCAGCACACCAAATGTTTATTAATCCACAGCTGAATATAGTCCCAGTTATAAAACTGCTTGGATGTTGACATGAGCGCTATTTAAATGTCAGAATCTGGCAATTATGGCAGCTTCCAAATTACGTGGCCGCAGAATTGGGAAACCCTAAAAATTGACTTTACGTATTTGCACTGCCTGCTGAGTTAATCAGTTAGACAACAAACCCAGACTTAGCTCACTTGTGTGTGTATTTCAGCTTTTATATAAGTGCTTGTGTGTCTCAAGCATTTGAAATATGTTTCTAAATGCAGCGTGAGTGCAGTCAATTTCATATATTTTCAATTTACTGTATTTTCTCAAGGTGCTGTGCTTCTTCGTCAGCCGCTTCTAAAATCAGAAAAGACTGAACAATAATAGAAACCACCGAAAATCAGACTGTGATTCTTCTCTATGTGTCATCCCACAGAGCTCCAGATTTTTTGGCTGGCGCTCCTGCTGGGTCGTCCTTCAAGATGGGGTTTTATCCTGGTACCCAAAACAGTATGTGCTATCTTTGTCCTCCTTGAATCAGATATTTGTCAAGACGACTGCAACAGATAAATAAAAATACTGCAGGCTTTTGATTATAAAGACGCTGTAAGTGACTCTTTCACACTCAATTAGATAAAAATTGGGAGATGGTGTCTTCTACACCTCCATTGAAAATGTGTAATATGTTGGGGAAAAAAATTCCAGCCTGCAGAAGAATGATCTCAGGAAAATATAACCTCTTTCTCACATGAAGGTCAGATGCAGCTGCCAATGTCAGAAGGCAAGGCTGTAAGTCCCTTACACATGCTCAGTGTTTGGTAAGCCAGCATTTAAGACTTAAACTCCATCTTTTGACTACTGTGTTGAATTTGTGTTAGAGTAACTTTTGCATCAGGGAATGTTTTTGATGTTTTCATTTCCAGATCCGAGCCAAAGATAGCTGCTTTTTTACCCTCAAGTGTTTCGATGACAGCGTGCATCACTTCAAAGTATCACCTAAAAAAGACCCAGAGGCAGCAAGAAAAGTATGTTTAATTTCTCCTCCGGTTGTAATATCAAACACTTTCCTAAAGGTTAAGTTAACTCCAGATCTTCTTTGACAAATTATTAGCATTTTGTATGGGTATTTTTTGTACTTTTATGCTTTTATGCTAAAAGATCATGAAATGTTGCTCAGTGTAGTTTTGTAACTATATGATTTTATCAACAACATTGTAAAGGACACTGATACAAAGGCTAACTAAGGTCTGAGTCACATCCTGTTTGAACTTCCCATTAGCTTAGACAGCTAGTGTGTTAATATTAAAGCCACACAGCTCATACTGCTGTTTGTTGGTAGGAATTTAGAGTAATAATTAGTAACTAAAGTTACTGTGACTACTTTAGAGATGAATAGAGAGTTTTGATATGTAGGAATCTGAGATAACTTTTGTTTCTGTTAAACTCTCAGCCGACACAATGGTGAAAGTGACAATCATAGCTTAGACACTGGTGGGGATAATGCTAGTTAGTTCAGGCCAAAAAGTAAAAGAAGCACGGTTCTAATTAGCATTTTTAGTAAAACATTAATAAGCTCAAATCTGTCAGTGAAAATCTTTGATGCGTCTTTTTTTGTGTCTAAATTAAAAAATATATATATGTCAATAAATTGTTGTATGTGCCTTGGAACATAATTTGCTTTAGTAAAAATTAATACATTTGAACAAACTAGGATTATATTGTCCGCTCGTTTAAACAAAATCAATAACAAAATCATTACCCTCTGTCAGAGCTGTAGACACTCGGAGACTGTGAGACTGGACTTACTTGAGACTTGATGGGAAAAAGCTGAGGAGACTGGACTTGTTGACCCACAAATATTGGAAAATGCAGTATTGTATTTTAGTTCAGCTCTGCCAAACTTTCATGAATAATTGATAACATAACTAGGTCGGAACGTCTCTATAACCTAATACACTCTTTCAGTTGTTGCTGCTGGCACCAGAATAATTCAGATGAGAGAAATTAGCTTTGATTGTCAAATTAATTTATCCATACACATAAATGAGTAACTCAGTAGTTTCCCCTTATGTCAGCGTATCGCCTGTTTTCCTCCCTGCAGCCGTGGAAATGATCCTGACTTCCAAATCACTAATTTATGTAAGTAAATCTGTAAGTAATAAAGCTTTATACATACATAGCGAGCATGTAAATACAAATGTATGGAAGATAAAACAAGACGGGTAGGATAAATTAAAAGAGCGACGACAGATGAGAAAACAAACAAGAAGGGGATCTATAAAAGGCCTGTAGAGGAAGGTTTTGAGGAGCCGCTTAAAACAGTCCATGGATTCAGTGGATCTGAGTGATTGGGGAAGACTATTCCACAGTGTTGGGGCTAAAGCAGCAAAAAATGCACGGTCACCTTTAGTTTTGCAGTTAGAGTGTGGAAAGGATAAAAGGCCGAGATTTTAGGAGTGAAGAGACCGAGGAGTTGGATGAGGAACAAGGAGATCTGAAATGCAACTGGGGGCAAGGTCATGAAGTGCCTTTTATGTAAGCAGTAAGATCTTATAGTTGATTCAGAATCTTACAGGAAGCCAATGAAGGGATGCGAGAACAGAAGTAATGTGTGACCGACGGCTGGTTCTGGTTAAAAGTCTGGCGGCTTCATTTGTTTAACTGTAAACAATTTAAGGAAGCTTGACTGAGCCACGTCTAGAGGGAGTTACAGTAATCTAGACGGGAGAAGATGAAGGCGTGAATTAATTGTTGTTTTTTTTGTGAATAAATTGATTTTTGCGATATTTTGTAGCTGCAGAAAACACGATGTACAAGTTTTGTAACATGATGGTGAAATGTCATATAGTGGTCAAAGATTCTGTTGCTGTAGTTCCTGCTTTTAGTAATTAAGAGCTCCTTATTTTAATAAAATATTTAAGATCATTATTAATATGTTTTCATTTGTCTATTGTGTTAATTATTAGAAAGATTAGGATTTTTTTACGCCGTCCACCCTGTCTTTTAAAGAAGAGGGGTGGCGGTCTGCGCAAGGGCTTCGTGATTTTCATATTTTTTTTTAACTAGAATGTTTTTATGTCAATGCTCCTACAGCTTATAGTAATAACATAATCCTCCAAGTGTGATCTAACTATTAAAACTGTTAAATTGAATCTGTGTGTGCACTCAGCTACTTACAATTTGCCTTTGAGGGCTTTGCATATAATTACGTTTTTTCCGTTATGACCTCTGTCTACTTCAGCTTGACTTTTTTTTTTCACCTGTAAAGCAGTTTCAAGTTCACTACACTGCCTAATCATTATATATATATATATATATATATATATATATTATTTTTGATGAAAAAGCTAAATCACTAATTTGGCAGCGTAGTCACATTCAGGATCAGGACTGCTGCTTATTTTAATGTGACCAATCAGAAATATATTAAGATGAAAACCAGCAGCAGGGATGTAGAATCACTACAATGTTTCAAACAGACAGGAACTCATCGTGTTGGTTTTTTTGCACAGTTGCACCTTCGTTTTGAGTGCTAAGTGTAGGCCAAAGGTATAAGACTTGGACTTTCCTTTAAGACTTAAGACGTGACTTGGACTTGCCCTCTAAAGAAATCAGGCTTCATCTTGGTCCAAAATACTTGAGATTTGTCTTGGATTTGCCCTCTAAAAGCTGGATTTGGACTTTTGAAAACTTGGCCTTGGTTCAATGTTTAATTCTCATGACGAACCACAGAACAATCTGTTATTGTCTTCCAGGCATGGCTGGACGCACTGGAGGAGCACTCAGCTTACAGCACACACTACTGCTCCCAAGAACAGGGCAGCGAGGAGGAAGAGGAAGTGATGTCACTCGGGGAGCTAACAAACTCACTACAGGTGGCTGTAAACAAGAAGATCCATAATTAGCATGTCAGCATAATGATCCGTAGTGTTTCCACTGAACTAGAAAGCCCCACGGTCCTCCCACTCTGCACTGCTTTTGTTAATCTGCAGTCCCCTCTCATCTCTCTGAATCCAGGCAGCGGAGGCCAGCCAGAAGAAACTGGAAGAGGAGGTGGCAGCCTTCCTGTCCTTGCTGAAAAATGATGGGCTGGCAGAAAGTAAAACCTGTTATTTTATTGCCAATTAAGTCTTTTTTAATTTAATGTAATACACTTAACAGAGGAGAAACCTCACAGATGTGAACCATTCGAGAGTGGAAATGCAAACCTTATAATTAGAATTACAAGCCTCGTCACGCAGATTTAAATGTACAGTATTGATGGAATAATGGCTGACATCTTTATAATTAATAGTCTGCACCATCTGTTTCTGTCATTAGAGGTTTGCTGTGCTTGTTGTGTTTCTGAGAACATAAAAAAATACACTAAGAAACTTGAACTTCATGTTAGCTGTTTGTTTGGCTTTTTCATTTCAGTCATAACTTTGTGCAAGTGGTCGCTCATTGATGTGTTTGTCCCCTCAGGGTTTCCATCCGCCATACTGCAGAAACTGCAAGAAATCTATGAGTTGTCCAGTGATACCAGTTCCAGTCTCAGTGTCTGTCTCACCGTCTTCTCCAGACAGGAAGGGGTAAGTGTCAGCCTTCCCGGGACAGACTAGTGTCATTGTTTGAATACGGTCAGCAGCAATCAGTCAGGTTTTTGTCTATTCTACCATTGTTTATGAGCATTTTACTCTCCACAACCCATAGCATAAAAAAGTTTATTGTGTAATTTCACAGTATACACACATTTCACATATATATGATTTGAGTGAACTGACCGTTTAATTAAATGCAGACTAGAAATGCTGTAATCAACAGGATCCTTGCTGTCTGTGGGTCCATATATATAGTGATGTTTCCTTTAAAAATAACATGTAAAAACAAAGTGTGATTCATAAGAAAGCGGCGGCACCTCCTTATGAAAGCAGCTCAGTGGAGTGCAGTGATTATAAGCTGTCGGATGGGTTTTCTTTGTGTGTGATTCAATGGATTTGATTATAATGGAAGGATTCACTGGATGGATATCATCTCTCAAGGATAGAAAATAGATGACAACGCTTATAGCTCACAACAAGTGCCAACCCTGTACATCAATTCTGTAATAATGTAAAAACGAAATTTATAGCACTTGAGTAAACACAGTGTTTAAATGGTGAGTCACATAATGAGATCCATTTCCCGTTTTAAGTGCAGGAGGCTCTGTGTGTGTGTGTGTGTGTGTGTGTGTGTGTGTGTGTGTGTGTGTGTGTGTGTGTGTGTGTGTGTGTGTGTGTGTGTGTGTGTGTGTGTGTGTGTGTGTGTGTGTGTGAAGTTATGAATGGGTGGATACTGAGCTCTAAATTCTTTCAGGTATTAAGAAGTGAAATTGCATTATTACTATACTGTATGTGTAAACCAAAGTATTTTCCTACAATGGCCTCAAGCAAAGCAGCACCCAGCAGCTCTCAGACAAACAATAATCAGTTAGGGAAAGCTACTTCTACAGAGATTGTGATTAAATAGTATATTTTATAGAAAATCAATTGAGAATGGATATAATATATATTATGCATAAAATGACTGGATGTCTGCTTTTGGATAAGCAAAGTGAAATCCTGAAATCCAAATTAAGATATTTCTTCACATTGATGCAGAAATCATAAAACAACACTAAGAGTCTAACAGCTGAGGCTGATGGGAATTATGTTAGTATATGGTTATGTTTTTATGACTGGAAGGTTAGCATATGTAAGAAAATGTAATTGAGGTAAACCCAAAGACATTTTACAGGGAACAGGAAATGTAGGGGGATGGTTTGTGTGAAGGGCGGATTCACTCTGAATAAGTCTGTGTGCTGCAGCTGAATAGAAAGTATATATCTGATTTTCCTATCTCACTTTTTGTAGGCTGAGAGTGAGAATGTCTTTAATTTTTATTTTGCATATTGGCCTATCACAGTTTTGGTTCATTTGCGGCACTTTATGAACCAGACTACTATCTGAGCGTCACATCAGAATGACAGTTCGTCACTGCGCACTCTGCTGATTGTTAATCTGATATGTAGTAGTGCTGCTGGTTTTGATGCACCACAGTGTTTGAATGCAGTGATGAATACACACTTGTCTTGCTGATTATGTGAACCAAGGCATGTTCACCTTCACACGATAATGCACAGGTCCTGTGCTTTGACACATGCCATTCTGATGGCATTCATTACTGTCATTTTCTGCATTTTAAACAGAAAACATCTGCATACTAACATAATGATTGAATATCAAATCCTGAATTATTCCAATCAGAAGGTATTGACAAAAATCAGTGTGTATGACATGTTTTTTCCCAGTCTGGTTTCCTCGTCCAACTCCTGTTCACTAATACAGCTTCATCTCACAAACAAGATAGTTGAATTACTCAGGGATCTTTAGAAGGGACGGCGCTGCTGGTGTGCCCAGAGGCTGCCAAAAACCATTTGAATGTTCTCAGTTTAACAGCTAGACCAGTGCTTTCAGGGCTTACACCTGTGCCGGGCCGCCGTCGCTCAGCTGTGCAGCCTTTTGAACTGCGATGTGCAGAGGCAGAGTGCACGATAAAAGGCTGCACAGGATCTCAGAGCTCTCACCATGAATAGGCCTGGTCTCAATAGGAATAACTCAAACATTTACTGTACTGTATATCTCAGTCTGCACATGATGGTATGCAGTCTGAATGGAGCAGCAGGGTCTGCGCTCATTCCCTCTGTGAAGGAAAGATACTGAATCACTTTCAGCTGCTGCAGCGCTGGTTTGCGCCACCTGTGTATGGGTCAAGCGGCAGGAGTTTCCTTTTAAAGTTCAGTATATTGCAACGATGGCGAGTGATCTATAGTCATTATTCAGCACTTATACCCACTTCAACTTGCCTGCTATGGTCCTGGTTACCATCTTTATGGTCTCCACACTTTATATTTACACACTGTCAGACTGTGGAAACAGCGAAGCAAGATTTTCAGAAAGGTGAAGCTGAAAAATGAGCACATCTTCACATTATTAACATTGATGTCTTTTGTAAAAAGCTGGTTTGGCTGATGGTTTATATCTGAGTCCATTACCCGTTACTTGATCCCCTCTCCTCCACGGGAATCATGTTCTCCAGCAGGCTATTTGAGACGGCGGCATCAAGGCAGCTGTCCTCCATTACAGATAAACATGGCTCATCCCTCTCAGCTCCATCTCTGTCTCTCTCCGTGGGTCTGTTAATGAGAGGACGGTGCAGAAGGGAGGATCAGTCAACAGGCTGTTTATTTGCAGGCCCACTGCCGTCACAGCCGGTCTGATAGTCATGCACATTTGTCTTCTCTTTGTAATGAGAGTCAGAATAAAATTTTGGTACACATGAAAACACTACAGTCACTTCACTTCAGCTATCTAATGTGGAATATAGAATTCATGTTGGTTTGTTCTATGAGTGATTAGTCTCTCATGCTGTGTGTGTCTGTGTGTGTGTGTGTGTGTGTTTGTGTTTGTTTGTGTGTTGTGAGCTCAGGTGCGCAGTCTGAAATTGGAGCAGGAGGTAGAGAAGAATAAGATCCTCTCCGAAGCGCTGCAGACTCTCGCCACGGAGCACCACGAACTTGAGCAATCCGTCGTCAAGGGATCTTCACCGCGGAGTGCCCTCAGTGAGGATGAGTTCCACGACGCCGTGTCTGGTGAGTTGAGTTGACAAGTGATCAAACACGCTCAGGAGATGCAGGAGATTCTGTGACAAGCTCCCGCTCACACTCGCTGCTCTGTCATTGACCTGTAGGACACTGGAATACTTTTACCTGCCGGTGAATGTCTTGGGTATGTTTTGCCGCTCCTCAAGCGTGACGTAAGCGCAAGTGTTGCCTGATTGTGTTGAAATGACTTTTCACATGAATGAGTGTTTTTGTGTGTGAAAAACCTGCATGGTGTAGTTACATCTATTTTCTAAATGGGCTTTATCCCTGTTTTCAGTTTTAACTTTATCAGTACCAACAAAACCTTTTCTCTAATTGGATGCTTATGTAACGAGTTCTATAGATGAAAGGAAGTTAACAGGACTGAATAAAATGAAATACTAATATACATCTCCATTGAAGATCTGCATTCATTGTTGTAGAGCATGATTGTAAGTATATATTTTTGGGTGAATATATTTTATCTGAGATATAAAATTACATAGATAAATATAATGCACATTTTTAATACTTATATAGTAGTTAAGAAAATTCCATTTTGTTTTTGTTTTGTTTTTCACTTTAATGAATATGAAGTGCATCATAAACATGATAATAATTGTTCACTAAATCATTTGTTATTGTCATTTATCCAGTCTTGTTATTACAGCCCGAAAAATATATTAATATATCAGCAATTTTCTTTACATAAACAAACCATCCCTTTTTTCTGGTGAACAACCTATGGAGACACTATTTCTACTTTATCTCTAACCTGGTTAGTTAATTTCTTGTTACTTAACAGCCAACATATGAATCAATACTGATATATAGGCCTTACATTACACTTATAAAATAAGTTAAGAAGGGAAAAAATGCAAATATATTTTTGAGTAATTCCACTTTTTCTGTTTGTTTTTTTTTATAATATGGAAGCACCAATTCCACTTTTTTCAGACCAAGTACACTCATGAGTACTTGCCAATACCGAGTACCGATATGAGAACTAAATAATACCATTACAGTTCTAACAATGACTTTGAAAACATGATTTGTTTTCATCAGATGTTCCTTTCTGACTGAAAAAGTTGTTTAAAATATTTTCAGACTGCTGCCGTTGTTTGCTGTCTGCTCAACTAACGAGAGGTTGCGTAACTTCACGCTGGTGCAGTATCGGAATACCGTAGTATTTGATCTAGTGACTAATTTGTTATTTTTATTTGTACAGTAATGATATTAGACCGCAACTAATGCTAGATTCTTGATACCGATATAGATACCAATATTTGCGATTTCTTTTTTTTTAAAAGGGAAAAAAACTACAGGTCAATATTAATTTTTCTACATAAACAAATTACATACTCAACATTTTGTGATGATCTTTTAAGAATTATGATCTTTTATGACCAGGATGAATTGATTATTATTATGATTTACTGATTTGTGGTGGACAAATGGTAACACTGTTTGCACTGAACTGCAGTTTCTTGTTATTTATCGGCCAACATATTGAATATACGGATACAAAAATATACATATTAATATAGCTAATATCGGCTGACATACTGTATCGTTCTGGCTGATTTATCTGTCTAGCTGTAATTGCTATCACATGGGTGGACACTGGCTATATAATCAGACAGTAAAAGGTATCCACAGGTACTGGATATAGTTGATTTTATTATATCCCTCTTTTAATAAACATTATTTGAGGTTGTGCCCGTTTTTTATCATTTTTTTCTACTACAAATATGAACAGTAACTCTAAGATGTACAGCTTTCGCCTCTTCTTTAAAAAAATTTTAAACAGTTTTTCACTTTGCTGTAACACTGAATCGTCTCCTTGTGTCCATCTCTGTCAGAATCGGACTCAGAGTTCTCCTTGAGCGGCTTTGAGACAGTGGCCAGCCATTCATTTGAGGAGGACGAGGACGAAGGCTCTGTCATGTTAAGCAGCCCTTGCAGCAGCCCCACCAGCATGTTGCAGGAGGATCACCATGGAGACGAGGAGGAGGCTCAACCCAACGGGATCACAAAGCATAGGTCAGCGGTGCTATATATCCCCACGGTTTCCTAAATGGACCGCTGACCCCCCCCTGCTTTTATCCAGCACTCATCAAAAGCCGAACAAACTCAACAAAGAGCCTGTCTCTTCATATCAGTTATTGTTGCAATTTTTTCCTCGCTGTAATGTATCCTCGATATTAGTGTCAGGCTGTTATATTTCCCAACCTGCTCTGACTGTTTTCTCAATGATCTTTGTTTTTCATTTTCATGTCGTCCCTCAGGTCTTTCCACTTCATTGTGTGAATAATTTAGAGTCAGGTCCGGCCTGGTAAAGGAAAGAGAAAGAGTTGTATTGAAAGAACTGAGCTCTGTGTTGGAGCTGTTAAATATTGATAGGGTCACAGTGCAATGCAATAATCATTCTGCAGTATGATCCTGTGTTGGTTAATCCCTCCATGCAGCTTTTTAGTGCAATTTTAACTATTTGGATGTAATTGAATTATTATATGAACCCCTCATGTTGTTATTTTGCTCATAATGCTATATTCTTATGATTTTAAGAATATTATCCAAACTCCAACCTGTAAAGCCTTTAAGATAGTTATACAAGATAGAAAGACTTACAAGATATAAGTACTGCAGTTGGATGATTCCACGGTTGCTGACCACCTCTGATACCGGTGTTGATTGTCTCTCTGGGCTTTGTTCCAGTATGTCACACAATACATTACAGGCTTTTGTTGACTATATTCACTTGAATAAGATATGACGCCTGCAGCTATTATATGTCTGGTACATTTACTCTAATGAAAAGTGTCTATTCTTAGAGCACAAAGTCGATGCATCATATCCACCTTATAGAAGTAATCCAATGTGTGTTAATATATGTGTGTGTGTGTGTGTGTGTGTGTGTGTGTGTGTGTGTGTGTGTGTTATTTTAGGACCAGCTTACCTGCACCAATGTTTTCAAGAAATGACTTCAGTATTTGGAGTATCCTGAGGAACTGCATTGGAATGGTGAGAATGATGTTCATGTATTGTTTTTATTAGCCATGTTAGCACTACTACTGGGTTGACTGCCATTCAATTTTGTACAGACATTTAAGGTCCCCCGAGGATTAATCATAATGACTTTAGTGATCTCCTGACTTTGGAATTTTTTGTGAAATGTCTGGACAACTTTTGAATAAACTGCCATGACATTTTGTACAGACATTCATGCCCCCCCTCAGGATTACTTGTAATAACTTGTTGGTTCCGTGACTTTTTATCCAGCACCATCATCAGATCATTTGTCCACTACTATTTTATGACCAAATACCTACTAATTAGCTCATTCGTTTTACAATGTGAAAGGGGTCACTCATAGTAATGAACCCTAGGAGGATTAACTCCTGAATCTGCAGTTCCCAGAGCTTTATAACAAGTTTTAACTCATTGTTTAGCTGTCCTGCCCTCAACTTTACGGTTTTAGTGTTTAGCTGTAGTATGCAACTGCAATATATTTTCCTCATGAGTTGGTAGAGACCAAAAACAGAGCTAAAACTCAGCTTGTCTTGCATTCATCAGGTGGCCAGAAACAGGACTCTAATGAATGATAATGTGCAATGCAACGACTGTATGTGTAAATAAGATTGTTATATGTCAGTATTCACAACTTGTTTCTACAGCCTCCAAGAGTCCAAATCAGTTATTGTAGGTTTAAATGGTGAACATGTTATAGCATTGTCATTGTGAGCATGTTGGCATGCTACCATTATTTTTTAGCTCAAAGCACTGTTTTGACTAAGCCGTTAGTATGGCTGCAGACTCGTATTGTTCAGCAACAGAAAATGTAGATGTAATGTACTGAGCAGCTTGTGGAGTATTATTGTGTACATTTCTGTGTTTTCAGATTAGGCCATTAAAGACTTTAGGCACCATAATCCTTGAATGGAATGTCTGAAACCTATTATTCTTAATAATCTTGTATTTGGACATATATATTTCTAAAGCGTTGTTTCTTTTTGCAGCAGAGAAGGATAGAGTAAATACAACACTACATTTACATTTAATCATTTGGCAGAAAGAAACTTACAAATTACTTCCGTCTTGTACAGGATGTTTGAAGGCCATTACTCCCTTGGGCCTTTCCAACCCTCAGAATGAATATTACACTGTTGAATTTGCTGTGTGAAGGGACTTCATTTTCTCTCTGTAATGAAACCTGGTCCCTCAATTCCTCTTCATGTCTTTTTTAGGAGCTCTCCAAGATTACAATGCCAGTTATTTTCAACGAGCCGCTCAGCTTCTTGCAGCGGCTGACTGAGTACATGGAGCACACTTACCTCATCCACCAGGCCATCACTTCCTCAGACTCTATTGAGAGGATGAAGGTATTAACACTTTGTAACATTACTGCAAATTACTTAAATTGCCTCAAATACAGCCATATTGTAACTGGATAATACCATAGTTTTTGAGTTTAGTGTGATTTAGAGTGTGTGTTTATCTCCTGTTGGCAGTGTGTGGCTGCGTTTGCGGTGTCCGCTGTGGCCTCCCAGTGGGAGCGGACAGGTAAACCCTTCAACCCTCTGCTGGGAGAAACCTTTGAACTGGTCAGGTAAGCGAGATTATACAGCACATGTTCAACGTGTGATATATACTACATACATTACCTGTAACATCACAACTGTGTACTTGCCCGTCCTCTAACGTTCCCACGTTGATGCTTGCTGCCTCAGAGATGATCTGGGCTTCAGGCTTATATCGGAGCAGGTGAGCCACCACCCTCCTGTCAGCGCCTTCCACGCTGAGGGCTTGAAGCAAGACTTTGTGTTTCATGGATCCATCTACCCCAAACTCAAGTTCTGGGGCAAGAGTGTGGAGGCGGAGCCAAAAGGCATCATCACGCTGGAGCTGCCCAAGTAAGAACTTATAGCTGATCAAAAAGAACATTAATAGCATTTTTAATCATATTTCCTTACTATAAAATTATTCAACTAAAAAGATACATGCCCTCTGCACTTTACACTCAAAAACAAAAAATAGTTTGTAAACTCTTCTGAAGTTCCTCTGTATGAGTGGTCTGTATTCTTTTATAACACATGCACATTGCCATTTTAAACGTGTAGTCTTCATTCAGTAATTTATCAGGTTTCCCACATCTCCCTCTGGAGCCACAAAAGGCTTTAAACAGCCTTTTCCCATTTATGTAGTAGCACTGTGTAAACATTCTTTGGTGTGTAACATCACACCATTTTCTTCTTCAGGTACAATGAAGCCTATACATGGACAAATCCTACATGTTGTGTTCACAACATCATTGTGGGCCAACTGTGGATTGAGCAATATGGAAATGTGGAGGTGATCAACCACAGGTAAAAAAAGGAAGTTTGATCAGCAAGCAGGGAAATGGACAGATGAGGAAGTTCTGCATGACTCAGCCAGCAGAGAGTGAGAGGATAATATAATGTTTTTCTCTTTTTTTCCACCTAGAACTGGTGAAAAGTGCTGCCTGAATTTCAAACCATGTGGCCTATTTGGCAAAGAACTGCACAAGGTTGAAGGGTATATTCTGGATAAAAGGTAAATGGGTGACATACTTGATTATTCATCTCTGTAAATATATTTTGCATTTTACAACATGCAGCACCACAGGATGCCATGAGTGTCAGAAAAGGTACGTTTTCCTTGCATGACAGTAAGTGTCATACAACTAATTGAACTGGCTGATGCCTTTCAAAACAGATTCCTTAATGCTCCCATATTCAAACAAATATGATTCAGTCAGCTGTTTAAAGATACTTCATCTGTAAATCAGAAAGCAAAAGGTTTTCCTGGGTTACTCCGCTGAGCACATTTCTAGATATCAGAACCCATTATAAAATCAAATCATCATGCAAATGATCAATTAACATTTCATACACTCAATAATTCATTGGTATTAAAAGCAACTCCACAAACATGTAGGCTTCAGTGTTAAATTGAAGTTTAAAGGCTGGGGGAAAAGGCGGCTACCATGTCACTGAAGCAGGTTTACTAAAACAAAACAAAGAGCAGATGGTTCAGTCAAAAATACAAGACGTTTCTAACACAACAGAGCCAATGACTCAACACTAATGACTGGACACAAGTAGTGTGCAGGACCACTACAACAAGACGAAATATGCAAAATGAGATATTCAGAAACTTGGTGAGATATGCAGCTTGTGAGATATACAAACATACAAAATGATACTGAGAGAAGTTACGTAGTAACCACAGAGGCTGATAACAAGCAGAGAGATGATAAAACCTAGTCTGTTTATTCAGCGTGAGGTCGGATGTTGCCCGAGCCTCTGAGTCTGGCCTTTTAACTTCCTTTTGACAGGGAATGTTTCATTTAGCTGAAATTTTCAGATCATTTACCAGTGTGAAGCCACACATTAAAGTGCTTATTTTGTCAAAAAGAAAACATTTTCTTCTTGCTAATGCAGTGTCATGTTTTGTTTTTGTCTTTGGTTTGCCATCTTAGCTGATGGACCAGGAAGTTTTTATCTGCTGAAGCTCTGAAACAGCTCATCACATCTAGTTACTGTGCCTGAGACTATGTGCGTGTATGTGTGTGTGTGTGTGTGTGTGTGTTATTTCCAAAGCAAAAAGAAGATGTGTGCTCTCTATGGGAAGTGGACAGAGTGCCTGTATGTCGTCGACCATGCAGCCTTCGAATCGCATAAGAAAAACGACAAGAAAGTTGCAGAGGAGAGAAAAAGCAGCAAAGCGGTATGAACAGCACAGTTTATAACTGTGATTCAGCATGTAATTCATGGAGTTTGATGACATTATTAATATGTATTCTTTTCAGTGCAGCATTTTTTCTGGTTTTCAGGGTTGCAGTGAGGGTCAGGAGGAGGTTCCCACTCCAGCTGCAGACACTGTGCAGATGATTCCTGGCAGCCAGCTGCTGTGGAGGATTGCACCCAGACCACCCAACTCTACCCAGGTCTGACTGATTAATGTGCTAACTATGAGCTTTCAACAGAGCGCAGCCTCAAAACCGGGATGCGTTTTGTGATGTTCGAATATGCAAAATGAGTTGTTCCTTTGATTGCAGATGTACAGCTTCACGTCCTTTGCAATGCAACTAAACGAGCTGCATAAGGAGATGGAGGGCGCCATTCCACAGACTGACTGTAGGCTGAGGCCAGACATACGAGCAATGGAGAACGGTGACATTGGTAATAATTGTTAGTGACATACTGGAACTGAAAATAAAAAAAGAATACTCTCGCTGCAATCTGAAACTCTACAATGTTGTTATACAAACAGACCTCGCCAGTGAGGAGAAGAAAAGGCTTGAGGAAAAGCAAAGAGCTACTCGCAAAAACCGCTCCAAGTCTGATGAAGAGTGGAAGACGAGGTGAGGACGCCAATGACAATGAACAACTCTCTCTTCTCCTCTTCACTGCTTTACTCAACAGGCTTTCATTATCCTCTATTATCCTCTGTTCATTTTGCTAAACTGAACTACTACTTTATATGAGGATTTCATTGTGGATAAATGTATTAAGGAATAGTGTGAAATTTTGGGAAATTCACTTAGCTACAGCTACAGTTAGCAGCTGGTTGGCTAAGCTTAGTTCCAGGCCTGTTGTTTTTCAGCTTGCCGTTATATGGATTTAAAAATGAATATAACTATAATTAGTGAGATTTAGAGATGCTAATAGGTGGATTTAGTTGCTTTTGAATAGGGTTTCAAAATGTCTAGGTGTTTCTTTAATAAAGTGTGAACATTGTCAGCTCGGATTATCCTGTGTTTAACTCCAATAGCATAGATGTTGTAATTTATATTTACTTAATGTGCTGTTTTCATTGTGGCTAAATATACAGTTTCTGTCTTTAATGCTGCAATGTTATCTTCTCTTTCTACACTGTTTCAATACTTGGTGGCTTTAAAATACTCTAGCTAAATCTCCATTTTATCTTCATTTGCCCTGTTTTTCTGTCACATCCTCGTTTTGATGTTAAGGAGTCCTGCCCTGGGTCCAAGGTTAGAGCTGCTCACTGTTTGAATGATGTGCCTGAAATGTGTGATGTTTCCTTGCTGTCTAATTATTTAAATTTAAACCATATCTCTATCTAAGATATGAGAGAGAATCACTGAAGATAGAATCACAGTTTGGAGTCGATGTGATTAATCTGCTCCCCCTTCCACAAGCATGGCAGCTCCACTTCCTGGCACTTGATGGAATCACTGAAACACCACAGGAGTTAATTTTAGTCTAAAGCAAACAACTAAAACAGCCACCTCCTATGCAAATTACCCATAACCTTGTGATGAAGCATGCTTGACCTTCCTTCCTCGCTTTCTCTGATTTGTTTGAGATGATCTGGCTGGTGTCATGTTGGTCTGGAACTCAATGTGTCTCCGCTGTTCTTTCAGGTGGTTTCAGCAGGGGCAAAACCCCCACACCAGCTCCCAGGACTGGTTGTTTTGTGGTGGATACTGGGACCGGAAATACAGCCAGCTGCCAGATATTTACTAATGGACATTTCCTGCACAGAGAAATTTGCACCATACGGAGCAGCATTAACAGTTTTTTTTTTTTAATTTAATGGAATAGCTACAATAACTACAAATAATATGCAAACAGTGTACTTAAACTGTGTGGCCTTAATCTACTCTATGGTGGTAAAACTGTGCATAAAAATGTCAATATAATCAATATTTAAAAGTTGTGAAATGTAAAGTTGTTTGACAATGCTTTGAAATGTAACATTTGTATTTACATTGAGAGGGGATTGTTTCTGTTCACAATGGACTTTAGCACAGTGGAGAGGTGCTGATGCACAGGGGTTCGTGATTTTAGTGTCCATCTGTCTTCTTTTAAATGTTCATAATCGTGTTTTGACTCTATATGTATATCTGTATATATACTTTTCACAAATTCAACCTTCAGTGACCTCATCACGTCGTTCACATTTCCTCTGGACTTACAAAACCACTAGCATTTACTTAAAATGAGGTAAATGTGGATGTAATTTCTCCTTTTTTGCCTTGTAAACAAATGGAACAAAATATACTCACAAAAACAGTATATATCAATATTACACTTATAAGACTTGTCTGACAATAGTTTAGATCGTTTTGTCAACTGAATTCTGTATGTTGTGCTCAGTATGTCATAAAGCTCGAGGTCTGAGCTTTGTAAAGAGGTTCATTAGTATTTTTGCTGAAAAACGTGTGTATCATACAATCTACTCAGAAAGATAAAGATGATTGGAGGTTATAAGGTCACATGATGTAGAAACTACTGAATTTTAAGGCCTTTTACCTCCATATAGAGCATTGAAAGTATTTTACTGGAAACTGAAATAAAACTCTTCAGTGTATTCATGTATGTTTTTACCTTTCATGATGTAAGCTTAGGATGCACAGAAGTCAGAAATCTGAAAAATAAAGTCTGATCTTGTAGTTTCTGTAAGGAAGTGGTATGTTTAAGGCCCACGTCCAACTCCCAACCTGGGGATTACATGGACCTGGTCCAGTGATCCATTGGAGCACTTTTTCCCAACTAGAAAATGTGGACGAGCAGAGCTCTCAGAAACAATGTATATAAGATCCAGATGGGGACTTTGAATGTTAAAACAAAAGTAGCTTCCTCAACACTGCAGATGACTGCAGCCTGTCAAAGTACGCACTGAATAAAGGGGGGTACTTATTGGTACATTACAGTGTAAACATAGATGGACTCAAACTTGTGAGTTATTCTCTCTGCATTAGTGTGAGCTGTTTGATGACAGAGCAAGCAAAGAGAATACACGTCACAAATGGCGTGCTGCTTTTTGATGAGGAGCTGTTGTGACTTAATTAAGTGGCAGTGGCTATGATCTGCGAGATATACCAGCAACCTCTGCTACCACACACAGAGAGAACTTCGCTGAGAGAGCGGGACTAACTGAATACATTACATTAGGATAAGCACTCCCTCTCATGGTCAGAAGAAGAATAACAGATTGAACTGTAAGCCTGTTTTGACGTTAAGGATGCAGTGTGTTCTTGTGTTTTAAATCATCATCTTAAACCCATAATATGTCGGTTCCTCCAGGAAGATAATTTTAGTTTCCTGCGCAAAACGATGAGCCATAAGTCACTAAACTCACTTCCTGGTTTCTAATTGTGAAGATGCAGACCTCGCAGACGTGTTCACAACGCAAATGTCTCACATTTACCCCAAACAGTGTGATTTTATTCTCACTGGAACAAGTTGCCTTTGATTTTTCATGAATTATACAACAACAACAACAAAAACAAAAACAACAAAATTATCTCAATTATTTTTGCAATTACAATTACACCATCAGCCTGAATCTGTGACTTGTGACCTAACCGTACCCTAACCCTAACCCTAACTCTGGTCCAACAAAAAGAAAAAAACATAAAACTACTGTCCCTTCTCAAATCAAATTACAGAAGCCATGCCGGTTTCAGCTAACTAGTTGAAATTTAAAAATTCTTCCCTCTAAAACGTTACCCTAAAAGTCAAGCAACGTAATCTTTTGTTTGAACTAAAAATAAACCCTAGAAGAAAACCATTGTGTTGTGCTGCTGTTCATTCTTCTTCTGTCTGCTTTGATGAAAAGATATCTCTCTCTCTCTCTCACACACACACACACACACACACACACACACAGACACACACACACACACACACAGTATAATGAGGAAATGACAGACAGTGGTCCCATTATTGAGGAGCTGTTCACTCCAAAAATGGTTTCTTTGTGAACATGTCACACAGACACGGGTCAAATCGTTTTTGGATATATTAGAATTTCTGTCAAGGTGCCTTAGAAGTAGATGGAGGGTACACTGTTTTATCTGGATTACCCAAGTACAGAAGTCATTTATGTCTTTGATCACAGAAAACTACTAAAATTACTTTTCATTTTCACATTATTTTCTGAAGAACAAAACACATCCTATTAGTAATATCCAAATGCAAGGCTCATGTCAAAGTGGATTTATCACAATTCAACTTTAAGTAGTTTAAAATACATAAAATCCAGATTTTAACAACATGTGATATTGTTGACTTCCATATTTGTTTGTTCCAGTGCTTTAAATTAAATTTAATCCAACACAAACTATTTGTTGTTTGTTAAAGAACACACACACACACACACACACACACACACACACAACTCTGATCTGACATTGTTCCTTGCACTGCAATATAAAAACAATCCTGTGTCTTCCCATGGATCATCTATTAGTGAGGATACTGACTGTTTTACTGTAATATGAAGCTTTAGCCTCAGTCTTTTAGCATGATATCAGGTAGCTTTAAGGACCAGTGTGTAGGATTTAGTGGCATCTCGCCGTGAAGTTACAGATTGGAGCCAACTGAATACAGCTCGCCCTCTACCCGGACAGGAGAAACTACGGTGGCCTAAAAACTAATAGCCAATAGAGCCTCCTAAATGTTACACACTGGACCTTTAAGACACCTTCTTAAGATTCTCATTTTAAAAAGAGTTTTTGTGAAATAAATATCAAGAAGTTAACGTTTTCAACCAACCCGTGAAGCTAATATTAGCGTAATTAGCTGGCTAGCTACAGTTGATCAAATCTGCTGCCGATGTAATTTCAGCTGACGGACTCAACGGTCGCCAGCTAGAAATGAGAAGCATGTTTTGGTCAGTTTCTACCTAAATCAGGACTTTTTGTTTCTAAATGTAGGTTGACTAAGTCTAAAAGTCTTTTATCTTTTGTGGTAATTATGCCCCTGTCACCGTAAACTGCATGTGAGCTGTGCGACAATAGAAAGCTTGACAGGCGTAGTACGGGAGGGGGGCTGAGTTTAGCGGACAGAATTTCAAATGAAGTTCTGTTGGTTTCAACAAAGCCTGTCTGCACAACATGAGTTTGTAATGATGCCAGAGGGTCTGTGGGGTTAAAGAAGTTGATGTGTCACCCATTAATTACATGTCATTAGTCTGCAGGACATTTATTGATCACAAGGCCAACCACCCTGGATCCTGCCTCAAGTGCAACAGGCCTTCCATTAAGCTTCACATTACGCAAGCAGCCCACAAATGGTGAGGACACGGGGACCCGGTTTTGCTTTGTTGTCCCTGAATGGAGAAAATTAAAAGCAGAAATTGATTATTATTCACACTGTATTATATGTGTGTGTATATGTGTGTGTGTGTGTGTGTGTGTGTGTGTGTGTGTGTGTGTGTGTGTGTGTGTGAGTGAGTGAGTGTATATTGTGTTGTCTTTGCTTTTCTTTAATGTAGCTTTACATATATGTGTGTCCATGTGTTTTTTTCTCTTATGTTTGACATAGATTCAACACAGAATAAATACAATGTTAGAAAAAAGGATTCTGTTCAAGGTTATTTCATGACTGCTGACATATTTTGTAAGATATTCTGTGACAAGTGTGATGGATTTACCTCCAATGTAAAGTGTAGCCAGTGCTGTTGAGTACGAGGTGGATATGAAGGGGACGGCTTTCTGCTCAGACATGGAGTCCACCACTAGTTTGATAACTTCAAGTTGTTTGGACACTGGAGGACGATAACAGGAGAATCTGAAACTTAGAGCCACTCACGTATTGTCAAGTTTGTATAATGTTGTGTGCATGAGAAGTCGTACCTGTAACAACGTGAAATTTCCCATCACAGAAGCTTTTGTGAGGAGTCACTGAGACACTGACAGCACCACTACCATCGTTCACTTTGACCCCCACCTGGTAACAGGATGTTTTGGTCATTTAATGCAGTTTTTCTTTCTAATTGATGCCTTATCATTTGCCAGCATTCATTCTAATAGTGAAAGGTTTCACCTTGTTTTCCAGTAAGAACACACGCAGGCTTGTCTTGTGACTTTGAACATGGAAGAGAAGCCCTGTCAGGTGTTGAGGACGCACCTCAAAGTCCAACACAAACTGGGAGCCAACAGTGAGGTAATTATCTAGAACAGAAATATCCCTTATATATTAGATATGAGATCAGGGACATAAAACAATACATCAGAATCTATTACATTTATTAAACCTAAGATGATGTGACCGCCGCCAAAGTATGTCCCCCTCTCTGTGAGCCTATCAAAGCAGGGTAAGGTTTTGTGTCTTGCTTGAGGTTCCCCAATAACTTCCTCATTCATTTTAAAACTCCGAATACATCCAAGAACACTGTCCATGGGAATGTTGTGTCCCTGAGGGAGGACGAGGAGAGAAAAGAGAAGAGTGTGAATATGTAACCAACAAATGTGGGAAAATATGTGACATAGTTGTTAAATAAACAGTTAAAGAACGACTGAGGTGTGATACAGACTTTTGTGGTTTTGCTTGTCGGATCACCTCCCAGATATACAGGGTTGTGCAGGTCTAAAGACGATCCCTCATTGTTTGGCAGATGTCCATCAGTTACACGGACTCCATCAACCAGCAGATGAAAAGTGCTGTTCTCCACACTGAACTCAACCTACACACACAGAGAGAGAGAGAGAGAGAGAGAGAGAGAGAGAGAGACAACCAGTCTCACAAGTGTCTCAACATATTTCATTCTCCTAAAGACCTCAGTCTGACAGATTAGGTTAATATCACTGTGACCTAGAGGAAACTGAAAGGATACAACCACTGGCATGGGCATAGAAATATCATGAATACTAGTAATTGAGCGTTCACTAAACCTTCACAGTTTATCAAACATAACTAGACAGGAAGGCCTTCAAGCTTTGGAATTCTCAACACATTGAAGCAGTGTGTAAGGCTGCCAAAAGAATTTGGTGTATACATACAAGTTTAGTACTGGAAACGTCAACCCTGTGGGAGCCAAGGATTTATTATATCAGAGTTAATGGCTACAATAGCAGCTCTGTTCTGCTTTTTATTTGGTTTAAGAAAGTTTGCACTCCAGCATCCCAAGCCAACCTGCACTAGATAGCGTTGTGTTTGCCATATTCATAACTTGTATGCATGTAACTAGTAATAAAGCAAATAACCTGGAAACTTTTAAAAACTCAGACATTATAATACCAACTCAGAGTTCCAGCACTAGCATTAGCCAAACCTGAAATAATCTTCACGAGACAGGCGACAAAATCCACTAACTAGATATAAAAATCTGCTTTTGTTTGCTGTTGTATGTTTCAAATGGTAAATTTGCCAATGTTATCATTGTAAACATGCAGTATGGAAAGTTTGACATTCTTAGCAACAGTAACTAGGTGGGCGGGGCTTAGCAAATGGTCACTTACTCTGTGCCAGTGCCCGTCGTTGCTCTTCTGCTTGTGATGGATGATTCTGTTTCCCCCAAGTGACATCTCGATCTTGCCATTGGCCAAATACAGAGCCAGTAGGGGGACGACTCCTCTCCCTGCTACATGGAGGATCAGGCCTTTGGAGGAATTGGTCTTGATGTCAAGAGAGAAGTGAGGCCTGACACACAAGAGCAGAACAACAATGAAGTCTCTTTTACTATTAATATGAAATAATTAATAGATAGATACGAGGATGAATGGTTGACTTATTTAAGGTTTTCATTAGACAACCCAAAACGATAACGTTTCTGAACAACAATCACATAATTCCCACATCTTCAGGAAGGATAAGGTATTTTATTGTTTATGCACATTACCTATAATTAAGGTCCTTTTGTGGCAGGGTATAACTGAGCCAGCTGTGTTCCTCAGAGAGTTGGTATTCAACACGTTGTGCTCCCCGGTGTTTACACTGGCTGCCTGCTGGAGCCTGAATCTGACGCACAGCAGAGATATGACATGTATCACTATTTAATTATAAAACAAACAGGCAAATTACCATGGTACTGTTGAAATAATGGCTAATTGCGCTCACAGGTTTATGTTTCTGGGGCTTTTTCGTTACTGGTGCTGGTAAAACCTTGTTGTGTGGTGGTGGACGGAGACTGCACTGGCCAAGATCTCCCTTCAGTGAAAACAAGCTTAGATCGGCAGATATAAAGCTCTCCTCAGGCCTGTGTCGGATTAGATTTTTATAAAACATAAATTCATGTTATTGTAGGAGAAAGGGATACATATAATCTATTTGAGAACAGCTGTGGTATTAACAAAATAGATTTCTAATGTTCTCAAACCTCCTTGTATAAAGGTTAGCGATGCAGCCTGTGAAATTCCCTCGTTGCAAATTCTGATCCAGTGGCCTGCTATGGAGAGATTGTTCCTGAACCACCTTTACATTATCAATGTTGAGCTCCAACCTGAGAAAATCACGACAGGTTCAGTAATGTGCTGTTTTTAAATTTTAGTTAAAATAAAGCAATAATTGTGGACAAAAGGAGGACAGATTACCCTGTTGCATTCCTTACTGCAGACAAGAAGTGCCAGCTTCCATCATTATACCTTTTATCTGACCTTAAGGTATAATTATCACTATTAAATACTGCATAGCCATCAGCCAGGGACAGCTGGAGGTCGTGGACTGAGGTGGATCCCTGCAGAAGATCAGATCAAATTTATAGAGTCATCTTGAGTCTTGAGTCTTTAGTTTTGGATTAAGATGGATGTGAGGCATGCAGAGTTTACCTGAGAGCTACTCCTGAGAAGAGTACCATGTCTGTCTGTGCTCCTGAAGGCCAGAGAGACTCTGAGTGGCTGCTCACTCCAAACAAACAGGGAATCCACAGACAGAGCTGAGTACAACGTAGCTTCACGGACACCCTACAAAAGCCAGAAACACACTAGTGTTAGAAGTCTTGGTTAAAGTCTATTTTCTCAGTTCCTCACTTTAAAGCGAAACCTTGGCTGACTCTTGACAGAAGAAATTTCACATTCTTTCTTTTATGACCAGCTTCTGTTCTTAAAGTTTTAATGATAAGTAAAGAATAAACACACTTTTCCCAGGGGTATTGCTGCAACAGTTCTTTTGCTCTATGAGCAGTAGCATTTATAGATGCTCATGATAGCGAACATTAATCATGGTTCCCACCGGTCCTTGGAATCCTTGAAAAGTTTGTGAATTTGAGGGGGGCGGGGGGGGGGGATTAAGGTCATTGAAAGGGCTTGAATTTTTAATTTTTTGTGCATGAATAGAAATATACTAGATACTTTTCTTATTATTAACTATTAATATTATTTAATGAGGATATTTTACGGTCTTTTTAATTGTTGTCTGTGTAAAGCCTGCTAGTTTAAAAAAACTGATCAGTGTTGTAACATCAATTAACTTTGATTTGGGTCCTTAAATTTGAGGGAATTGATCATGGAAAGTCCTTTAAAAAAATCATTAAATTTGATGTTTAAGAAGGTGTGGGAACCCTGTTAGCTAATTTAAGTCAATATAACTGATATTAAAATTCAGTTCACTGATAACTCCTCTCTAAACAGTGTTTTAACATTCTCCATTATCTTGTCAGTCACATAGGTCTCTATTTAACTAAAGTGTCATGTTAAAAAGAATTTGGTATATTTTAAGGTTGTGTTCAGTCATATGTATGAAACTTAGAGCAGCCATGTTTCTTTTTTCAGTTTACCAGTAGAGAGACTGGACATCCATCACTGACACCAATCGTCCTGTTGTACTCAACGATCTCAGAATTTACTGTCAGGCGATCCACACATCCTCTCAGTGGCGGAGCTGTGATGTTGTGTCTAAGATTCAACAGACAGAAAACTGTACAAAATGCTCATCTGAGGAGCTAAAAGCTGTACATACTGTTGTGTCTGTTTTATTACCTCTGTCTGAGCAGTGCTGGTAGACCCCCAATGTAATAACTCATGTAGTTTGTTTGATTGTGATCTGTGGAGATCTTCTTTTGTCCATAGTGCACAACAAACGTGTCTGCCATAATGATTGCAAAGCTTTTGTTCTGAGACAGGACACATACATTTAGAAGAAATCTTTTTCCATAATTTTAGTTTATAAATGGAACAAAAAAGTTTGCTCTGTTTGATAATTAAGTTGCTTATATTAGATCATCTTACAAATAGAGACACTTTTTCAGCACTCTGAAGTCTGAGCTCTCGACCTGTTTGCTGTCCTTGAAGCACCAGGAAGCCTCTCTCCACCAGCACACAGAAAAAAGACTCCTGTAACAGATAAAACACAACAGTTATCATGTTTTGTACCTCTGTTTTTACTGATAATGTTTCATTTTCTAGCATAAAGTTGTTAACAGTCAGTGTTTTACTAGTACTTCTGGGAAACATCGTACTTCATTTCCAATGTAAAACAACAAGGCGTTTGTCTCTCGACTTTTTATGTAAAACTTGAAAAGTCTTCTCTTTATCTTGTCCGGCTCCTTCATTAACGCCATGCGGTAACCTGTTCCATCATAATAATTAGACACCTCTGACCTAGGAATCCTAAACAAATAAGGAAAGAGTTAATCACTATTGACCATTTCTACTTATTTTAACCACAGACCCCTGTATATTGTAACTGTGTGAAACATTTTCTTACTTCAGAGCAGGCTGCTTTGCATCCATATTGACTGCATGCTTGTAGTTGAACAGACAAACAGGGTTGTCATTTAGGTAAGAGAGTTGCATTGCTCCTCTGTATTTGGGGTAACGCAGCTCCACTGGAGGCTAGAAGAAGCAAAAGAGAAAGGACTTAAAATGCCAACAGGTCACAAATGGCTCTGTTCATTCAACATATTTTTATTAAACTGGATAACCATATTTTCCTGTGCAGTGGGTCAATGATTGCTCAGATTTCTGGTTCATCTGTGGTTGTCCAAACTAATTTATGGCCCATAACCTCTTATAAAATCTGAATGCTCATAGGTATTTCAACTCACCCTCCTCCTCAATGTATTCCCATAAAATGATGTTAGAAGACTTTTTCAGCTACTTCATACTTATCTAATGGATCTGTTGGACCTGTGACTTTATAGTTTGTGTCATATATGGAAGCTTTTTTCAGTGAAGTCAGGCTTGTTAACCGGGTTAGGGCTTGGGATTTTTGATGTTGGATCTTGTGGATGTGTTGTAGGCTACTCTTTCTGTCTCTACCAGTGTGACAATTCAAGGTCCAGTGTGTAGGATTTAGTGGTGAAGTTGCAGATTGCAACTAACTGAACACTGCTTGGGTCAGTATTTGATGACCTCGGCTGTGAAGTGTGTAGGAGAAACTATGGTGGCCACAAAAAACGCCCTATGACGGCCCTATTTACTGCCAGTTTTTGGTTTGTCCATTCTGGGCTACTGTAGAAACATGTTTAACATGGCGGACTCTGTGGAAGGCAACCCTTGGTGTCTGCAGATAAATGGCTCATTCTAAAGTAACGAAAAAACAAGTTTCCTATATTCAGGTGATTATACACTTATACACCTATAAATATTATATTCCATTTCTGCCAATAAATCCTAAATGTTACACACCTTTAAATAAATGCACGTATGAGGAAATAACAGCAGTGACTGGTTACCGTAAAGTTGTCAGGATAGCCGCCCACATAGATAACAACGCTGTCTGGATTCAGTTCAAGCATGCCAGTCAGCGAGTTTGGAAGGTTACGTTTAGGAGAGAGACCAATGGGCTTCTGTGATGTGAAGTTCTGCGTGACGTTAACTTCAGCATCTTGGTATACTCTGCAGAAATTGTTGACACACAGAGATAATTGTTGTAAATATAGCTATAATTTCTTAGTGTGTTGTTTTTTTTACCTTTTTTTATTTACTTTTTTATGTGTCCTTGAGTTTCTTGAAAAGCGCTCCATAAATGAAATGTATTATTATTATTATTATTATTATTATTATTATTATTATTATTATTATTATTATTACATTACACTTTGTGGAAGAGGAAACTTTAAGTGTAGTACTTTCTCATATAACATTTCGATACTTCTATGTAGTGTACCTGTGGAAGATGACCCTGTCAAAGTCTGAGGAGTTTACATTGGTAGTTGTGGTTATTTGGCTTGTTTCCACCTCATGGACAACTCCACCCAACTTGTAGACACAAATCAACACATTGTTTCTGATAGCCATCCCAATGTAGTCTCCAGAAGGCTGCATGACAGACAAATAAATATAATGGTTATCTGTCACTCAAATCACAAAATCGCTGATCTTCCTGAGGCACTGCACTCACATCCTTGTTGCCCAGGAAGAAAACAAAGAAGCTGGCATCTCTGCGTTTTTCCTGGCGTCGCTTACGTCTGTAGTCGGCCTTGGAGGGATTGTGTTGATGACGATTGAGAAGTAGATCAACAGCTGTAAACGCTTTTATTTCTTCAAGGTTTCTCGGAGGATGAAGTTCCACGTGACCCTTTCCATTGAAAGTGGTAGCAACTGAGAGCTGTGAGAAGATCAGTCGAGGTAGAAAGGGTTGGGGTAAATATGCATTCATGGTAAAGATCTTTTGTTGTGTTTGTTTGTTAAACCTGCAATAATTGATTTTGATTAGAGCTGATATCTTATCACCCTTTAAATTGATGTGGTAAACTTAGTGGCTTATTTATAGAGATTCCAGTATGGAGCAACCTTAGCATTCATTTGAAGTTGTATAGGAAATGTTAAATCCAATATTTACTCTCTTTTAGCTCTGTTTTGGTCTTTAACAACTCCTGTGAATTATCTGCCTCTTTAGCCATTTGGTGCTGGGCAGGCAATGTACAGTGGGTATTTAGAGCAGAAAGATGCTCTTAAGCTCTGTAAAGCTGAAAGGAACCACAGAATCAGGTGATAAGTCTCTGTAGGGTAATTCGATCCATTGTAAATAAGAAATATTGATTAGAGCAGCTTTAAATCAAAGTTGGCAGAGAAGACGTTTTAAAGGAACACTTTACCTTATTAACATAGTTTCTTGTCTCCTCTATCATATCCTTGATTCTCCTGATGCTTTCTGTCATGTTGGCACTAGGAGGCGCCTTCCCACTGAGAGCCTCAACTTGTGTGATTGTGTCGTTCAACACAGGGAGAACTGTGTTTAAGTTCTTCACTGAAACAGACACAGAAAGCAAACCATAAAACCATATAACTATAAAATGATCATATTCCAGCTCTAAGGTGACTTTCAATCAATTTAAAAAGTCTAAAAGCACTTAAAGAAGTTGTCTACCATTAATACTCACATGCCTGTTCTGCCTCAATCAATATATCATCTATATTCACACTGACATTTGTTAAAGTTATTCTCTCCACTTCCTGGCTGACATTACTCAGTCTCTCCATTATATTGCTGACTGTGGAGTTAGAGGCAGAGGCAGCTGTTTTTGCAGACTCTATCAGGACTTCTGTGTCATCTGAAATCAAAAAGACAGTATGACGCAGGTACAGTGCATAATCTGCCATTCATGTCTCCTCGTACAAATTTAATGTGACCCACCAACCTCTTGTGATCTTTCTGATTTCATCGCTGACGATTAAGATGTCTATCGTCAGTGATTCTCCTTTGTCCTTTTGCTTATTCACATTGTCTTTGTGGGTGTTCACTGAATGCAACAGCACTGTTCAAAAGAAATTGTGAAGCTTGTCACTTTTTGCGCATCCATAACCAATAAAATGTATCTGACTTTTAACAAATTATGTTATAAACTTCACACACATTTAAGGTCACTCTGAGTCTCGTTGGCTTCTGTCCATAAATGAGTTGAATTATCTTTGAGTCCTTCGGCTCTGTTGACCAGACCTCCATCTTTCAAGTCCTAATTTATTGTAACAGAATCATATTAATATTTTTGATAAGCATTACTTAACATTCAGGGTTTCATTAAGCATTACTAATAGCACCTCAGTTACCTTTAAGGCTTGATCAGCCGCCTCTCTGGACTGATTTGCTGCCATCTCTGCCTTTTCTATGGAAGTTATGATGCTGTTATAAGCTCCTATACCCAGGACACTGAGCAGGTCCGTACTGTTATGAAGCACTCTGCAATAACATATAGCATGTTGTATTAATGTCAACATAAACACAGTTGGATTTAGTGTTTAATTCTGTTAATCTGTCCACTTTCTCCTCTGGCTCACACTTACTGAAACTCTGCTGCCACTCTGTTGAGCTCCTCTGCATGCTCCTCAGCCTTGGTTACGATATCCATCTTTGCCATAATTTGGACGAGGTTGTTTAACTTCTCAAAGAGCTGCAGCTTGGCACCATCTAGCTGAGCTGCATGATTCTCAAATTCCTGCAATTTACACATAATAAACTCAGTTTGCACACTCACTGTCTCGCGGAATTACGGTGGTAAAAGATGCCTGCTTACTTTTTTAATCTCCTCAAGCATTAGAAAGATGTCTGTAATGTTCTTCAGCAGATCTTTAGTCATTGCAGTCAGTGGAAGAAGTGCACTTTGTTCTCTCTCCAGCTGAGTTTGAAGGTGCTGCAGCAAATGATGAACAGAGACAGATGAACATGACACTGCAGAGTGTCCTATTGTACAGAAAAGAAATGTTTGATGTGTGTACACATCACCTCCAGATGTTGTAGCGTAGTTATACTTTTTAGGTTCAGGCCCTGTGTCCTGTTGACTGTGTCCTCTGCGTCTGACAGCAGCTCAGCCACTTCCCTCAGAGAAGAGTCTGACTTCATCAGAGAGTCTGCAGTCTGATTTAATACAGTCTGGTTGGTTTCCACAGGAACTGTCATGTTCCTGATAATGTCCAACACTGAGGGAACACAGTCATAATTACTGGATATCAGCCAGTGTGTTTCTCAACAACCAAAAATATTACTTTTTAAAGGTCCAGTGTGTAGGAATTAGTGGCATCTAGCTGTGTAGTTGCTGATTGCAACACCCTTGTGTTGCAGTGGCCATTAAACACCCGAAAAATGCGTACACCTCTATGTAGAGCCAGTGTTTTGTTTGTCCAGAAACATGGCTTTTCAACATGAGGACCCACTCCTTCTGTAGATAAAAACATCTCATTCTAGGTTAACAAAAACAGAATTCGATTCAATGGTGAATTCCTGTTGCTCACCATTAACAAATGTTCAAGTCACTACAACTTTATGTAATTAGTTCACACTAGAGCAAAATCTGCTCTCATAGAAATATGAAGCTAAAATCAAACTGGTCATGCACATGTTTACATAATAAATATAAATGCATTTCAAAAAGGAAAAATAAACTTTGTTACTGAAATCCAGCTAACTGCTAACTCGCTTGTACCCTTATTATAAAGTGTCACTGTGTAGGGACATGAGATTGGTATTGATCTTCTCATCTAACTCTCAAAAGAAAGTAAATACATGTATTTTCCCACATGTCAAGCTAGATCTAGATCTGGGAGTTCAAAGTTTTTCTTTTTAAATTACTATTATTCTCCTGCATTAAGTGCCGGTGAGAAAGTTATTTCTTTTTGTTGTTAATCAAACCCAGAACAGTAGTGTTAAACCAACCATTTTGTTTCAGTGGTTTCAGCTTCAGAAGTTGGAGAGTTGTGAATTGTTCAAAGTGGCCTGACCTTTGGGCTTTCTACTTTACATCACTGTGAATGCGGAGCCAAACATCAGAGCAACCGCCTCTGCTCTGTATTGTATCCATAAACTGAGCATAGTCTGTATGCCGAAAAGCAACCCATTAATAGACTGAATCTCACATGTGTGTGCCTCCTCCTGCTCGCTGCCAGCTTTGTCTCTCTGATAAGACCAGCCTCTTGCTCTCATTTCCTGCACAATGTGTATGGCCACCTCCATCATCCTGGCTTTGTTGTTTTCAGAGAGAGTCTCTGAATCTCCAGGTTTCACCTCAGTTAGCCGCTTTTTCAAATCTGAAAAACCACAATAACAGAGACACTGCTGTGAATGATACGTCTGAGGCTCACTTTGTCTCACTCTTCCTTAACAAGTCTCAGACAGGAGAGGCAGGACTGGTCTGCTGGTCATAGCCCAACGAAGATGATTAAGTTAAGGATACTAACATAATTATATCTATACATCTATATCTTTTATATGTATGTCTGCGATATTCTGGTGATATTATTGCTGTTAAGGTAACTCTCTTTTTTAGATTTCTTTACATTTTGAGGAGACTAACAGGACAGCGATGTTATGTCGTGGCAATGTACACACATATATTAACGCAATATACCTTGTATTGCTGCGTTGAGAACTTCAGCTTCAGAGAGAAGATCCTCTGTCTTTAATTTTGTTCCAGTCACATTCTGCAAGACTTTCTCCAGATGTGACACAGTGTCAAGTGTCTGGAAAGTTAAAAATAATTTTAAAAATTGTTTCAGGGTTTCTTATGTGTATTCAGATCAATGCATGTGCATTCACTGTTCACACTCTGCACTAAAAAGAAGAGAAGGAATTCATAAAACTCAGCAGTTCGTCACTTTCTGATGTTTTTATGTGTAGTTTATGAAAATACCTCCTGCAGTTTTCAAACAATAATTCACATTTACAATTTAGTAAAGTGACAATTATCCTACTAAACTCCCGATTGTGTTTCAGTTTGATTAACTGAAGAAAATTCACTCCAGGTACCTTGTCAATCAGTTGACTCAAATCATCTCTGACAACATCCACATCTGCTTCCAGCTGTTCCACCTTTGGATCCAGGTGTCTCACAGCAGTGCTGTACCTCCCACTCTGAATCTGCAAAACAGGGGAGGTGAGAAATCTCTGAACACAGAGAAACATTGTTGAGTGGTACAAATATAACAGAAGTTGGGATCTTTTTCTTTTGGCAAACTCGAAAATGTTTTAAAGGACAGTTACACACACAGATACATAAAACCTGCATGAACTGCACCTTGGTTTCGGAGATGTTAGCCTCCAGGTGGTTCAGCCTGGAGAGTGAACCAGGACCATTAGCGATGTTCTGCAGCTGCTGCTTCAGCCAAGCCAGAGCATCGTCCATATTTTCCAACTCGACCAGTAAAGCGAGATTGCAGCTGTCGCATTCTGTCAGTAAATACAAGGGGAGGATTTTATGGGTAACTCTAACTACAATCAAAACATGATTATAAGATGAATTTTTAATGCAAACTCACCATGGCACTGATCATCACAGCTGCTGCAACCAGATGTGATGCACTCTATTAAAAGGAAGGGATATTAAAGTAAATCTCAATACATTAAGATCAGTTTACTAGTCATGAGCAGTATTTCCTACTTTTAAATGTCTTCTGTGGTTCTGAGGTCTGAGAAAATAGTCCCAGCTCCATCAGGAGTTATTTTCTCAGCTCAGACTGGAGGACTACAGATTTATACTAGAAAGAACGAGTTTCAAATTGTCTGCAGTTAATATGGGTATTTATCAGGCAGAAAGCATCAGACAAAAGAGACACTATTGGTTGCATTGTGGGAAATGTAGGCTTTGTTTTTTGACTGTGACCCATACTAGAGACCAAAGGTCAGGATATCTCTCTAACTTTGATTTTGGACATCCTTTATTAAAATCTCTTATCTTCACTTCTCTTGTGAGTCCTTCAACTTTATGGGAATCCAGTAGTAAATCACATGCTCCTTCAAAACATAGTGACTATAAGAATATTCAGTGTATGAGAGAACTGATGGTTATGAATTGTCTACAGTATTTAAACTTTATGTCTGTGTATTAGTGTGAAAATGTATGTTTACCTCCAGTCTGAGAATCACAAATGTTCATGGTGCCATCCTTGCAATTGCAGGGCATGCAGCTGCCTCTATGCACCATTGGATTACCATAGTAACCAAACGCACATCTTAATAAAGTGAGGAAAAACAAGAGGAAAAGGCTGCCATTGAGCTTTGATTATATTTATTGTCACACCTACATGCAAATATAATTATATAATTATAATAATATAATTGTCCACTGCTAATTTACATGAGCAGTGGACAATAGGGATTAGGATGCAATGTTTTGGTACACTGATAATAATCTAGAAATGTAAATGATGCTTTGGTTATGTGTCACTTCTTAAAGAGCAGACGTACCTCTCACATCTGGCTCCATTGTAACCACGTTTACATAAGCATTCAACCACTCCTGAGCCGATGTCCAGACAGGCCAATGCAAAGCTACAGAGAGAAGGAATAATATCTTCATACTGATGCAGAGCAAAAATCAGTTGAGTTTGGCTGAGCTGGGTAAGAAAAGGAAACTGACTTGTTCCATGTAAAGGGGCATGGACAGGCCTGGCAGGCCCTGTTGGCTGTGTTTCCATAGTAACCCTCTTTACACCGTTCACAGCGGTCCCCGGTGGCATTAAATTGACAGTTCTGGAGGTCAGTTAGATGAAACACAACAATGAACAACATGTTTTTCGTCTAGTTTGGCCTACACATGCTACAAGCTTTAAGTGTATTGTAAATCAGCCATTGAACATGTGCCATTGAGTGTGTATGTGTATGTGTATGTGTATGTGTATGTGTATGTGTGTGTGTGAACACCAACCACACAGTTCCCTGTATGCTCATCACACTCATTGGACAGTCCATTGCAGCTACATGGCACACACTGACCTCTGTATGGTCCTGCCTGCTCTCTGTAGAAGCCAGAGCTGCACTTCTGTAGACACAGAGAGCTTAACAGTCGACTGTGGGATAATTAACAGAAGCAAACACTCCAACTCCACTGACCTGCTTAGGTGAAAACTATTATCACTAAGTAATCACGCTGCAAAGTGATTAACTGCAAGAGAATGCAAATTTAATCTTCATAACATACAGTATCAGATGGATTTGTAACAAAGGAAATACACTGGTCTGAGGTATAAATCAGGGTGTGACATGGAGACACAGAGAAACATGAAGAAAATACGCTTCTAAGTAAGATTTAGCTGTAAAAAGACTTTTTTATTCCTGAGCCAAAATTAAATGCATGTCTGTATAGCTTTATCAGAACAAGTGTAACAATAAATGACCCTGCTACACACCAGAGAATGTGCTGTAATCTCACTGACAAAAACCCAACAAAGAGCTGCCTTACCTGAGTGATAGCACCTGCTGTCTGGTTGCTGAAGGAAGGATCACAGAACTTTTTCGTTCCCTGTGTCTCCTTATGGATCTGACTGTGTCTGTCATGCCTACCATTTGAATGTTTCTCAGTACAGGGATAAACTGCAGCAAAGCAAAGCAAAAACAACCACACCACAGTGCAAAGCAAATATATATTCCGCTGCATTATGAGCTATTCAGAAAGCCATGTGAGTCCAGCAGTGAAAAGCCTTTCTCTCTAAGAAAGCTCCTCCTCCTCCTCCTCACAGGTAAACCCTGGAGCAGGTGAACCTTGGAGCTTTTTATGTGAGACACATGAAGAAAGGCTGGCTGGTGAGAAACAGTAAGTGTGGATGAATGTAAGCCAGCACACAGTTAGGTTCAAGGTTCAGTGAGGTGTGGTTGAACTTGCAGACATTAAGGTCTTTATGAGGCAGTGGAGCATGTATGTGAACTGTGTTTGCTTAAACAATGCAACGTGCAGAGACAAACACACTTAGAACAAAATGGTTCACTTTATTATCAGTCAGTCCAGAAATTAAGACAATCCAGTTGATGCACTAAGTAATTGATACAATATTGTTTATAATGGTAGAAAAATATGAAAGAATATGCCACTGAAAAAACTGAAACATTTATTTGCATTGAAAATATCAAGCACCATTTTATTTGTTCTGTCTCAAACTGATTCACGTTGAGGCCTGAAACACTGATTCCACCAGGGTCAGATTTTTAATTTGCATGGTTTGTGTCCCCCACCAACACCACCCCTTCATACCTTCACCACTCCTTCATCCCTCCCCCTCTCAATATGTCATTATCAATATTTCAGTTTTCAGTACAACAGTGTTACTGTAACAAAAGAGTTTTGCAGTCTGAAGATATAACATTACGGTTAAAAACAAACAGTGAAATTCACAACCAGGGCACCCTGATTTACTTAAAATGTACTTGCATAATAATAATCAATAATTATAACACATTGTTCAAGCAAGACTGTGTCACTTGTGGTGACAGTTAAAGGATCAGTGTGTAGGATTTAGTGGCATCTAGTGGTGAAGTTTCAGATTGAAACTAACTGGACACCGGTGGTGTCTCTCGTTGATGACCTGTGAACAGCGAAGTGTGTGGAGAAACTATGGTGGTCGAGAAACTCAAGAAAAAGTGAAATCTCTATTTACAGCCAGTGTTACACTAAACGTACCTTGAATATTATATTGCATTTCTGATAAGAGATCCTCCTAAATGTTACATACAGCTAAATTAATCCTCATGTCTTTGCAAAATATTTGGCAGGCTCCCTAGCTCTCTATTCCCTCAGAGGTCAGGACGGCTAGCTACTGGTTAAGTGCACAAATTCGCCGGTTTACCAAAGTTAAACTCAATATTTGTGCAGATTTACTGTGTCCCAGTGAGCAAATCTGATAATTATGCCGTTTTCAATGCTGGTGTGACAGGGCTTTTAGGGGGTGATGCTAAATGCTGACAGTTTTAGCTAAAATGCTAAGCTACTGTAACACAAGTAGCACAAGTGGAGAAGAGTAGTAGTAGAACACGTCTGTTATACACTACAGTAAGTCTGCTAACATTAACCAAAATTAGCCACCGTAAGCTACTGGTCATACTGGATCTAGAAAGGCTGTGGTATCAAAATAAAAAAAAAAAAGTTTTTCAATCTTGCATTTAAAAATTAAGGATTATGTTACTTTTGTACAAAGTTACATTGTCTCACTTTGATTTTTCAAATTGAAGTTTTTCATATTTTGTGAGTTTGACCAATTAATGAAATGTTTGGAAGGCCAATTGAATCAATCTGGCCACATAGGCTGGTCTGTCTACTACGTCCCTGAGAGAAGCAATGTGTTCACTGTAAAAGGCTTATATGAGTCTTGAGTCTTTGCACACAACATTATCTACAGTGTCAGAAAGATTCAGCAGAAAGTTCAGAAAATAAGGATGACAGGAGTGCTTAAGAGACAAAATGAGCAATGACTGATGTTGTTTGAAACCCACTGACAGTCCAGTGTAAGAGTTTAGCATTAACACTCAACTGAGCCATCTTATTAGAATCATAGAATAGGGTACAAAGCATAGCTTGCAATGCCACAAGTGTTTCTGCCATCTCGAATGATTCGCATGTAGCCACCTTCACCCCAACTGGTACCCCAACTAAAGAGAGAAAAAACAGCTTATTCAAACAAAATACAAAAAATATTTGTAAACATTTGCTATTGTATATGGAGAGGCTTTTTTCTGACCTGTTTTTGATGATCCAGTAGTCTTGACCTCCTTCAGAGCCGTAGCCAACCAGCAGCACCGCATGACTCAGATTATTAGGGTTGCAGCTGGGCTCATCGTATATCCCTGTAAAGGAAGTTGCAACCTGCATTAACTGATTGTTTGGTCACTTGGGAGCAGAATAAGCCAGTTGTAAAATTGACGTATTATCAGTTTTCAAGTAAAATAGTTGCAAACTTACGTACACATTCAGCAGATATAAAGCAACATTCATTATGAGTCATGTGTCCACCTGTTGATCTGTTTTGGTCTCTACCATCTCCTAAGAGAAATATCCGGCTCTTTAACTGCTAAATGCTCCACTATGTTCACCAGCTAGTTACTAACTTTGTCTGTCATTTGGTGCTGGGCAGGTAGACTACAGTGGGTTTATCAGAAACACTTTACTGTAAAAAAGGCTGCTGCTGGACCAAAATAGTGAGTTAAGAGATGCTACAGAACTCAGTAGAGCTGAGGGGAATCAGCTGATGTTTGTAACTACAATCAATATTTTTCACATAGCCATAGAAATTATATTCCATTGTCAGTATGAAAATATTGATTATAGCGGCTTTAAAAGAGAGTCTTTTAATCGCTGACATAGCGATTGTATAGAGGGAGTCTTTTAAGGTTACTAACCTGAGCTGTAGAACAGGAAGCTTGCATGATCTGCATCAATGGCTACTGTGATTGGCCCGATAGTTGCCACGGCATCAGCCAGGGCCTGCTCATCTCCTTTGGGTATGAACCTGTAGTCTTTGATATGGGCAACTGCAAGTCTGCTGTCGTAGTAACAAGGCTGGGTGTCCTGTTGAGAGAAATACGGAGTTTAAAGTTAATGGTAGGCTGGACACAGAGTAATGAACTGTTTTAAGTGTTTTGAGAGAGGTGGAGCCAGCAGGTTGAGCCTCACCACTGAGGTGTATGGGTAGGTGCTTGTCGACTGTAGCCCGTTGCTGACCACGTAGTCGTAGGCGTTGGCCATCCAGGCACCATTGCAGCCATAGGTACCGTAAGATTTGGAGCAGTCCACCAGGTTTTGTTCACTCAGAGATACAAGCTGACCCGTCCTCTTGTATATTTGTCCCTCGATAGCTCCTGTGGTGCTGAAGGCCCAGCACGAGCCACAGTAACCCTGTGAAGAACATTTAAAACACAGTGGATTTGAAGGTGTACGTGATTCAGTCTGGATAAAACCCACTCAAAGTGAATTTAGGAATGTCTTACCTGGTCTTTCACCTCAGTGACATAACCCATGTTCCTGTAGTCCACAACCCAAGCATCTAACTTCTTAGCAACGTTACGCAGCCTTCGGGACGAGACGATCCTCCCTCTCTTCGCAAATTGGGCGTCTATCCTGGCACCTTGCAAAACCTGATATTCTTGTCTTGTCTACACGTGGAGAACATAAAGAAGATTGTTTCCCAATAATTCATGTTATTGATATCTACAATATGGCAAATCAGTTAATCAAAACAACATACCTTATTTCAGCCGCGTGAACTCAAGTCACATGGCTTGGACTCAAGTCAAACTCAAGTCAGACTTGAATTGACAGAATTAAAAAGACTTCCAAATTGACTTAGACTTTAATCACTTGAACTTGAGCCTTTTAACTTGAAAATACTTGATACCTTCTCCCAAGTCCAAAGATTAAATATGTTATTTAAAAAGCTGAAAAAGCTATTAATTTTCCAGCAAGTGTACACTTCCAGATCCACTTTGTTTGAGCCGATCCGTCATGAAAAAATAGATCATTTTGTTTCGTTCATTCTGTTGTTAAAATGATGTAACATTTGGTGAAGAGCACATTATGACTCTTTAGGACTCATTTTTGAACTTGAGTGCAATGGCTCATTGAACGATTGATTGATACCAATATTGTGTCTGTTCGGTAAATATCTGGAGCCAGGAGACCTTTGGCTTAGCTTAGCAGAATCACAGGAAACAGGGGGAAAAACCTCACCTGTCTCTTTACAAAGGTAACAAAATCCAACTACCAGCATCTCTAAAAGTCACATTATTTATCAATATTATTTAAAACAAAAAATGGCAATTTATGGTTTTGGACTATTTCGTTGAAATGCAGCTTTGTGTGACTCTAAGTTGAGATTGTACGTAGTTACGTTTTTAGCATAGTTACGTTTTTAGCATAGAGATGAAAACACTACTCCTTACCAGATCTCCATATTTATTCATGACCATACTGAAGGGCCTCATCCCCATAAAAAACCCTTGATTGTTGTCTTCAATCTTCCGCTTGTTGTCCTCCCAGATGACCCTCCTTTGCATGTCGTCCTGCATAATAACACAAAATACATCACAGAAAGATTCAGGTGGATCAGAGCATATATCCACTTACTGTCATTGCTTGTATTTTAGATATGGAGTCAGTCTCACCATTTCATCGTAGGCTATGCCATGGCTGCTCTTCCAGATCTCCCACTCAGTCAGGATCGCCTCATCTGAGTCTGACGCTACGTGCTGTGGGCCACACAGCACAACAAAGAGCAGAACTGCTCTCAGCAGGAGGCTGACCTGCTGCACTACAGGGACAAGAACATCACATAAGAGTCAAACCTCTTGTTTGTACCTGCTTAAAAAATGTGTTATTATCACAGCTTGTTAATTGTCATTCACAGCTAAATCAGTAGCATAAGTATTGGGACACTTTGAATTGTTGGTTTTGTTATTAAATACAATTTAGGTCATCTGGTCAGTATGTTCTGGTTAATGACATCTTTGTTGTTTGAATCATCAGAGAGACTCCTGTTACTTACTGTGCCTGAGTTGAGCATATCAGAGGACTAACTCATTTCAAGTTACAGTTGTGTAGTGTTTGTGAAGTCATTTTATACAGGGTGGCAGCAAGTCTTCTGACTCATATCACTGCTACATTTTCATATCTTCCTTTGAAAAGCTTGAGTCCAAAATGTGCCATTTAAGCTAATCACCTGCACCAGAACTTCTAAAATAAACTGTGCTCTTGTAGAGTAAAGAAATAAGACAGTAACTTCCTTCTGTAAAAATGGAGGATGATACTGAATTTGTTCTCTTGTGGACCTCTTTAGAAAACCTCATTTGTAAAAACCTCACTAAAATGTAATCTGATGTAAAAAGATACAATATGTCTCATAAATGAGACATCTATCAATCCATCATGATTTAGGACTATATGATATCAATGGATGACACAAACTCTTCAGTGTTCCAATACTTTAATTTAACTTTGCAGAGGTTATTCTGTTCACCTTCAGTGAAACAACGAGGGTGTTTTTTGAACCTAAAAGACAAAATATTATATACTCAGAAGCATTAACATCTATAGACATCTGACATTTAATAAAACTGACCAATGTGTCTTTAAAATAAAAGATTCACTTTCAGGTTTCTGTTGCTTTGTCAAAACGGCACTTAATTTGAAATAAAAATCTGTAGCCTGCTTACCTGCATGTATGTGAGTCTGTTTTGTTCCCATGGTGTGAGAGTGACTCTGGACAGCCACACTGCAACAGACTCACTGTCAACTATCCGTATATATAGCCTTGCAACAAGTACATGTTTCCACTATACTTTACTGAATCCCTAAATCAACACTTACGGCAGCACCTGAGAGGGACATTAGTCAACAAAAATAAGATGCTTTCCCTGCTCCTCCTCAGTAATACCTCTATTATCATTTAGAGAGAGCTAAAGCTGCAATATCGTAAATCCTTCAAATACCGGTTTATAATTGACTGTAACACCTGACATCAGATTTTCCAAAACCAGCGGTGCAACGAGTATACAGATTATCCACAAAGTGCCAGTACATTCATGTAAAAATACTTCATTAAAAGTGAAAGTCCTGCATTCAAAATCCTACAAAAGTACAGAAGTATAAGTATAATGCAGAAAGGTGGCTCCGGTGAATGATATATTGTTATAATGACAGAATAAGATTATTAATACTGATGCATCACCGTGTAACCAGAATTTCACCATTGTAGCTGGTCGAGATGACAAAATAAATGAGGGATCATCCGACACATTTGTATTAATTTTCTGTAATATTTGCTTTTTAAAATAGATCTGTGGGAAGTGAGATGATTGATGGTGCAGAAAATAAGAAAACTCAAATTTACAAAAATTGGTATTCTCTTTTTAACTTTTCTCTGATCTTTCTACTTACGTTAATTAATTGAAATCATCAGGGAAGTTTAGAGGTGTAAGTCACTCTGTAAGAACTGCTGATAACTCAATATGGTGTTAAAGATACAGAAATCAGAAATGTGACAAGGGGCCCCAGTTAGACACTGTAAAGGGACTCGTTTAAAGATCCTCTCCAGACATGTTTTGTCTGTTTGTTTGTTTTTTTCAGAACTTTATTTTTCATTTTTAAAATAACAACATATACAATATACAAGACATGAAAGACAAACATTTCCAAGGCTGGCAATTGTAACAATAGTCACAGTAAGTACTATATTTACTACCGAAAAAAAAGAGGAAATATGTAAATGTAAATACACACACAAAATAAACAATAATAATAAATAAATAATAATAGTAATAACTAAATAAATATATAAAATAACTAAGGGGGGTTCCTCCAGTTAAAAGTTAAAAATTAGCAGGCTGATGACTGGGTGGGGGTAATCTCAGCAGCACTAAGAGAGGAGGAATTGGAAATAAATGGTTCCCAGACCAAACAAAACTTGTGTTGCTTATCATCCCTCAAATACCTAATACCTAATCTTTTCAAGGTGAATGTAGTTCATCATGTCATGAACCCAGTTAATATGGGCAGGTGGATGCTCAGATTTCCAGTTTAAAAGAACCAGTCTCTCCAGACATGTTTTATGGCATATACAAATAGTATGTTTGGAACAATACCTTGTGTCTTTTTTTTTTTTTTTCCACAAAAAATAATAATTTTCACATTAAAATCCATCCTTAATTTGATGAATGTATCTACTTTTCTGCACAGTGAAGTTCAAATGTCACACAGTAGGAACTAATTTTGAGTGGAAGGCTACTTTAATCTTTAACAATGTGTTATATTTTATAATATTAATATACATTTACATCATACATCATTTATCTTAATTTATAAAATTTGTCCCCATATGAGAACGCAGAGTCGCAGGAGGCAAAGTGACAGTTTAAGTTATTTTGCAGGTTAAGATCTTATATTAAATAAATGAATTAAAGATAATGCTTGGTTTTTATGTTTATCAGGTCCTACTTATTCCAAATAGCTAGGAGAAATAAAAAATGTACACTAAACAAAGGCTCGGGTCTCAGGAGGTTAAATGTAGTGGAGTAAAAAGCAGAGAACAAATAGAAGATATAGCACAAAACAGAAATACTCATGTAAAGTACGTGTACCTCAAGATTATACCTAAGCACGGTTTAGTAAATGTACTTAGTCACTTCCATTGAATCCATCCACCTGGCTTTCACTGACAGATGACTGCGTGTGTGTGTGTGTGTGTGTGTGTGTGTGTGTGTGTGCTCCGCAGCGCCCTCTGGTGGTCCGCAGTGAACCGTCCGTGCAGCACTGACTGCAGAGGATGAGCTCAGCTGACTGTCTGGCTGTTATTATGTCCGCGAACGGGCGCCGCCAACACCCAAACACAGTGCGGCAAAACAGGCGAGTGTCGCTCAGCATCGTCTCTAATGAATGAGAGCTCAGGAAGAAACATGAGTCACGAATGAGGTCTGCAGGATCATGTCTTTTAAGGTAAAGCAGCCTTTTCCATCCGTCAGCCTACATCAGGGCCTCAATGGGAAAACAGATTACACCTGCTTCCTGTGCAACTGTACACTTAATTCATTTCAGTGTTTATTTAACGACGTGCTGTGTTTAACTGTGAAGGAAATCGGTGTGAGTTGGAGTTAAAGTGGCTATTTAAGGACTGAGAGGCAAATTATACCGTCTATCCTGTGCTCATGCGCGTGCGCGTGTGTTCGTAATAGGGTGTCAAATAGCCCTGTCAGTGGTCCCACTTATATTTCACACCTGTGTAGTGTGCACGTGTGTATGTTTGCACGAGCTGTTTGATGCAGAAAAAACTTAATTCAACTACCTATAGTCAATTCTGACCCAGAGGAAAAGAGTGTGTGTGTTTGATTATTGATCAGCTGGCACACCTGATTGATGTCATTCACACCCAGACACCTTAAACCGATAAACCTCTACACCTGAGAACGACACCCTGCGCTGTTTCTACTGGTTGTACTCTACTGTCAGTGTGTATAATACTATAATGGTGGTTTAAGGTCAGCGGTTGTTGTGTGTATTTACCCTCCAGAAGGAAACACCCCTGGCTAATGCTGTGTTTTGGGCAGCGAGGAAGGGGAACTTGGCCCTACTTCAGCTGCTGCTCAACAGTGGACGTGTGGACGCAGACTGCAGAGACAGTGTACGGACGCTGCATGTCCTGGCTGCTCAGCTGCACGCTTTAACCATAACCCACCTGTGGTAGGGAGACAGAGAGCTTCAAGCCTTACCTCTGTGGTGCATGTGTATACGACATCATTTCACACCCATTTTATCTTCTTTTTCATCATAATAAAGGGAGAGGGTTTCTTGTGTGAAAGTGGAAAGTCTGCGCAGTTTCATCACCACATGTAAAGTACTTTTCAGCAAGTCATCCCTATAAAACTCCAAAGGTTGCTAACTTCTTGTTGCCATGTTTCTTTTCAGTATGGAACCACGGCGCTGATGGTGGCGTCGTACAGCGGCCATTATGAGTGCGTCAAAGAGCTCATCATGCAGGGAGCTGAAATCAACTACCAGAGAGAGGTATGATGGGAAAATAACTGGCTAACCCATTCTGGACAACAAACTTAAAGTGTCAGTGAATCTGGAGTCTCATTGTCACTGAGAGGTTACCAGGTAACCACACTCCGGGAAGTCACTGCTCCCGGCCAAGAAATAGTCCAGCACAACCCCTCGAAAATAACAAATTTTCTATGTTCATGCTTAATTTTTTTGTACGGGAGTTTTCTGTCTTTGTGCTAAGCTAAGCTAATTGTCCTCTGGCTGCAGCTTTATATTTAGCCTAGCACACAGGGGTGAGAGTGGTATAGTCTTCTCATCTAACTCCCAGCAACCAAAGTGAATAAGCGTTTTTTTTTTAAGAACGTTAAACTACTCCTTTAAATAAAGCTTCTGTAATGTTAGTTTTATGTTTGAAAAGTAGTTTGGCTATAAGAAAAAAAGTTCAGTTCACGTAGAAGAACTGGTCGGCAGAAATTGCGACCATGGGCAGCTTCAAGATGAAAGCAAAATCCACCTGAAACAACCTGCTTCTGAAGACTTCTGAACGAGGCCTTTAATTGCATGTTTTTAATATTCTAAATTTCAAATACACACAAAAATGGAAAGCTGTTGTTTTAAAAATGAAAACAGCAGTATCTTTTTTTTCGTCCTCTCCAGACAGGTTCCACCGCCCTGTTCTTCGCCTCCCAGCAGGGTCACAATGACATTGTGAAGCTCCTCTTTGAATTCGGTGCCTCCACTGAATTCCAGACAAAGGTATGCAGCAGGGCACAATGGCGTGTGTCACAGTCTTTATTATACTGGGTGTGATGGAGACCGCTGTGATGCTATCATCTCAGACTGTGAGTCAGAGTGCTTTGGGCAGAGATAAGGGGGCAAAAATGATGCACATAAAAATGCTGCTCAGGCTGCTTTTTTACACCTCTGGGGATTTTAGAGATGTCCCTCTGAAGCATGTAACACACACTGGTGACTATCAAATATTTTCTTGTTTTCAGGACGGTGGCACGGCTGTCACTGTCGCCTCTCAGTACGGACACTCCAAGGTGGTGGAGACTCTGTTGAAGAATGGAGCCAACGTTCATGACCAGCTGAATGTGAGCCCCTTTGCATCAGACCACTTTCAGACCTGTCTCCTCCCACTGTCAGTACCTCTGTCTATCAGGAACATGATGGTTAGTTGCACACAATGTCCCAGCAGCTGGAATCCAGCCTCTCAGGTTTCTGCTGAGTCAGACATGACTGACATTTGGCAGGATTAGCGCCTGTCCTAAGGCAGGGGAAAACAACCTGACTGCACAAACATACATTTATAAAATAGTAATAATATAGTAACTTGTTATTAATATACTTTTTGCTTAGTTGGAACCTTTTATGACAGTTTTTTTTATCAAGTACATCAGAAAAGTGTATGATATGATTCTTTTATGTTTCAGGATGGTGCCACCTCTCTGTTCCTCGCTGCCCAGGAGGGTCATGTGACCGTGATTCGTCAGCTGCTTTCAAATGGTGCCAAGGTTAACCAAGCGAGAGAGGTAATGTCCTCGCCTCCTTAGCATATTTAGAGATTTAAAAGGACACAGTCACAGAGTTTCTCCCTCTTTAGCTCACACCTCCTCTTTCTCATCCCTCCAGGTTAACTCGTGACCACAGAGACTCTAATGTTCCTCTTTCTTTTCACCTCCTCCCTCTTATGTCCTTCCTCACTGCATCCCCCACCTCATCATCCATGTGTTCTCCAGGATGGCACTGCCCCCCTGTGGATGGCAGCTCAGATGGGTCACAGTGAGGTGGTGAAGGTGCTTCTCTTACGTGGTGCCGATCGGGATGCTGACAGACAAGTATGTGGTTGTATTAGAATAGATACAGTACAGAGAAAGTGCACATAAAGGATTATTGATTGGTGTCATTTTCGTCCTCTTGTCCAAAACAAGACAAGAAGTAGCCCTCTTATCCAAATGGTCAATATGTGTACTGCTACTGCATTTGTGGAATCACATGGAACATATACAGTTCCATAACAGAGCAAACTCTGTAGATGAGGACCATGTGATATAGTTTAAAGCCTCAGAGAAAGTGAGTAAGAGTCCATTGAGTGGAGATTGTTTTGTTAAATAATTGTATTTTTTCTCTGTTGTCTTTCAAGGATGGATCAACAGCGTTATTCAAAGCAGCTTTTAAGGGACACAACAGCGTCATTGAGGAACTTCTCAAGTTTTCTCCCTCACTTGGCCTTCTCAAGGTAGAGGAAGCTGCCATGGGCATTTTGGGAAAATAAGATTACTTGCTTTCTTGCCACGGGATAGAAGATAAAAACCTCAATGTGTCGTTCTATACTTAGAGGTGCAGGCAGGTGGGGGGGGGTTTACCTCTGGGCAGAGCCTGGCTAGTAGTTTCCCACTGTTTCCAGGCTTTATGCTAGAAGCTACGCTAATTGACTGCTGGCTCTAGCTTCCTATTTATCATACAGACATGATAGTGGAATCGACCTTCTCATCTAACTCTGGGCATGAAAGGGAATAAACTTATTTCCCAAAATGTCAATTTATTCCTTTAAAGGTCCAGTGTGTAACATTTAGGAGGATCTATTGGCAGAAATGGAATATTAGATACAGGTATGTTTTCATTAGTGTATCACTATCACCTGAAAATAAGAATTGTTGTGTTTTTGTTACCTTAGATTGAGCTGTTTTTATCTACCGAGGGAGCGGGTCCTCTGCGGAGGATGTTGAACTGCTATGTTTCTACAGGAGCCCAGAACGAACAAACACTTGCTCTAAATAGGGCTTTTTGCTGTTTTTGCTGCCACCGTAGTTTCTCCTACATGCTTAGAAGGCTAGCTGTATTCAGTTGGTTTCAATCTGCAACTTCACCACTAGATGCCACTAAATCCTACACACTGGTCCTTTAATACTAACCCTGCAGCACTGGATAAAGAGCACGTTTATGTCTGTAAATGTGGAGAACACCTCTCCATAAGCATTATGAATACATACAGTATATATTTGTTTGTTGTCTCCAGAATGGCTCGTCTGCCCTTCATGCTGCTGTTATGGGTGGAAATGTTCGGACTGTTCTTCTGATGCTTGAGGCCAACGCAGACCCGACATTACCCAACAAGGTACGGCACTTGGAGCTGAAGGAGGAGATGATAAACAGACAGAACAAGAGTAGATAAATAAACTTTATCTCATGTTTGTTTTGCAGAATAATGAACTGCCTGCAGATCTTACAAAGAGCGATCGCATCCTAAAGTTATTACATCCAAAAATCTTAAATGGAGGCAGCTGATGACCACCCGTCAGAGTCATGCCTGCCTGTACCACACTGATGATGTGCACCGAGGGGAAAAGAAAACAACAACACAGTGTCAAATCTACTCAACTACAATATGTACTGTACATGGTGCTTGCTTCTGATTGCGGCTGAAATTAAGCTGTCATATGTTGAATAAACCTGGACTAAATCTAGAGCAACACAGTGTGCAACCAAAATGCATTTGTCTGCCATGTGCATCATCACCTTTACGCTGTTGTTTTACAGTATATGCATTTATTTTTGTTTACCCCAGGTGTTGTAAGATTTCTAGATTTTTTGCACACTTTTTGTTTGCCTTTTTAATAGATGTAATAAAGTGTAAATTTGTTATTCAAGCCATAGTGGCAGCGTGCATGTTTATTTAATGTATGAGGGTTGAGTCATTTTATTTTCAAACGTGTCAGATTTTTATTTTAATTATAAAATAATAACTGTTTCAATTATTAAACTACGAAGCAGATAACACATATATAGCAACAATATGATTTAGTCATAATGACTAATCTTCACTAGAGGTCAGTATTTTAAGATGCACAGCACTGACAGTATGTATGTACACCTGTCTGTCACCTGTAACTCACTTGTATTGTGGTTTAATTTAGCAAAGTAAAATAATTAACTCTCTATATTTAGTTACATCTGCGTAGTAACCCTAAGGCTCATTATATCTGTTTTCAAAGGCATGGCTGAAGTATCGCGTTACAGGAGCGGATGAAGATAGCAATCACATTGTCACGTGACCACCGCGGAAGTCACAGTGTCTATTTTTGTTGACGCGGAAGAGAGACAAACCTTAAGGATGTTTTGCGATTGAAGTTGTAATAAAGTTGAACTTAAATAGCAGGTGACAGGTAAAAAAAAAAAAGGTGTTATCGGGATTATAGTTTTATCTGAAGCGACAGACTTTAGTTTGACCGACTTATAAAACCCTAATGGCTGGTGGTAATTTACAGGTGAGTGACAAACTTTTACTGAGCTACTTGGTTACATCAGACTTTAACAATTCGGCTTTTTAAAGAACCACACCTGTCTGCTTTCTGCATTTAAAATATTTAAAATGGATTATTCAACGTATTAAAGTGCCAACATCTAAACGTAAAGAGGAAAGAGGACGTTGTTACCACTCTAAGTAAAAACTAAAGGCTTTATTAGTGGTTATTAAACCATGTATGAATTCTTTATGGATAGAAGTTTACACAACATTTGAGTTGCCAGGTTGTGAATATCCTGGCTGATGATGTTGACCCCTTGTTAGTGGTGAAAAGAAATAAAGTACATTTACTCGAGTACTGTACTTAAGTTAATGTTTGCTTGAGTATTTATATTTTATGCTTCATTTCAGGGGGAGATATACTTTTTACACTTACATTTATTTTGCAGCTAAGGACTTCTTACTATATTCTACATGAAAAATACACTAAATAGTTTGAAATGAATCCGCTGGTTCCCAACCTTTATGACTTGTGATTCTTTACAGTAAAGCAGTGTGCTGAGGTCACATTTCAGATGTCTAGGAGTTGTTAGCAGTTCAGTCAAAGAGACGTTTCCCCAACTCTTCGAGGCCAAAAGCACATTTTACTCAAAAAGCAAAGATTAGAGAGAGTCTATAATATGTATGTAAATATGTGTACCACAACTTGAGTTTGTTCTTCTTTCCTCTCCCATTAATCATCTCCTGACCCCACAGGTTTATCTGATGACCCTTTGTAGGGGGCCCAGTCCCTAGGTTGGGAACCACTGGACTAAACAACCCAACTGTACATAAAGTAGTTAGAACTAGCTCCACCTCGAGGAGCTACAACTGATGCATCAGTATTGGCAATCTAATATTAGTTATTAGGATTAGTAGTAGGATTTTTATTTATAGACTTACTTGTAATAGATATTTGTTCTGTGTTGTACTTTTATTTTAGTGAATAATCATACTACTTGTTCCACCACTGCCCTTTCAGTACCACTTTATGATAAGGCATCCTTTATAAAAGCTTTATAAGTTGCAAGCAGTAGCTTTATTAATACTTTATAAATCATTTACTAACTAGTGAATATTAAGTAATGTATATTCAGCATATATGGCCTACTATTACTATTACCAAACAGAAAGTATAAACACCACCCAAAAGGATTTTTCACAACCTGGCAACCCAAACGTTGTTGTATTAGCTTCTAACAGTATGTGTAAATTAGTTATTAACCATTAATAAGGACATTAGTGACTACTTATAAACATTTTCAAGGGTTCCTTATTACAAGTTCGTTTCCTAAATTCCTGTTTTTCATTCTGTTTGTTCTCAGAAAGCTATAGATCTCGCAACCAAAGCTTCAGAGGAGGACAAAGCCAAAAACTATGAGGAGGCCCTCAGATATTATCAGAATGCAGTGCAATACTTCCTTCATGTTGTCAAATGTAAGGAGCTTAACTTGTGACTCCTATCAGTGTTTGATTTCTTACAATATCTGTGTGATTTCTATGGTTTAAACTCCACATATATTCAACACAGCACCATGGCCTAAGCTACTTACTGTGTTGCAGATGAGGCCCAGGGTGATCGGGCGGCACAGAGCATCAGGGCCAAGTGTGCAGACTACCTGGACAGAGCCGAGCAGCTGAAGGAATATCTGAAGAAGAAGGAAAAGAGTCCTCCGGCCAAACCTGTCAAAGAGTCCCAGTCTGACGACAAAGGGTGAGACTGATCAATAATACTGTGGAATGAGTCAATATCACAGTTTGTTGTTGTTTGTTGCTGTGGTGACTTTTGTCAGCATGTTTAAATTTAGGCTCATGAGGGCCATTTTCTACAGTATACCTGGGGGTTGTTGTACAGGTCCTGTAGTTACTTAATAAAATACTATGTAACTTGGTACTCGTAGGAAAAATAGAGACAAAGACTTGGGACAGAGCTTTGAGTTTAGCTTTTTCTCCCTGTAGAACGAAATGTTGTGCTTACGTAAGCTTGAACCAACCTATTTCAACCAATAATATCCAGACATCCACCCATCAATTAATCTTAATTAACTTTAAGCGATACCGAGTGAAGAACAAACGCACAACTTTATCACTGATTTGGGTGAAACTGGATCATCCAGCCAGACAGATGGATGTTAGTTAACTGCTGCTAACTGTGATGTTAGCCTTCCTGTTTTTCCAGGAAACGCGTAAATATTAAATTCTGAGTGTTGTTTATCGCAATGCACGATATATCATCTCATCCTTATTACCACCATCTGTAGATCACCAGTGTACCAGGAATGTCTATCGCTTCCTGCACAAAATGAAAAAAATTGGCCCCCACTCATAAAAACATTGCTCAAAAGACTTTCATTGAAAGAACTGCTGAAATCTTAAAGATCCACATACATTTATCGATTTATTATTGGAAAAGTTATACTGAAGATATGTTTTATGTCTTATGCATGTTTCAGTTAATGGAAATTATTTAATTGAAAGTCCTATAATTAGTACCCAATTAAATTGAATTTATTTCTAAGAATTGAAACTATGGGATCTGTGGAATCAAGTGTTACTGCATACCACTAAAAGACACAAATCATCGTTCACTGTTCAAAAAAGTGTCAATAAATCACAGTGCTGTTTGATTTCAGGGATGAAAATGGTGATGGGGAGGACGCAGAGAAAAAGAAGTTCCAAAATCAACTCTCAGGTGAACGACTGAATCTCTGCATTGAATGAACATAGAGGCACATGCAGTAGTTAAATGTCATTGTGGGACATTTCAGAAAATAATAAATGCTTTGATCCATAAAGTGTTCGTCCATCTCTCTCACAGGTGCCATTGTCATGGAAAAGCCAAACATCAAGTGGAACGATGTAGCTGGACTAGAGGGAGCCAAAGAAGCCTTAAAAGAAGCTGTGATCTTGCCTATCAAATTCCCTCATCTGTTCACAGGTACTGAAAACAAGAGTCGACTTTAAACCTGCAGAAAATGAATGGTATTTAATATCACAGTATCTGTTTGTGTAGGAAAGCGAACACCTTGGCGGGGGATCCTTCTGTTCGGCCCTCCAGGAACAGGGAAGTCCTACCTGGCCAAGGCAGTAGCCACAGAAGCCAACAACTCCACGTTCTTCTCCATCTCCTCCTCAGACCTGGTGTCCAAGTGGTTGGGGGAAAGTGAAAAGTGAGGCACAGGTTCTTTATGTGATAAAAAAAAACTGTGAATGTGATAAACTGACAATAAAACAACTGTTTCTCTCTCCAGGTTGGTGAAGAACCTGTTCAGTTTAGCCCGAGAACACAAGCCATCCATCATTTTTATAGATGAGATCGACTCCCTCTGTGGCTCCAGGAGCGAGAACGAGAGTGAAGCAGCGCGCAGAATTAAGACAGAGTTCCTCGTCCAGATGCAGGGTGAGCAAGAAGAGACCACCTCAAAATCTGAGCTAAAATCTGAATAGCAGTATTTTATGAGGTGTAAGAAATACCATTCTCCTCCTCTCAGGTGTTGGGAATGATAATGATGGGATCCTGGTCCTGGGAGCTACAAATATACCTTGGACCCTGGACTCAGCAATCAGGAGAAGGTAACTTATATAAGAAATAATGCCTGCGTTCTCAAACAGACATTTAAGAGGTTAAATGCTTTATAACGCCTGATTACATCTTTTGTCTGTCCTAGGTTTGAAAAACGCATCTACATTCCTCTGCCCGAGGAGCACGCCCGCTCCTTCATGTTCAAACTTCATCTGGGCTCCACCCCCAACAACCTGACCGAGGCAGACTTCATCACTCTGGGCAAGAAGACAGAGGGTTACTCTGGAGCGGACATCAGTGTTATCGTTAGGGACGCCCTCATGCAGCCTGTCAGGAAGGTTCAGTCAGCCACTCACTTCAAAAAGGTAAAAACACACAGTTCACCTGTGCTGTTTTATACTGAATGTCTGTCGGAACTCCAGCAGGAACATAATGTTCCAAAATAAGACTGATATCTCAGCAGCTATTGGATGGATTTGGTCTTACAAACATACATATTTCTTTGCTGATCCCTTCACTTTTCATCTAGCACCATAATCAGGTCAACATTATACATGTATACACTGCCTGAACACAACTGTATGAATCTGTCAAACTGGGACATTTTCATAATGAACTACCCAGTATCTAATCTAGTATCTTCTTTGTGTCCTTCTGTCCATCCACACACAAACGCACACTAATTAAGGTTCACGGATCAACGTGGAACAATCCAGGCGTTGTGGTGGAAGATCTCTTGAGTCCGTGTTCACCAGGCGATCCCAACGCCATAGAGATGACGTGGATGGACGTTCCTGGGGAGAAACTTCTAGAGCCAGTCGTGTGCATGGTGAGAAAAGACTTCCAATATTTACCTCAAAGGAAAATGTCAGTATTTTAACTAGTTTAAAACATTTTACAAAAATGGCAGTGTTACGACTGAAGTGATCCGCGTTTATCGTGACCTCTCTTGATATTTTCTGTGCAGGCTGACATGCTGAGATCACTGACAAGCACCAAGCCAACAGTGAATGAGCAGGACTTGGACAAGCTGAAGAAGTTTACTGAGGATTTTGGTCAAGAAGGCTAAGAATACTCTACTCATTACCGTGAATGCAACTAAGTTTTTTTCACTGTCAGTTATGCTTTGGATTATTCTGTCAATCTTTTGGTCTGTAGTGTCTAAAATGGTGAAAAACTTTGTATCACAGGTTACTGGAGCCCAAAGTAAAGATTACTTAAAGATGTGAAGAAACAGAAAAGCAAGCTCATATCGTGGTTTTAATTGAAGATTAAGATGCTTTGACAGCTGATGTTTGCTGGTCTTACTGGAGAATGACTAAAATGATTTACCGATTATCAAATTCTTAATTTACCACTTGTAAGTCGAACAACTAATCAATCGTTTCAACACTATTTTATTTACTACTGAGGCTTTTACATCTGCGTAGGTAGGTTTTATATTACTTTTACTTGTTTATTTTATTTTTCAAACCAAAGTGATAATAATCTTTATTTTTTAAAAGAAAAATGTACCACCATCACTGTACTATATGTGCAATAGTTATTGGTGCTACAGTGGGTAAATGCACATTTTCAACACAACATACCTCTCGATATAGTCTATGGAGGGTTATATTGCACTTAACACAATCGGTTTCAGGGTTGGCTTTTATAAATGGTCATTTATACTATGAAATGTATGAATTTTATCACCATGGAAACACACCCTTTTACTGCTTGTTTTTACTAAACACAAAGTTCAAACTTCCAAATGCCTTCTGAGTTTGTATTGAGTTACAAAACTTTTGTATGAAACATACAATATTGTATAATGTAATGTAATAATGCTTTCAAAAGCATGTTTTTAAATTCTGATCAACTTTGGGAAAAGAAGTTTTTTTTCTACTCTTCTACAGTTTCAACTCTCAGACTTCTGAATTACTTATAGATGCTGTCAGTATGTGTGAAATACATCTTTGTTTAAACATTTCTTTTGGGGTTTACAGAGGTGACTTTCTGGTTGCATAAATAAAACTTGTTGAGGTGGTTATTTGCACTTTTGTTGTACCCTACATGACATGTTCTGTGAACTAAAGTCTCAGGGTTAAATAAACAACACAAAACAAAAGAACAGGAGTCATTATTAACTTTGTGAATATATTTAATTGTTAAAATACATCTCTTAGTTAAGTGTCATATATTTGTATTTTATATGCAGGGTAGATCGTGGTTTAATTAGTACATTTGATAAGAGAAATATAGTTAATGATATAGTTAATTTTCACATTATTAAACAATTTAAGCCCTGTAGAAAAATGACATCAATGTTACTCTGCTCGCACAAGCTGATCATTTGCTAAAATGGAATAATTTGGAAATATAAGTCTCCTACATCTACCGTTAGTGTCATTGATAAAGATATGAAGTCTCTTTGTTTGAAAAGCAGACCACAAATGTTCTATTGAGCAGAATACAAGCTCAATACAGCTATAATTAAGAAGAATAATGGGGAAAATCTGACAATATTCAAGTCATTTGGATTGAAAAACAAAAATCCCCGGCCAACTGAAATGTAACTTAATCTCAAGAGACTGACCTGATCGGTGTTTGTGCATACTACACCGGGCCTACTGAAATGAAAACCAAAATATCAAGTCATACACATTTCAAATGAAATGACAAGTATGAGGCAACAGCTGCCAATGAAAAAATAAAAACATAAATAATGCATGCAGATATATGAGTATGAGGAGTGACGTCCCTTTTCACTTCAAAAGCACATTGTGTAAATGCCAGTGTTTGTTCATACGTAGACTTATTTGTGGTGATGAACATCAGACATCACAACCAGATTCCACCAAATGGGGTTCAATATGCTACAATGTAGGTCATTATTGCTTTGTGTATGTGTGTGCACTCCTCTTTACACAATTCTACTCTCAGACTGCGTCCACCACAAATAAACACTGCATTATTCACAACCCGACAAGTAATATATGTAACAACGTAAAAATACAGTATACATAGAGATAAACACAAACCAGTAAAAAAAAAAAAAAAAAAAAAAAAAAAACACCAGTAACACGTCTATTAAGGTAATTCTGCAAATATAAAGGACAAATGTGCTCCATGAAACACCCTTGAAGAACACTGAGAGGACCTGAAATGTACATAAAAGGAGTAGTTTCCCATCATTTAAATAACTCTTAAAAGTGAGTAATGGTTGTATTTTTTGGTTAAGATCATTCCTATTCAGACAACACAAAGGAGGTGGGGAACTGCCACATAGGGCATATGAGAAAGTGCTAACAGTATTTACTGTATATATAGGACACATACGGAGTAATTCACTGCCCATCACAATCATGCTTCATAGATGGAAGTAGCCCAACAGACACATTTCACTCCAACTCATGTGATGGCACAGAGATGAAGCCAAATGCTGTAAGTACAGGGTAACAGTGTGCTGCTAAATGCACAATAATCAAGCCACTAGAAGACAGAAAACAGAGAGCCAAGTGCCAGACCAGTTGCTGCTCCAGCGAGCATGCCCAGAGCCACATCTCCTCCGTCGTCACGCTGGCGTTCGCGAATAACAACATGATTCACTCCAGGAGCAGGGTACCCACCTAAACCATAAAACCATAATGTTTTGTGCAGGCATGTAGATTAAAAAAAGACGCTCCAACACAAAGATCAATTGGACTTGAGAAGCTTGTTGCATTTTTGCAAACTATCCTATTTTATGTCACTGAGCGCCATCATACATTCAATATGGTCATATGCTGAGAAATGGGCGGTTATTTACCTTGGTACTGGTAGGGATAAGCTACAGCGTAGGGCTGCCCATCAGCAGAGTATACAATCTGTGTAGCCTGTTGTGGCGCTGTAACGTACTCTCCATACAGACCCGGGGCAAAACCCTGCTGGAAAATGAAGAAAAGGCCATTAAGACTGTGTTGATCCTCAGCGGGAGGCCAGTACCAGCACATTACTAAAGAGTCATTTGATTTAGTGTTAACTTCACAAATACTGCTAAGTGGAGCTTTTACACTTCCATTACTACACCAGTAGATGGTGGTAGCCTCCAACTGTGTTTGTTGTTACGTAATAGTCTTTTTTTCTTCTTCTATAATCTAGCACGTTACCTTAGTTCACCCCTAAAAAGGATCATTGTCAATTCAAGCCAAATTGTGTAGTGGAACATAAATACTGATTAAATATGACATACAGTGCAAATTATGAATACAGTATAATCAGATTATATTATACATAACCTAATGAAATATTTGTATACCTTTAACAATGACTGTCTGCTGTTGTAGATGTTAACAGTAACTCATTATAAATAAAAACAAATTGTACCTGTAAAACACTAGTAACAATCCTATTCAGAGGTTTACTCAACTGAGTTTGGCCATTTTATTGAGGAAAAGAAAGTAATGTTAAAGCCTGAAATGCAAAAGTTACATTGCCAGTAGCTTTAACAAAAAAAAAAACAGTGTTAAACCAAAATTAACATAATTTTAGTCATATGCATACTGTTTATGCCTTTTACCTGGGGTGGGGCATATTCTGAGTAGGGGGGGGGAGCAGATGCCATCACTTCCTGTGCAAATCCGACCTGAGGAGATGCAACCACCTAAAAATAAAAAAATCAACAAAAATGAGGCCAACTCGCCTGACAGTGGAGAATGAACACTAACAGAACTGAGCTACGTGACGTTTGGACAGCAGCAGAGAGAAACCATCATAAAGACCGCTCCTCCTGCTGCACGGAGGTTACTGTCATAGAGGTATAATGAAAACACACAATACACATACACACGTAACAAGACTTGTTTCACACAGCCGGGAACAAGTAAGAGAAATCAGTCTTACATTCTTATTTTGTTAAACAAATCAAAACTCAAGTAACTGAAGGAGTAGCAGAAACTCACCATATTAATTCTGGCATCCTGCAGTGCCATGGTCCATGCCCTGCAACACACAGTGAAAACCACGTCATCTTGGATGTAAAATACGCAGAATACAAACAACTAACACTTTCAACTTCAACAACGCAGAAACAAAAACACAGAGGACACAATAATTCATCCAACTAATGATATAATGACTCAGCATGTATGTGTTGCCTTACAGAGCATCATCTGCACTGTCTGCACACAGGCTGATGACCCGTCCATCTCTGCACACTATCTGGAGCAGGGCGTCACGCGTCTTCCCTTCCGGTGGGTTCAGCTCTGAGCAGCAATACAACAGGACAAATATAGAGGTGACACATTTAAAAAAAACAAAAAAAACCCAACATCAAACAACAGTTGGTCAGTACTGTTAGAAAGACATCCTCGCGCAGCCGATGTCAAATACCTTGACATGCAGCAGAGTTGCGGATGTTAATGCAGTCGACCTTCAGGTGGATGTCATCCTCCATGTCACGCCGTTGTTGGTTATAATAGAAGACAAGTCGTCCATCAGCCCACAGGTCAAACCAATTCTTCTTCCACCGACGCAGAATGGTACCTTTAATGAAAATATATTACAGTTAAGTTCAATCCAACCTGAATAAAAATACAAAAGGAATTCACACCAAAAGTAACAGCAGCTTTACCATCTGGATAAAATGCTGTTAAAGCTGTGGATATGTCTGGGTACTCACTTTGTCGATGGAGCCAACCACTCTTTACCATAGCCATCTTAGAGGCAACACCTAAAACAATACAACACATACATTAGACAGTGGTAAGGAAACTAACTGCTGACGGCTGGGCGGGGCGTAGCCAAACGAACCTCGTGACTATGAGTACTATTAGCTTTAGTCCAGAGTGTTTCCAGAATAAAATAGAAAAGATATACACAAGGTAGCACATGATCTTTTTTTTGCGGATAGCTGACGTTATTGATTTAACCAGGTTAAGATAAATAAAAAAGACACCACAGCAGTTTATCATGAGATTAGACTTAATATGAGCTCATGAAACCATATAGTTATTATTTACAACATTAGTAGAAGCTAGAGTAAGATAGTAGTTCATTTACAGTGCCAGGACTTTCACTTTCTGTATTAATCGGACACTTATTTTGGGTTTCACTGGTTGTCAGTTAGCTAACATAACGGTAACAAATAATGGCTTCATGTGACAACAGGCCAGTGGTGAATATGTCATCCTCATTTCTCATTAATACAAGTTGAAATGGAGAAAGTCCTGAATATTGATAATGTAACACCAACCACAATAACTCCATCACCACTTGAAGCCGTTCACATGTTTACCCGACGTCACTGTGTACATTCCTCTGTAGACCAAACACAGCCGAAGTTAGCTAATGTTAATGTTAGCGATAACTAACGTTGTTTATATAACAGTAAACCTGTGAGTATCGAGCCCACCTAGCGTTACTGCTTCAGTGTTAGTATAGTTATCTAAAACACTAACACGGTAAACACAACGTCCAACAGTAACCGCGCTGTGTTATTGGAGTACTTACTTGAATATTTGAAACGCTATGTTTCAGGAAAACTATTTCGTGAGGACACAGCAAACACGGAAGTGAGATGTACGAAAAAGACGATGCCCTCCTCGGAGTCAAAAAGCCTGATCCATAAACGAGCGCACACTGTGTGGAGACTGTGCGGAGACCAGCTGCTGTTGTCTGGTCGCCGGTTGTCACTAAGCCCCGCCCACGGAGCATCTTCACTAACGTTCACGCTCTTTGTGCTACTCCTTCTTCTTCGTTGGATTTAATGGCGGACTGCAATCCCAACTTTTAAGGTGCATACCGCCACCTGTCGTTCGTACAACAGACTGTAGGTGAGTTTATTTTGGACTGTTTTCTATACTCTTTTCGCTGGTCAGATGTTAGTTGTTGATGTACACTTGCAATAAAATAAAAAGTTGGTCACATAAAAACCCCAACAACTATATTCTGTGTTTACTAAGACATCTCCCCACACCATATCTCCATTTGTTCCTGACATCCCTTCCTAATCCCATCCTCGTTCGGCCTCTCTCACACTTTGTTGCAAGCTTACACTTTCTTCATCACATTTGGAACATGTTGAACATTTTAAGTTGCATTACAACGCACACATATTTGTTAATTTACTTCTCCCAATAGAAGTAGAGTCTTATTCAAACCAGGGTGATCAAATCTTAACCTGAATAGAACTACGTCCTGTCTTCTACACCTCCCTTTATCACTGTGCTCTCTCTTTGTACTCGATAGTATGTTCTGCCCTTACTGTACTCATCCCACATTTTCTGTCAAAGTCCAAATGTTTTCTTTTTGATTAGTGTACCTTCCCCTTTTTTTAAATGGTATGTCCATTATATGCCCCATAGTTAGTGCTCCTTTAGCCACCCTGTCTGTGCATTCATTACCCTTTAATCACACATGTGCAGGTACCCAACAAAATTCTACTATCTACTAATACCCAATCTCTGAATTTTAAATAAACCTTAAAGCGTTTCAAACATTTGATGTTCCCTACTTGACTCCATAGACTGTAAACTTAAAAGAACTGCTGCAGAGCCAATACTTTTCTGGTCTCACTTCTTCCACCCACTGAAGAACAACAACTGCAGCCATCATCTCAGCTGTATAGACCGATCACTCATCTGTAATTCTGTGACTTAAATGGAATTGAAATTGTGGGATGTAGACTCCTGTTATTATACAATCCTTTTGATATGCTGAGTCATCAGTGAGAACATGTAGGTCACTGGTTCCTTTATACTGGTTTACAGTGTCCATTTTGCTTTCCACCCAGTATTTGATGCTATAACCATAACCATTAACCCTATCCCTTAGATCTGTCATACTCCCAGCATCCATACGGTCCTCTCTCTGTGAGGGAGGCGTTTGTTTTGCATGACGTAACCTATCAGCTGACAGCTTTGGAAAGTGCTGGCACACTCAGCAGGGGCGCGCTCGCTCCTGTCTTCCCTCACAGGGTGGATGTGTTCAACATGGTTTATACCGAAAGAGGATCGACCTAATGCAATTCCTCACCCATCAAATGGTTATCACACAGGGAATGGGGATGCAGCTGATCATTTCCTGGGTGAAATAGGTTTTATTAGCACAGTCAGGTACACACTGAGACAGGGTAGACGTGTTGCTTTTAATTAAGCGAATATGGTGTAAAAGCAAAGAAGCAGAAGATCGGGAGTGAACATTATGTATTGCTATTGATACAAACATAAAGCGGAGTTTTATTTGATCTATTCCGTCTGAGACAACAGCCGCTGTCTGCTGCGCATGCGAGTCACAAGCTCACACAAGCAGAAAAGTTGTATCCTGTGTGGAGGGAAACTAACACTGCACTGTGCACACTGCTGCAGCGAGCCTCGTTTCATTGCCGCCCAAATAAGAAGACAGCGACTACAAACAGAAAATAACAAGCTCCAGACCACTGACCGACGGGCAGCCCAGGATTGTAAAACAAGCCCTCCGACCAACAGTTAAGGAGCTAACGAAAATATCGCAGAAGCTAAAGAGCTAAAGTGAAATGGCGACGGCAATATACTTGGAACATTACCTTGACAGTAAGTCACCGAGGATACGCTCAGTTATCACTTACAGTGTGAACATCTTCCGTCTTTTTGGGGTTTAGTTTAATTGTCTCCAAGACTTTTTTTTGCTAGGCGGGAGGCTGGCCGAGAGCATTACAGTGCGTTAGCCACCAGGTTAGCCGTTAGGTCACTAGCTCGCTAGCTAACTGATTAGCATTAAGATAAAGCCTCCACTGGTTCAAAGTTAGATAAACTCTCCATGTGTGGAGTTCTAGTCCCACAGAGCCTAATGGAAACATGGACATATGTTACATGTGTCAACAGCTTTAGTGAGCTAGTGTTTGGTTGTCTGTGTCCTGTTCAATCACACATAATTAACTGTTAGCAGCTAGGTGACTAGCAACTAGCAGTGGTTTTATAAGGTTGTTTAAAATGTTGTTGTCATACTCAGCATTATAAAACATATAAATCAGTTTTCCGTGAATTTGGTCAACGTCCGTGTGTGCTTTAGGATAGCACCGTGCATTTGCAACCTGTTGGTAACCGCGTTTCCCCTAACCACGCTCCGGGGCGGGGTGTTTGAAGTGCGTCACACAATGTAACGACAAGCTCTGACACTCGAGGAGCGTCTTCTTGTGTTTAATATCACACTTCACACTTCACATGGCATATTTAACCACCTAACGGAATATTTAACCTTACGTTGTACAGACGTATCAAAGCAGTCAATAAATCTGAGCTGTTTTGTTAAATGGTGAATGCTTTGCAAGAAATTCTTGACTTTTTAAAAAGCAAAAATACTTGGTATTTTTGGTATAGAAAATGTTATTGGCAGGTGGCAGTTTTAATGTATTTAAATTCTGAACAATAATTCGTTTATACTTTTATATATATATATATATATATATATATATATATATATATATATATATATAGTTTGCAATTAATATAATAATATTGCCTGTGTTGCCAGTTGTTACATTGGGTGATTTTGGCACTATGAGTTAGGGCTGCACCAAGCTGCACTTTTTGATAAAGATAAAATGTGTGTGAAAAAGCATTAGCATTAAGTACTGTAGTGCTGCAGAGATACCCTGGCCCACAGATCTTGTTTTCCTGATGTAGTTTGTTTTGTACGGACCCCAACAAACAAAACATATCATCACAGCTTTAATAGGTGCTTTTCTTTTCCATATCGTGCAGCCCTACTATGAGTGACCCTTTTGTATTGTGCCGTCATTTTATTTAATGTTACTATCAAACGAATGATTATTGTAGGTTTGTAATCCAGTATAGGACAGTCTGTAGTTACAACACCCATGACATTTAGTTAAATTTTACCTGGAGTGACACTACATTGATTGAACATATAAATAAGTAAAGTGTTAGAGATGGATTATCTCCCTGATTGTCTCTCTCATCCTTATGTCATTCTTTCCTCTAGGTATTGAAAACCTACCATGTGAGCTTCAGAGAAACTTTACTCTGATGCGGGACCTGGACAATAGGACTGAAGGTGATAAGTTAATCTCATTAAGTTATTGTCTGAATTATTCCTAATTAATTTAGCTTTGACATGTCAAAATGTCTGCTGTGGAAGAATATTTATTAGCTACAATAACTGTAAACATCTGAGAAGGTGCGCAGGCAGCTCTAAGCATTGCATTCTTGTGTTCTACCATTTAACACCAGTAGTAAAAGTACAAATATTGTGCAGTCAATAACACTGGTTTTCCAGCACTGTAATAATCATGTTGTTGTGCAGAAAAGAAAGGAGAGATTGACAAACTGGCTGAAGAGTACATTGCCACTGTGAAGAACCTGGCCTCAGAACAGAGAGTGGAACACCTGCAGAAGATCCAAAATGCCTACAGCAAGTGCAAAGAGTTCAGTGACGACAAAGTCCAGCTCGCAATGCAGACATATGAGATGGTCAGTCCAACACAGTCAGTTCTATGTGTTTCCTGTCACTGTTTTATGTAGTCAACATGTTGCAAATAGGTATTTTAAATCACATATTCTTGTACTAAAGAGTATTATAAAATGTATTTCTTATTTGCAAATGAAACAATGCATATGGCCAGTTTCTAATCTACATGATATTTCTTTTACTGCAGGTGGACAAACATATCCGCAGACTGGACGCAGATCTGGCGCGATTTGAGAATGAGCTAAAGGAGAAACTGGAAGCGAGCGGCTACGAAAGTACAGAGGGAAGAGGAGTGAAAAGTAAGTTGTGCAGCTGAAGGACTTTCATTGTAGAACATTGCAAAACCGATTGATGCACATCTTTAAATGTCCATATTTTGTTCAGAGGGTGAGTCCAAGGGGTTGAGAGAGAAGCGTGGATCCAGGGGAAGAGGACGGAAAGGTTCTGATGAAGATTCTCCCCGAAAGAAAAAGATCAAAAACAGGTACATTTGGGCTGCTGGCTCAGCCAGGACAAGGGTTTACTAGATGGCCGTGTCCAGAATTTGAATTACACATTTCTATCAGTCCTGAAAATCCTGTATTATTCATGGGTTATTAATTCAGATTAGCCTTACTAATTCAATGACTCACCAATTTGCTCCCCATTTAATCATGTTCACTTCTAATTCTAATGTATTACGTTGGACTTCCAGCCCAGACTTGAGTGACGCTCTGCTGCCTATGCAACCATCAGATGTTTTGGACATGCCAGTCGATCCCAATGAGCCTACATACTGCCTGTGCCATCAGGTGTCATATGGAGAGATGATTGGATGCGATAACCCAGACGTAGGTTTCCACTGGTTCTATAAATTTAAACTGAACAAGTTTCTGTGTGTCTCAGCTAGAGAGTTTAATACTGAACCTGTTTGTCTTCCTTAAGTGTCCGATTGAGTGGTTCCACTTTGCTTGTGTTGATCTCACCACAAAACCCAAAGGAAAATGGTAAGAGCTTTGAATTAGTTCAAAGGCTGGTAATTGTTTATAAAAAGATGACAGCTATTAAGGCAGACAGCTCATGATTGTCCTCTCCTCCGAGTCATCTTTTCTCCCTTTCTCCCCTTCAAATCTCTCAGGTTTTGTCCGAGGTGCACCCAAGACAAGAAGAAGAAATGAGATTTCTTACCTTCAGAAGTACCTAACTAATATATGTATTTTTGGTGTAGTTTAATAATGTAATATACTGTGTATACATGTATATATATTTCAGTTCCTATAACTCTCCATAGAAATGGTGGGCTATTTTAAAGGCCTACACCGGATTCAGAGTATAGCTACACGTGTGGCACCATTAGAGCCCTCTTTATAGATGTTATTCTGCCTGTGTCACTGGACAGCTCTCTTTGTCCAAAAGCTCTAAAATAATTGATTCATCTGTATATTATTTGTGTACTCTGGGTAAATTAGTCCCGGCAGTGGAGAAAAGTTGCACAAATTATTACCAATCAGAAAGTCCTTCCTCTCAAGTCATATAGTGTATATATTGTTAGTACTAACATAAATCCTGGACTGTGGCTTTAGCATACTTGAAATATCAATTTTATAAAGATCTATTTTTTAAACAAATTAACAGCCTGCTGAGAATTTACAAATTGAAACACCTAAATCCTTACCAATTGTTGGTGGTAAAAGGAATTATGTGTCAGATTTTCAGTTACCTACCTCCTTAGGGAATACATCAGCACTGCATAAATGACTGCAATTGATACCAGTGTAAAAAATGCGTTTTGATTAGCTTAAACCAAACAAGCAAAGCAATGTAAATTCATTCGTTATTGAGTTTTAAAAAACAAAAACCTGCGACATTTTTGAATGTATTGTGGTACTAATGGTCAGTCAGTCAGTGTCTCTGAATGAGGTATTTAAGCACTTTGAATGAAATTTCCCCTGAAGAGGTTTGATACTGCAGGCTTGGTTTTATGATATAGTTTCTCATTTAAAACTCTGCCATAGTGAATCATTTCAAACCATATGGAAATATATATACATACGGTATATGTTTTGTATGATATTATGAAACAATATTTTGTGGACACGTCATTTTCCAAAGATATATTTGTTGTATTGCTTACTTACTGGTGTACACTCAAATTTTATTTAATAGGATTTTAGCCTCCTTTCATATTCAACTGTGAATATCACTCGTTTAGGTGTAAGCCACAAATAATAAAAGAGCCAAAGTCTTTGTATTTTGTATATTTCAGTATTTTATAACAAATAAATATTCACTATTATTCCTGCATTATTTCATTCACTGCTGTTTGAAGCTTGTGATGTGCTTTTAAAATGGTATGTGGCACTTTTTGCGTACCATTTTAAACTAACTTTTTCTGAGACAATGGTCCAGTTACTTTAAATGAATGAATGAATTTTCAAAATTGTAATTTTTCACAGAGTTGTTATTGTGTACTAAAACTGTCTAAACTACTCAATGAAAACTACTGACAGTGAGGTCTGTAGATAATTCATGGACTCTGGAGAGGTTGTCTGTCTGTTTTCAGTGCCACAGATGTTCAGCTCTTTCTGCTGGCAACTGTAATTTCAAGTACAGAGATTTCAAGACTAGCTAGATGACGACGGGCTAACTGAGGAAATACTGTGTGTGTTTCTGGTGCTCCCAGTTAAAAAACAGTGAATGTAGGTACCTGCTGTATTTGTTGTCTGGGAATTCTGTCTGATGTCTTTCTGTAGTTGCCACTGAACAACAGTTCTGAATTCTTGTGAAGGTAATGATGTTCACTGTCGAAACTGTTTTAGAGATGTGTTGATTCAACTTTATGGAGGCTTGAGTTTGTAGTGCTGTGGATTTGTGTTGTGTTATATTGAGTGATATTTAGTCTACTGTTATTGATAGAAATGGGGTGGGCAAAATAATAAAAACACTTCTCAGTGTAATGTGGTATAATTCAACAGTGCTATAACTGACTGTAAAATTGAATCAACACCTAATAAAACAGCAAAAACTGAACATTATCTGATTCCTGAAGGTAGAACATATTGCAGTACTGTTGCATTAGTTGTAGGTATGTGTACCTAATAAACTAGAGTGGACATACTTCACTGCATGCAGGAAGATATTTCCTAAAGAGTTATTCAACATCTGTGTATGACTTCAGATCAAGCACTGTAGTCAGCATTGCTGTGTCAGATTATCCTGTCATCTCAGTACATCAGGTGATCTGCAGTCTACGCTCTGAAAGGATAGAGAGAGGATTGGAGTTTCAAAATCCATCATCAGATTCTTCATCCCAGCTGCACTTTTCTTGTGTGGTCTTGCTGAAATCCATTTCCAGGTCGTACACAAAGTCAGGATCATCTTTGTGCCTTCGGTTCTTCTCAAACAATTCGTCCATTTGGCCCTTCTTGCGAGCCAGCTCCTCATCGTCCAGTTTGTTCAGGTCTTCGTCGGGGTCCAGGTTGAATGATGCCAGGCTGCGCTCCAAGCTGAAGCCCTGCATGTGATCTCTCAGGATGATGTGAAGCTTCTCCAGCTGGCTCTGGGACACACCCTCCAGGTAGTCCCTGTGCCTGGGGTGGTTCTTCAGCCTTTCAGCAGCCATGCTGTAGTCTGATGGTTAAAGGAGAAGAGGGCATTAAGGATTCAAACTGACCAAACCTCATCTGCCTATTATGTTTCCTTTAATTATGCATCAGGTACAGTTCACACAGCTGAGTACAGGGGCAAAGCAGTATTTTACCCAAGACCCCAGAAAAGTTATTTTGTGGTAATTTGATCAAGCACAATATATATAGAAATGTATTTTAGGTTTTGATACAGGGCCTCAGGATCAGATACAAAGGAAGGAGACCCCGTAAGGCCATTATCCTTGCATAGTCTTTTAATGGTGCGTAAATCCTATTAGAAGCAAAGTACTGAGTAACTACTACACCAAGTAAAACTGTGTGCGTGTATGAGCCAAATAATATCTGTCTCGTCTTACCAGAGTATTTTGAGAAGTTTCGCACAGGTATTATTCTTTTTCGTATTGTTTTGGTTTCCTTGTGTTCATAAATTAAAACTATAGAGGGAGGGCTGAACTGCACGCCGCATCGCTTTGCCTCGAAACTCATGTTTTAATGTCAGCAGCGACCCTGCTTCAACCCGGCCTCCACCTGGAGCTCAGCGACACAATACTAAAACATTTTAACCCTCATTATTAAAATAACGTTATTTAAAAAGGGAATTAGGCAACCGAGCTTCAGAAGTGATTAGCTTTAAACGTTGCCTGGGAGCCTGGCGTTAGTCGGTGTCGGCACTTGCTGTCTTCGCCGAAGCCTGCCTATATTTACAGTAAATATTTTAAAGTCCTATTGTTTCATCCACAGTGGAGGTGAAGATTGATAGTTGATTTTCTGAGCATCCTTTTTTTTCTTTTTAAATATATTGATTACCTCAGAGCTTTCCCACAATGCCCGTAGATTGTTATTTACAGTTAGGCAGCGTCACAGCTCCCCTAGAACTACAAAGGGGTCCTTCAAGATCCTTTTCCGTAAACAATTTAAAACAGCCCCCAGTGTTACAGTTGTAGTTAGATAAATACACTGGCTGTTAAAAGCTCGTTGTAGCTCACCTTTACTATTTGAATGTATTTTGTACTGCTTTCTGTGTTGGCTTGTTTATCCGCATGTCGTTGTCTGGTCGAGCAGGGTAAGGTATACTGTTATTGTTATTGTTATTGTTGTTATTGTTATTGTTATTAGACCTCCGAGCGACATCGGATCAGTTTTGTGTCACCAAACGTTGAACTTAATTTAGTTTTCTGGCAGTATAATGTTAATGAGACGGACCTGAGGACTTCTCTTTTCTACTGTGTCTTCTTTTACTATGAATAAACAAACAAGTACAAAGAGACATAAAGGATTGAGTTTGGAATTAGGAGTGTCAACACACTATAGGGAGCAAATATATATAGCTACACAGTTTAAATGTAGTATTCATTTCCGTGTCCGAACATCTCATTATTATATTATTAATTTTACCTTTATATTCTGGCACTTTTCTCCTGCTTCATAATAAGGATAAAACAAATCAACCATACATGTATTATTACAGTTATAATGAAAAGGTCTGCTCTGTCTAGTCTTATGGTCTTGACCAATACCATTTCCATATTTTTGTAGATGAGAACAATGAGGACCACTGTGGTCTGCTGAAGCAGCTGCTTGAATCCTCACCGGTTTCAGTGGAGATCAACAAGAAGGGTTTTCACAGGTATTGACAGTGCGTTTCCAAACATGGAACAATAACCGACTTCAAGGCTCAACAAGTGATTTCTGATTTGTTTTAGGGAGCTGGTAACCACTGTTGAGCTCATCCCAGATGTGCCCAGTGGGGTCAGAGTTTTGCTGGTTCAGAGATGGCCCAGAGGTGTCTATCTTGATCCATACCAACTTGCATCTCTGAGTGATCAACGTGATTGGCAGGTAAGACTGACACTGCCAAAACATAGCATATTTGTGGAAAAACCAATTACAAACCACATTCATCCACACAATGTATGAATCTATTGTTTTAACTATTTCATCTCTGTAAGATATTACTGGATTCAGGCATAGACCTTGAGGTGCCTGCTCACAAGACTTCAGGATTTGTCACCTATGTTTATCCCACCCCTGATGGACCAACTCCCAGCCTGGTAAAAGTAACAATTCCCGTACATGGTCGCTACCACGAGCCTTCTTTTGACGGGAAAACATTCACATCAGTCGACATAGAACCTCCAGAGCTGCTGCTGCGGACTGAAAAATGTAATCATCTTTATTCTGGTCTCTTCTTAGAAACAAGTAATCATGTATGTTTATTATATACCTTCCTGCAAGGAAACCAACATTTCAGCTCCTTCAAAATGTGCTTTGATATTTTTGGCAGCCTTCAGGACTGCAGGGTCCAATTCTGATAACAGCCAAGGGAAGTTAAAATACGTGATGATCCTTCAGAACAAGATTTAAGAGATAAACTGCCTTTTAAAATTAATATTGTTTTATTATGTAATTTATTTTTAGTAGAGGTAATATTTGAATGTACCAATAACTTAAATGGTTAAAACAATAACTTCATATTTATTGTCAGAAACACTGGATTGAAAATGTAGCTGATGGAGAAAGAAAGTGAAGTGAGTGTTTGTCTTAATCCAAACCTCTTTCTTTCTTCTAGGTGCGCAGCTCAACAACTTAGAGCCTCATATTGTCGTGGACGCCCCCTGTACTCCTGACAATTCAAGCACATGTCCATGGGTTAAACTCCTGCATCAGCAGGTGGTTCTCTTTATACATCTTTTTATGATACTTACTGTTTATGTTTTACTTTTCTTATCACTCAAAACATATATTTTATCCTGTAGGAGCAAGGCTCCGGGGGTTTCCAGTTTCCGGTTGGTGACGGGTCTTTGGTGACGCCTGTATGCGGTGGAACTCTTCTAGTCACAATGATCTGCTGTGTGGCACTGTCTAAATACATGTGGGAACATCGAATCATTTAGACAGGGATGGTCTACATATCTTGTGTTAAACAGCTCAAGCTTATAGTTCTGTCTGATACCAGGATCCTTCTGACATCACTAGGATCAAAGTCTTAAATCAGTCCAGGTTCCTGTGTGTGTCTTTTATATATTTTAATAAATAAAAATAATAATATGCAAAGATCTGTGTTGACAATGAGGTTTTGCTTTGCTACTGTTTTGTAACTCTGGTTTGTCAAAATGTCAGACTGAAAAGTGTAATTGCAGGGTCATAAAGCTACAGTGCATATGAACACAGCACCAGACAGGGCTGGTGGAAAAACATTAGTCTGAAATCAAGTTCTACACTGCTTCCTTTGTCAAATCTTTTATTCTGACAACCTGCTTAATATAGCTGAACATTGCAGAGCATAATATATACAAGGATTTTATAATTGTTGTATGGGTCCAAACTGAAGTTTGTGGATGTTTTTTTTTTTTTTTTTTCAATTTTGCTCAAATCCAGAAGAAGGTCAGAGGTCATGGTCAGCCACAGAGCAGCAAAGCTGATATGAAAAAGACCATAACAATACTCTTCAGTCAGGAAAAACGTATGTTGTGAAGCCGTCAGTTCTGAAATGTAACTATTGATTCAAGTACAGCACTCCAGTAGTTTTGAGGTACATGTAGTGGACTTTAGTATTCCTATTTTGTTCTGCTTTATTGTAATACTACTACTACACTACATTTTGAAGACAAATTTATACTTTTTTACATTAGTAAAAAAAAAAACAGAGTTAGTAGTTACTTTGCTGATTCAGATTATTAATACAAAATATAAATCAACTAACACATTTTGATGTGTGCATTAAGCTACTCAACAATATATAAGGTTGCTGAAATTAGCCTCACATTTATAAATTGTAACATTAGTGATCAATAATTATAATCCAGTATAATGTATTATTCTGAAAGAGGGTTAGAGTACTCTTAGTTTTGGTACTTAAAGTATATTAAAATGCTAATACTTACTAAGGTAAGTTATTTCTATTTGATGGAAATGTGCAGCCATAAAAACACAGGGTGAATACTTATATTTCACTCAGTAACATAATTTGTTGAATGCTATGAAGCTAATGAAGCATAGCTGGAACTATATATATATAAAATGCATTTATATATTGTTTTATTTCATTTTATAATTTGGTATTCTATAAATTGTTTAATCTTACTCTATGTGTGTACCATGAAGGACCTGCAAACATTCATTTAGTTATAAAACTTTGTGTTATATGATGATAATAAATTCTTATTATTAAAAGCTATCCAAAGGGAACATTTAAGGAAATAGGATGTTATGGTGTTTAAATATACCATATATTTGGTGGTGACATACTGTGAGAAGTTTGACACAGTGTGGTTATGATTTAGAAAATAAAAGTGTTGGTGTTAATTCATTATAATGGAGTATTGTTGTATTCAGGTACATCCCAGTCCTGCTAGCAGGGATTGCTCAGAGGTACTTCAGTAGGCCCTGGATTGTATATGTATGTGTGTATCAATCAGCCTTCACTTCACATATTATAGATGTTGAACTACATCACCTAAAGTGCTTTTGGGCCTAATTCAACTTTTAACTTACAGTTTCTGAAGACATGTTAAGTGCTCCCAATGGTCTAAAACTATTATGTCTAGTATGAGCAGGGCAGTTTTCTTATCTTCAGATACAGATAGCAGACAAACTTCACACACCATTCATCTGAAGCATTATTGAGTAGGCTGGGGCTGGGTCGGTAGTTCCGCTTCCCCTTCGCCATAGCGGAATTATCCAAGGGCCGAAAAGATAGAAGAAAAGTTGCATTGTAAATAGTTGCAGTCACGTTTTTCCTAAGTTATTTGTACGCGTTGTGTACCATCAAGGCCCCTTGTGTCAGAGGACTTACTTTTAACGGATTTACAAACGTTTTCCAGACCGTCGAGGATCGTCCAGGAGTCAAGTTGTATTCAAGTTTAAGTGTCGAGGAACCTCCGGTGAGCTCTGCTGCTCCTGCGTCGTCTTCGTTAGCCTGCACAGAAAGCGGATTGGTACTGGCTAGTTTTGATACTTTTCAGCCTCTGTAGTGTCATTTAAACCTCCTCTTGGTAATGTTGAGCTCCCGGGGGAAACCCATAGGTTTGGTCGGCATGCTAGGTACCGTTAGTTAGTTGAACGCTTAACACTGACTTCATAGTTAGTGTAGCTTGTCATGCTAACGTTAGCTTATCGCTAGCACACTTGTTGGCCAAGTAGTTAATGCTAACGTTAGCTTGCTAGCCGCCCCTGTTGTTACTCATTTGAAGGGCATTTTTGGACAGACAGAAACCCCGTTATATGGGGAAACGATGGGCTGAATGTCGATGTGTTGACATTCTTTACCTTAGCAAGAAGTAATGAAGTGTCTGCATTTTATTTACGTATCAAGTGCACTGAGGGAATAGCAACTTGCATTATTCTTTATCTTCATCTGGGCTCCTTTTACACGCACTTTCAGATACGACGTAGGACACAAAGAAGAAACTAACGTTACTTGGCTAAAAATGCTCTCAACAATTCTCAGGATAATACTGAGCCCAAATAAGCTGTGCTCACTGTTTTTATTCCGCTAACACAGTCCCCATTAAGTTATCTTTAAATATTAGCCTCTGCTCTCATTATTAGTGAGACATTGCTGCATTGTAATTGTTCATACAGTCCGTGAAGTCACCCTCTCAGCCACGTTATGGGCTGTTTATTTGTACTTCACATAGTGGTAATTCTTCCAAGTTTTACTGATATAATGAAATGATATTGAGAACATATCACTCTGTGTTTTGGGTTTCTCTCTGTTCAGTGTCCCACAGTATTGTGGCCCATCATGATGGTTGTTTTCCCAATCACCTCTTAATACTCCTACACACAGCTTCAAAAGCTATGGCACTTCATTGTTTCATAGTAGAAAGTAGTTTTCTGATTATTAGTCACTACATCCTGCTGTATTTGTAACATTATTGCTGTGGGTTTATGGTCTTATGAATGTCTGATTTTCTTCCAGGTACTTTTTGGTGCTTCCTTTTCTCTTCTGCTGTCATTTCTGGCACAACCTCCTGTAGCGCATGAGCACACCCGTGCCTCATGTTGATGTGAGCGCTGCCTCGCTCCCTATCTGTCTGTGCTACCCTGTCCATCCTTGTCCGCTGTGTCCCCCCCCCCACCCCAAGCCCTCTTAGCCCTGTGAGGCTACCAACAACCTATAGCGATGTGTGATAACGGAGACCCTGAGGATAAACCCCCTGCCCCTCCGGTCAGGATGAGCAGTACCATCTTCAGCACCGGCTCTGGCAAAGACTCACTCTCAGCCAACCACAGCTCTAAACCCCTGCCTTCTGTGCCTGAGGAGAGAAAACCTCGCAACAAGATCATCTCAATCTTCTCTGGGGCTGAAAAAGGTGAGACGAAGACTTTGGAAGAGAAAGATTTAACTTTAAAGTCAGTTGGGGGTTTGTGAACACTTGTGAAATGTGATTTTAATAAGGTTTGGTTTCTTTCAGGTGGTAGAAAGAAAGATCGAGACAAAGAACGACCAGAGATCTCTCCACCCTCAGATTTTGAACACACCATACATGTGGGGTTTGATGCTGTCACAGGGGAGTTCACTGTGAGTTTTCACTGTTCATTCTCACACGTTTACACCACTAACACCTGCTTCATGTTACATGTTTACTTCACAGCTTACTCTGCACCAGTTTGACACCATGTCATCTTTGTCATACACAGGGTATGCCAGAACAATGGGCTCGACTACTCCAGACCTCAAACATCACCAAGTCAGAGCAGAAGAAAAACCCACAGGCTGTGCTCGACGTTCTTAAGTTCTACGACTCTACAGGCAACGGCCGTCAGAAGTACCTCAGCTTCTCATCTTCTGGTGAGGGTCCACGTTACATAATTGTGACATTATGTTTAATTACCTGTAGGGCATTATGAGTACATCAAGTTTACCTCCATGTTTGTAGGTGCAAGTTAATTATTGCCTTTTCATAAAGAGGAATTGAATCAATATATTATCTCATGTGACAGCTTTGAACCCTTTGGGAACATCTTGTTCAGTCTGTGATTACAAGTACTCAATAAAACATATTTTCTGTCTAACTTTGCCTGTGTATTGTTTTGTCTTTCATTCACAGAAAAAGACGCTTTCACCCCGGGGCCTCAGTCTGTAAGTATTTCAAAAACACATGCCGCTTTATTTGTACTATGTTTGGTCTTTTAAAGGTTTTAAAGGTTTAAACTGTTTCTCTTCTAAATCAGCCTGTGAAAAAAGGCACTGAACCTTCTTCACCGAATATCAAAGACATTGATGATGACGACGACGATGAAGCCCCTCCTCCTGTTGTGGCACCAAGACCAGAACACACAAAGAGTGTAAGTCAACTGCTTTAAGCAGGCATGACAACAAAATCATTTACGCATTTGTTTGTTTTACCCTATTGTTTTGTTGTGTTGTGCAGGTGTATACTCGCTCTGTTATTGACCCCATCCCTGCTCCAAGCCACTGTGTAGACGGAGATGTTGCCTCTAAGGCTGCAGACCGACAGAAAAAGAAGGGCAAGATGTCAGATGAGGAGATCATGGACAAACTGAGTAAATTATTAATAAATCAGCAATCTCACAAATCTATTACAACAGTACAGCAGTTCAAATCCCACCTGTTTTCTTTATACATGTGGTTGTTATCTGGCTTACAGGAACCATAGTCAGCATTGGAGATCCCAAGAAGAAGTACACCAGATATGAAAAAATTGGTCAGGGGTGAGTGCAGATCCACCAGTTGTATTTAGAATATGTGATAGGATTTAAGATTTAAGGTGTACTGTGTAATATTGCTTTTATAATAATAATAATAATAGGCCCTTCATTTTCTCCACTTCTTCAACAAAATCTCATTTTTCTGTATCAACATTGAATGTTTTAAACTTCACACTTTGACAATATCAGCCTTGGCTGTTGTTAAGCTGCATGTCACAACTCTGTGTATAAATGGTTTGCAGACAGATTTGAGTGGACTGATTGTTAATATGTGCATTAAAGTTAATAGCTCATCTCCTTCTACCAGGGCATCAGGAACAGTATTCACAGCCATCGATGTTGCCACAGGACAGGAGGTAAAGAGTTACTGAGTAATGGACGAGCAGATGTGGAGACTATAAAAATACCAACCAGTGACACAGCAGAAAAAGTAGTGGAGCTCATTACATATAAATTGACACATGAAAGTTTTTAAAAAGAAATGAAGTGAAGTGACAAATTTGAGATAATGTTAAAGACTAACACATACTGTAACAGTAGCTGTAAAGGAGAATAATCTATTTAAAGTTGGCTTACATTAGCTAAAAATAGCATCATAAGTCATACCTGACCATGTAAGGGTGTGTTTTATTGGATATTAATTCAACTTTTCATTTGTAAGAGGACAAATGTTTTATTTATTTAAAAGTTACATTTTTAAATGATTTACATTCAGAGGGAGAAGTTAATTAGAGAAAGCAATTAAAATGTATAATACATACACTTATACCATCATAATAAAGACTTTAGTGTAATTTGTCAAATTTGGGTAATTCTGAATTGTCTTTTTTTTTTAGGTCGCCATTAAACAGATCAACCTACAAAAGCAGCCGAAGAAGGAGCTGATCATCAATGAGATTCTAGTGATGAAGGAGTTGAAGAACCCCAACATTGTCAACTTTTTAGACAGGTGAGACTGAGAGTAAACCTGCAGCCTTAACATTTATTAATAATTATGGATTGACACCAGTGTGTGACGTTGTGTATTTGTGCATGTTTGTCAGTTTCCTGATGGGGGAGGAGCTGTTTGTGGTGATGGAGTATCTGGCCGGTGGTTCACTGACAGATGTGGTTACAGAGACCTGTATGGATGAGGCCCAGATAGCTGCTGTCTGCCGAGAGGTACACTGCACTCTTTACAACCAGGGCCATATGTGAAAGTTAGAGATAAAACAAAAATGTAACTCCCAATAACCTTTCCCCCCACCTTCTCCTCCCATTTATCTCCATATCTGCAGTGTTTACAAGCATTGGAATTCCTGCACGCGAACCAGGTCATTCACAGAGACATCAAAAGTGATAATGTGTTACTCGGGATGGATGGTTCTGTCAAGCTGAGTAAGTCCTGTACTGATGTTACGGGGAACAGCCTATTTGGCATTGCTACATCCTCTGACTGTAACTGTGTATTTACTCTTCATCTCCTCGACAGCCGATTTTGGCTTCTGTGCCCAGATCACTCCAGAGCAGAGCAAACGCAGCACCATGGTAGGCACGCCTTACTGGATGGCTCCTGAGGTGGTGACCAGAAAGGCTTATGGGCCTAAAGTAGACATTTGGTCACTGGGTATTATGGCCATTGAGATGGTTGAAGGAGAGCCTCCCTACCTGAACGAGAATCCACTACGAGTGAGTGAGAACATTTTAAACCGTCTCGGTTCTTTTGTCCTCTAGGTTATTTTGTTTATTTACATGTTTATTTCCATCTTATGACATGAATCTCTCCTAATTGACTCATCTGTACAGTGGGCAAATTAGTTCAACAAATTCAGGTTCACTTACAAAACAAAAGTCAAAGGCACAGCTTTCTGCTCTTAATAAACAATTTTAGATCAAAATGCTAAAATGATTCGTTTGTCAGACTTTGGCATAGTTGCTGAACAACTGCAGTCCTTAAATCGTCATGAGTCAACACAAAAGCAGGAAGAAATGCTCATAAGTCTCAGGAGAGTTTGTCCTGCTCTCCATATGCAACAACATTCAAGGAACAATCCAGGCACTGACATGACCTGTTGTTCGCTGAAGTTGTCAAGCTATGTCTGCTGCTACTGTTGCTTTTTTTTTTTGTTTTATAGTTGTGTGCAAACACTGTTGAATCAGCTTTACTGGCCAGAGATTTGACTAATATACAGTGTTGATATCCAGTTCACACTTGTTGTAACTGTGTAAGAATTATGTACAGTCTATGCAGCCTGCTTAGTTTTATATTTGACACTGATGGATGATGTAAATTAGTAATCGCACTTCATTTCACACTGAACACGCTGCTCTTTATGTGTGCACATTGCATGTTACAAACCTCATCTCTTCTATGATGACACTTCTGGATTAGAAAATCCTGGGTCACGATCATCAGCTTTTATGGACCAGTTATCTGGTATCACCTACAGTTTGTTGTATGGTTTTGTAAAGTCAGTTTACTCTGCTGTCATTAAGCGAAAGGGAAAGGACTAGTGGTCGCTGTGTGAATGCTGGGTTAGAAAATAGTGTGTAACACTTTCATAGCAATTAAAAACTGATCAGACTTTAATTGCAATGCCTCACTTCAACGGTTTGACTTGGTTTGATTCAGTTGCTGTAAGAGTGAGTTATTTCCTGATACTAGGTTTGATGGTTCTTCCTTTTCTCTCCTCTCTTCCTCTTTGGCAGGCATTATACCTGATTGCAACAAACGGCACACCCGAGCTTCAGAACCCTGAGAAGCTGTCTCCGGTCTTCAGAGATTTCCTCAACCGTTGCTTGGAAATGGATGTAGAGAAAAGAGGTGGAGGCAAAGAGCTGCTGCAGGTTAATACCTATTATTAGATTTTTATTTTATTTTATTTTTTCATTTAACTTTTCTTGTGTTCTCATTAAATGTGCACTTGATTCACTGGTCTTCCCCTCTTCTCTTCTCTTTGTCCGGCGTGCAGCATCCGTTCCTGAAGCTGGCGAAGCCCCTCTCCAGTCTCACTCCCCTCATCCTGGCAGCCAAGGAGGCCATGAAGGGCAATCGTTAGCTGATGAAACTAGCTACCCTGCCTTCCCATGCTGTGCACAGATATGTGCCAACCAATTTAGATTTTGTGCCAGACAATAGGCTGAGAGTGACTCGCCACTCTTGAAGCACCAGCCTTATAAGCCCTGACAAACCTCACTGTGAAGAAGACCAAAAATATAGAGCACAACTCCACCGCTGTCCATATGAACTCTATTCTCACTCAGATGTCAGAAGACAAGTCAAACTACAGTCCTTAGTTTCTGAGTCAGGCGTAGTTATTTTGTACAACAAATCTCCTGGTGACAAGTTAGGGCTAGGCTTGTATTTAACTTGGAATGAAGAAGATGCCTAGTTCTATTTAGTTTTTTTAATCAACTGCCTTAAACAAATGCAAAATGTTGCCTAATGTATTGTTGATTGTGTCAATGTTTCTCTTCCCATGATTTTTACTACCTTTGTAATTTACCTTTTCAGCTTGTCAGTGTCTTAGTTATTTTGATACTTGAATTTCATATTTGTCCCCCTTCTTGTTATATAGTTGGTCTTATTCAATGAACACTCTTGCTATTTCCACATTGACTCATGTTTTATGGACATTTTCTCTTACCGGTTTTTATAGGAAACATTTCAGTACATTCGTCATCATGAACATGTGCTGTGATTGTGTCGTTCTTCGATTGCCACACCTGACAGACCTACTGTACCAGTTCTTCCCCTGTATCATTAGTCTCCTGATACCAGAGGTGCACCTTACGGGCAAATTAAAATGTTAGATTGACAGGGTTTATACTTCTTATTGTTGTTATTAAAAATGAGTATTGTATGTCGAACTCTGTCCTTTGTGTTCTTCTGAACTAAACAAATGCGCTTTTTCCATGTGTAGTTTAGTTTTAAAAAAAAGTGGCCATATCATGATGGTTAGCTGAACGACTAACAACCTTGTCTGCGCACTCAAATAAATGCAACTGTTTGTGCTTTTGTGATTTGGGTGTGGAAATGATTGGTGTGCAGTAATATATTTATTTTTTATGAAGCCACACTGGGAAACAAACATGAGGCTACACTAATATAAGTGATGCAATACAGCGTTCATTTCCTTTCTTGTGTAACCAGTGAAGACTTTAATATCAGCTTTAAAGCTGGATATTATACAGGCAGGGCAGTTACACGTTTAGGATGTAGGTGACGGAGCTTGGGGAGCTTTATTTTGAAGAAGTGTGACAGTCGTTTAATTTTTGAGCAAGTTTTAAGTTTTTTTAGCGTCAGATTATCGTGCGCTTTTATTTTGGAGGTTTTGCCCGGAAGTGTAATAGTGTTTTGTACCGGCTCATCTCAGACTGCTGTAGCTTTAAACAGCCAACAGGACGAAACTTCTGCTCTTTTCTGATCTTTGTGTGTAATGGCATCCCAAATGAAAGACAAAGAAGCTTACCAAAGACTGAACTATCTTTACCAGGTAGGAAATAGATGAGTGAAAAGCTAATCGCTGTCCTGATACCGTCGGCAGCAGTCACATGGCTAACATGCTGCTAGCTACCTTGCTAACATGTATAATGATTTTACTCCACTGGTTTCATCCCTCTGCAGGCTGCACACTGTGTTTTATCTCAAAACCCGGAAAATAAAGAGCTGGCTCGTTTCTACTGCTTCACACAGAGGACCATTGCAAGACGTTTAGTTCTTAGACAGTAAGTTTAAATCAATCTCAAGACATGTTCGTCTGGTATTGATTTTATTTTGAAGGCTGACTCACAGCCAGTCACTTCATAATGACGTCAGGTGCGTCACTTTTGCTTCCCTGTAAAGAAACATGTTGTTTTGTTGTTTGTTTTTCTTTGTTGCATAGCTTTTCATTTGTATGTGGACATTGATCCAACTAAAAAAAGCTATTCAGACATACATTTTATTTTTCAGGGATCAACAATAATAATATTAACAATAATAATAATAATAATAATATCAACCAACAAGCACTGTCTGTGTAAAGTTAGCTACAGTATGATGTATTTTATTAAATATTAAAAACACATGAATTAGACAGTGTTGTACTGAATGACTTGTTCCTCCTTTATGATGAACATGGGCACTGTAGTTTTTGGGTCAGTCCCACACGCACTGTACTGCTGCTGTTAGCAAAACATATAAATCAATCCACTGTTGAAAATAGTCCTCAACAAATGCACCATTTCCTCCTGTTTGAGTAAAGTTTCCCAAAAACTACAGTGCCCAGCCTTTGTAGTAAATTACTGAGCCTTTTAAAAGACTGAAACTATATATGTGTGACACATTTTGAAAGATTTAAATGTTTAGTAGGGACCAATGGGCTTTAGGATAAGAGCCATAGACAGGGTTGGTAGACCCAAGAAACAAATATAATAATACTAGCATTATCTTTTAAGTCTAACCTGTCCAAGCATAAATAGGATTTCCAGCATCTGTTAATTATTCATTTTATCGCAGAGACCCATCAGTGAAGAGAACATTATGCAAGAAGTGCTGCTCATTGCTCATCCCTGGTGTAACTGCTACAACAAGACAACGAAGTAAGTGTCTGTCATTCATAGTGACAGTTCAGTTCCTGCCGTTCTCCATGTTACCTAGCATTGCATACACAATGTCATTAGATGTCAGATGTTTTAGGTTTTTTAAACAGTTAATTTAGATGTTTAATCATCAGTTTGTTTGCTAAATTGAAATAAACATGTTCAGAGACACTAACCTTGTTTTTGTTGACTTTGTCTTGCTAGGAAAAAACAGCAAGACTCGCTTTACTGTTCTGAGGTGCCTCAGCTGTGGGCAGAGCAAGACGTTACTGAATAATCCAGATTATTGTTTGTGGGTAGACCGTCCCGAGGCTCAGCTGCAGCAACAGAAGCAGCCAGGTGACAGAGCTCAACTCAACACTGTACGGCATACTGTGCTCCTCTAAACAGTACTCTGCTCTGAAGCATCAAGCATTTTAGCATTAGCAATTTTTCTATTAATTTTGAAGATTAAATATACTGGGAGCCTGAAACAGAATGTGTAAATTAGCTACCGAATACTGCAGAATTGAAGTTGAATTGAAAAAGTAGCAAATTCAGATTACTCAACTTTGTACTGACCATTATTATTTGTTCTTTCTCACCCACAGATCAGGGCCCTTCTCTTAAGAATCAGCCAAAAGACAGAAAGCCTGATGGATCAGCGTCTTCTAAACCCAGTGCTGCCCAGAGCACGTAGCAGCAGTTCCCCTCTTCTCACCGATGAATATGAAGGATATTTCTCTTTTTGTTTAAAATATGTGTGGCTTTATTGGGTTGCATGTATCCATATCTGAGGAAGTTGTTTGATATTATTTAAATACCAACCTTTTGCTTCTGTATTTTAGTAATTTATTGATTTTGATATGATTTATTGTTTTTTTTTATTTTTTTTTTTTGGCCTGTATGACTTTATGTATCAGTGTAATTTCTGATGCTACCAGCAGATGGCCATCGTGTGGTGTCCCACACATGCATTAAAAGAAGAAATGTTGGTAAAAGTATTTTTCTTTTTTGATTTGGTTTTTCCAAAAGAAAATTATCATTCATGATTTTATTGAAAACAGCCATCAAGAATGGAGAATTTCACCAATTCGCCACATTTTTTTTACGCTTAGTATTTTACATTTTCTGTACAGGCATGTGACTGTTACTTGAGGAAAATATCTCTTGACCATTAACCAATTTTGTTGTCAGGTACTTTCCTAAATTGGTGATTAAAAGAAAATACAAATTTCCAGTTTCTTTCACATTTTCTTATTTTCTCCTTTGTCCCCCTTTGGCACTCTGAAACGTGTCTTCTGAAAATATAGTAGGTTCTTGGCAAAAATCCTTGGAATGTGTCCCATGTACAGGAGAAGAGCAAGAATCATGCCTAGAAAACAGACATTCAGTGTAAACAGTGTGTTCACTTTTAAAGAATATACCAGGATGCACATATATTTGATTTGAATGTAATTTACCTGTGAGAGGACCCAGCCAGTAGACTACTGCATACTCTGTGAAGGTAAATCCAGGGCAGTGGAAGGTGAGGCCGTAGGCCAGGGATGGGTTCATGTAAGCGGAGGTGTAGCCTCTGGCTGCAGAAAAGAACAGACCAATAAAGTTTAAGGTCCTTGTGAGCATAGCAGTGTTTATCAGTTATAGCTAAGTTTATAAAAGCAAGTTGAAGCATAACCCTGATTACAAACAACAAGAAACTAAATATTGAAATATTATCCAGTGAAACGGCAAAATGAGCACACTAATAATGAAATGCAATTTTCTTCTCTTTTATAGACTCATGGTCGAATTCTTTGGCCAAATTCATTAAAGTATGCATGAGTGATAAGGAATTTATTGAAGTATGTCAGAGGCCACATTCAAATACAGCTACCATTAAAAGATTCTCAGTGCAGTTTGCCTTCTGTAGATGAAACTGATCCCAGATGATACTACGCATGCACTGAGCCATTATTTATATATATTTATTTTATTTTATTTATTTTTTGCAAAACTTTTTAAATGAAAATGTTCCTTTTTTCCTGCAGGAATTTTCTCATATTTACAAAAGTACACAGGTTTCTTTGTAAGAGTGTATTTTGAAAGAGGGGGCAGGTTCACATACAACCTACCTGTATGGGACAGGAAAGTGAGGAGGACAGCGATCAGAGGCACCCGGATCAGAGCAGATCTGCGTTGCAGGTTTAGATGGATTAGGTGAAGGATGAGCGTGCAAACACACTCAGTGAAAAAACCCTGAAGCAAAGAGACCAGCAGAGATGTGCTGCACTCTCTAGCCATCAGATTTTTGATCATGTGCATGTCTGTCAGCTCCAGACTCCAGTAGTACACCGCTACAAGAAGGCCAAGGTGGGCCCCAAGAAACTGGGATGTAACAGCAAGGAGAGAGGGCAGGGTGGTGGCCTCTAGCTGCAGGAACTTAAGCACCACCCGGGTGGGATTCCCTGACAAACCACCACAGATCACCCCGTGGGTTAGCAGCACCACAAACAGAATGGTCACAGTCACATCAGGACCCAAGCCTCCGGCCCACTCACCCACCTCCACTATGGTCTGCACCTCCAGCCAACATGCCACCAACATAAAAGAGGATGCAAACTCTGAAACGAAGCTAAACCGTGGCCATTTTTTAAGTAGTGTTCGAACTGAGGCTGCAAATATCACAACAGCCAGGAAGTATCCGAGAGATGCGTTCAGTCCAGACATGGCTCAGATCAGGTGTCCCCTGCTGTTTCTTTTCAAAAAGAAGTGAATGAGGGTTTGACTCAAAAACTGTGCTTTCGTTTTGGCAACGTGGCACATGCAGAGACACATTTCTTATCAGAGACACGTCAGGTTTGTATCCCATGACCACCTGCCAAAATACACATGGGCCTTTGCAAGGTCAGGTCAGGAACCTGGCCTTCATTCAGTGGTCATGTATAATTAGATCAAGGCTTTGGTTCAATGCTTCCTTCCTCTCTCTACAGGATAACATATACCATAAATGTTCTTTTTCCTAGAACTAAGTGGCATAAGAGTAATACAAATTCAAATGAAAACATACCCCCACTGGATTCAAAGGTTGCGGGGATGGTAGTCCAGTATAACAATAAAGGCGGTGCTTGAATTGGAATAAAAAAAGGTGCCAGTACTCTGAACCAGCAGCTTATATATTCTGTACCACTTCTGACTTGTTCAAAGTATGGTGTATATTATTTTATATGATTTTGTCTCTGTCTCAGTATGTGTTATGACTCTGAAAGGGTTGAACAAAGATTATTTATGTGATCAGTCCATGGTGAGTGTGGTCTAATCAGCTTTGAATACTGAGCTCCACCTGCCACTTGTCTTTATTGTAACCCAAAGTTACCACTTAGTCTTAGAGAAAGTCAATAAACGCTATAATCATTTGTTTGCTGTTTCATTGGTAAACTATTTAAACTGACAAAAGAGAGCAATCGACCTGGCACAGACTCACATAAAATACAATTCATTAAACACTAAGATGAGCATTAAACAGGCATGCAATGCTTGAACTTCTGTTGTGAAGTTAAACTAATACGTTTATTTGCATTGCTAGTCTTCCACCCATCTCTAATGAGGGCGTGCTGCACAGTTTGTTGCAACTGCAAGATATCAAGTTAGGTCCACAGGCAATGTTACACTAACAGAACTGCTCCAATGTTTTTTTTAAGTTCTTTACTTTAGGAAGAGGGATTTTCTTTTCCCCTATATTAAATTACACTGTTAACGAATACTCTAATTGCTTGTTATTCCACCATTAAGTATGCGTTTTGTCTCCATCTTGTGGTTGAAGTGTTAGTAAACATAACATTTCTGCATACTGCTGCTGCATCAACAGAGAATGGTGTCACTTGCTGTATGATCCATACACACATAGACACACACAAGCAAAGAGACAGATCATAAACGTTTGTTTCTTTATAGTGTTTAGGGTTCATTTAGCTAAGCTTCTTTTGTAAGTGTGACTTTTAGGTATTAGGTGAATGTGTGATTTTTTATGTAGAAAATTGGATCTACATAACAAAACTTGGCTGAAAATCTCCAAAACAAACCCCATGAAGATCTCTGAATGAAGGCAGACATACAATACAAATAGTCCTTTCTGCCTCCAGTCTGGAGTCCAGCCCAAAAATCTCAGCTCCAAACCAGGGCTTTACACATAAGACATTTGTACATGTCACAATCAGGAATGCACATGTGTAAATAATTCAAAAATTAAAACTGAATTCCATTTAGCTGCTACAATTTCAGGGTCCTGGTACTGTACATGCTGGCTCACTGTCACACAACATAAGACCCTACTCTATTCTTCTATGAACTCTGTTAATGTTAAAGCTGTATACTTTCTCTAATGTTAAGATAAGATTACATAATAACTTGTCTTTATTGATCCACAGATCAATAGTTTTGAGCAATTCACTTCAGTTTTATTTGTATAGCGCCAAACCATAACAAAAGTTATCTCAGGACACTTTTCAAATAGAGCAGGTCTAGACTGTACTCCTTATACAATTATTTACAGAGACCCAACAGTTCCCACCATGAGCAAGCACTTGGCAACAGCAGCAAGGAAAAAACTTCCTTTTGACAGGCAGAAACCTCGGACGGACACTGGCTCTAGTGGGTGGCCATAAGATGCATAAGGAGAGAAATAATACAGATTCAAAGAGAAAAGTAAAATCATATTAAATTAAATTGAGAAATAACATGGAAACAAGAGCAATTAAACTAAATATTATGTAGTACACTGTACATATGACACCCACAAACACTTAAACTAGTAGTACAGTACTGTTTGAAATGATAGTGGTGTGGTTAATGGCTGGAAAGTATAGTACATGTAAGAGATATAGTACAGTATAATATATTATGGAAAATAAAATCTAAGGTCAAATGCAGTAATATAGTATAACATAATATATCAAAGCAACAGAATATAGAGTATAAAGTATGAGTATAGTATATATAAAATAAATATAGTTTAATACATAACAACATAAGTGAGTATATGTTTACTATGGGAGGAAATGTAATTCATGTAATTGAGTTTATAGTCTACATAACATAACGTTAACTATCTACATCTAACAACTAACAGTCTAAAACAGTCCAAACAACTGACTGTAACTCTTCTATATTCTAACTAATGAATGAATGAATGTAGCTCCTCACTTGTGATTGGATTATATAGATCACATGTAAGATTAAAAACCAGGAAGTGCTGTTGTATTGTATACAATACATCCATGAATGAAAGTATGGGGGAATTATTAAATCTGTAGAAAAGATAACAATCTCCATCCAGCTCCTGCTCTAAGTTTCCACCCCCCTCATGTAACAAATGATCATTATGAAGATGTAGTCGGTATATTCTGAGAGCCACTGCCTTTATAGCCGCTAATGTCAGTGACAGTGACAGTAAAGAAACCACGGTCATTCTGCCGAGTGCTCTGTGATGTTGAGAGTTGAGGCGGAAGTTGTGAAACGTCGACGTCCCCAGGTTGTGTGTGTGTGTGTGTGTGTGTGTGTGTGTGTGTGTGTGTGTGTGTGTGTGTGTGTGAATAGCAGCGGGTGAGCCAGTGAAGTGATGGCAGGGGAAGAGCCGACTCTCAGAGAGGAATGAGAACTTGTCGGGGATGGCGGACAAACCTCTGACATTGTTTGTGAAGCTGTTTGCCGCTGGGTTTTACGGTCTGAGCTCGTTTATCATCGTCGTGGTGAACAAAAGTGTCCTCACCAACTACAGGTAACGGTTTTCTCTAACGCCTATAACGGTCGTAACGTTAGTTGAAAAAACGGCTACCGTGTTAGCTAACCTAGCAACTGTTGGCTGGAGAGAGGAGCCAACACGGTGGAGCTTATTAGCTAGCGGCAACTTTTGGCTAGCGAGGATGGCCGTGTGGTACAGACTGAAATAGGACAGCTTCACTTACAGTAGCATTGTAGGAAGCTATACCGGGGTTAAGTACGAGGTTAGCTACAGTGTGCTCGGGCTATAGGCTGTAATGTTCACTGGGACTTCATTAACTAACTCACTCTGCTGTTCCTTTCAGGTTCCCTTCTTCAATATGTGTCGGAATTGGACAAGTAGGTTCAATGCTTTTCCCCTTTTTGTGCAACGATATTCCCTGAAAGCAGGCAGACTTGAAGTAATTCTCTGTTACTGAATGTGTGTGTGTGTGTGTGTGTGTGTGTGTGTGTGTGTGTGTGTTTGTGTGTGTGTGTGTGTGCAGATGTTGGCCACAGTGGTTGTGCTGTGGGTGGGCAAGGCTGCGAGGGTGATCAGCTTCCCAGACTGTGATGAGAGCATACCTCGTAAAGTGAGACCCACCTATCCATCTCTCTAAGATGATGTGCATTGCACCCCGATCAGTTTTTTTTTCTTCACAGTATCTACATGTTTTCCTGGTTTTACAGACGTTTCCTCTACCTCTCCTTTATGTGGGAAATCAAATCACTGGTCTGTTTGGAACCAAAAGGCTGAAGTAAGTCTGTGAATGATGGTTACAGGGAAGTTGGTTCAGTGCCATCATGAGCTCATTGGGCACGGCTGTTGATGTTTGGCCAAGTTTAAGCAATTTTTTGTCCTCTCCCACCAGTTTGCCGATGTTTACTGTCCTCAGGAGGTTCTCCATATTGTTCACAATGATGGCTGAGGGACTTTTGCTCAAGTAAGATTGCACAAGAGATAACCCACTTTTCTCAGTTATCTACTGGTCCTTTTAGTCACAGAGACACTAAGCCGTTCTCTTTGTACTGGTTTGCAGCTTTTATTTAGAGCAGCCAGATTGAATTTCATTGCTCTACTGTCTTTGACCTTTGGCAGGAAGAAATTCTCCAGGCCTGTCCAGCTGACAGTATTTACAATGATCCTCGGGGCGTTTATAGCCGCAAGGTAAGTTCTACTACATCCAGGTGTCCTGGCTGTTAACCAAACCAGAATTACCCCCACTACAAAGGGTTGCCCAGCCCTGATATATGTCCACACTTAAGTTTTATTGTATTTAGGGTCATTAGACACATGTATATTTGAAGTTAAAGGAGTCCTGCTGAAACAGAGCATGCCCAAAGCTAAATCGTTAGTGAGTCACAATAATTTACTCCCATGACACTTTCTTTCGTTTTCTCTCATCCCCTTTTTTGTAGTGCTGACTTGTCCTTTGACCTGCAAGGCTACGTGTTCATTCTCATGAACGACGTTCTGACTGCAGCCAACGGAGCCTATGTGAAACAAAAATTAGATGCGAAGGTATGTGGCAGCCCCATTTGATGAATAGTAACCATTGTTGGGTTGGAGCCGTTTTTGGCTTTGAGCTGATGTTGGTGAATGTAGAGAACCCAAACTGTCCTTCAGCAGCTGGCTTGAAGGAACTCAGTGTACACAAACACCATGAGTTATTTTTACTCCCTGCTAAGTTGATTTAATAATCACTGTTTGAATCTGTTTTTGTAGAGAAAATATCATTTGTGTGTAAAAGTTGTGCTTAAATAGGTTAACTACAGTTGAGTCAGAAATGACTTGTAGCTTCTTTAAGTTGTTTTTTTTTATGTCACATGAGCAGACTTTGTAGCTCTCACATTACAGCAGAGGCAGAACGGATCCAGATTTAGTCTGGTGTCTGTAGACCACCAGCTGTTAATACTGAGCAGGACAGAGAGAGTTATGTGAGTGTGAGAGATTGTAAGGAAGTGAAGAGAAGATGAAGAGCCACATAAAACAGAATCAAATAAATGCAAACAAGAGGTTCTAGGTAGTGCAGTGAGCTGGGCCATGCATGACATCTGTACGCTAGTTAGTGAGGAATGCACAGAAAGACTTGTGAATAACCCTCTCTGTTCTGGCTCTGCTTATTTTTCATGTTCCTCTTGCTCCCTGCTCATCTATCTTTATACTCTTTCTTGTAGGAGTTGGGGAAATATGGATTGTTGTATTATAACGCATTATTTATGATCCTTCCCACTATACTGTTGGCTCATGTGACTGGAGATATGCAGAAGGTAAGCAGTTCCTTCATTCAGACCTCCAAACATCTTTATTCATTAGATTTGTGGAATGTAACTGTGGTTAAACTGTCAAGTTAAGTCTTTGTAGTTAGTTTATGGTGTTGGAACTGATCAGTCATTGCTTGGTTTAATCCTAAATTGATGTGCGCACATTTGTGTGAGCATGGGTGTGTGCCGTAAATATGAGCTGCCTGTTTGTTGGTGAGTGTTGGCAGAGACCTTCTGGTTCGCCCAGCTGGGGCCCAGCAGCCAGGAAGGCACAAAGCAGCTATTATGCACCTAGTAGAGTTATTACAGCAGCGCCTACAACCTCTCTTGACTGAATAACCTCAGTAGAGATACAGACAACTACCTTTTAAAGCTGTTGGAAACTCAGTGTTTAATTAAAGTACGTACATCTTAGTTGCGTCATTAACCTTAACTCCCTAAAATGTGATCCACAACTCTGCAGTGCTCCACTGAATGCCAGACCAGATATGTTCATAGGGAGTGACTTGAATTTTTTACTAAACAAACTACATTTTTTACTCATTTTGAATACACAATTACCTAGTTATCTAGCATTATTCTATTTTTTATGTATGCTTTCGTGTGTGTGTGTGTGTGTGTGTGTGTGTGTGTGTGTGTGTTCACTTTTAGAGTTCAGTTGTGTTTTATTCTTCTCTTCTTAGGCAGTGGAATATGATGGTTGGTCAGATGTGTTTTTCCTCACCCAGTTCATCCTCTCTTGCATCATGGGGTAAGAATACAGGCCAAAGCTTACACAGCTTGCATGCATGTGCCAGCAAACAGCATTGTGTTTTGTGCCAGGATTGAACACCTGGATTTCACAGAATCTCTGTGGCACTGCTGTTATATCAGTGGCTGAAATCTAGACTCTAGGCCTTCTCTTGAAGCTCACATTGACTCTTTGTCAACCATGTATAACATTATGAAATATGACTTTGTGAAAGTGATGAGTCATTTGTAATATGATAGCGTGGTTGTTTTGCAGGTTTGTTCTGATGTATTCCACTGTGCTTTGTACACAATACAACTCTGCATTGACAACTACGATTGTGGGCTGCATCAAGGTAAGTTCAGATCTGTGTGAAGTTGTAGTTAAAATACACTAAAACACACAAATGTATTAATATTTTCTCCATTTTGCAGAATGTCCTTGTGACATACATCGGTATGGTGTTCAGTGGAGACTACATCTTCTCTTGGACTAACTTCATAGGTTTGAATATCAGGTAGGACATGACTTGGTACTCAAATGTCCAGTTGTCTTCATAGATGTTCGTACATGTCACATCAGACGTCCCAAATAATGAATCCTACTGACCTCAGTGATCCCTGAATGTTCAGTTTTGTTTTTCTGAAAATATATAAATGATGGCAGACAAGTACTGGAGGCTTTATAATTATAATGTGATCTTCTGTGCCACAGGGCCTTAATAAAGTCCTTGTGGGCTGTTTTAAATTTCTTAAACCAATCAAAACCAGGCCTCCCGATTTCCATCATTGAGGCTTATTAGCTTGAAGAGGTCTGGTTCTGGTTGTAAACAGATGTAAACTAATTTGATATTTGTTTTTTGAGAGCCAAAGACAAAGTCAGTGCTGACACGGATATCACTGATAGCAATGTGCCAATCAGCCGCAGGAATTTATATGTGCCTGCTAGAACTCGTTGGGTTGTATGATGCATTTCATGACTAATGATGTGCTGCAACATGTTCATCTTTACGCGGATCGCCACAAATCACATCATTTTCAAGACCTGTTTTGCCTGCAACGATCAGATGAAAGTTCTGTATAGCCTCTCCAACATTAGTCCAAATAACTAATTTCTAGTTATTCAAATCCTCTTTACTAAACAGTGTTATCCTGCCTTTTTATCACACGATTAGAGTAAATATAAAACTTTGCATTTAGCTTCATTTGGTTGGTTTTTGTACTGGTGTGAAGTGTTTGTATACATGAACATGCGGTCTTTGTTGCAGTATTGCGGGCAGCCTGGTGTACTCCTACATCACTCTCACAGAGGAGCAGTCCAACAAAGCAAGTGAAAGCACCAAGCTGGACATCAAGGGCAAGGTGGTTGTATGACAGAGACACTGGATTTTATTATTTTTATGCTGATGAACAGGAAAACTCTATTTTTAGTAGAACTTTTATTTATGGAGTATTTTAGCAGCAAAGGTGTTGACTGGTGGGAATGGTGCTGTGTCCGTTTCCTTACCATGTTTGTGTGGAAATGGAGCCACGCCGTCCCCATGACTCTTGCCGCTGCCATGGTTACGAACCCTCCAGAGGGATTGTGGGTTGATTTTTTTTAGATGGTGTTTTCTTTTTAAATATTTGTATTTTGATACTGTACATGTGAGCATTGAGAAGAAGGGAAACCTGGAACCAATATTATTTATGTTACATTTCCTGACATAAAGACAAACTGAACGTTAAAAGTTAAATGTTGGAATGACACAATGTTTCCTGAACACAGGATTGAACAGCTGGAATGATCATTTGTTTAAAGCTTGGGTGTGTACTGACAAATCGTGGGAATAGTAAGTAATAGTTATTTTAAAGGCACAATCCTTATTTTATATTGCCTTTTCTGGTTTGCTGTTTACAAGGGATGTAACTTAAGATGCATTCTAAGCACAGCGAGATGCACTGACACTCATTATCTGTTGTTTCAGTTTTTAGTCATGTACATTTCTTTTGATGTTTGCGCATACACTGTTAAAAGCTTATTACAGACAAACGGTAATGACAGTGATCTAACCTCATCCTTTAAACAACCAAAGTGGATGGGCAGTGGGGCTGTCGGTTCCCATCAAGGATTGTGGCTTTAAATAATGTTGCTGCCTCCTTTTGGGAGATAATTTAAGATTAGTTTACATGTTGCTCTCTCAGTATTACAGAATTGTTGTTGTGGACTCTCCAAGGTTGTAACTGGTTCTCTCTTTGCAGAACTAACAAACAGTACTTCTGGTTCATTTGTACAAGGGGATCCATTTCTTATTTTTTCCTGACACATTATCGCACTTTTAACTGAGGTTGCACCTGCAAGAAGGGTGAAACCATATTGCCTCACCTCCTGTTATGTTCATTGTTGAGATTGAGATTATTGTACTTTCCTGAAATGTATGTTTCAAGCAAGAGAAACATGGTTTTCTAAAATGTTAATAGTCAGGTACAAGTGTTATCTTTTCTTTTCTGTTTTTTACATTTTTATCTACATCATTTTATATTTATTACTTTTTTTTTTAGACAAATTCCTTTTGTAGGTGGAGTAACTTGTGCATTGTTGATGCTGATCTCAAACACAGTAACCATGGATTTGTAGCAATGATGTATTTTTACATAAAAAAAAAACTTGACATGATGTATTCCTTGGGATTTGTTCTTCAGGTCATTTTAGTATCTAGCATCTTATTTACAGAGAACATACTGTGGTGCTCACCATATAAGCATATCCAAGATCACTATGTTACTGTTTTCTCCAATTTCCTCAAATATCCTACTTTAGTCTCGTTTAAAATTAGATATTTATTATATATACAAATATATAGATATATATTTTGTAATTATTCATTTTAAAACATCCTAATGTCTCTCAATCCTGAATAATTCAACACAGTTCTGTGACTGAGGCTCTGTCTGTATTTGGAGCTGATGATAAACTACAGTAGAGCAATGGTTCCCCCTTCTGTCATATCTGGCAAAACGTGACATCACAGTGGACCCGCCCACAGGATTAAATTTAGATTCACTCTAGCTCCTAAATTGTACACCAGGGCTATATTCATTTTTTATTACTACCACAAGGAGTCACCAAAATCAAACATTTTCATATTGTGCACATATATGGTTTTGTTTTTGGCCACTTTATGCAACTTACAGATCACACCATATGAACTAAAGTACTGTCAAAAGGGCTTCAAACCCTACACTGTTACCAAACATATATGTAAAACATTTCTAAAAGTCAATATTTCAACTTCATTGGCTCCATTTAGTCCAGTTTACTGAAGAACAAAACCGACAAACGTGTCACTGCCCCACCCCTCACCAACTGCACTGTGCATATATAGTCTTGATTAAGTTTTGACTGCACTTCCTGAGTTAATACTACAAATGAATCTAATCTGGGGAAGAGAAGAAGAGCACATAACTGAAAGGTAACATTTTAATAAAAATAAAAAAAAACACCATACATGTCAAAACATCTGTTACAAACCCGCTACCATAAATAGCTCATGACCTCTGACCTCACTAGTCTTCAGGCAACTTGCATTCAGTACTACACGAGCCACACTCACAGTTATAACCCTCAAACAAATTGAGAAACTGGCATAAATATCCACTAATTAATGTAAAAATGTCTGCTAAAGTGTCCAAATATAGCTTTTATCTATATGCACAAAACCGTCATTTTATATGAATTTAAACTGGCCAAGCTAACGGGCAAGGTAAGGATGTGTACAGTACAGTACAAAAACTACCAGGTAATATTGCATTGTGTTTGCTAGTAATGGGCATATAATAAGCACCTTCATCACTCAAGTCTGAACAAACCAAAGAAAAACAAGAAAGGAGTTTCAGAAACTGTACTCTGCTGCCTCTGCCCTGATTAAGGAGGTGCTGTTGCTGTTGGTTTTACTTTGGTTTAATATTTATATATTAATATATTGTAGGCCAACACGAACAGAAACCAGACAAAACTAATCGATAGAGGAGTTTCACTGATGCAGTTACAACAAGGAGGGGCCATCATAGCACAAAGAGGTTTGTAAGCATCATTTCAACATGCGCAAGAGAAGACAGCAGAGCTTACCACGGATCCTCTCTGCTTGATATGGGAAACAAACAACAAAGCAAAGATGCTCTGACACCTGAGACCACAGAACACAACTCATGACTCGTAACTTCCAAACAGCTACATCATAATCTTTGAACACATTCAGACATACAGTACATAGTGGTGTTGAGTAAATAAGGCAACAGGTTAATTTCCATTTTATGCACAATGTAAGGTAACAATGTACATGGCGGTTATACTGGTATGGTTAGTGAAAGAGTGTAGAGATATCATTCAGGTCTTCAAATAGACAATACTACGGAGCCCCTGAAGGGTCATGGTGGGGTTTTTCTTTTTTAAACTACACTTGTGAAGTTGAGGGGGGAAAAAAGACCATTCTGATCACTGTGCTCACCAACAGTATAGCAATACTGTCACTGACTACAGATCAATACACTGGATTGGTTCTAACTCCGATATAACAATCACATGACTGGTCCAAGTGTGTTTCGGAAAGGCTAAAAGCAGTTTTGATTGTATAACATATAGTAAAACCTTTCTTTTCCATACCAGCAGCAAGCAGCACAAAGATAAGATAAACCTGAAAAAAAAACCAAAAACCTGTCACACCACACTGTGACCAAGTTATAAAAACTGCACCTAAACAGGAAGAGCAGGACTGAGCAGCAGGAGAGCAGAACCCATAATTCATTTAGCAAAGAATTCATTTCTGTTGCTTTCATATAAAAAGGTGCAGTGCATTGGGCTATTTGTTGCTATGATGTCTCTGATAATGCAATTACAAACATGTTAAACACATTCCTCATGTTTTAGGATCCTGAAAAAGGTACCATAGTGTAATGGTAAAGGGAAATCTCAAGGGTGCCACCGGCCTCAGCCACACTAGGTGAAAGGTGAGGCATTACTCATTGCAGGAACTGATTTGTCTCCCAACAACCTTTAGGAGAGAAATGCAGCTTCAGTGACCGATCGTCTCAAAACCAACAAAACACTAGGATCTAAATCTAAGTATGGAGGCTGTATCCTTTCATTATTCCCCAAGGCACCAGAATATTTACCAGACTTTTTATCTCACAGCTTATAAGGCAAAGCGAGATACTTTATGTATTAAATATATAACTTACTGCTTTGATACACAAAAATATGAGTTTCTAGATTTGTGAGGGAGTGATGTGGGAGTGACTATGTTTCCATTTAACAGTCCAGCTGCTGTTAGTTTTAAAGTGTGACGAGGTTCTCAGCCATGTAACAGAGACTGTAGAAGTTACAACCAATGCAGCAGAGGTTACAGAGCGAGGACAGAAACCTGTACAGCCACAGACGACTGCTGAGGTGTCTATATTTGCCATCCGTCTCACACAGCTTGGCGTAAACCTCGCGGTTTGACGACAGGCCGATGTCCTGACCCAATCCGCACGCCTGCTCGATGAGGTGCATGTCTGCCATGATCTCGGATGTCATCTGGCCAAACCACTGGGCATTTACAGCTGCGACTGTCACAGACACAAAGAAGATGAAGATCTGGTGGGAGAAGTAGAGACAGAGATTAGAGAAAGGAGCTAAAATTGATTTTTATGCAATGTGGAAACAAACAACACACCTGAAAGGCTTCTCTGTCATCCAGCAAGTCGCTGGGATGATACACAGCATAGATGGTGAGGTTAAAGAAGGCACAGGCTGAACCCAAGTGGAGGTAAAACGGGACAAGACGACTCTGGATGAACCCATAGGTGTGTCTGTTCAAGTGGTTGTCCATCACAAAGCCTGTGCAGAAATCACAACAGCTCATTAGGTACTGCAGGGGACGTCCTGGCATTTATGTCCATAAAAACTGATGACTTATACTAATGTATCTAATTAAGAAGTAAAGTATTCAGATTTAGTATATAGACCTTAATTACACTGTGTTTATCAGACTTTTGACAATTTAAGACACTTGCATCAATCCAAATGCTTGATACATGCTCTACCTTACTTCTCTGCTCTACGGTTTTAAGTACACTATTAAAAACCTTTGTTTGCATAAATACATCCACAATGGTCTACCACAATAGCAACAAGGCAAAAAACATTGGGTTTGTGGCTGAATACTGGCAGGAAAGTCAGATGCTGCAAAGGGTCACTTTCAGTTAATAATAAACTATGCTGCATAGCATGTAGACAGATATGTGAAGTGGAAACCCACCGACACACCTGGATAAACTGAGTGACTGAACTAGAAAGAAAGCAAGTCAGGGTCTGAATGTAGGCATGAAGGTAACCTTGATATGGATGATACAAAGGCACTAAAGAGCATTCTGGGTGATCCAGATCCATAAGTGGACATATATAAATACAGGTGTGTATTTAATGTATGCATTACTGAATTTGATCACTCAGATCACACTCGAAACCACACTGAAAAAACACTTCAATCATTATTATGTAGGGTGACAAAACACGTCCTAAACATATCCTAAATGAGTTACCAGCCTCTCCTTTTCTTTCCCTCATCATCCCTCACTCGTGTTTCTTTTCTGTGTACATTTCTGCGTGTGCGTGCATGTTACCAACTTGAAATAAAGGTGACCCAAATCTGCATTCCCCAGTAGGTGGAGAGAAGCAGCAGCTGCAGCATCTTGACTGTGAACGTGGGCTCCTGGTCAGTGGACATGCTTCCTCCACAGCTTCTTTCTTCCCCAGTCTGGATTCCACCGTAGTCTCCCAAACTGCACCGTCTGGAAAGGCCTGATGCTCCACCCCAGAGCCTCTGTAAACACAATGAGGATGCCATTAAGGAGGTTGGAAGAAGTGCAGCAACTGAGGAAGAATGTCTAGCTTTCTGTCACTGCAGGGTGAAGCTGTAGACCGAAACCACACCTGTAGATAAGAACAACACACCTCTCGGTACTGGGACAGATTAGACAGCAGGTTAAGTGTTGTATTTGTGTCAATGCTGAAATCAGTGCAGGGCACAGTGTACGCCAAACACTTCCGCACTGTTGTCAAGGAAACTGGGTGTCTGTTTTGACCTTACCCAGTGTGTAGACTAATATCAACCCAGTAGGAAAATAAAACATGCATGTGAGCACATCCCACTAATACTCACTAACGTTACTCACACGGCTAATTTCAGCTAACTTAGACAAGACCAACAAAACCCGACAGCAGCAGACGGCTGACTGACAGAGCTGTACGGCAACAAATCTCCAAAGTCACCTTTACAACAACGAACTAACGCCAAGTATTAGTATGAACTCATTTAACACTAAGTTAAGTTAGTGGTTGCCACCATGTAGCAGACAGTAAGTAACGTCCTCATTAGCAACTAGCGTTAGCTAAAGTTAGTAAACCGTGGAACTTAGCGCAAGTTAGCTTAGAAAACTACTGCTGTAGGCTAGTTGCAATTCATTGTTATTTATATTATATTTATGATCTTAACAGGACTAACATAGTTAATACTATAAGTGTACGGCCTACCTGTGTTGCCAATAACTCCGGGCAGCTTGTTGCAGATGTCTCCGGCTCTGACAGTAAACTTACCTGCTGGTAGTATAACGCTGCTAGCATAACTCACTTAGTAAGAAGAAGGCGGAACCACAAGTGTCAGGATGTACTAAACTCACTAACAGCGGACACACTACTACTGGTTCCCCCCCCCGACAGGTCCTTCAAACACAGGCACTGTGGGGGGAAGTCTGCTTGAGTTTATTTGCTGTATGCTGTGTGGTTATAATAACAAGTATCTGTATGTAGGCTACGGGATGTAGAACCAGTAGAGACTGGTTTGAGTTAGGTCAAGAACAAAGTTAGGTTTGCGCTGTGCTGTTATTCAAATAAAGGGAAATATCTGTTAAGAGCATATCAATTTGTGGTCATATGATAACACATTTTTTTTAAAAAGCACGCCCAGTGACAAACAAAAGAAACAAGAACTCTGGCTTGCACTGTGCTGTTATTCAAATAAAGTCAAATGAATCTTTTAAGAGCAAACAAATCAGCCCAGCCTATGTGTGTGATGGATGTGGACCCTTATTACTATAATGCAGACTGGTATTTATCTGCAATAGGTCTGGACAATTAATCACAATATCAAAATCGCAGAAGCTGTAATTTATTGTTAGAATGAATTACTGTAGAAGAGAACAATATTTGTAGGCCAGGGCACCTCTGCATAACAAATCTTGTTCTCCAAATGTAAGAAAACAGACCATCATCAGTATCATCAGACATCTTAACGATTTTAATAGTTCTTTAAGTGAAAATGCAATTTGTGATGGCACAGTGAATCATATCGCAATATCTCTGAAAATAATCGCAGTATGATGTTTTTACCGTATCATGCAGCCCTAATTTCCAACAACTTCAGAATCTATATTTAACAAACATGACAATGATATTTATTCAAGAAAAATAGTTTTTAATTCATTCACTCAACCCTTACACAGTCCTGGTGATGTGATCTGATTTTGATATCAAAATAGTAACTTATTAAGTTACAATATACCTTTTTTCTTTTACTTTAAATGTCATAGATTTATCACAAAAGTATATGTTTTAAAATATGTGTATGACACTTATTATGAAGCCATGTTTTCAAAGAGTATGGCACTGTGGAAACTGTAGGTAAGACTGACCGGTTGAAAGGTATACAGAAAAAAAAAAGGCAAAAAGTCTGTGATAAACACAGATAAGATTGTTAAACAGGGAAACGTTTCCTATGATACACGTTTAAAAAAGTAAACAAAAAAATATTGGTACTGTTTGCTCTCAACAGGTTACCATATGGGTTTGGAGTCAAGCTCTAAATGAAATGAGAACATGAATAACCTAAGTGTGTACAGAAAGAGGGAAACGAGAACATATTCATGAGTTATCACTTAAAACAATTACAATAGTTGTGCTCCTGCTTCACGTTGATAGACGGGCCTCTTAAGCCACAGTCTGGCTGCTAACAATAAAACATATTTTAGCTATTATTAGTGTGTGCAAAGCTTAATCCCACCTTAGAAGATTCTGAGATGTATCTTTGTGTAAATCAGTTTTTAGTTTTTGCTGAAAAATCCCCAAACAGACAGATGCCTCCATGTATCTGTGTCACAGGGCAGAGGTCAGGTACCAGTGAGGGGGGTGGGGGGTGTCAGTGTCGGGCAGATTTACAGATTTTGTCGTAAACCTCCGGGAAGGCCTCCTTACAGCCTAGTTCCTCTCTCAGTCTGTGATACAGCTGTCCATCAAACATCTCCCAAAACTCCTCTCGGTCCATGTACACATCTGCATACAGCATCTGGAACCTGCAGGAGGCGGATGGAGAATGTGCAGTGGTCAGTTTAATAGTACATATAAACGCATTTTATATGCTCCAGTGTTGTTGTGTTTTTATATCAATATTAACACACAGATGGTCATACCATTATTATTTGAGACTTACCCATGCACATCTCTAACAAACTTCTCCAGCTGACGCGTTGATGCTTTAGCTTCGAAATGTTTGACTTTGGGCTCTCCATATGCCCCTATATCCACGTACAACTCCTCCTCTTGACCTTTGGGGTGAACCATCCCTCTGCCTGGTGGCAACAGGAATGGACACAGCCACAGAGGGTAAACCTGAAATAACACGAAACACGCAGGAGTTCAAGCGGGAGTACGTAATATGAGCAGAGAGTAGTGGTTTCATTCACATTGTGAGTCTTACATCGATGTCCTGGTGGAAGCGTGTGATGGCAGCCTGCAGATGCTTCATGGGTACCAGCATATCCTGGACCACGTGGTGCTGTTCATAAAGCCGTCTGATGGTCTCTCCCTGGGTGAGCTTCAGCAGTGAGATCTTAGGAGGAACCATCCATCCAAAAAGCCAGCGGAACACCGGGTTGTTGCCGAAGGGAATAATATCCTGAAGAGAGGACACAATACACACAGAGACGTAAACAAACCGGTTAAAAGACGACGCTAAAGTGGTTGGTCAGACATCAGAAATACTGTCACGTTGGCTTCATGTTGGAAATTTGTCACATTTTCCTACCTTGCAGCAACTGAATATGAACTCCACTGAATTTCATTTATAGCACTGAAATATTTTACTTTGAAAATCACCTATCTAGATATATTATTTGATTGATTTCTCTTCTTTCATCAAACAAATTCAAGGTCAGAATTTGGCTGCATATATTTAATTAACCTGAACATTTTCACAAATCTAAAAAAAACAACCATATATACAGTTTTTTAAAATTGCACCTGAAATGAAGGTAATTCAAGTAACATAAATTAAGATGCACGGTTTTCAGGGTAAAATATTTGAATGCTTTTATAAACACAGTGGTATTTAAATTCCAGTGTTAAATCTTCAGCAGAGATTAAATGTAACAATTAGATATTCAGTGGCTGCTAAAATTTAAATATCTTTATGGCCTTTCTTTGCTTCCATATGGGTGACTCAATGTTTAAACCTCTGCCCCATTCTCTATTTTATTTATTTTTTTAATCTAGGGATGAGCAATGTTAATACTGTCGAATCATCAAAACCAGTGAATTAAAAAGTATTAAATTCTCACCCCATATTATCATTTTATTTCAGCCTTCCCTGAAAAATAGATGAAATAGTTTAATCAAAAAGACCCAAAGACCAAATCATTTAATCTCACAATTACATGAATCATAAGCATATAATTGGCTTTCCCATAATATAGTCCTGAATTTGTACAGTAAAGATTTTTTCATATTATCTGTTCCAGCTTAATGTACACTGATACAGTCACATTACACTCCTCTTACCAGCCACCAGAGGGCAGCCACAACCCTCCAACCTGCATCCAACACTCACATCAGCACAGCAACTAAGTCTATCACAAATAGTCAATCAATGATTTAATCAAAGCACTGGTCAGCCCTATTTCTGTCTGACTTTCCTCTGCACGGTCTTCAAAACAAAAGCCTTTCAAAAACACCCAATGCTCAGAGCCTCTCCTGCAGATATCTGTCAAACCAATACTATGCATAATTCATCACACCATTTACTGTTACAGACAACAAAGGATGCCAAGCCCTTCTCACTAATGGCTAATGGTGTGTGTGTATATGTGAGTAAAGAATGTGTGTGTGTGTGTGTGTGTGTGTGTGAGACAGAGAAAGAGCATTAGAGTATAATAAAGAGAAGTGAGCAGGAAGATGATAAGATGATGACAAGCTAAAATCTGGCAGAAATATGCAGTCCCTTAATGGATATGTGGGTGTTCTGTGAGTACCTGAAGCTCCCAGAAGATGCTGCGTGTGTGTCTATGATAGTACTGTCTCAGAGGGATGTATTCAACTCCAGTCTGGTCGCCTTTCAGGTATCCCTCCACGTGTTTAAAGAACCAGGGTTGAAAGTGCAGGCCGATTCTATTAATCTGATATCAGGGAGGAAAAAGGGAAGGTTAGATGTCGTACAACATGTAAAAACAAGTCCAATGCGTGCAGACAAACACCTTACCTTATCAGGCTCAGCGTGGTCTGTCATGGTTCCCGTCATGATGACAGCGGTGTCCAGACTGTACTGGATGCCCTCGACAAATGTGTTCTGCTTGTTCTCTGATGCTTCAGTGAAGCGTTTACAGATGTTCTCCAGTCCTCTGACCGGCTCATAGCGCAGCTTCACCCAAGACTTAGTGGGGACTATTTTAATCTCAGCTGCCACCAGGAAGCCCAGAGTTCCACAGGACCATGGGACAGCCTGAAACAGGTCCGAGTTCTCCTCCTAGGTGACAGAAAGAAAAATAAACTTTCTATTTGAACAAACAGGACACAGATGTATGGCACGCTCTCAGTGATGACTGTGGTGTTGGCCTTCTTGGTGTCTAACGTTAGCTGTGTCTCGCATGTTGGGTTTACAACTAAACCATTAGCTAACCTCACAGCATCGACCATTTCATCTTCTCCTCAATGTGACCACTCTTTTTGCTTTATTTGTGGTGTGACAACACAGCATATTACCATTACAAACCACACTGCAACTCTGCAGCCTGTATCACAACTTCAGCGTAGTCTGGCTCTTGGTCAGGGACCATTCAAAGATGATTAGTGGGGGGGGGTATTTTTCTATATACACCAATATATCAGTTTTGATAAACAGTAAAAGTAAATGTGTATTATTATCATTAGTAGGGATGATCTTTCTAAAGAGTGCAAGATTTTTTTACTAGCCAACTGTTGCTTTCAATTTATTCTGCATTATAACATCAGTTAAAAATAAAATAAAATACCATACATGTTTAGTGTGACCCAACTTATGCTACTACTGTGTAAAACATTACAGTGCTGGGTCCTCGTTTACTTATTCAGTGACAGTGGTAATAACTGTTCACTTAGTAGCTCTTGGTTCAAAAATAGAAATCACCTCATCCTCATCCTCTGTAAACAGGATATGTTTAAATACATTTTGGCATTTGCGATGTCCACCAGTATAAATGTCACAATTATTGTTCTATTAACATTTTAATCTTGAAATCAGGGATGAGTTGAGAAAATACCAAAAGGAGTTTTTTATTTCTAAGTCAAGCAGAGGGTCCAAACCAAACCATTAATAACCATGCAAGAACATCAGGCTCCCTTTGTACAATCCCTTATATCTAGCTTTACTGAGCCTAACATTAGAGGTGCAGGACAACCGGTATCACAAAGCTGGTTATCAACAAGCTCAGTTAACTCTGGGCTTTCTAATCCAGCTACAAGCATGTTCATGTGACGAAGGAGGTGTTCTTAATTACATGCAGTATCGTCAGAACCATGAGTGGAGGACTTAATATAATATGAATATGAGATGAAATGGTGATACCCCTGGGAGAAATTAGATTACTATAGTGGGAAAAAAGTGATTCTCATAAAATAAATACAGTGTAACCACACAACAGGAATAGAAATAAACAGTGGGAATAATATCCACATATTAAAACTAAGCTTTTCAACATTTTCAGTAGTTTTGTTTTGCCAGAATGAACCTAAAATTATAGATAAAAACAGTTCAAAGTGATGTAAGCATTTCTGCTGCCAAGGCAGAGAGGTAAAAGTGGTCAGAAGGCCTGTGGTGATGGTGATGATGTTACCATGGTAATCCCTGTTTAATGTGAGCCACCTTGTTGATAATGGAAAACCTGAGTCAATCCCAAAGATGGGCCACTGTTGTCACTTCACAATACAGGCCCCTGGACTCAGACACACACATCACACACACACACTCTCAATACTCACCTCAGTGCAGCGTACTAAGCTTCCATCAGCTAGAACCAGCTCATATGCGACACAGATGTGCTGAAACAGCCCGTAAATATGAGAGGAAGACTCGATGCCTGTACCCATCACCAAACCACCTGAGAGAGGGAGAGAGAATACAAGATTTGTTCCTGGTAATTCAATATCTTCCCATGTGAGACCAACAGCAGGCAAACAGACAAAGCAGTGTTTGCCTGCTGTGAGTGAGTATGTATGTGCCTGCGTGGACATCAGGATAACTGAATGTACCACGGCCTGATGGGAAAACATTAGATTGTTGATGCGCAGTTATGGCATCAGGAAATCCATTATGAAACCCGATCCAGGGGTGCTTCCAACACTGCAGCCATTTCCTCCCAGTTTCATCTTTTGAGCTACAACATCAATCCTCTAACACAATTAGAGAAGTCGCTAAGGCCCTGAACAGGATGCAGTGATTGATGGAGGAGATGAGCGATCTACATCACTGAACAATGAGCGTTGGAAATCATCAGCACATGTCTCTATTTCTAGAAATCTGGGAGCGACACATGATGCCACTCTGTGATGACTCTCCAGAAACTGTTCCTCAGTAATACAGTAACAACATACCCACAGTGAGGTCGTCCAGCTCGGGCAGCACTGGCAATGTCCAGCCAATAGAGTTGAGGAGAGCGGTCACCTGACCCATATTGGCCAGCGGCTCAACTCTGACCACCTAAAACACACAGATCACTGTGAGCAAGGGTCTTCCATCAGACTGACAATACAAAATCCAGCCAGGTACATTTTTATGAGAAATAAGAGTGTAAACTGTTGATTTGTGTCTTCGTGTAATCATTTGTAGGAGTTAATAATAACATTGTGTTCACCAGATTAAATGCTACTGAGAACTGGGAACATGGTGACATAGTTGAACAGTTAAGACAGTCAGATGGAGTCAGAAACACATGCAGTCTGACTAAAAACCCCCAGATCAGCCATATTTATTTGGATGAAAAAAATAGTAGTAGATAGTAGATAGATAGTAAACTGTATAATAATTAAGCCCAGGTGTCTCTTCAGATAAAGTGGTTTAAATGTGCTGGCTGTTGGCTTGCTGACAACCTGTCAGATCTTCTGACTCCTAGGCTCTACTGCCCTGTTGAAGCAAAGTCCCTGTGTTTCCAGGATTAATGCTGCACATAGCACAGTGGTGCTTTGAGCCAAATGCTAATGTCAGCATGCTTATTCAGATGTCTAATGTTTAGCAGGTATAATGTTTACTATGTACAGCTGAGACTGCTGGGAATAACACTGGCTTTGAAGTCATAATGTAAGTACTGGATAAATTCAGGGGAAAACTTTGACTTGTTAGATGAAAGGTTGGAGGATCACCAGAGTCAGTAGGAGTATACCTCTGGGCACTATAGATATCTGCACTGAATATCATGACAATCCATCTGATAGTTGTTGAGATATTTCTGTCTTTCCAGAGAAATGATGCTAGTGTGGCTTAAAATAAGACCCAAGTTGGAAAAAAACTGACTCATGCTTCAGATCTCCAAACTACCAAGAATGGCTTATACCCTAGCAGAAACAGCTTCCTATGAGCACCTCATTTATAAGATAAACAATAAACTGGGTGTTTTCTTATTAGGGACCGAGCCAGCGACCGCTGGAAGGTTGGATAGTCTTATAAAAACAAACTGTAGATGAAGAGTTGAGCTATTTGTGACTGTACGTCTAACCGCATGCCAGTGACGACTTGTCGAATTCAGACGATTTGCCATTAAACAGTACTCATAACTTCAGTGTGCAATATCCGATCTCTAATAAACTTCATATATTCTCTAACAGTCTCGCCCTGAACACGTCCTCATAACTTTACATGACAATATTCAGACATTGTGATAGCGACTGGCAACAGGAAGCAACCGCTGCCTGGCGATTTTGAGCTGATTTACGTGAGATTTTCATGTCGTGGTCCGTACGTGTTACGACGGCATGTGACGCGGCCGCAGCACGCCCCTAGTTGCGTGGAGTGCGAGGTCCCGCCCAACGCTGCTTGCAGCTTTAATTTTATTTTATTTCTCCTTTGTTTTTGAATATTTTGCTTTTCAATATACATTTGTTATTTTGTTATCTGTTATTTTATGTTATTTTATTGGCTATGGGTCAAGGTGTTGTAGACATGTTTCTTAAGGGAACAATAGAGTAAAAAGCATGATTCAAAAAGATCACGTGTGTAGCTACGGTACTCTGTATGGGCGTATTTCACAGCAGACATTTTAACGTGTCAGAACAGGAAACACACAGGTGTAATTAATAACATTAATAATGGCTGCATTCCCTTTAGGTTTAACAGTTTCAGGACCAATGTTGTTGAAAGGTTTAACTGGGACCCCTCATTGAACTGAGCCATCATTAATGTTAAAATTTGCAAAACATTAGTGAGCATGATTTGTGTTTGTTGAATCCTCCTACCTGCCTCTTCGTGTCCACCTCCAGAATGTCCATCATATTGATCATGATGTTCTTGTGGGTTTTCTTGTATTTCCCCACTCTGAGAGATACAGTGAGCCAGCCGGGTCGACCCGTACACATGTAGGTCTTACTTCCCTCCTTCCTCCACTCACGCACCTGCAATGTGTCAAAATACATGACACAGAGAAGAACAGGTTATTATCTTCAAGGCTGTCTGAGGACATTTTTGGCTTTTGTTATTGATGTAAGTTTCTGTCTTTCTCTCTCTACCCTCAACCCCCCTTCTCTCCCTCTCTCTCAGCTGCCCATCTATAGCCGGGGTCTGCTCCAGGTGTCCTTGCCACCGTCACCAAGTGCTTGCTCATGGTGGGAACTGTTGGGAAATTTATAAGGAGTACGGTCTAGACCTGCTCTATTTGAAACTTTGATATAACTTCTATGCTATACAAATAAAATCGAAATTGAACTCAAACTATGTTTTGTGAATGCTGATAAACTTCACTATTCATTCATCCCACTACTGTGAGCCTGTACGTTTCCTTCTTTATTACCTTAGAGTCCAAATGGTTGGCTAAAGCTCTCTCAGACTCTGTACACCTATTTCATCATACTCCTTTTAGGAACCGAGGCAAAAGGTCAGTCTTGTCTGCCTCTAATGAATATAACTAAAGTGCAGCCAGTTCTGCAGATATTGGGAAAACAACACCCTCTATGAGAGTTACACATCAAGAATATGTTTTATAAGACGTGACAGCCATGGCAAGACTGCACCAGTCCTTCAAAGGTAAATAAGTAAGCATAAATAAAACTCTTGTGTAATGATAGATTAGTGAGTGACAGGTCAACAGCGATAAAGCAACAGCACCAACGTTTGAATTCTTACATCATAATGTACTTCTATGACCCCATATACAGGCTGTCACATAACTGAGCACTATCACCTTCTCATTTGAAACACAAGTTTTTCATTACCCATGATTCCTTGCAAAACACATGCAATATAGGCTATTCCTCATTTTATTCATCATGTAGGAACTGGACCTGTATGTAAGCACTGGTACAGGATTTGAGTATCACTTAAGTAAACCTCCATTGGGTTAAACGTTGATCCATTTATTCTGTGTTGAGCTGTGTTATACCATTCACACATATCCCTAAAATGATCTTAAGGCACCAAATGAGAATAAGCAAACAAACTGCACACACACACACACACACACACACACACCTAGATACACACACAAACACACACACACCTGGATACACACACACACACACACACCTGGATACACACACACACACCTGGATACACACACACACCTAGATCACACACACACACACACACACACACACACACACACACACACACTTGGATACACATACACACGCATACCTGGACACACACACACACACACACACACACACACACACACACATTGTCAGACGATGATGGCTCACCTGTCGCTGGATGTCTCGCACGCGCTGGTCGTGCAGTTTTGGCGCAGAGCACATCTTGAAAATGAGCCACGCACGCACATAATAATACACATCAAATATGACGGAGAGAGGCAGCAGGAACAGGCACACAAATATCCATCTCTGGTGAACGATCACGTAATCTAGACCTTTGACTTTGATCCACAGCAGGAACATGACGACCACGCCGGCTAAATACAACAGCGGATCCATCGTTTCTGGACAGATCCGACCCGAGTGTGCACGGTCCCCAAAACTAAAAGTATCTGCTACACTTCTTAGTTAGACTTCCACTAAACCGCATTGATTATTCCAACCCCAAACCCGATCACCCCTTCACTGAGATAGAGTAAAACCGCACTCATTGGTTAAAATGACTAAGGGGGCGTGACCGCGCTCCAAAGCTTCGCGCTCATTGGTCAAGCGAGTGGCTGTGTAGAATTGTAGAGCTGTAGCCTTTCTGAACTTTAACCAATCATAAAGCACAGAGGCTGTCACACCATGCCCGCTGTCCGCATGGCTCTGTTACATCTGCCCACATCAGCCACTGAGGAAGGCTGAGGAGTAACAGAGTTTACAGTAATCACACACACGCGCACACGCACACGCACACACCAGTCTCATTACACCTGGCTGTATCAAACTCTGTCCCATTCAGTGCATGGACACTGGCACATATGGAACTGATTTGACTATATGCTGTCAATGATTTGACCCATCGTTGTTCCCTTTTATTTTTATTTTTGTCCACTTTTTTTTAAGGACACATTAAACTCTGATAAGCTGCCTTTTGTCCATATTGTCAGTAACCATAGTCATGCTCTAAAAATACTGGTGATGAGTTGCTTCCCCCACCTAACCAAAAAAGGTTGTTTTTAGTTGTTTGGACTTTTTGTCATTTATTTTATATGCTTATCTAAATGTTATTGTATTTTTAGCCAGCATGACTAGACTGAAAACTGTCGGATGGGTTGCTTTGAATTTTGGTTCAGACATTCATGTTCCCTTTTAGGCTGAATTGTAAGAACTGATGGTGCCACCAATAGCCAACTTTGGTTATCTTTTTTTTTGTTTTATTTGGTCTAAAATGTTTTAATACAGCTTACCCAATCTATAAAAAAATTAATCTGCCTATAATATTCCACTAATTGTTTTTGTCTTTCAAATTGTTAAGTATAAACTCTCTCCAGGTTGCTAAAACTGATAAAAAAATCAGATACAAAATCACAAAAAATGACAAGTACTGGAACAGATAGCCTAATATTACTATAAATAACATTGCAGGGATTCACTGCAATCACTCCATGTCAGGGATGCTGTTACGACTGATCTTGTGAAGAGGATTGTTAACTGTCTCTGGCCTGCAAATAAAGTGCCAAAAATTCAGCTCTATATTTAAATTTTAAACCCAACAACATATGAGGGCACAAAAGCATCTTTGTCTGTTGATGTAGGCCTATGTTCCACTCTGTTTCATGTGCAGTATGGACATGTATGTTCTCTCTCTCTCTCTCTCTCTCTCTCTCACACACACACACACACACACGCACACACACAGGGCTAAAGTGGTACCCTTCAGACACATTAGACAGAGGGAGGGTGGGGCGCCAGTAAAGATTTCTTAATGGGCTCTGCCGTCCTCTCGTCCATCTGCCCTGATGATAAACACAGCTACTCCACATTGGCCTGATACGCATCAAAGCTTTCATCGCTGATTTTCTCTTTATTTACCAACAAACCATTCATTTGATCACTTTTTCCGGAGCTTGGAGATCTACATAGTGAGGACTTATCACTTGGACTTTATCACCAGCAGTTTTTCTAACAGTATGGGAGATGGACATTATGGGAACACATAAGTAAGATTCACTGAGCCTTTCCCTGTCATAATAGGACCTCTGTGACTGTGGAGTCATTTATTTGGATGTCTGGTCAGTGTCAGAGCGCATGGGGAGCGCACTCTGCGGGGCTGCTTGTACGTGAGTGACACTTCCCTGCCGGTCCCAGACTTTACAGTAACCTCAGAAACAGTTACGGTCCCGGAGGAGGATGCCTTCCTTGCACCACGGAGCAATCTTCATCGGAGCCTTCCTCATTGTGACCGGGGGCTCCACAGCCTTCCTGACCTCGTCCCAGAGCCGCCTGCAGGCTTTCTCCCTGTGCTGCGTGGTGCTTGGGGTGGTCATGCTCATCCTGGGGCTGTTCTGGGCCATGAACAGCAAAAGTGCCGCAAACTACAACCAGCGGGAGTTCGACCCAGAGTGTCCACATTATCCATACAACGACTACCCCAACTTCGGCAGCCATGCCCTCTTCACACCGCCAGGGAGCCGCTTCCCAGAGTCCCAGTCAGTGTTTCTGCCCAGGTGGGTGGGGGAAAAATTACAGTTTAGATGTATTACTGTTGCTCTGGTCAGTCTGTATTTGTAAGTATGGCCAGTTTGATCCTGAAGCCAGAAAATGAGACTTCAACTGCTGATTTAGGTCTATTACATGTCAATTCATAGAAAACCAGTTTAGTTAACCCAAAGAATAGATTTTAGAAACACTGTGACTGTCCGCAGTGCCATATTGTCTGATTCAGTCTTCCTGTAGTACTGTGTACTGTCAATGGTTGGCTCTATATTTGATGACATCATAGGTTCAGTAATTAGTTGCAGGGGCCTTCAGAGACAGAGCTGTTCATTTTGTTGCACCTTTTCAAGATAAATGTCCACTTTGACTTCCTTTCTCATACATTTTTCAAGAATATATGATCCTTCAAACTTGAGTGACCAAAATGTACCCTCCTGCAGGCTGAGCCCTGGATGGTACAGTGCTGGATTGATTGTATCCCATTTAACGCTGCCCACAGGCAGGACACGCAGCTATCTAAATATAATTACTACAAAATAGGAAGACATTTTAGGAATTACACTTATTTGCTTTCTGAGAGAGAAAGTTAGAGAACATTCCTACCACTCTCATGTCTCTATGCTAAATATGAAGCTACTTCTAGCAGTTAGTTTAGCTTAGCATAAAGACTTGAAACAAGGGGAAACAACTAGCCCGGCTCAGAAAATGTCAAAACAACAAATATGGGGGTTATGTATACGACTATTTCTTGTTTGGGAATGGGAAACCCAATAAGATGGTTAATTGTTGTTTTTTCACACTTGTTTTTTTTGTAGGGATTAAAGATACAAGATATTGTCTATGTCTATTGATTAGGAAGCTTTAGAAGTACTGGTAAATTGTATTACCTTTGGACGGAGCCAGGTTAGTTTCCCTATGTTTCCAGTCTTTATGCCGAGCTAAACTAGCAGGCTTCTAGCTGTGGCTTCATATTTACCACACAGAGTAGTGGATTCAGGATTTCATTTTAAACAAAACAGGTGATTAGGTCCTGCTAAGTAAACCTATGGAAAGAAACCCTGTGTATACATGGCTCATGGTACCAGACCATGGCTTTGCATCATCCTGCACAACCAAGATGTCCGTTTTACTTTAGTGAAATCCAGTTCCTGTATTTCATGACTATTCTGAACGTCTGTGTTTGCTCTGGCCTCATAAAGTGTTTTCCCATGATTTCTGACTGCCACTGTTTTCTCGAGCGCAGGACAATGGAGCGCCACAGGCAAGTTGCTCGTGGTGAGGAATTCGACTACCCTCCAATGGACCCTGGGGGGTTTAGTCCATCGCCTCACCCTCCTCCGTGGCTGGAACCCCCGCCTCCCTATGAGGTTGCCATCAAGACCACGTGCAGCTCTACACACCTGCGGCGTGCATACTCAGACACACACCTGGCAACAGAGCCCCTGTTCGGACAGTCAAGAGAGATCAGCTTTGAGGTGTGACGGTGGACGATGGGGACCTCATCAGACCAAAAAATGAATAGGCACGAGACTGGGGCTTTCACTCAGACTCATTTTATCAAACACTTGAAGCATGCTTCTTTCTGCTGTTGACCAGTGCTAGTCCTAGCATGCATTTCCCCTGAGTTTTCTGTTAGTGCAAAGAAGGTGTAAATGCATATTTAAATATATAGAGAAATTAAAGGTGGATTACACCAAATTCAGCCTTATCAGACCAACATAAAGCACCAAGACACTTTTTGTCTTTATAGAGAGTGTGGCTGCTACGAGCCACCGTTTTACTGTATCTTGAGTGTTGTTTTGAAGCGATGTGATAATATTCTTTCAATCACCCACAGGTACTCAGTTGGATTGAGATCAGGCTGGTATTCTAGACGTTCAAGGAATAGTTCGCCATTTAGGGAGATTCACTTATTTGCTTTCTTGCTGACAGTTTGTTGAGAATATTGATACCACTCTCATGTCTGTTTATTGAATATGAAACTACATCCAGGAGAGGGTTAGCTTAGCTTAGCTTAGCATGAAGACTGGGAACTGCTAGTTCGGCTATATCTAAAACTAACAAAGTATACCTACTCTTTTCTCTAAAGCTCATTAATTCAAGTTACACCATGTTTGTTTAATCTGTTCAGAAAATGTTTTTTTTGCGAGGACTATTTTTAGGCAATTCATTATGACTTCCACTCTTGATGCTAAGCTAACACAGATTAATGCTTATTTTATAATCTGTTGAAAAATGTAACTGCAGTCCTTGTTTCAAATAACCTTTACTTATTGATTCTAACTATTATATTAAGCTGGTGCGCCTAACATTGGTAACGGCAGTCTGTCACCTGGAGCCTGAAACAGGCAGCGGTTAAGAGCACGTTAACCTGCCACATACAGGTTAGTTTAAGGGCATCAGTTGCCATGGTAACAGAAGCACACAGGAAATCCAGGATTTCCTTTAATGTCAGCTCAACAAATCTAGATAATGGGATAATCCACCTTTCTGGGGTTACCCCGGTGAGAGCAGAGGACCATTTTCCTTGTTTTCTCGTCCTTCAAACAATGCAACGCTCCTTTGCTCTCTGTGTCAGAATCTTGAACAAATGTTTTTTTCATCAGGATTAACATGCTTCGTCACAGGATGGATATTATAATTCACTTTAGGAAACTAGCGCTCAGGCCTGTAGACATCTTTCAGTTTGTGTGCCACACATGTACTCATCAGCTTGTTGAAAGCAGGGGGGGAACGATGACTCATCTGACCATATGAGTTTTTCCACTGCTCTCTAGATCGCTGCAGCTCACTGGCAACACTGCCTGAGCTTTAAGTATCACAACCTGACCTACTGTAACTAAGCCCTTTATTTTAAAGGATCATATCAGTGTTTTTGCATATTTTAAAATTCATGTTACAGTACATTCTTTTTTGTAATTTTTTTTATGTTTTTTCTTACTTCCAAACATTCATTAATATCAATATATTTCAATGCAGTGTGCAAATCAACTTGCAGAGACTTTAAACATGTTTTGGGGAAGTTCATTAATCTAAGTAAAATCTATACTTGTTTCTAAAACTTCTTTAGACATTCAGGTGCTGGTGGGAATATACAACAAATGAAAAAAGTCAAACATGAAAGTTGAGAGAAAAGTGCATTTTGGCAGCCATCTCTCAGTTGTGGAAATCTTGCATATTGGAGCTCCCACCAGGACATGACTGCACCAGGAGGATTTTAGTTCATTTTTTTTTTTCTTTTTCAGTGGAAACAAAAAAAGGAACACTCCTTCGAGAAAAACGTGCACCAAATGAAAGAAATCAAATGTATAACAAATCTTTGTTAATCACAAATAATTAAAGAAATCAAGATGATGTGATAATCACTTTTAACCACACAATAATGAAATTAATCAAATTTGAAATGCACAAAAATCCAAGTATGTAATTTATTGTAAATAAACAATTGTAAAACTATGCAAAAACGCGAGAATGATCCTTTAATTATTTTTTGTTTTACATAGCAGTCTTGATCAACTGCTGTTTCTTCACAGTTGCAAAATACTGGCTCATGAAGTTTGTCAAAAAGGAATACAATGATGGATCATATGTATTATTGTCAGCCTTCATTTGGGGGCTACTGTATACTGAATTATTTGTGTTCAAGTCCAACAGCCTTCATGACCTCTAAAATAAGATGCTGCACTGAACTGATGACCACAAATACACTGCTGTGATCTTTGACAGCACAAGGACGACTGATTTCAACCGCTCTGATGCGCGCCACGCACGCGCACACACACACATACACACACACACACATAGCACAGCTGCAACAGGAGAGCTGATATGAATCACAGGATTACAGATGATCCACCGTGTTGTTCAGGACTGTTCCTTTTATACCTCTATGCATGCTTTACTCTTGGAAAAGTCAACTCAAGGGAGCACCTTGCGCAATGTTTTTAATGTATTCAACTTTATTTAATAAATCTGTGATTAATGACACAATATCAGACTCGTTAACCAAAAAGGATTATTGGAAACCTGCAGCAAGTGAATATCAAGTCTTCATCTTCACACTACACAGTGTGATCTGAGGATTTGATCTATTGCTACAGTGTTAGGATGTAATATGTAAAATGGGCTGAATTTGGGGGAAATGTGGATGAAATGATGCACAGCACTTCAGAATATCTCAATCTGAGGTAATGTGTCTTGGGTTTCAATGTAGTTTCAGCCTCCTAGGTGTGGGGACATGCATGCACATGCAGTATAAGGAGGAAAATAATCTCTCCACGAGGTCCATTTAGCAGCTGCCCTGGAGCTTTTGATCATATCACATAATCTCCATCAGAAGATAGGAGTTTCAGAGCATTTTATCTTATTTGTGATGAGACTGGTTTCTCAGTTGGTGTTTTCAAACTCAACAAATGGCCTTTGAACCTCAGGTTTCAACCCAACACGGACCAGAAGTCCCTAAAGTTGTCAGGCAAACGATGGAGTAAGTATGAAGTAAAATGATCACTCTGTAGTCTGTGTTTTTATCATCTACTAATAACCACAGGTAATAATGGACACAGATATATTTTATAGTCTAAAAGTGTGAAAGGAACCTGACTGAGTGCTACATCATGCTGATTGTGAGGACGGTGAGTGAGAACAGATCCCACCATTGGGTTTGAAAGGCAGTTCTGTAGGTTTCTCAGCTGTAGAGCCAAATTATCGCTCATAAACCAAGAGTGATTGATATTTGCCATTTATGATAGTGTTAAACATTTAGCAATGGGTGGAATATAAAGGAGCAGGAGATAATAACAGACACACAAATATTGTATATTGTATTTCATAGGCAGACTGCAGAAATGTGATCTCCCATCTCTGTTTTACAACCGACTGCAACTGCTTCCTGAAGATCCACACAGAACCACAACCAGAAAATGAAGACAGAGGTTCATGAAATATATTTAATACATTTTACTGAGTTGTTACATAGGGAAACCGATCATATTGTACTGTATGTTTTCTTACAGCAGGGGTGTCCAAATGTTTTCCCCTTGAGGGCCAAAACTTAAACTAAATGGTGGGCCACAGGCTCTGCCTTGTTAAGATTATGAAAAATAATTAATAATAAGTGAATTCTACAACTTTAAAGAGCATTTTCACCTCAAGAAAAATAAGACAGCATAAACAAGTATTTGTATTATAATTTTTTTTTTATTAATTGTTTTACAGAAAAAGAAAAATCCAGTTGTTTTAATGCCCACAGTACACACTGTTGCCCTAATAGGGTGGGGGTGGCACTTTTGGATACATTTAATATAGGTGATCAGATTTGAAGAGAAAAGAGTAGTAGCAGTAGATAGTTACAGGGACATTTAAAGAGATATTTACAAGTTCAAGTTGAAGAAGTTTAAGAGTAACAGGATAAAGGCAGATTTAGTCCATAGTTGCAATATTTGAGGCATCTGCTGTCACAAATGGAGAGATCATGAGCAGCCAAGTGATAAGATAATAAGTTGATAAAAGATTTGCGCTGCGCGTTAACCTCCTCTCCTGCTTTTTCATAATCAATACAATATTAAGCCAGTCATGTCCTCCTATAGCCCCCCTCCTGTAGGCTTGTGAAGACTATGCTGCTCCACCCCCAGCAGAGCTCCACATCAGCTCAACAACACTCTGCTTTTTTTGTGTGTTTGCACAGTTTATCTGCTCATACATATATTTCTCTCAAACAGCTTGCCCAAACAGAGGCAAAGGGACAATGTTCAGCCCGCCCTGCCCCTCCATTCCTCGTCACTGAAAAACCCTTCCTCATAAAGAAACAAAAAAACACTTCCTCACACTGCACGGCTCTGCTGCTGTGACCAGATGGAAACCAAACAGTGCCCGGCCCACATGCGACATCAACTCCTCTCTAACAGATTTTTGGTGCCGTAATCACTCCAAAAAACCGGATATGCTTGTTGTGCGGGGAGAGAAAGCGACGCGGCGGTGGAGCACAGAATGAGAGAGGCGCGGCGGGGGCGCAGGATACAAGGACTGAAGCGGAGAGACGGGTTTTTTTTGGGGGGGGGGTTTCGGGGCTGGGGAGGACGCCATACGGGCACGATGAGCGCAGTGAAAGTTGAAGAAGAGGAGAAAAGAGATGGTCAGGCTTTGAGTCCACGTATCCGCTGAACAGCGACTCCCTATCAGGTAGGGGGGGGTCGATGTTTGTGGAAACCCGCACGGACGCACTCTGGCGCGCAGAGATGATTTACATGTGGCATATGTGCGTGTTATTAACCCCTGCAGTCTGCTCCCTTTTTCCTTCTGCTTGCGTGTTCCCTCTTCCTCTATTTATCACACACACATACACACACACACACACACACACACACACACACACACAGACACAGACACACACACAGACACACACACAGACACACACACACACACACACACACACACACACACACACACACACACAGACACACACACACACACACTCCCAGTGGATGCTGTGTATCTGAGCCCTCTCCTCTCTCTCTCCTGCAGACTGGCTGCTGCTGAAGTGGAGGCGCTGCTTTAGCTGGAAGAAGAAGTCAGTTTCTAGAAAGCAGTAGGGGGCTCCGGAGATGCCGCTCCCCCCCAGGACACTGCTCTGTCTGGGCATGCTGCTGATGACCGCTGGGGGGGTCATGGTCCTGTGCCTGGGCCTGCCCCAGCAGTCGGGCCCTCTGTTTCTAGTCGGGCTGTTCATGAGCCTGGGCGGCGTGGGCCTGCTGGTCAGTGGACTCTGCATGGCCATGAAGAATCTCCAGGTGGCAGTGCCCGGACACTTCCTCCTGCACCCGCGCACAGGCACGCGCTTCAGCCCGCAGCAGGCCCTGGCTATACAAAGGTACACGTGCACGGAGGAACATGACTGAAGGCTAAACCATATAAGAAAGTGTGTGGGTGGGGGGGCTTTAGGCTAGAGCCAGATCTTTTTGGGTTTATTGTTTCTGTCAAAGGAGTGTGGGATAGCAGGGAGCAGTGGTTTCCTTCAGAAGGATGTGATGGGATAAGAAAGAAAGATTTTATTTACTTGTTTTTACTTTTTCTCTTATCTTTTTTCATGAAATACTGGTTAGTTTCACACCTTTTAACATCTCACAAGACAAAAAGTCTGCTAGCAGCTCTGTAGGCAGTAGGCATGGTGATGCTTTGATCTCAATACAAGTTCAGCATTCTGCCCACAATGATAATGGTAACATGCTGATGTTCAGCAGATATGATTATTTTATATTAGTGTGTGAGCATGCTAATTAGCACTAAACATAAAGTACAGCTGAGAATGATGGAAATGTCACTTTAAAGTCTAAAAACATCTAGATATTTAAGATATTTATAAGATTATAAGATAAGTACTGGACAGTGAAATTTTGACCTGAATGTGGTGCTGAATATAACATTAAAGGATCGCAAAATATATTACATTTCCTACTGAGGAGGACATGAATGCATGTGCCAAATTTTGTGTTAATCCATCCAATAGTTGTCAAGATATTTCACTCACCAAAAATTAACCTTGTGGTGGGGCTAGAGGAAAAAGTCATGAGATCACCAAATTCATTAGGAACCATGAATGTACCTAAATGTTGGCATATTTCTGCCTGGACCAATGGGGTTTGATCCACCAATATTACTACTCATAGAGCCAGGCTAACATGATTAAAAGGTTTGGAGACCCCTGGCAGAGTGCAGAGTTAGACAACCCCTTTTTAAAGATACATAAACCAATCACTCTATCTCAAACATTGGAGCGAAGAACTTTTCAGGCTTCCCTTGTGTTGTTCAAGATGAATAAACACGCATACAGACGAATGCCAGAACACACCATCCAGGGAGACGAGCTGACAAACGGTCTTGTTGTTGAACAGATCTCTTGGACACATCACCACATATTAGTCACAGCGCACACTTTAACAAAGCGCACTGAAACACATTAGGAACTTGAAAACACTGGACTTATGAGAATCAGAAAGGAACCGATTTTCTGAGTATGAACTGATTATAGAAGTAGGTCATGAAGAAAGTAGCAGAAACACATGCATGTGGCTGACAGACTGCCTCTGGCATCGTCTGCGGTAATCTACAATAGCCCTGCAAATGTCAACAAGACATGCTCTGCTCATTGTCCAGCACTGAGGAGAAGAGACACCAGGAGCACAGTTTCCATCATCAAGGATTTTTCTCCCTCCTGATGAAACTCAGACTATCTTTTTGGTTAAAATGTTAGTTTGAGGGATTGGAGAATGATGAATTAAATGATGGCAGGGGAATGGTATGCAAACAACAGAATGCATTTCCTGAAGGAAATGTGTGAAAGCTGGGATCTGAAATGCATTAAAAGCTTTAAAAGGTGGAAAAGCTGTGAGTTAAGTAGCCGCTGAAAGAGTATGAACTGTAGGAAGAGTATTTAAAATAGGGATACAACGATTGGGAGATTCTGGGCCAATATCGATGTTTAAAATAGCAATTTGGCCGATAGCCTGTTTTTTTTTTTGGTTGTTATTCTCCCTTTTGTTCCAGGGAGACAAATAAATCTACAGATAAGCATCTCTGCCATGTTGCAGCTAATTCGATTTCTCATCCAAGATGTAAGACGCAGCACTGAACAGCTGCACACTGTCCGTGCTGCTGCATGCAGCACAGCGGTGTGCTGGAAAACACAAGTGATTATTTCTCCAATATCGCAAAGTGCAAAATTGATGCGACACAACCGATAAACACAGACCACTGACAACGGTGAATGCCATCTTGTTTGCCGATAGGCCGGTGTCAGTCAAAAAACTGGTGCATCCCTAGCTGAAATAATAAAAGAATGAGAGAAATGAGAATTTACTGAAATAAAGTGTAAATAAGTGTAAGCACTTAAAAGAGCCGAGGTGCGTGATCACTGAAAGGAGTTGGCCCTTGGTTGCAGTGTAAGCACCAAAAGTTTAGTACACTTCTCACTGCCTCTCTCTCTCTCTCTCTCTTCAGGAGGTTGGACCGAATTCGTCGGGAGATGTCAGAGGACTCTGTCAGCAGAATACCAGATCCTGAACCCTCTCTCCCATCCACCCCTCCACCCTGGACTATGGAGCCACCTCCATCCTACGACACAGTGATGAAGAGCCAGGAGCACAGCGAGCAGCTTTAACCTCTCAACTCTGGCGGACATATGTAATTTGCATCTGTGCCTTTTGTCTTTGGTTCTCAGCGAGAACCTTGAACGAACAGTCGGTGCTATGGACGAACTCACTGGCCTCTTCTGTGCCTTCCGACAGCCGCCCTGAACCCAAACACAAGCCAAGAAACAGGAAGAGACTGCAGCTGGTTAAAGACTTCATATTTGTACAGACTGTGCCCCACTGTGGCCTCTGTGTCTACTAAAACTGTGTTGTGATTGATTGTGAAAGGAATTGAAATGATCACCACAACTGCTCTAACACTCTCTACACCAAGGGCCTTTCTTGAGACCAGCATTATGTAACTTTTACAACAAAGTCGAGGGAATCATGTCAACAGCTTGGCTGCAAGCCTCCTGCAGACATCTCATTAGGATATTTTTATTGGCCTGCTTGAATTTAATGTGACCTACTACTGTGGCTGCACTGCACTCTTCTTCAAACATGATAAGAACTTTCCTCACAGCTACTCTTTGTATCTGCACTCTTTCCTCTTATAATTTTATACGAGATTTATAGACAGCTCACTCCAATGCAAAGTGCCTTAACCGGTGACAGCAAAATGAAAAAACAGAACAGTGAAATTTATCTTTCAGCTTTGTATCCGGTGTTTGTATAATGTCCACTGTTCGTGCTATGTTGTGATGTTACTATAAACTTGAGTTAATGAATAGCTACAGGGCTCTCTGTGGGCGGTGTTGCACTTAGAAGTAATGGATTGTTTATTTTAAAGAGGGAAACCCCGGAAAAAGGCGGAGGAGGGAAATGTCAACTTATTTAAGATCATGTCCAAACATAAACGCTCGCTTGACTCAATACTGTTTAGAAGCTCGTTTGCAAGTCTCCTTTTGGCCAGCGCCTTGAGGCAAGGTGACCTATCAGGTACACACACACACACCTGCAATTTTATACCTGACCTGACCCGGCTGTCTGCAGGCTGTAATAACCAGCAGCGTGGAACCCTAACCCTCACCTTCAAGCCCTCATGCAGAACAACGGCAAGTCTTTCCTCACAGCATGACAGGTGCTTGAGTTTTAAGTTAAATTTGAGCTTCAGCAGCCAGTGGCGGTCACAGCCATGGTAGAGGGGAAACCATATCGGTACGGGCTGATAGTGGCGGGTCTGTGCGTGGCGGCAGTCGGCCTCTTCATCATGACTCAAGAGCGGCCGCACATCTATGCCACAATATGCGTCCTGGGTGTCGGCATGGTGTGTGTCGGGACTGTGTGGAGCCTCTGCCAGTGCTATCCCAAGGTAGATACAGACTGTGTGTGTCAGGGAGACAGACACAGGAAATGATGTGTGACTGCTGTAACTCAGAAATAGATTTGGTAATGTGTGGGGTGTGTGTGTTTGTTAGGTCATTTTGGCTCCTGAGATTCAGGAGAAAAGTCTAGAGGATCTAGTGTGTGCTACAGCTCAAGCAAAAGATGAAAGGTACTGTCTCATCACACACACACACACACACACACACACACACACACACACACACACACACACACACACACACACACACACACACACACACACACACACACACACACACACACACACACACACACACACATTGTCCTAATGGCCCACAGACAAGTGGGTGTTCATCCAGGCCTTAATTATTCCCTGCGGTTTGTCTGTATCTCAGGATGCTAAGGGACCATCATCTAGTGGGCGAAATGGCGACAGCAGCAGTGTAATGTGTCTGAGGGGAGGAAGTATCTGCACTAATACACTGTAGATACTAATTTTGTTATTGTTACAGGAAAATTAATGGTGATGTAATGGAGTGGCTATGGCAGCAGAGCAAAGGGGGGAAGTAGAAATGAGTTGTGAGGAGAGGAAAAGTGGAATAGAAGAAAAAGGAGAGCTGGTGGCCTGAAGGTTGTGACTGATAAGTGGAGATTATTGGAAACATGAGGGTGGAGACAGTGAATGAGTAACGCTCCCCTTTCCCATTAATGTTCCCTTCATGAAAGCACTCAGTTAGTATTATGGCCAGCGGGTGAAAAATTAGGTTGTTCCTTGCAGCTCCTGCATGTGAGCGTCTATAACTACATGAATGCTCAAAAGCCAGATAAAGAAATGCATGCTCAGCGAAACCCTCCCCCCAGATTAAAAAGTTATAAAATGAGGACAAAATACTAGAGCTAGACCTCTATTTCTGTCTCTCTCCCTCCTTCCCTCGTTTTGATTTAATTTTAGGCCTGCTGAGACTCTGCCAGGTTTCTGTGGCCAAAAGTGGAGTAGCAGCAGACTTCTTCCCGAAGCCCTGAAGAGTCAGTGTCACAGCTGTCCCACGCTGCACCTGGTCTGAGGGAGTGACGCCATCATCAGAGGACTTGGTCCAATCAGCACACTCCACCACACTGCTCTCAGGACAGGGAAAATATCCTCTAATTTTTCTGGTCTTTTACTTAATGACAGCACACATGGTGCTGTTTGAATGTGTTTTTATGGAAGTGACTGATAGTGTAATACTTTACTTTGTGTCAGTGTTAAGTTAATAAAGCTGAATGTGTATTGTGTGGTCCAGCAGATGGCACTATTTACTATATGAAGGAGTGTGTGTGTGTGTGTGTGTGTGTGTGTAGGTTTAGTATGCCTGAGTCACAGTGAGACTGCATTGGGGTACATTAATTCAATTAAGACAAAGTATTTTGGCCCCATAATATAACTCTATTCTAGCAACCTGCTCTCTTAAAGTTTCTACACATTATGTAAATACTAGTGGTGTGTGTTACACTAGTGAGGTCATTGCCTCATCTAAAACCATCAAGACTCAATCTCAGGGCTCTGTGTAGATATATTCTTCTCAAGAAGTACATTTACCTCAGTTAATGTTCGGAATGAGCAAACAGGCTGGATCCTATAATTCAACCCCGATTGGAAAAACTTAAAGCTCCCCTGATGAGTTTCTTGTAAACAAATGAGCTAAAGCAGTTTACATTAAGTGTTACTCACCAAAATGTAGTATATGTATCCCTCAGGCCTAACACTGAATGCATTAGCTACCAACTGTGCAAATACCATGAAACTGCAAACAGAAATGTGTAACTCATAAAAACTTTGCTCATCTGCGCTCCTAGTGGTCAAAAACTCCGCATGGTGCCTTTAATGGCACTGTTTTGATGCAGGCTCTGTCGGCTCCCAGCTAATCCAAAAATGGGCAAAGAGGTGGACCGTGGGTGGAGCTGAGACGGGCCGAATGAAGCCTGTGACAGAACCCACCTGTTACTCAAAGCAGGCATGCCCTTAATTATGCACAACTTTAATTTAAACTAACTTAACTCACTTCTGTCGCCAGCCACAAGTGACCCTTTAAGGAACTGCAGTTTTTGTTTTTTCCGCGTTGGCTTTATTTGCCAATGAACTAAAAGGTTAGTTCAGCCCATTATTTATTTATTAGTTTGCTGACATGAGAAAGCGATGGCTCTTTTTACACATACTTTCTGCGTGTGATACAACAAATAAAATAAATCAATAAAATAAAATGTAGTAGCATTTTAATACTCGACCAATCAAAAATGTTCAGCCCTGAAAGCCAAAGTTCCTGCACTTTTGGAAAGTGCTATCCCTGGGCAGGGACTTTTTGGGGGATAAAATGATTAATTTAGACCCTGGTCCCTGCAGTGGGTTGAGTTAGATAGAAGACTATTCTCTGCAAGTTCCTGCTGTGGAAACACGTCTATAGCGTGTTCACATTCATTCACACCAGTTAAGAGTCTGCTGACAATGACGGGCACAAACGCCACACAGATTCAAACCTAAAATCTTCTTGCTGTGAGGTGACAACATTAACCACTGCACTACCATGCCAACACATTTATCATTAAGACTTTATAGGGTTAATATTTCAGTCATAGCTTGTTTTGCTGCCCTCAAGTGGCCAAAAACCTTAGTTATTTTAAAGGTAAAGGCTGTTGTGTGAAGTGTGTATGCACATAATGACACAAAGCTGCTAATGCTATGAAATACATCAGAATGTAAACAATCACAATGTTCATTTTCTAAACAAATAGCCCCTGTCCCCCTGGCTTGCACAAAATCAGCTTTTCTGTCATTCTCCTCTACAGTAAGATTGTTGCAGTCCTTACTTAAGCCTTCTGTCAATGCCAAAATGCCGGATGTGCACTCCAGAGGTCAACATACATATTTGGGGTCAAAGTTAAATTTAGTTGAACTTTTGCTGCAAAATCAGATGGAAATATCATTAAAGCGTGTGCTGCTCTGGTTCACTCTCCATTGAAAATAATGCTCTTACTCTACGAAATTTCACATTTGTGAAAGCCCTCTCAAGCCCCAATGACATCATCAGGGTTATTTTCTCAGACAAAGCTCCCCAAGAGCCACGGAGGACATTGTGTAACAGTTTTCATAAACTGAGTACACTGAGTATAGAGATGGCCCTTTAAGTGCACTATATGTCTTAATAACTAGCTTCTCTTGTTCCAGTTTTCATTTCCACTGTATGGAACACACATACAATTACTGTTTTAAGAAAGTTGAACTGACACAGAGAGAAACAAAAGCTCTCTACACCTCTGAGCACAACTCAGCACCTTTTAAACAGAAGTGACCAAATTAAATAATTTAATTAATAAATAATCAAAATAAGTCTCACATGCACATAACAAAGGTATCTGCACTTGCAGGCAGAACTCACACTGTTCACATTAAGTGCAGATGTTAAAACATCATCAACAAATGAAGTTGAACTGGGAGGAAGTGTTTTTTAAGATTGACATGCAATAATTACAGGGTGGTTGGAGGGGAGCATGAAACATGACTCTCCACAGTAAGAGGTGTTTTTAACGGAGGAGAATCATTCGATACAAAAGCGGTGGCGTGAGCCCCGGAGACGTCAGCAGTCCCCGCCTTGAATTATAAGAATCAATTGTTCGATTTTTTTTTTTTTAAATTGCCCAAAATCAGAATAGATGTTTGGAGGCGTTATCTGACTGTCGGGCACACAGGACGCGCGGCTGTCGGAGACACAGAACATCTGGATAACAGAGACAGAAATAAAAGTCTCATTAGTGGATTTGGGTAATTTAATAGTTCTCCTGAATCGGTTCACTGGAAACAGTCCAAGAGGTTTGAAGAATGCGTCGCACCTCTGGCTGGATTGGCTGGGCTCTGTGTCTGTGCGCATCTTTGACCGTGAGCGCGCAGGACTACCCCGAGGACGACGAGATGATCCTGGACCTGATCCGCGAGGACGGGACTCAACCTGAAACCGGAGCCGAGCCCGCTGCTGAGTTCCTCAGGTGCAACAAGGTAATATTCACTGTGTCAGTGGCAGTGCTGGTGGACTCAGATCATTTACTCAGGTAAAAGTAGCAGTAGACTACCCCAGTGTGCCAATACTCCCTGCGTTCAAATGTTACTCCAGTAAAAGTCCAAAAGTATTTGCAGAAAAATATACTTTAAGTACCGGAAGTAAAAGCCTATTTCAGAATTAGAAAGTACATTATATTATTGGATTATAATCACTGATAAATGCGCGGATCACTTTAATCCTAATTACAGTGTATCTTAATCTATAATAATATATTTTATTTGTTGATTATATTTTGTATTATTAATCTGAATCTGTAAAGTAACTTGTAAATAAATGGATCAAATAAATGTGGTGGAGCAAAAAGTAAAATATTTCCCATTGAAATAGTGGAGTAGAAGTATAAAGAAACATAAAATGTAGTAAAGTATAAGCGCAGTACTTGATTACTCAGTGTACTTAGTTACGTCCCACCTCTGGTCAGCGCATCTTCTCTGCAAACAGCCCGTTACCGCCTGTTTGCAGACTGATCGTTTGGTCCAGTTTAAATAAAGCTACACTGCAGGGAGACACAGAATAACCGACATTTAAATGCACGCTCAGAACCTGGAAATCTCTTTTTATGTGTGCAGCATTATCAGGACAGCGATGGTCTGTGAGGCAACCAGGCGCAGAAATTAAACGCTTTATTCTCCATTATAACCAGCACTGAGTGACATTTTTAAAAACTTTTGGTGAGCATGCCTCATTACTCTTGTACATGCACTGGGACACTGCACCTGCACTAAATGTCCTCCGTGCCGTGCTTCAGGCGGCGTGGCGCATGCCCGGTCAGTACCTGGTCATCCTGCGTCCGGGAACGCACGAGTCTCACGTGCAGAGGACCATCAGGAGACTGAGGGCCAAGGCGGCCAGGAGGGGCTACCTGCTGGAGATGCTGCAGACCTACTCCGGAGCTCTGCACGGCTTCTTGGTCAAGATGAGCAGTGACGTCCTTCACCTGGTAACTGCTGCGGTTAACTTCTTGTCGCTGATCAATGTGAAGACACCAACTATCAGAATTCTAATGGAGCAATCAGAATCAGTCTATTAACTTATATCAACATTTCTGCATTTATTTGTGTTTTTAGAAGTATTCTGAATATTCACCCGTTTGAAGGTTTTTGTTTTCACCTCTTTAAATCACTGTGGGTGTAATGAGGCTTATTTGACACTAATAAAGGAAGACTCTTCAGTGTGCAAAACAAAACAAACAAAATAACCTCTACAAATTAATCTAAATTAAGTAAAAAATATAAATGACAAATAATAATAATAACCTGCATTACTTGTGCAATTATGATATCACACTTCAAATACATTGCTTTATCTATACAACAACATGCTTTACAGTAAAACAAGCATAACAATTTAAAAATAGATAAATTGTGAAGATTGCTGAGGTAGCTCTGATTCAACTGGAGGACATCAACTGGACATCCAGAAAATTGAAGACGTGTCAGTAGTACCGAGCTTTATTAGAACAGCTGCAAATCACCTGGATAACAGTGAATGTCTGTATTGTGTCAGTGGGTGATATGCCTTATCATGTGGATAGGAGACCCAGGAAAGACCCCTGGGGTACCCCCTCAAGTAAGAGGGTCACAAGAGGGGCAGCATCTTCAGCCATAACAGAGAAACACTGTGATTAATATCCCAAAATAAAACATGAAACCATCAAAAAGGGGTTACAATCGTGGGTGGACAGGTTCACCCTCATCAACTTCCTGTACTTTTGTTTTGCTTTAGACAAACAATAAAAGTTGATTTTGTTCCTGTCAGGCGGTGAAGCTCCCTCATGTCCACTACATTGAGGAGGACTCGTCCATCTTTGCTCAGAGCGCCCCCTGGAACCTGCAGAGGTTACTGCGGCCTCATGGTGGACCCTCTGAAAATGGAACATACAGGCCACCCAGTGAGTGTCTGTCTGTCTCTCTGTCTGTCTCTCTGTCTGTCTCTCTGTCACACACAAATTATATTTCAAATCCACTTGCCCTCTGTCCTCTCTAGATGATGGAGGGAAAGCGGAGGTGTATCTGATGGATGGCAGTGTTCAGAGCTCTCACAGAGAGGTTGAAGGACGAGTGCTCATCACAGACTTTAACAACGTTCCTGAAGAGGATGGAGTCAGAGTTCATAGACAGGTTACACACAGAAATACTTCAACAATACGTGCTCATTTGCCTTTGCAGCTCAGGAGCAAAGGTTTCACACCTGTGGATCTGTTTCAGTATCATGTTCCACCATCTCTCCTCTGCAGGCAAGTCAGTGCGACAGTCACGGCACACACATGGCGGGGGTTGTGAGTGGGTCGGACTCTGGTGTCGCTCGAGGTGCCGGTGTTAACCTGGTCCGTGTGCTGAACTGTCAGGGGAAAGGGACCGTGTCAGGAGCACTGGCAGGTAGGACTCCCACTTGTGCACTACTGACTAGAGATTATGTGTCATGTGTTGTCCATTGGTGCACTTTACCACTCATAGCTCAGGAGATAGAGTGGGTTGTCTACTAATCAGAAAGTTGGCGGTTTGATCCCCAACTCCTCCCACTGCATGTCAATGTGTCCTTGAGCAAGATACTGAGCCCCGAATTGAAATGAAATAGTTTCTGTTTGTGATGTATGTATGAATAGGTGACTGTGGCATGTAGTGTAAAGCACTTTGAGTGGTCTATATAGTGCGCTATATAATGGTCCATTTACTGTTAAATATATGCCTTCAATAAGCAGCTCTTTGCGTTTTTATACATCCTGTCAGATTACACTTCAAGCCAATTTATAGTACTCATTTTACATGAAAAGCAGGTGTGAAAAGCTGCTGCTGCATACAGCCATTATGTAGAAACACAAATGCAAAGGGAAAGAGTGGGTCATTATTTTTTCAACAGCAGCATTTTCTTTTCTGAACAACCCTGTCCTTTCCCATTCAGGTATGGAGTATATCCGAGCAATGTTATTGGCCCGTCCAGTGGATGCTGTGGTTGTTTTGCTGCCTTTTGTCGGCGGTTTCAGCCGTTCATTAAACACAGTCTGTCGGGACATAGTGGCTAACGGAGCTGTAGTCATTGCTGCTGCGGGGAACTACAGAGATGATGCCTGCCTCTACTCACCTGCCTCAGAGCCTGAGGTTACATAGCACTTTATCTAAATGAGCCTGATGGATGCATTCACACACAACCCTTACTGTAACTTCTTCTGCGTGTGCAGGTCATCACGGTGGGCGCAGTCAACTCAGCAGACCAGCTCATGTCTCAGGGAGCAGGTGGCACCAACTTTGGCCGCTGTATTGATCTGTTTGCACCCGGTGATGACATCGTTAGTGCCAGTAGTGACTGCAGCACCTGTTTTACCTCCCGTAGTGGAACCTCGCAGGCTGCTGCACATGCTGCTGGTATGCACGCACACGCACGCACGCTCGCATGCACACACGAAAAACAAAGCAGTCTGTGTGTGTAGCTCCAGTAGAAGTGACTTATAGTTTGTTTTTTATGTAGGTATAGCAGCAGTGATCCTGTCATCCAATCAGAACGTGTCACCCGTGCAGGTCCTGCAGATGATGCTGCATTATTCCATCAGCAACACAATCAACTTCCTCTCTCTGTCTGACACACATCGTCTGATTACCCCAAACCTGGTGGCAGCCATGCCTCCCGCCAACAGCACAGGTTAGTGACTAACAACACTTACACCCTCTTACACACACACACAAGCAGCATCGGCGAGGGGTTCACACTGTGTGTCTGTTCGGGTTTCCAGACGAGGAGCTTCTGTGTCGGTCAGTGTGGTCAGAGAGGTCAGGGGTCACGAATACTGACAGGGCTATCAGTCGCTGTCGTCTGGGGGAGGAGATGATGAGCTGCAGCAGCTACACTCCTGACGGTGTCCACGCTGGAGAAACCATCACTGTGAGTTCAAACTGACCTCTTCTTATCACTTAAAAAACCTTCTACTGTTTAAAACCCTTCACCCCGTGTTTACAGGTGAACAGCGGGCAAATGGAGTGTTTTGCCTACAATGGGCCGGGGGGTAAAGGTGTGTATGCTGTGGCGCGTTGCTGTGTGATAAGTGGTCTGCAGTGCCAGGTCCATGCTAGTCCTGAGCCCGGACAAGATGCTGAGTGTGTCAGTCCGCAGCACCACCTGACCGGTAAGTCACAGATACCATGTGCTGTAGTTTAAATGAGCACACCTGTCCAGCTGCTGTCGCTGTTCTTCTGTGTGGAATTTCAAGCATTAGTTTGACATTTTTAAAATATGAAGTTAGAGCCAGCAGCAGGTTAGAGACTGTACGAAACGTACTGGGATGGGGAGGGTACCTTATGTTCGACTGTTTAAAAGAGAAAGATCCTCCCCCCAGGCTTATTAATACTTGTAAACAACTAGTAATTGCTCAACTCAAACCTGATTTAAGGCTTAAAATTTTATTGGTATAATACTTTCTTTTTTTTATGTATTATTATGACACATCTAACTTTAGCAAGTTATAATACAGAATAAAGTGAAGGTAATTATGGGCTAGTAAAAAATGTTGAGTTCTCTAGAGGGATAATTATTAAAAAAAACCCAAATTTACTGTTTTTCAAAGCTGACATATTGGACCTACTAGCAACTAGTTAATAATGTCCCGCTAATGATCGGAAACCTTTAAATTTTTTTTTTTTTTTTTACAGTAAATGATCAAATTAAAATCCCCATAAAAATATTTATTATATCACTCAGTGCCATCATCAATCTTCTCATATAATTCTCTGCAACAAGGTAAAGATACCCATATTTCCAACGATGTCAAACTATTTCTTTAAAACTGTTGAAGTAACTTCAATGCTGTACATAAACTATCCTTTAAGCTGAGTACATGGTTTTGATGTGGCTGTATTTAGAACATCTTGGACAATTATGCTAGTTACCATGGCAATCACTCTGAAAGGAAAATGTTCTCCATGCCAACATAAATACCAGCTATGTGTGCAGTATAAAGAGCAGGGCTGTCAAAGGCCGTTATCACACTTCAGTGGTTTGTTACTTTACATTATCTTCCTCATTTATTGCCTTTATGATGATCCCTGTGTGTAGGATGGGTCAGTGCTCCTCTGACAATCGCTAATGGGCAATACTTCAAAGTTTACTTCTGTTTGTGCTCAGTTCAGAATGTAGCTCGTCTCTCTCTAGGCTGTACATCTTGGTCCACTGCGGAGATCTCGTCCAACTCCCGTCCACATCACGGTGACCGGAAACGTTGTGTTGTGAAAGATGGGGTGACGTCACATGCCGTGTGCTGCCATGCTCCGTCTTTGGAGTGCCACCTGTTGGAAAACATATCAGCGGATAAAGACCAGGTAAATAGTTTACACAGAAATGTCTTGGATAGAACTTTCCCCCAGCCCTTTACCCTTTAACGTGGCTTCTGCTCTCTTGCAGGTTGAGGTGTCCTGTCCTTCTGGCTGGACTCTGACAGACTGTAGCGCCATCTCTCAGGGCTCTGCTACCCTGGGGCCAGTTGCTAAGGGCAACAGCTGCCGTGTCCGCAGTGCTACAGGAGCCGATGGGGCAGCAGGTATCGCCGTCTGCTGTCGCGTTAGGCCGCCAGAGCAGCCCACCACAACTCCTCACTGATCTGGTCTCACACCAACACCTCCTCTCTAATGCAGATGTCTCTAATGTTGTCATCCTTTATCAGTGACTGTAAGCACTTGTGTAAAGCTGTTTGTGAGTGTTTCAATTCTAGGATTAGGTCAAAATACGCTCCACATATTGTAGTAACGCCTCAGACTTACATATGCTGCCTCATCTAGTTCTGTCTTGTTAGATATTTTTAAACCATTTACAGTTTGTAGAATGTAACCAAATATTTTTGTATCTTTTACTAAACAGTTATAATAAAGAGAGCTGTCATAAACGTGTGTGTGTTGTATTTATCTGACATATTGTCTACATGCTCTTTACAAACTGATTAACACATAAATTCAAGTGAATGCGATGAGAACAGAAAGATTTATGACAACTTACAATACAGTTATGTGTCTATAATCCAATGAGGAGCTTCAGGCAATACACAGTTCCTAACTATAGGGTATCCAAATCAGCCTTTTTCACAGCAGACAGTAACAATGGCTGTCCTATTCAAGTGTCCCAATAAGTCATGACATAATGCGTAATACCAGAACCCTGAAACTGAAGCAGCTTAATCGAATTCAGCCATCATCTTATTATTTACTCCTTTTAAACCTGTGCTTTTCCTACTGTGACATAACACAAGTCTTTGTGAAAAAAGCCTATGAAAACAGTTCACACACCACTGGATACGCCAAAAATCCAACCAGACACAACTCACCACATACTTTTCTCAATGTGTCTGTGGCAGAGGAGGGTGTTTCCAGTTCAGATGGTTGGCGAAGAACCAGAGACGCTAGAGGTTCAGCCAGGCAGCAGTACAGCGCTGGGTAATCAGCCTAATTAGCAGCTTGATTAATAAGCCAGTTACCTTCTGCTCACTTTGTTTTGCATCTAGTCTGGAATATGGAACTGCATTTATGTGACAGCAGCTTCTAGGATTAAATAGTTGAAGCCAAAAACAAAATGAGTGGAAAACAAAATGTCATTAAAACCCAAGCACACTCATTGGGCCTTATTTTTACCGCTTCAAACAGACAGACTTCAGGCATGGAGAGCACCACGGGGATATCTGTCCAACACCGCCAGCTGTGGTGCACTGATGAGCGGAGTGATGTTTGATTGCCACAGGAAATCTGATATCATTACTGCTAAACTGATACAACCCTTCATCACAGATGCCTTATGCCAAAAACATAAGCCATGATATGAGGCTGGGGTTGTGCATGAATTCATGAGTGGAGCTAAACTGATTACCTATTCTCAGTCCAAAAAGCCTTTTTCACAGCAGACATTTTGAATTAAGAAAAGCAGGAAAAGTACAGGTGTTATTAATAATAACTGTTGTTTTCAAGTGTCCCTTTTTGTAAATATTATTTATACCTGTTTTTCCTCCTTTGACACATAAAAATGTCTTCAATAAAAATATATTGATCTTTTTCACAGCCTGTGCAGCCAAACGCCTGTTTATCCTATTATTTCATGTCAAAATGGCTGCTGTGAAAAAGACTGTTGGCTGAATAAATAAATAAAATAAATCAGATGAGTTATTAAGATTTCCTGCAGAAATTAACCTACAATAATGTTGAGAAGTAAGATGCATCAACATTTTGTAAGGTGTCTGTCCTGGAATAAACAAGTGAATAATTTGACAATCTGTAAACATACATAAAAACAATGTTTACAAAAGGTTGTGCATTCCAGTTTATTTTATATCAAATTTCCCCTTAATCAAACTCTGATGTACAAATTAAAACTGAGTTTTAACATGCATTACAGAATCCTGCGATGGCAGAAGTGAATTTTCAAAATTGAATGACAGTAAAAACCCGTACAGATACCAATCCCTACCCACGCACTTCCCCATCCCTCCCTGCATCCCAGGATTAAAACAAGATTGTTTTGAGGTTTCTTTCCTTTTCTTTTTTTTTTTTAAAGTAGTTGTGGTGATGTAGCAGTGGGGCAAACCTAGGAGACACTCTTGGCTGCGACTCATGTTGCCATGGCCATGTATGCCTTGGCACAGACTGCATGCAGCTCCATCAGATAGCACGTAACCAGCCACAGAGATGGGGCGTATGTTTGTGACAGTAAGTGCTAATGACCAAATTACACAGCAAACAACACATTGGGCTGTTGTTTTTCCTCTGTCACACAAAAAAAGACAAACTTCACCACCACTTACTGCCACACATGCAAACGTGCCGGAGAGCACGACGTGACATTCACATCTAGTGAGATAGAGAGGAAAATGGGCTGGGTTGGGGGGGAAGGGGGGGGAGGGTGATCGTCCCTCTTCTCAGGCTTTGAGGACGTGGAGTGGATTGATCGCATGACGACTTCCAACAGAAAACCATTTTGCATGATTGCTTTGTAGGTCCTCACACTGTAAACATTTACCTGTTAAAGCTGAGAGCTAATCTGCTAAGCTAGTTTAGGCTCATGTCTTCAGAACATCTGAGTGAAAGTGTGGTTTCCTTAAAACTATCTAGCATAAATCAGTATCTACAAAGTGTCTCTGCTTGAGTGCAGAGTAAAAAGAAGCAGCATTTTACCATCACCAAAACCCTGTCCTGTCACCTAAACCCTGTTTTATTAGGGTAAAACTTACACCCCCCCTCCCTCCCCCATACACACAGAATCAACAACCAACAATTACATTCCTACAATCCTTTGTCACAACACACAGAGGACATTTTCCCTGTATTATTTTGGGTCTAATGGGGATGAAGAAGCCCTGTTGCACTACAGCGAGACTATTTGACCTCACAAGACACTGGTTTGGTGTCATGGTCAGGACAGGTGGAGCAGGCGTTCGCCCACCTCCTCAGAGATGTGATGATACAGTGTCAGAGGTGGGACGGGGGAGAGATCGGGAGGTTAAGGCACTTCAAGTCTCCCGATGGAGTATTGGAGTAAGGGTGATGGATGCAGGCTGTTCTTGTATGGAACTAGAGCTACATTTGGGTTTAGCTCCTCTGTGTGTTTCCAAAGGTAGACAAAAGCAGAAGGCAAAGCAAAAAAGAAAACTCCATTGGAAAAAAACTAAATCAAACCTGATAAAGCAGAGGTAACAGTGAGGCAAGGAGGACCTGTTCTTTGTGTTTGTGAGTGAAGTGAATGAGTGACACACATTTTTCACAAGTTCTATCATAGTGTATTATTCTTTGTGTGTCTGTGTGTGTGTGTGTGTTTGTAACCTTGGCACCTAAAAATAAAACATGCTCCTGAGCTCCCCCTCAGTCGGCACTGATGGCCCACTATGACTGATCTGTGCACTTCCAGATCAGCTTATCTTGCATAAGGCTTGAGTCCCTAAACATCCTCTCCAATAGTCAATCCATCCGGAGTCAAAGAAAAGTGGCAAAGAAAATAAAACGCAGCAATGAAAAGAATAAAATCCAGCACATGAGGCTGCCTGACAGCGAGAAGAAGAAGTAGAGGGAGAGCGCTGACCATGGCACTGCTTGTTTCAAATTTGCTGAGGGCTGGGACATGTCCAGTTTCCAGGACACGGCCTGCCCTGTACTGTGTCCCCATGGCTACACTGTGGTCGCCAGGGTGAAAGGTTAAGTCACAGGCTTGCTATCAGGGTTTCCATGTGTCTGCATAAGTGGCACTGAAAATGTAAGTTGTTAAAAGCAAAAGAAGAGGAGGACACGATCGCGAGGAGGCTCTAGAGGAACTGACCAGTGCTGCTGTACGTCACAATAGACTGGGCTGGACTATAAAGTGCATACTTAACCCCACCCCCTCCCAAGTGCTCGTGTGTGGAGGTGTGCACACACGTGTCTGTAAGTTCCTCTAGAGCACCTAATGTGACCTCTCACAATTTGCATGGCTGTGGAGAAGAGCACAGGAGACTTTAAAATATTATCTTACACTGAAAATTACATCTATGGAACAAATCTTTACAATATGAATATGTCTATGTAGATACATTGGCAAATATGAGCAGAAAATTGTTAAAACACAACCCAAACCCATCCTCCACCTTGCTGTCATTCTGAGTGAATGAATGAATAAAAGGATAAACTGAAGTCATCCGTGACTGTGGAAGGTTTTCGCACTTCCCACTGTAATCAACTCTGCTGCCCTTAATGATAATGCATCTCCATCATCGCCGTGGCTGCTCTGAAAGGAAGTAATTTATGATTTATTCATAGCTCCTTTGTTGCCGTAGCGACCGAGAGTATAAGTGTTCTGATTGGCTTGCTGTGGAGTCCTAAATGTCCTGACCAATCAGAGGCAAAGTGCAGCCCTTTCAATTGGCTGCCTGGAGCTGTGCCGCTTCTCCTTCGAAGGGATCCTGCTGGTTGGAGGAGCTAGGGGTCTACATCTTCTAGATCGCTCTTCGAATCGCCGAGCATCATGGGAGACTCCGACCCCTGGGAGAGACACGAGGTGTACATTTAATAATTTAATATGAGAACAAACAAATGTGGTGTTTTTATGAGGAAAGGTACAGATGGTGAAATATCAAAGTGCCAAGCAGGGACAGTGGGATTATAATTTCTATGCAGCACATCTTTATCTATTTTCAGTGTTCATGGCTGTGCCAGAACAAGTCTGACACTCTTGAGTTGTGTGGGCATCTTGTCGGGCACAGCAGGAATCAGAGAAGAATGGAGCAGCTTCAAATCCACCGCTAATAACAACCGTGGGAGGTAACAAACTGCCTTTAAAGCTTCTGACAGAAGCCAGTGAGATGTTCCGTTTTTGTTCCATTCTTCTCTTTTTGGCTGTGTGAACTGAGCAGGATGTTGTAATACGATGAGTCATGTAAGAAGCCCACTGTGCTGAGCAGCTAACGCGATTGAAACTGAGGGATACCTGTCGGAGGCTGCGGTCGGCGTTTTCATTTGCTGGACTGCCGTCAGAGCCGTTGCTGCTGCCAGACTGCTCCTTTTCGTTTAACAACGCTGTGGCATAGGCCAAGGTATCCTGCAGAGTTTGATACACAGACAATGAAACAGAAGGGAGCCAAGTTGAGAGCAGAAGAGAAAAGAAATCATCGAGTACCATTGACAGCATGTGTTTGCATGCTGTTGGTGGTGGGAGGGACTCTTATCAGGCTGATATACAATATTTCTGTGTGTGTGTGTGTGTGTGTGTGTGTGTGTGTGTGTGTACCTGTGCAGAGATGGTGCGCTGGAAGGTTTTGTTGGTGGATGTTTCATTGGAGACGTTGCTCTGTGGGGTCCAGTAATGTTCTGTCATCTGAGGGAATATGATGCAAAAATACAATTAGCATACAGGAAAATTAAAATAGTATTTCATCACACTGTATGTAGTGTCTTCTTGGTGGTCAGAGCAGTGATTCCACCAGGGATTGTATTGTACCCCAGGGGGTACCTCGGCACACGAGCAGAGAAGTTTAAAAAGACAGTAAAGTAAGTAATAGATGAACAGTTGAAATATCTAAAAGTAATCTATACATAGTTAAATAGTTAGCTAAAAATAATGCATAAATAGTTTTAAAAAAAAACAACAGATAAAACTTTTATATATTAAAACAGCATTGAGGTTAAAATCAATACACACAACACGATTTGGAAGAAGAGGAGCAGTGTCAATGAAGATGGAACATCAATAAAGGGGCTGTGGAGGTAACTCAGATAAAAAGGGATTGAAAACTGCTCTAGTTGTTTAAGGCACTGACTATGAAGCTGCAACATCCCTAGTTTGATTCTCCAGTGATATTTGTTGCATGTCAGCCCCTCAGCTCTCCCTCCCCTCATTTCCTGTTATATCTAATGTCTCTATCTAATAAACTCAAAATATGCCACAAAAAAAAACCTATTTCTCTGATGTATGTGGCAACACAGTATTTTGCAGCTTGCCTTTTTTTGTAGCCACTGTACTGCCCAGCTCCAGTGACCAGACAAGTCCTTGAAGTAATCCTTGGCTGGAGCACACCTGGTGGGAAAAATAAAAGAAGGCTCAGAATTAATGTTGCCCAGTTTATCTGTATCACCCACAATTAAACATATCTAATAGAATTACAACTCGTGGAAAACTAACTGTTGACCCTTAGATGTACTCACTTCTGGGCCAATGTGACCAGGAACTTCACACACTGGTAGCAGCGTCTGCTGTCCACGTTGTTGCTCTGGTGCATCAAAGCTGAAAAGAAAAAGAACTCAGGTTGTTATACATTCAATGAATTCATTTAATACTAGTGCTGTCAAACGTTTAAAATAGTGTCATATTAATGTCATAGTTAACTCGCAATTCATCACACATTTTTATCTATTCTAAATGTCCCTTGATTTCTTTTTGTCCCATTATTTTTTCTCATTTTAATGCTCTTATTAACATGGAAAAGTGGATCGGCTTGCTTTGTGCAAATGTTGTTTTTATTGGAAAATCATCCATTGTCGCCTGGCTTTGACGAGGGGGCGGAGAATTCGCATCAGCTGTGTGTTTGGCCATCAAGTGGTATTTCAGACTGGACGTGCTGTGATGATAGCTCAGTTCACAACAACAAAACACACAGATCACTTTGGTCTTGTCAATGGAACCATTTGGCAACTTTTTAAAAGTAAACTTTCCATTCAGAATATTATTGGCATCCATTTCGGAGTCTCGCGCTCGCCATCCACTCAAAATGTAACTTCTACTACTCTTAAACACACTGTGTGCGGCGTGCCTGTTTTGTTTCTGGTCTAGCTAGATCCGGTGTGGTGTTGTAGTTTTTCTAACGTTACTAGTTGTTGCAACAGCATGTGAAAAAAACTACAAAGTGTGCTAGGCCAAAAAGAACGTTAATCTCGCGCTAAAAAAAATTGACACCGTGTAAATGGGTTTGTGTTAACGCCGTTAATAACGCATTTAACTGACAGCACTATTTAATACACATCGACAAAACTGATCATGTTGCCAAGTGGCCAGGCAGTCTACGAACAAAGACAAAAAACAAACAAACAAACAAAAACATTAAATTGTAGTTTACTGAACACTGAATGAACCATAGGACAATGAACACTGTGCACGGACACATACCTAAAAGGCCTTTCTCTGACTCAAAAGCATACTTGAGTCTCTGGGATTGGAGAGGGTCTTCCATGACCTGATGTAAAAGATATAACTGATGTTAGCAAAGCTGATCATAACAGTGATCAGATTTTATAAACATTAATAGGTGAAAGGTCACAGAGTTAAATGATGACTGTCACTCACTAGTAGCTCCTGCAGCATCTGAAAAATGTTCTTCAGTTCATGAGGTGGAGCCGTCTCCAGCTGGGTCTGTGACACAAAGTATTCAGATGATTTTATGAACAAAGAATACTCATTGACTGAATGTCTGTCAGCTCTGACAGTTGCCTCGCTTTGTTTTACCTTGAGCAACTGCAGCACACCCAGGGAGAAGGGCTCATTACAGTACGAACTGTAGGTCACCATCTCTATCAGCAGAGAGAGGGCACCTGACAACTCACGCATGGCGAACATCACCTGGTGGAAATTCACAATGAAAAAACGAGAGTTTCAGGCAAAGGAGTTCAGAGCCTTTTGATGTTTGTCCTGATAAATAGGTCATGGCTCTGAATGGGTTCTTTTGTATCCGTATAAGTATATAGTACTGTTGTATCATTGGTCTGGATTGAAGAAAAAAAAATCCTTTCACTGTTTAAAATGCTGCGAGTTGTTGGTTTGTATGTTACCTCTAGAAGGTAAGGCTGTCCCTCTGGAGTGAAGAGTGAGGCCAGGATGTCTGCGTGGAGGGGGAGCAGCGGGGTGGAAGAGGTGACGCCGGTCACGCGCAGCTTAAACCCTCCTGGAGCTATGCAGGGTAACAGATGAGAAATGAAAGAATGAGCATAAGGACTGGATTGTACAAAACCCATCAACCCTGTGACCACTCAAGATTGATTTAAGTGTCTCACCATGTGTCCGCTGTTGGCTGAGGTCAGAGTGCAGAGTGATGAGGGCCAGAGAGCTGTGGAGGTGAAGGAACTCCCGGGCCTGAGCTGGACTCCACCGTCGGTTCTGTGGAGGCATGCAGAGAAAAAACTGAATAAACTACGCACAACAATTAGTACTTAATAGCAACAAATGCAATTTGTTTTTAAATTGCGTCTTAGATCGACATTTCGCTGTTTTTTTTGTTTGTTTTTTTTTACAAGCAACCATATTCAGAATTTCTTAAAAACAGTTAAAGGACCAGTGTATAGGATTTGGTGGCATCTAGTGGTAAAGTTGCGGCAAAGATACTGAAAACATACTTATGAATATCATATTCCATTTGTGCCAACAGATCCTCCTAAATGTTACACACCGGACCTTTAACAATTCAAAACTATATTTATGTTTTTTAAAGAAAGTCTTAAGTTTAGGAAAATTCTAAGTGAAAAAGTGCACGGTGATAGTGAAAGTATTACTGTGTTGTGAATCAAGGCATATTGTACTATTACACACTGTATATTATGCAGTTCTACCTGGTTGTTTTGCCTATTGGGTCCCAACAGGAAGATGAGCATCCGGCGATAAGCTGAGTGTTTCAACAACAACTGGCAAGGGCCGCAACCCTGAGAGAGCAAAGAGAAAGACACAACACATCATCTAATTGTCATTTTATCTCATGTATTAGTTTAAACACTAAAGAGTGCAGAAAAGTCTAAATCTACTTATTACTGATGGTTTATTACCCTCTGAGCAAAGTTGCTGAAGAGGCCGAAGTACTGCGCACAGTTTTTCACATTCTCAGGAACATCTTTGTCCAATAAGGACAGCAGGGCGTCGGTCAGGTTGTCCAGCCCCGGGTCTCCAAAGTGAAGTGCGCTCTCCAGGGTCTTTTCAAGGATGGATGCGACCACCACCCTCACCTCCCTTACACTGCACTCCAACAGACAAACCCTGAGCAGGAGATATAATGATAATCAGTGTTGTAAATGATGAGCAGATTGAATGGAATTGAACCTATAAGGCAGGAAGCAGCAGTCTGAAGAACCATGTGATAAGAGCAGTCTAAAGCACCATTTGTGTGAGAGAAAACACTTGTACTTTGGTGGCTTTAGCCTTGAGACACACAGCTGAGTGCGATGCTCTGTATCTCTCACTCTGTATCTCTGTGGGAAGGAGTGTGTGGTATGTAAAGGGGGCTGGAATGTACTGTTGTCCAAACGTGTGATGTTCAACAACCAATCATATCTAAGGACCATATGATCACCCCATGCCTAAACACAGAGTAGTGTAAGACAACCCTTCTCGAAAACGCATGCGCACTATGGGAAACTATCCTCTGGTTACATTCCACAGTGACAGTGACCGGCTCTTTTAGCCAATCAGCATCAGGTCAGTGTGCAACACTCACACAGGTGTTATCAATACCCCTGCTGTCAGTGCAGATGCAATTATAAGCAATTTCAAGAATACTCCAGAGGCTCCCGTTATGTGTGTGATTAAAACATACTATGAAGATCTAACGTTAAGGGACAATAATATATATAAAATTAGAGTATAAGTATGGGTTCTTGAGAGAGTGAGGGAGGCTTTATTTGCTGCTGCAGCATTACCAGGGTGGAATTATTTGACCCTGGTCAGATAGTTCAATGTGCATTGATTAGAATGAGGGAGCAGCGATGTGAGCTGCCAAGTCGGCAGTATCACATATCACTAAGACAGCTACAAAAATGCTGCAGTGAGTAAAACCAGGCCATGGCCCCTACGAACATGCAGTATATCCATGCTTGATGTTTCAGGTACAGCATAAAGCTGAAGTGATGGCGTATTAGTGAGACTGCAGTCTGGTTGACAAAGCACAGTCACAAATTTTAAAGCCAAAAGCTTAATAACCCTTTTCTGTGCTAGCAGAATATGTACCACACATGTGATCAAAAACACAGTGTACACATGTAACTGATCTGTGGGTAATTGGCCGACAATCACTGACCTGGTGATCTCCCGTCCCTCCTGTCCAACCAGGTACTGCACCATCCATTGGCACGCTTCACAGCTCTTGGACAGCAACACCTCCACTGTCGCCATCCACTCCTCTGTGTCTACCCTGCAGGAGATATAAATGTAATACAGGTCAAACATCGCTGCTCAAGAAGGATGTTCATTATCGATGGGTGTCGCTGTACGTGTGGACATACCGGAGTTTCTTTTTGGTGTGCAGGTAGGTGTGAAAGAGAAAGTGAACAGCCAGCTGAAGACTCTCTTTGGCCATAGGTTGGTAGTCTGGATGCTTCAGCTTTGTCTGTAACACACGCAAACATCTTTGTCTGGAAGCCACAAAACTGATCCCTGACAATTGTACTGAATGTGAATGATTTAGTGCTTGTTTATCTATAAAAAACAAACAAGTAATTTAGAAAATATTTGCTTCCTGAAAATAACTAATGATTTTATTTGCTGTATAAAATAAGTCAAATCCCTGTGAAGCTTTACTTTGTATGCACAATCAGGAAATCAAAAACTGTAAGAGCACATACTGCATTGACGGAGGCCAGGGAGAGGGTGAAGTTGAAGTAGTCGCTGTTGTAGACGTCTCTGTTCCTCATGAACTTGAGATTCTCATCTCTCACCATCTATACAAAACACAAACAGAGAGGTCAGATGTTTGAGCTGATTCTTGCTCTATTACTAACAGAACATACATAAATTCACTTTCGTCCCTATGACCTCAATGTTACTTTATCAAGTTCCACACTGGCAGCTTGGTGCCACTTTACCTGATAGATGCTTGCAGGCATCTTCTCTACAAATAGGCCCTTCTTCTCTCCCTTGCGGACCAGGCGGGTGAGGAGAGTGAGGCGGTCGTTGTTAGCCCTTGGGGGGCGAGGAGAGGACTGTGGTGAAACATCAGGAGAGGACGGGGCAGACCTGGGAAATATAGGGACACCAGCTAGATGATGATAGGTTGTTGCACTGCTGAAGATTTCTGAATAAATGCTGATTTTCTCTAACAGTGGCACAGTTTTCTATGTATAAAACTTCTGTAAACAAGAACTGTCACTCGCAGATAGAGCTGTTATTCTGCTGACTGCTGCACAGGGAGATTGTGGCTGATACATTATCAATGACACAAAAAGAACGTTTATGAGGTGAGTGCAGTAAATGGTGGGAGGTTCACTCACAGTGTAAGGTCCTCAGCCTCCTGTCTCATGATGCTGACTCTGCTTTTTTTGGGCAGGACGGGTGAGTTCTGGTCACTGATCTTCTGATAGAACAACATGTAGGCGTTCCAGTACCTCCTCCGCACATCAGGGTATGGGTTGGCTGCACGCAAACACATTAAAGTTAACAATGTGTGGTGGAGAATCACATATTTTTAAGTTTAGCGATTGAATGAACGGTGTTACCGATGTTGTTACTTACATTGGTCATAAACTTTGGGACGGTACTCTCCACCAAAGCACTCGTACTCCAGAGTTTCATCATTCATATCAAACTCCTCCACCACATTGTCATTGAATTTGTACCAACGTCCGCGGGCGCTACCACTAAGAGATGGGAACATACAAAAATGGAGGGAGGGTCAAAGGAGTAAAATGTTGCTACCTCAGAACTGGAAACTCAGTGTGCATGCTTAATAAATAAAAAACGATACAAAAAACCAAAAAGCCTCCGTAGTAAAACACGTACTGACTAACAATGTTCTGACTCTTCTCTTTAATTTAACAGTTGTCAGTAGAATAACATACTGGTCAACATACTGCAGTACAGGTTTGCCACCAGCCTGGTGACTTGTCTAATGGTCTAAACACACATATCTGTTACTGACATAAAGGATGAGTGACTTTGATGCTGCTCCATGTGACAAATTTCCTGGAAAGTGAGCAATGTCCCGAGAACAAACTTTCTTTGTTGTAGTCTTAAGCTGGGATAGGAACAAGCGAGTGAGCAAGCGAAGGTGCCAAATACTAGCTCCTGTGGTCTCTTTACATTCCACTTCTTTTGCATTCCTGCCTTCCAGAGCCAGACATCTGGAGATGCTTACAAACTAAACCAGGACAGCCCACACAAAGTCTGATGCTGCATTCATATGCCCCAAGGAGGTCCTCTAAAATCTGCCTGGAAAGCTAAAGTAACACATTAATGTGCCCCACTAATCACTGGTTTTGTGCTTCTTATATAAAGTAGGAAAATGAGCTGGAAAATACAATCAGGAGAGCAGCACGTAGCACTGGTAAGTGCATGAAACCATAAACGTTTTAGATTTTCTGAGAATATTAGCCCTCTAACTGAGGGAGGAGGAATGTCTGAAAACACTGTCTCTTACCGTCTATCTTTAATGAAGGAGTAATAGTGTCCGGCATGTGCCTGACCGCTGTGGACAACAACACCAACGAGTTCATAGTTCTCAGAGATTGTGACTTTCTTCCTGGGCGACCCTCCTGAGGTGCCATCGCCTCGCCCCTCACTGCCCTCCCCACTGCAGTCTTGACGAGCCATTCCAGAGACGGTGTAGGGCTCCATGTTCAGCACCCAGGGGAACTGTGCACCAACAATACAGAATTTTATATACATTATATTTAAATTTCTGGGATTTGAGGTGTGGTAGCAAAATCAGAAAGTGTATCCTAGTTAATGGAACTGAGATTTATTTTGGGATTAATAATACTTCGTACCCGAATTTGTTCATCATATTTGATGGAGCGTCCGCTTTCCCAGTCGAAGCCGAAGCGCATGAGGTGAATACAGAGAACGCTGGGCAGGGATTTGATACATGTCCTCTTCACTGTGGTTCTCTGTGCAGGTGAACACATGTACACACTTGTAAGTACACACGAAATCAGTGTATAAGAATAAAAGCATGCAGAGCACTATACGCACCTTCTCCTTGCATTTCTCACAGTAGTAGGCGTTGCTGCCCTCTAGCACTTCCCCTCTGACAAACTGGTCCAACGAGATCTCTAAGCTTTGACAAGATGTCACTCCTAGATTCAGAGCCATGAATGTTTCTTCACGCTCGTACCTTTGCAATAAAAGGTCAACGGTCAGTGTCTCAAAATGAAACAATTGTCTTGAAGTTTGAGAAAAAACAGCTCTCGCTTACCGATGAGGACAGTCTTTACAAATCTTCTGGTCGGAGAAGATTCCCTGAAATGTGTTTTTGAAGATCTGTTCTCGACCCATTTTCTGGTGGAAAAGGAGTTTCATCATTATTCATGTCATCATAAGCCATTAGTGATATAAGTGCTTGGCTGGTGCTTATTTTATTTTTTTTTAAATTGGCGTGGTGTGTGACTTTTACCTTGAGATGTTCGTCAAGCTGGTCCACCAGGCTAGTGAAGAACTCATAAGCATCCTGCTGCTCTCTTACATACAGCTCCTTGTTCCACATCTTGAAGATCTGCAACAGAAATAACAGATTTGAGACTATTTCAGACAAAAGTTAAGTAATAAACTCTATAAACTAAGTTCTACGACACTATAGCAGAAGATAAATCTTCACAACAAGAAAAAAACAGATGTGACTCTCTGCAGGTTAGAGAAACAGAGCAAACATTTTTCAATTTTGGGACTCGGACCTCCACCTCCACCTCCCTCTCTCTGCACAAACCAGCTTGCCCCACCTTTTTATGTCTCTCTCTCCCTGTATCATACAGGGACAGACACATACAGGCTGTGTGTGTCTGTTCTTTTGACTTTCTTTGTCAGTTTTATAAAGATGCCCAGAAAAAACAACGCATGTTTTGATTTTTAACCCGCTATTTGGTTTTCGCAACAGCACATGAGCCGCATGTGGAGGAGGCTTATGTCTGTTTGTTTCCCTGTGACCATGGGTTGGTCCCTCGTGCTGATAAAAATATTAAAATATTCGCTGTTGATTACTTCCAAGCCCTGGAGCCCTAAAAATGGTATTCGGCACTGCGGGCATTTGAGAAAAGAATGCATGTTCCAGAAATGAGAAAGTATGTGAATGTGTTGACCTTGCAGACACAATATACAACACAACACACTGAATCATCAGCACTCAGTTTTCTCACTAAGATAAACTCACTTATAGATTGGTACCAATTATGGACTTTTTTGTTCACCATGTAAATAACTTAACAACAATGCCCACACTTATGCAGTAACACCTGAAGTTGAAACGTTGAGTGCATTACAATCAGAGCATCCTTTCATTTCTAGACAAATGTACGTTACCTTCCAGAAGTTCTCAGGGATGTAGTACTGCAGTTTGCTCTCCATCAGGTGGCCAAACAAAGACTGGACCTGGTAGAATACACTCTCCTCTGGCTGATCAGTGTCATCCTCAATGGACAGGAACGCCTTTAAACAAAACATACATACTCACTGTTATTGGATTCACTGTGTGAAAGTCTGAACTCAAAGAGCAGATGCCCTCTGGTGATAACAGAAGGTAAACAGCAAATTACAAATATGTGTACCTCTGGTAGGCCAGGCTGCATGTAGAGCTGTTGAAACACAGCATTCATGTAACATGTGGCTCCACCATTCTTCAGCCCAACAAAACCTGAGACTGACCGACTCTCCACGGGGGGTAGATACTGAAAGAGACACAGAGAGGTCATTTCACAGCCAAACCATTATCAGGCTATATGAACCAACAAATATTATTGTATGACATATAGGTCAGTCAGCATCTCACATCGAACTCCTTGCAGAGGGAAGGATCTGACTGGTGGTGCATCGACATTAGCTCTCTGGTGATGAGTCGGAGATTTGACAGCGAGCTATCTGCCAGCATCACCAGCACCTCGTAGGCTGCCAACCTGCTGCTGGCTGTGCTGCACCTGACCAGAGACACACACGATGTAAACGACAAAAGATTACGGTGTTTCGCAGTGGTTTGTGCACTGCTCCAAAAAACAACAAATGGCATTTTAAAAGGGTTCACAGGAGTAAAACAAACTGTAACTAGAGGACAGGATTAAGAGGGCGTACTTGGGGTGGAAGTCATGGCTGGGGGCTGGGGAGGGTGTGGGGTTTGAACTGTTGATGATGATGCGTGAGGCTCGAAACAGGAAGTCATCCAACAGCTGCTGGATCAGAGATGGGCCTGAAGAAAGGGAGTTACACATCATCACATTACATACATACATACATACTAGTGTTAGTGTCTTAATAAACCCCCAAAAGGTTTTTAACCGGTGCAGCAATATGTCCTTGCGTATGCTCACCGAGATGTTCCTTCTCGTTGCCACAGAGTGAGAGCAAGGTCTTGATGAGGCGAAGGTGTCCTGCCAGGAGGATGTTGTCTGCCTCGCTGGTCTCCATCTCAGAGCTCCAACTGGGCTCAAAGTTGTCAAGCCAAGAGATCTCGTCCTCCAGCATGGTGGCTGCGCTTACTTTTACCACTTCCATCTCTGATGCTGGAGGAGGTGGAGAGAATAAAAGGAAAATAGAAACACACACCTTTAATGGCTGAAACCGGAGACTATACCCTCTCTTTTACACCAACTCCTACATCTGGGAAAATACTTCATATCTAGGTATTGACGAAAGCGATTGAAAAGGGAATTTATTGGCTTACTGGTTAAGTCATCCAGAAGCTGACATCTTAGATCGAAGTACTCAGTGCACTGGGACAGCAACCTGAGAAGACAAAGCAACATCAACACAAGACCTCAGCTAAAGTTTCAGTGATGTATATATCTTGTGTGTTTTCTTGCTTAAGTACCTCTGGTTGACCCCTCTCATGACAGAGGTAGGACTCCATAATGGCAGCTGAGCAGTGAGAATGACTGAGAGGAGGAACAAGTTGGGTTTCTGGACTTCAGGGAAGGCTGAAGTGTCAGACTGGCTCAGGGTGTAGAGCTGATCACATGCTACACGGCGAATCTGAGAATAAAAGGGACAGAGACCGCGAGTGTAAACAAACACTGCAAAATCTGGGATACATTTCTTCTGTGCAGTCTATTGAACAAAAGATGGTGTTGTATACCTCTCCACTGGGAGATCCCAGCAGAATATCGATGATGAAATCATTAACGGAGGGAAGATTGTAAAAAGAACCTGGAGAGGGAAACCAAGCACAGAATTTAGTGTCATAGTAGAGGTTTGGAAAACACAGCAATAGAACAATCTACATACTAAAGAATATGTACAAACAACAGTATTATGCCGCTGTATAATGACTAATGACAATGTGCAGTAATTATCATGCTTGTAGTGTGTTTGTGTTTGTATTCTTGTATGAGCCTTACATAGCTGCTGACAGCGTAACTGTAGACAGGTAACCAGCAGTGACAGAGCCTCACGAGCGATGATGGCATCTTTGATTGAGACACTCTGCTGTCTGACACATATCCCTGCATGCAATGCTGTTGGCGTGGTCTCACCCTCACTGCTGGAGCTGCAGTTACTTCCTGCAAACAAGAAAAAAAAAAAAAGACAAGTGTCTTACTTTCATTTCTCTAGATTTTGTTTGTGGCACTGGAAATGCTTTGACCATGAGCTGTTGGAAACAGGCGGCACAAATCAATACGTCCTCAGCTTATATCTAAGCACCTTGTGGAGAAAATGATAAAAAAGACAGTTTTCTGTGTCACCTGTGCTGCTGACTCTGGTGCGGACTCCCTGCGGCAGAAGGGAGCTGTGGGTCTCTCTGATTGGCTGTGGGCTGCCAACCAGATCCAATCGGCCCGCTGCAGCTGCCCAGGTCAGACGCATGAAACAGGCCACAGTGGAGGTAAAGTCACCCACCTCCATGGTCTGGAAAAGAGACAGAGCAAACATTCTTCATCAGTCTGGGTGCCTAATCAATGGCAGATTATGGTCATGAAAATGGTTCAATGCTGAAAGCGAAAGTGTTGGTGTTTGTTCTGAATACCTGAATAGCTACACGAGCAGCAGGTATGATCTCCTCCACTCTAATGGAGGAGCGCTCAGACAAAGACATCTGTCTGTAGGAGGACTTCTCTGGAGTTCCACAAAGAGACAGCTGTCGCCCGGACCGCCCAGCGTTACGAAATGGACGAGATGACAGCGCCTCACCATCCCTGATGACATCATCGTCCAGCGCTGAAGGCATGCTCTGGCCAACAAGAAGAAACCTGCAAACACAGCCAATTTAGTATGAAGTCTAACATAGTATGTGGCCCAGAATATGTGTGTTTGATAGAGGCATTCTGCACCTGGCCAACTGAAGACAGATTGAGTAGACTCCTTGTCTGGTCTCATAATCCACCTCTGATGGGATGGAATCTCTCTGCATAACATTCACCACCAGACTGCAGGAGAAACAGAGAAATACGACTGTCAGAACTAAAAATAAAAAGAGAGACTGTGATGCATGTGACAAATCTGCTGATACATCCCACTGTGGTGTCACTTTTCTTTAACAGGTCTGTTCTCTCTGTTACCTGAGGCCTCCTGCTTTGAGGAAGTTCTCACAGAAGGACTTGCTGCTGGTTTTGGCCATCTCATCATCCGATGTGGGCATGAGCTTTGAACTCAACACCTAATACATAGAGAGAGAAGAGGGAGGAAAACAGATCACTAATCACTAATCTAACTTTAAAGTTTGAGATTAAACAGAATTTATATGTTGAAAAATTATGTACTGCATTTAATGGGGTGTATGTGAGCGTACCTCCAGGTTGTATAGCACTCTGAAGGTGGACATGCCCGGGGCAGAGGATCTGAAGAGGGACTCTAAGATTGATGCGGCACTGGGTTGGTGCTGCTGCTTGGAGGCCATAGATGGAGAACGAGAGCCTGTACCCTGGAACAGTGTTTTCTACAGAAAAGAGACACATAGGGAGGAGACGGAGTCAGATGAAGCAGAGAGATAGGGCAAGACTAAAACAAGAATAGAAAGGTAGAGCATTGAGAGCTTCAGCGTTCAGCCATGGCCTTTCTCACTTGACCATAATGTCTCACAAACAGTTTGATGTACCTGGTGGCTCCAGACACTGGACTCTTTGGGAACAAAGTTGTCAAGAGCATCCTGCACTTCTGGATCTGTTGGAATCAGAAGCAGAAGCTTCCTCACACGAAGAGTGATCCTGAAGATTATAAAGAACTGTTTTCACACAACAGCTGGTAACATGAATGCGAACTCTGTATCTTATCGCATTAAGAAATCACTCGTCCCCAGACTGCACATTGTGTAGGGTATACAATGAAGTATATAAATAGACAGTTCTTTCTTTGTTGTAGTCAACAAGGTGTTCTTACCTGGATTCATCCAGGTTTGCCAGCTGGTAAAGCATCTCAAAAACATTACACACCAAAGCCATCACCACACCGGGCAGGGACTTCTCCTGGAGACCAAGAAACACAGGCACAGTCTGTCAGAACTGATGTAAGCCCAAGTGTAAGCACAGTTTTGTCATATGTCTGTGTTGGTACCTGCTCCAAGGCGTAGGCAGAGTTGAAAACAGCTGAGCTGGAACTGCTGGAGGCCGAGGCCGAGGACTCGGAGCTGCCAGATGGAGTGCCAGTACCCGAGCTTTTCACAGTCAGGCTCTGCTCATCACTGAAGCCAAGCTGGGACAGCAGCTTCTGGTCCCGATTCATGGTCAACTAACACATGGTGGAGGAGCAGTGAAGGGACGGCATGAGAGAAAACAAGGACTGAAGTTGTTCGAGGCTGTGTTTCCCCTGCCACACAACAGTTACAGCGGGCCAACCCACCGACAAAGAGGAGGTGGGACTCCTGCCTACAAGAATTTACTGTGCATTGATTTTTAATGTGTAATGCTTCAGGGGAAACACAGGATTGGGAGAGGAGTAAAATACCTTGATGAAGGAATGACAGGCACAAGTGTAGTTTTAAAACAAACGAAAGATACAGACCCACTGCTACATACAGATTAACATTAAGACTTACCACACTGTCATTGGCAAAGATCTGGACATTATCCACTGGACAGCTCAAGTGCTCGGATATCTTCCACCGGATACTTCCTACTGTCTCATTACTGTGGGTCTACAGGACACACACACACACGCACACACACACACACACACACACACGCACGCACACACGCACACACACAGAGCAGGGTTATTTCCTCTGTAAATGTAACTCTACACATAAAATGTGTCACAAGGTACAAGGAAAAGTCTTAAAGTACCTCTAAGGTGAAAGTGTCTTTGGTTGACTCATAGGTGATGTGAAGAGTGACAGGGTGTCCATTGTATGAGGCCCCGTGAGGTAGAATAGTGCGAGGAACTGAGTACATGTCCTACACAAAAACACACACATTTTAAAAAAACACTGCATCTTTAGTGTCTATGACTGTATGTTCTCGTTTCAACAAATTTAGTGTCAAAATGATAATGAGACCATTAAAATGGAACAGGGCCTACCTCTATAGTGATGACGTAGCGTTCAGCCAATAGCAGCAGTCTTTCGATTATCACAAGCTTAGTGGATCTAGAGATGAACATGAACAGAAGAATTTCAACAAGACTGAAAATAGTGTTTTTACTTGTGTGTTTTACAGTAGTTAAGTATACATTTACTCTCTATAATGATTAGTTAGTAAGACCTGGGAGAGGGAACACTTTCAAACAAACATATTTTATTAGGTTTAGTAACTATGTTCTTACCCAAACCCCCCTCTGTACCTGGATGGTGATTGTACAGATGTGGCCACAGTCGGCATTGCAGTGGCCGTCAGCATCTTGGTTGCTCTAGTAACAGCATGTGTCAAGGTAGGCCCACCCAGGGCTGAGCTGGCTGCCTGAGAAACAGAGAATCAGAAAGGAGCTTTTAGGTGTTATTTTCTGTGAAATGGAACAATCAGTCCTCACAGTAACATACTACACTACTTACCTCTAGTCGCTTGTAACAATCAGCAATGAACTTCTTGTGCAAAGACACGGAATCCTGTAAGGAGGAAAAAGTTAATATCGTATGTGGTTTCAAGTTACAAAAAAAAGGGGACAGAATACCAAGATACACTCCAACACTGGAAGTGCTCAATTATATACAGTATTTGTTCTTTTCAAACTTCAGTACTTCTGACAATATGGCTGTGAATCACTTAACACAGACACTGACCTTCTTCATCTTGGGATTGAGGTTGGTGTAGCTATATGTAATAATGAGTTGGATTGCTTCATTGGCTATCTCTTCATCAGGGGTTTCCATGGCGATGCGCCAGATAAAATCCATCCCTGCCAGGTCAAGGCGTTCCACACACTGAAAGAAGACCATATGATACATCAAATATAAATGTCAACCAAGATGTGATTGACCTCAATACATATTTTCATTGCATTTCAGCTCTCATTGAAAAAATAACTGCCACATAATTGGTTTAAAAAGAGAAAACAGAAACATGTGAGTAAGGACTGACCAGCTGAGTTCCCTGGCGTTTGAGGCGATGGTCACACAGATTAACGTTCTCAAAGAAGGTCTTAAACAGATTGAAACCTGAGAGACACATAAAACATGTTAAACTGCTGTATCACATACTTATATAATAACTCAAAATAATCCTGAACACTGAAACACTAGTCCTGTCAATAGTGCATCTCCTTGTAGAGTCTCTCACCATTCATGGTGATTTCATAGGGCTCCAGTTTTAAGATCTTCTCCTTGAAGAGTTGCTGCTGAACATCACTCTCCAGGTCATGTTGTCCTTTGGTGAACCACTCAAAACACATCTGCAAACATAAAAACATACAGTGTTTAAGCTTCATTCAATTTAATTTTAGATACAGGACTTTAGGTGCACTGTACTGTGCATTGTTCAGTCTATTTTCCTTTGGTTAACATTGAGCAACTGTTGCAGATGCTACTCTTAGTTCAAATGTTAATGTGCACTGAACTATGCAAAGACCAGATTCCATAATGGGACAGAGGAAGGGAGCTCAGGGTCAGTGCAACAATTTACCAACTGATCTGTACAAGGTATCAGAGGGATTTTTTTTTTTTACCAAAATGTAGCGTGAAAAATCCACAAGAAACACCAGGTTAAAAAAAAAAGCAGGCGACTGACAAAGGGCATCAAAGAACAGCATGGGGTAACATAAGGTTTAAGCATGGCAATGCTATTCTTAATGTTTTGTAAAGCACTTTGTAAGTTATGTATTGAAAAGTGTTTTTCAAACTACGTTTGAAGGTAGATGTTTTATGAAATAACTGAAACTTTGGCTTACTACATAATACTAAAATAAAAATAAATTACTTTAATAATCAAATTAATAGTTCATTACTTCTGAGACAATATCTAGAACCAGGATCAAAAAACCTAAACCTAAAACATCTTTAAATCATACAATAATTTGGTAAAGGTTATCATCTTAATGTATGTTCTTGTCCCTGCCTCAAATGTTGCTCTAAAAGAATGAAGCGACTGAAGCGATTGGCTAATCAACTGTTTAACAACACAATGCCACTTATCGACTGTATAACAACACAATGCCATATACTGTCCTATATATTTATCTTTATTTATCCTCTATACAGTTCTCTACATTTATCTTATTTGATTTCATTTTCTGTGAATTTGATCTTATTTTATTTTTATTCTTATCTCTACTTTCTATATCTAGCAAAGAGTTTATTGTTTATATTGTTTATCTTGTGCTGTATTTTTTTTATACCTCTTTATTTTTCTACACTGTTTTGTAAGCTGCTGGAAATTAAATTTCCTTGCGGGAATCATCCCAGAAGGATCAATAAAGAGAAGTCTAAGTCTAAGTCTAATGTTCGCAGTGACTTCGATCCTTCAGAGCATTCATCCAGAGAAAGGTGCTTGCAATTAAAAACAAAGGGCTAAGGACAAGGGTTGTGTTTGCATTGTTTTCATACCTCACGGTCAAGTTCACAGACATCCGGCCCTGACACCAGGCACTCCCAGAGCTCCTTGGCCCTGTTCCAGACCAGGTAGAGGCTGGCCTCCTGGAGGAAGAATGCCAGGAAGCGCAGGTGGCTGTCCAGATACTAAACACAGATTCACAGACACGTTATCTTCACTCTCAACAACACGCAACATACTGTATAACACTGTGCTTCTTATGTTTGATTATGTGTACTGTGTAAACCTACTAATAGCTCAGATAATATAACACTTCAAATGACATGACTCATCAATGTCAAATGATGAAAGTTGCAATACAGTTCAATAGAAGTTATCTAAAGAATGACATGAGAAATACAATTTAAATAAATATAGTCCTGACTTTTGATGTTAAATTTAACTAAGAAATCCAACAGTGACGAACCTCCTGGTAGGTGTATCGTCCATCCACCAGAGTTGAGCCTGAGAGGCCATTATTTCCCCCAGCAGTCACAGCCAGGCGGTGGCAGCACACGAGGGATCCTGTGATCAGCTTGACGATCTCAAAGTTCTTCTTCAAGTCCTGGATGATGCTCTGCGGGGAGGCAGGGAAGGTTACCATAGCAGCATTGCACTGACTGTACAATGGATCCATTTCAGTGATGTGTGTGTTTCTGTTACCTTATCTTGTTTCTGATAGGTCTGCTTGATGAACGAACGGGTGATCTCGTGCAGCTGACGGAGAGCAGGAACAACCCACACTGCCTGAGGACTGCTCTGCTGGGAAGCCTGTTGACACACAGACACACACACACACAGACACACACACACACACAGACACACACACACACACACACACACAGACACACACACACACACACACACACACACACACACACGATAATGACACCCACTAAAGCAGAATAAGCCCACAAACGCCTGCTACAGAAACAAAGGTCTGTGATAGCCTTTGCTCATCAGATTTTGTAATTACATTACATTATTTGTTACTGCTTTGTCATCACAGACCCACTTTTCTCGTAGTAAAACATGAGAACGATAATCAGAGCCAGGGACATAAAATATTGTTAAAATATACTCCACTTTAAATTTGCTCTTTTACAACTTTTTTTAAGTTCACATCAAATATCAAACATGTACTTCTTTTATGTATCCAAGGCTCTGATTAGATTCCTCATTGCATGAGTAAATGTGCTAGCACTTCCACCAAAGCTGACCATTCATCCAGCAGCTAAATCACTCATTTAATTCAGCCAGCTTTCACCCAGGACAAGATCAACACCACTGTGTAATCATTAGTCAGTGCCAAAGCCCTCTTAGTGAGGCAAGCAGAAGATTAACATACACCTGGTTAAACTACCTTGTGTTACAATCAAGTGCAAAATTATCAACCTGTGACCAATGAAACCCCTTTTTTCTCCACGATTGGTTGACAGGCGTGAAGCAGCGAGATTGGATACAGATTTGTCAGTGGAATAATAAATTATATGGGCTTTTTTCTCTTACTTTGAGAGAGTTAGCCTTCTTCTTTCCCCAAGTGCCCGTAAGAAATGAGCTTTGAGTGTCGCTGCCTTTACTGTCCTCCTGAGTGTGAGTCTAGAAACATACATTTGATTTGGGACATTTGTAAACATATGTGTGCGTATACACCCAATAACAATTGAGGTTTGTAAGGCTGAGAAGTTTTAGTAGTAGAATTATTTTGTATAGTGTGTGTGGCTACAGTCAAACAATTAAAGATTTTTTTAATCATGGTTCAGCACATAGGACATAGGTTTGTTACAGTCCTATAAACTGGTTCATTCATAGGACACTCCGCGTCAGCTCGCGTTTGTGGCGCGGTTGGCTGCTCTCACCACAGCCAGTTTTTCTGCTGCAGTCTCAGTAGAGCGGAGCTGAGGTCTCCAGCGAACTGGCTACATTTTACTACAGTTTTCCTCTAACATTACCATTAATTTGACCACAGCCCAGAAGTAACATTTCAAAACTAGTAGAACTTATTTTACAGAAAATTTATCTTTTCAACTATTAGCCTATTTGTTGAATGTACAATTAACTTCACTGTGCCTGTATTTATTAACCACAACAACAAATGTAAATTGACCGTACAACATTTTCACTGGGCTTCTCTGAGAATTCTGCTTGCGATCCAGAAAATAAACACTGATAAGACTGCTGCAAGTCAGTTCCGCTTCGCATCTGGTCTGAAAGGACAGACTGACTGAGTCAAAATGAAAAGGGAGCGGAGAGTTTCAAACAAATATGCTCCCAGATTAACATAGGTGATCTGAGTGAGGGGATAAAACATAATTAAAATCACAATTTTCCAGGACAACATAAGATTATTTCCAGAATATTTGGTAATTTTAATACATTTCCAGGTGTTTAAACTAGTCTCTAAATGTATTACGATTATATATGATTTATAACACTATAATGCAGGTGTAATCACAAATAAAAACATTTTAAAGATATCAGTTTATACAGCAGCCTTCACTTACTGGGGCCCTCAGAAGGAGTTATAGTTGTTGACACCATTTATGAAATGTTTATGTACTGCTTACAATGGCTAATTGGGGAAGGGTAAAAGTAACTGTGTTGCTATTTAATGATAATATGTTTAGTTTTATTGAATCTGTCAAAATGATTTGACAAATCTTATTTTTACGCAAACATGGATATTAAGGAATTATGGACAATTAGTTTGTAAGCATCTTGATAAATAAGCTCCATTGAGTCAAGTAAATACTGAGGCAGAGCTATGGAACTGGAAGATGGAGAAAGGAGAGAGTGTAAAGGGAGGGATTCTGCTGTGGTCACAGACTGAATTATCTAAGAAAGGAAATCTGAACTTGTTCTTAAAGCTTAAAAATAAAGCTTTGAATAAATAATGAAATCATGATAGACATTTGTTGTTTGGCCCCATCTCCATAACCCACTATAGGTCCATGGATGATGGACTGGGACACACTCAGGTAGAAGAGATGTAGATAAACTGAAGGTCAAGGGTAATATGCAGCGCTAACAAGGACATGCTAACTTTAGAGCAAAACTGTCAGAACAGGGAGAAAAATGTAGAGGCCTAGTGTAGTGTATTGGCTAAACATGTTTGAGCAAGTAACAGTCCCTGTTTTCCTATATGTACTGCTATAAACAATAGATAGATTTCTCTTACAGCCGATCATGGAATGACCTAGTACAAAACTGTACTGCAATAAACACCAGCTCCCACACCACAAAGACACTACTGAGCATCTGTAGCATGTCTGTCTCACCTTCTTAATGTCCTCAATACATTTAATGATGTAACTGCGTTTCACAGTCTCCTTGACAGCATAGGCATCGCTCAGAATTCCCAAGTGCTCCTCCAATGCCTGCTGAACTAGACTGGTAGGCAGGGTGGGGAGGTGAGCCAACTCCCACAGCACCTCCAGGACCTAAACAGACACACAAAAGATGATTCAGAATTCACTGTAATAAGGAAACGTAAAATACTGCAGATTTCCAATTACTCCTCATGGTCATTAGCCTTGACAGAATGACAAATACAACAACACACCTTTCCAGTTGTAGTTTCAGAGCGGGCCTCTCTGCCGATCCTCCCGATCAGACTGAGCAGCTTTTGCCTTACGCGGTCACTCTCAACCTCCCAGCTCTGAACAACATGCGAACAGATTATCATTAATAACATACACAGACCTGCAAACCAATTTTCATTAAGCCAATTTATTCCCAAAATGCCAGATATAGAACTGACCTTCTGTATGAGGACGAAGAGGTGGGTTAGTTGATCAAAGCTGAACTTCACAGCAGCAGCAGCAATGATTGTATGAATGTTTTCTATCACAGTTGATGACTGGCCCGCCTGAAATGCCCACACAAGAATCAATAGATACATCAACAGATACATTTGTCACACACGCATACACACCATAAGCCACGCTACTTTGCACATACAACATGCCGACACTTCAGTTTCACAATTGAAACCTGTTGAACATGCTTAATGACGATGTAATACATAACGCAGACATGACTGTTATTACTGTGACGTGAGCACTGGTGCTGACCTGTATTTTCCAGATCTTGGAGAGTTCATCAAGCGACAATTTACTCCCCAGTAACTCAATGATTCCCTTAATTCTCTCACAGTACTGAGCCTGGTCGATGTTTCCTGGAACACAGAAATATTGAATGAATACAGTGAATGCTCAACCTCAGACTGAGAGTCTTTTGTTTTTTGTGGTTACAAAGTTTAATTGTTTTTCTGCAAATCAGTTTGCAACACAGTTTCAGTTGATCAGTGATATATTTTCTTACCCTCCAGTGCTATTGATAGGACTGAGTTCTCTACTAGCCAGTCCAAAAGTTTATCTGTGTCAATGGCATTTTTCACTGTCTTTGACACTGTACTCTCTTCTATCAACTTTGTCACCTGAGAGAAAAAAGATAAACAAAAACAATGTGAGATGAGAACAAAAACAGATTAGAATGGACTAATTTCTGCTTTAGATTTGACAGTTGAGACCTCTTTGAGGGAGTTCATCTTGGTAGAGAAGTGGGGGGTTTTGAGCATGCGCAGCAGTGTGTCCAGCCGCAGGTCATCCACCACAGTAACCAGCTCCCTCTGGAACCTCATACAGAGCAGCTTTATGGCCGACAGGAGGTCTGGGATGCTCACCAGACGCTATGGTTAAAAAACAAATAAGGAACAACTAAGTTATGACATCTTGGTTAAGTCACAATCCACCAAGTTCCTAAACATACAGTAAAACAAAAAATACAATTTCCAAGTTTTAATCCTGTGTCTCTGCGTTAACTGTTAAATTATTTCTTGTTATATTTAAAACATATGTAAAAAAATAAATAAAACCAAAACAAACAAAGTGCAAGTTTCCTGCCCAACCAGCAGGGGTCACTAGTTCAGCAACAAGGACAAGGTCCCTCACTGGCTTCCCAACACTCATTTTCTCTACAAATGTAAGTGCAAAAATCTCAAAAGACGGTGACAAATCAAAACGCTACCTTGTCTTTAAGGTCCTTTTCCTCCAGGTTCTGTACATACGTGATCATCTTATGGATGACTGGATCAAGCATGGGCTAGGAAAAACAATATGAAACTTTGTTGTTCGCTGTGGGGAAAATGGGCCACTGCAGCAGCAAAACAGTAAGAGGATACAGCAAATAAAATATAAATCAGAATTGAGCACACAGGTCATGTAAACAAACATAACTGATAAATTAAACACTGGAACAAGTTTAGACAGAAAAACTAACAAGATTTACATTACAGTGTAAGGAGAAATAGAGAGAATGTAGGCATACACAGTAGTAGCAGCTGAACTAGTTGAAAAAAGAAAGGACATACAAATAACCAGATTAGGGTCAATATACTACCATCAAGTGTGTATGTGTAGGTGTGTGTACTCAGGATAACTCACCTGGACGAGACTGGAGTTTAGGTATTCTGCCCCAACTCCGAGAGGCTGGACCAGAGCTGACACACTCTGTGCAGACGGGTGGAAAGAGAGGGTATAATTCAGGCATGCGACAAACCAAAAAGGAGGAGTATGACTAACTATCATAGGAATTGTTCATTCCATCTCTATGATTCTGTACGAGTGTCAACATAATCTGTCTTGAGAAACCCATAAGGTCTCACCTTTTATTGGCTTATTAAAGAAGATACATAACATTGGCACTCGGCCACTCCTCTCATATTAAAGTCTTTAGGCAAGAGGTCAAACAGTGTTCAAACCGATACTGTGTTTTCACTGTTGCATTTGAGTGATAGGGAGTCAGTGGGAGTGAGCGTAAACAGTTGTGAGGGTGAGTTTCCAGTACCAGAGCCCAGCTGTCATTTGTCATTCAGTGCTAAATCACAGGAGCTTAATGAATAGTCCCCCCCTTTTTTTTTTTCTGGCTATCTTCCATCCCTACTTCTGGTCTCTCTAAGCTACCGTCTCCTCTACCTTCCTCCTCTATTCATGCAGTGACCCCCCCCACCCTTGCACTTGACTTCCTGCTCAAGGCAGACAAATGAATGAGTCACCCCTGGGAGTCCATAGAGGAGGGAGCACTCCTCCCATTATCTTCCCTGCCTTTCGCTTTCAGTCTCTCTCGCTCTCTTGTGCTGGGAGTATGTTAGGTATCTGACAGCTTACACACTCCACTGAGCTCCCACTGCCACTGAAGAGTGAGTGCAACAGTGGTCTGCAACCAGTCTCTGCCTTATTAATATGCTAATGGATAGAGGGAGTGTGTGTGCATGTGTGCGAATCAATGGCTATGCGCTGCTGTGGTTCCGGCCAGGTTCCCAGAAGGAAGCATCAGTACAAGGATGCCTCAGAACACATAACACAACAGAGCATTTCAACCATCACACAGCGGGAGGATGAGAGAGTGTGTGTTTGTGTGTGTGAGTATTAGTGAGAAGGGGGAAAGAGAGAGACATTCAGCACCCTGCAGCTGAGAGTGGTGGGGGTAAACATGGTGACCTTTTGCCTGTATAGGCTGTCTCTCTCTGTCCACAGCGCCTCTCTCCATCCATCACAAGGGTAGGAACTATTTCATCACTCTAAAGATATGCCAGACCATTTGTAAGGAAGGCAAAAAGATCAAAGTATGGACGGTTGCGCTTACCGCAATCTCAATTTCGTCGGTGTTGAGTTTAGTCTGGATGGCGGTGAATCCTCCCAACTCGCCAAACTTGACAAAAAAGAAGAGGAGGAAAGGCGACAGATGAGGCAAAACTGAAACAACTACTGCATATGTATATAGAGAAAATGTCATGGCGACTGCTTGTTACTCACTCGATTCACCAAATCAACCAGCCAACCATGAGGCTCCTGAAAGAGATAATTATGTTTTCAGTGAATGTATTCAGCAATGACATTACTACTCATTGTCAAACATACAAACACAAACACACACACACACACACACACACACACTAAGTCTTCTGACAGCTGTTGTGTGTCAGTCACACATGTTCTGCTGAGCCCCTGTGGCTCACTTACACAACGCTGGGGATGAAGCACTTATTTGTCTGCCCTGGCACATGACTATTAAAGGTAAACAAAGGCTAATATGGAAGTGTGTATATTAGTACTAGCATAGCCTCAAATACTTGCAAAAGCTTCTGGATAAACTGGCACACGTAACATTTTTCAAGAGTTGAAGTACGGAAAGAGTCTAGACAAACAGGGTTCCCCTTACTTTCTGATATGTGTTGCTAGGAGAGACAGCAAACATGTTGGCCTCTTCTCCAAAAACTTCAGCCCAGTTCCTCTGACAGGCCTTCATGCGGTTCTTAAAATGGTACTCGTTATCAGGGTTGAAGGCCTGGATACACAAACAAAGACAGAACATAAATACGTACTCCAGCTGCATTTCAACCATGTAATGTCACATGCCTCATTTCCAAGATACAGGTAGAATAAGCCTCTTGTTAAAAGTGAACCAATACCTTTGGCAAATGGACAGATTGGCACTGAATCTTCACACCACAGGGTAATTACGTACAGTGCCAGATTTAATATTACACATGGAGTCATTAAAAGATCAGTCTTGGCATTGGAAAGTAATTTGCAGATTCAGAGCAGTATTGATGAGCTTCATTGTCACAGATTATAATGTAAGATATTACCAATGCATATTCAAAGCTTAATTGACCATCTGCCATGTAATAATAAGTGATTAATCAATTAAATTTAAACTTGGCTAAAACTATTTAGAGATTTGTTTGTTATTTGCTTCCCAAATGTTGTTTAATCATTATTTGTGTACTTCAAAGTTAAAAAATATTTAAAGAAAGAATACAAAAAGACAGTAGAAAGGTATTAAAAGAGAAATATAAAGAGAACACACCATAGTCAGGACTCCCATCAGGTTTATAGGTACGGGGTCCTGCTTCACCCTCTCTGCAACCAGCTCCACCAGCAACATGAGCATGTTGTAGATTCCCTCATGAATCTCGGTGCCCCATTTGTGTACGGCACTGCTGGTCAGCAACTGGTGATAGTGAACAAGACGGACAGAAAAGAGGATTGTCGGGATAATGTATGCTAATTAATAAAGTGCCTCACAGTCACTTAGATCTCTGGGTCTGTATTGCTCACCTTTTTAAAGGCCTCCGGCATGCACCGATCTATGAACCGCTTGCAGTTCTCATCAGCGTCAGCAAGACCTGACAGAGAGGAAAGATGTTGGATTCACATATTATTCTATGTCCAAACATGGGAAAAAATTGGCTGTGACTACGGAGATACAGATTGAGCCATGTAATAAAACTGTAAAAATAACAACATGTGAAAAACACCAACAGTCCAAAGAAAACATGCCACCCACACAATTACGCAGATGGAGACTGATTAGTTAAATTCAGACCTTCAAAAAGAAAGATTTTCATTCCACACAAACATCATCTTACCGTGCCGGGCGAGGCAAGTGGACGCGATGAGACACTTGCCCAGGGACTCCTCTCTCTTGTAAGGTATTGACCAGTGGTCGGTAAAGACGCGACTCTCCAGCTCATACAGGTTGGTGGTGGGAAACTCCATGCTGCCTCCTGAGCAGTTCCCGTTCTCATCATTGCTCCTCTGTAAGCACACATGCATGACAAAATTACAACCTAATGCAATGGGTGACAGTATTTCACACAGCCGGTCCCTGTGTCAAACACTGTTCTGTAAAACAGAAACTGTCCTCTGTGTGAGGATAATCCAAATGGCCTCGGGCAATGATAAAGTCAGACAGGATGATGCTCAATTCTTTTCCTCCCTATGGGAGAAGAGCGATAGTCATTTGTAAAGTGTGGCCTTTCCTCAACAGTCTGTCCTTCATTTGTGTCCATCTATTTGGTCTTTTGGTTTTCAAACAAGTGCGTTGTGATGTGTAAGAGTACAAGAGCTTAAGTCAAATGTAGTGAACACTCCATGTTGCATGAGACTGTCTTGATAGCAGTATGATGCTACCCATGATGAATGGGTTCTGCTGTCATATCTGAACAGATATCTGAAGAGATATGACAGCACGAAAAGCAAGTAAAAATTCAAGTCATTCAATGTCAACTTTTAAAAACCTTGCATTTATGGTTCAAAACGCCCAGTTCGGGCTGAGCCTACTACTGCTATGAGAACACAAAATGGCCAGTGGCAGTAAAGTCTACGAGTCCGTGTGGTGAAAGCAACAGCAGACAAAGGAATATTGAATTATTTACATCATAAAGTTGTTTACATATTCATGAAGTTATGTGAATATTCATGACTAAACTGCAGAACTCCCTCCTCTGAAACAGTCTTGCACAGTGGAACATATGGGCACATGTACGACACTAAAGCATGTCATGAAATCGACTAATGATTTATGTTTGCACTGTAATCATGTGAAGCATTTAAGATAGTTCTCTATGGGGGCTTGAACTGGTGTCGTATATGAAAATTATGACTGAGTCCTAGGATTCAGTTCTCACTACATTATAAATAACCAAAACTATCACAGCTCATTTGTCCTTTTCGCCTGTGGGCACTGCACAGTATAAACACTAATACAGCAAAATACAGTTGGGTCAAATCTTACTATTTTGAATACATCTCCACATAACTGTCTCCACATAAGTGTTCAGGGCATGTTTTACTGCGCTGCATACTGACAGATATACAATATAAAGTGATGGACTGGACAAAAAAAAGAGAACAGGATGGAGGGAAGAGAACTAGAAAGCAGAGAAGCATCATATTTCATCCCTTCCCTGTCTAAGAAAATTAGAAATGACAGATAAATGAACGAAAGGAAGGAAAGAGAGAGAGACTGACCTAGCACTTGCATTGCTGGCAGGATTTCCAAATCAGAGTTCACAGACAATTTGAGTGCAAAAACTGATTCCTTTAATCTAAATGATAGAATGACAGCATATGACAACTATCTTTGTACACTATATACAGAACCTCTTACAAACAAACATCAAACAGGAGCATAAACAATGCAGATACGCTGCAAAGCTGTGTTTCAAGCCTTTAGGGGAAAGGTGCAGGTCTCAAAGGCACAGTATGCATGTGTGTGGTTGCGCAGGACGATGAGGTAACTCAGCGCCACTCTGTTACTATGCACCCTGCAACCCTCCCGGGACCCCCTGCAAAAACTGCAATGTGTTAGTGTGTGTCAGGGAGACTGCGGCGCTATATTTAGGAAAATAACATGGGGCCAAAGACCTATGACACGTCTCTTAAGCACAAACACAGCAAACAGAGGAAGAGAAGAAGGGAAATAATGCTCTTTCATCATTGTAGTTTATTGCTACATGTTTCAAAACTTATTATAACATGCAGGTGACACTTGTTCATTTCTCTATCTCGAGAAAAATATGATATCTGTAAATGTATAAATTATATACATGAGAGGATAAAGGCGTCACAGGAATGGCTCAACATGCATAAATGAGTCAAGTCAGTTCAGATGGAAAAATATGCTCAAATCAGACTTCTTCGGCTGTTAGAGATTTAATGAACTGGGAGAGTGAGTCACTTTGGGCTGAGTTAGTTTGTAAAAACAACCCCATTATTGGCACATTTACAAAATTATTAGTCTTATTATTTACAGTGACCTACAAGTGTGTGCTATTTTCTGCATACAGTGAATCCCAACTGTTGTTTATACTACGCTTATTATATAACAGCCAACAGGTACTGGGACCAGAATAGTTTATTTGTACCTATTCTGCTGATCCGCAATCACAGCAGTTCAAAGAACACTGCCATCAAAGGGACACAACAAGTGGTTGAAAAGTCTGAATCAACAACTTTACAGATCAAATGATTTGTCACTTTCTAAGAAGGCAGTGCTTTATTTTGACAGCACAGTCAAGGTTTTAGGAGATCTGAGCAGGCAACAGGTTTGAGGACAAGTTGCTGCAGGCAAACAGCCTCGTGGTGTCTGTCACAGCAATCCTGTCATGACTTACTGCATGTAGACTGGTATTTATGAGTAGCCAATGCAATTAACTGTTACAACACAACATAAACACAGCAAACTAGGATGCATAGGATAGGACCTGCAGGGCAATCTTCACATGGTTGTCAAGGAACCAGTGACTGGCCTTAAGCACCAAACGCCGCGGTCCTCACTCCACACACACACACACACACACACACACACACACACACACTTTAGGAGAAATCACAAGAATCTGATGTTTTTACAGATAACAATGTGGACAGAAGAATAACCAAAATGGCCACGTATGCCAAGGACATTGCGAAACCTCTTCTAAGTCCGGTTCGAGTGGACCGCAGTCTCGGTGTGAGCTGTGCACGGTTGACGCTGTCAGCCTACCGGCCAGCTAACATTGGCTAGCGTTTGCAGAGCAATATACTGAATAGATGTAGCCAGCTGTCCGCAGGTTAATGATAAACCCGATAACCCACTACCAGAGTACTCCCAGTTTAAATATGTGACTGGGATCCCCCAGAGTGGTGCCTCTGAGCTGCTACACCTGGTCCAGTTACTGGCGCGTTCAACCCTCAACTAACGCTAGCTAGCCGGCTACTAACGCTAGCTAGCTGGGTTAGCTCGTAAGTTTCATAAAAGCTATTTAGTTCCACCATTTAAGTAGCTGCGGCTCCTGTTAGCAGACTATTCCCTAGTCACCATGAGCCAGTGGCAATCTCTGCCCCGCAGGACTGCAGAGTATTTCACCTCCTGCTCTGACAGCTCACGTTGGGCTCGATGCATGTAGCCCTGAAGCTGCTAAGTTCAGTTAGCTAGTTAAATGGGCGAGTCCACTCCGTCCCCAGTAAGTTGCGATTAGCCATGTTCTCCTCCCTCGCTGCTTCAGTTGATGCTTGGTGAAACGCAGGTTGCCCTTACCTCGCTATCCACCACATCGTGGTATGCAGGCGGGGGATCAAACCCCGTCCCGGTCCGCCCGCTGTTTTCCCCGTCTCCACTCGAGCCCACGCCGGGGGCAGGCCCGCTCTCCATCGGCTCGTATCCATAACCGAGTCCGGGGCTTTCGTTCGTCAGGAGCGCCACTGCCTCGTTGATGTCGTTCTTTGCCAGCCGGAGCGCTTTCCGTATCACGTCGGGGTCTGGGAAACCCATGCAGAGGAGCGTCGTTATGTGCTGCTCCTCTTCGGTCTCCATTTTGGGGGTGTCTCCGTCTCTCAGGCTAATAGTAACGGGGTGTTCGGCACAGCCCTGTGGCTGTGCACGCCGCCATGTTTACAGTCCACTGCTGCTAGCCTGTCACGATCTGGCTTCCCCCACAACAGCGCCGACACAGGTGTTATGGCGAGTTCTGCTTGCCAGGAACTGCATGCTCTTCGCGGGAGCGCGCACGGTGAAAAGTCCTTGACGTTTAATGATTTCCAGAGTTAATTACAGTTTAACAACATTTTTTATCGTCGGGTCTATCGACTTTATATTGGCCAGGTAAAAGGGAGAACAGTTATGCGTAATTAAACATAAAAAAAAACACGTGACTTACTATCTCATAATTTTAAATTCACCATCATATAACTGGTAAAAAAAAAAATTTTCAATCAGTTCCTAACTTTTCATCAATTTTTACCTGGCAGAAATCGGCCTCCGTAGATTACGAAATGCATCAGATAAATGCATCTCATGTTATTTCAGATAACACCAGTAACAGTGTATGTAGTGAAATTAATTGTTCATGGTATCTAATTTAAAATGACAAAACACTTAGAAAACCACTTAACCCTAGGGAATTCAATTGTAAAAACACAAGCCTTGCATGGGAACAATGGTGACTTATTGTCACTTGGTGGGGATGTTCTTCAAATTGTGATAAAATACTGGGGAACAATGGTGTATTGTTGGGGTTCAATGTAGGATTCATCTGAAGATCAAAACTGATGTTAGAGAAGCTTATGGCTTTTGTTTCCCAATATCATCAGACCGTAGACAGTAAAGTAACTGAATGTACTTTCATTCAGAAACAAATTTAATTGAGGTTTATTAGACACAACTATACAGTGTAAATGGTGCTGCAAGCTATCATCACTCACATTCTCTGTCAACTTTAGATGTAACTTTTCTTGCAGATCACTAAACAGCCATTACCTCATCTGAAATAACTTGTGCATTTACTGTAGTGTTATTCTTAAGTACCCCTTTTACAGAGAAAGATGAGACGAGGCTATATTTTGAAAGAAAGCCAATCTGTGTTCCTACTATTGTGCTGAGCATTTTAGGTGGCTCAGTGCTTTCACTCACTTAAATTACAGCAGCTTAAAGCTATAAAAATGCAAACAGCAAATGTTAAAGCAGAAAACGTGTATTTTGTGATGGAATATGACATGCAGACACATTAATGGAATAATAAAACTTTATTCAAAAGCCATTTAAAAATACTTTGCAATAGTAGTTTATAAACTGGCAAATTCAATTATTTTTATTCTCTTTTTTTTAACTTTCAGACTGCATAAATGGTCAAAGTCTCTCATTATTCCAGTGGCACACTACAGCTTCCATACTTTTATGATTAATGACATTTTATATTGTAAATTAATAAACATTTTTTATTAAGTACTAATTTAAAGGCGCCATTCGTGTAAACAAGTGGACCATCAAAGAAAGAAACGAGCTGCAGTAGTTTGTTGTGCCAGTAACAAATATGAGCGACTGTAATCAACTTCTGATCTATAAATACTGTCTATTGATTCCTCACATTCCAACATCATAAGGGCGTGGCAGTGCGCGCGAGTAGGGGTGGTGGTTGTGGTGGCGGGCGAACATCACGTGAACTCTCAGCTCATGTGACAAAGGAAAGTCAAAACAGGAACAAAATGGCTGCAACTGGCGACGACGCCGCAGCCATGGACAGCATCTCCAGAGCACCAGCGGCCCATTCAGCGGCTCTCAACCCGGTCGCAAGCTCCAGCAGTCAGGGAGAAGGACCGGAGGTTGTGGCAGAAAGCCCGGTGGTTGTTCCCAAAAAGCCCAACACAAACAGTGAGTGATGTTTCCTTGCAGCTTCCGTAGCTTGCTAATGCTAACGTAGAAGAGAGGAAACAACTTATTTTGCCTTTAAGCGTGTCCTCCGCTTTTCATCCTATATGTGGCACTACTGTTTTCCCATTGTGGATATATTTAGCGTTCAAACTGGATTGACAGTGTTTTGTATTTGTCCTGCTCTCGCTGTTTGTGTTCAGGTGATGGTGGTGTGGAGACAGCAGAGGAGGCTGTGGAGCCTGCAGAGCCTGATATCAATGAGCTGTGTACTGATATGTTTGAAAAGATGGCCGTCTTCCTCCAAGGAGAACTAACAGGTCTTTTAACAAACTGCACCTTTTCTCTTATTCTCCCTGCACAGAAGAAAATCTGTGTTCTTAGTCAGAGATGTGATTTACTGATGCAGTCCTTTTTGTTGTCTTTTCTCTCACTCATATTCTCCTAATGTCCATGTTCAGGAACTTGCGAGGATTACCGTCTGCTGGAGAACATGAACAAGCTTACCAGTCTGAAGTACATGGAAATGAAGGATATCAGCATCAACATCAGCCGTAACCTGCAGGATCTCAACAACAAGTGTGAGTGATGCATTAACAGCGTGAAAACAAATTGTATCCTTATATTTCTGTGTGTTTGTAGTTTGTATATTATTTCTACTACTATACTGTGAACATCTGGCTGGTATGTGTGTTTGCTTTAGATGCTAGCCTACAGCCCTACCTGGACCAAATAAATCAGATTGAGGAGCAAGTTTCTTCACTTGAACAGGCTGCTTACAAACTGGATGCGTACTCCAAGAAGCTGGGTAATAAGTGTATAAGTATAAGTGTGCATGCTTGATATGTTTAATCCAAGAATATTCCAAGTTATCTTGAAATACATATTAATTCATAACTATATATTGAAAGTTAGTACCTCTAGTACAATTTTTACTGACCTATTCTAATCAGTATTTATAGACTTCCTTTATTTCACTATGTTTGATGAATGTTTTGTCATTGAGAGTACAATCCCTGTGTGAAACCTGACAGTCTCTTTCTCCATGTGCTGGTTATTTTGTCTGGTATGTGACCCACAGACCAATAATAGTACAGCCACCCCTGTCAGCTCATATTGCAAAGCATTATAATGTCCACCAGCAGAGGGCGCTGTGACACCACAGACAAATCTGCACCTAAATATTTCTATACTTCAACTCTCAAAGATAGCCAGACATTGCCTGATCATGTTGTATGATCCAGTCCCTGTCTCTTCTTATCTTTACAGAAGCCAGATTCAAAAAACTGGAGAAGCGATGAGCGGGAAGAAGAGGCAGACTGAGAGTTATGGTGCCTTCTCACCTTCTTTAACCTGAACTCGGCCTTGCCTTCCTCTCTCCGTGCCAGCGGAGCCAGGAGCTGCGAGGAGGATGTGAACTGAGACTGAAACAACAAACAGTCAGAGCCACTTAGACAACTAGAAACGACCAAGGAGGAAGCAGCTGAAGGCACATGAATTAGTACTGCAGCACTTGGCTTAGATTTAACTCCTGTATCATTGATCTTGGCAGCTGTCATGCAGCCAAGATGTACAAGAGTTTATGGTATTATACCCTTGTTCCTTTGCAGGTACACGTTATGTTGAATAAATCAGCCTAATTACCCGCATAACCTAACCGAGGGGTGGAATCAGATAATACTAATGTACTACTAAACAAAAAGAAACACTGAGACGTGTACCATTGGAGTATATAGAACATCTGTCATATGAAGATATTTACAAGAAGCATGCTCCTAAATGTGTTTTTAAGAATATCACAGCCCTCTGATTCTGAACATTTCAGGCAACTGATCTGTTGACACAGACTTATGGTAGTCTCAGTCTGTCAGATTCATTTGGATTTGTTTATTTCTCCAGGCACTACCACAAACTTATAGAGAGTTTGCTACTATTTAAAAAAAACCTACTGTGTAGAAAGCAGCTGCAAATTATACATCTCTGTAGAGTGAGTTGAAGGTTTGTGGTTTTAAATGAAAAGTATTTGATATGAATGAATTATTGCATTATGTCTATACGAAGATATCGACACTGGAAACTGGAGGATTTTTAAATAAACCATGATGTGCACATTATTGCGTGACTGTTTCCTTTAAAATGAGCCTACTGCTGACAGCAGATGGCAGACCTGCACCACGATGGGGACTTAAATTGATGCACAGTGGATGTTTTAGCCTTCTCAGAAGAAGAAAAACTCTGGGAAAAATTAGACCAAGAGTGGGAAACAGATGAGACATACTGGACAATTCAAAGGAAAGGGTGAATGTGTGGTTAAAGATGTGTGTGATGCCCTATGCTTCCTTTGTTTCCCTCCATTATATTAGCAGAACCCAGAGCTCTTTTTGCCATGGGCAACAGATGATATAAACTGACAGGACCTCCCTCCTGTGTGTGTGTGTGTGTGTGTTTGTGTGTGTGTGCGTGTGCGTGCGCTAATCTAAAACAGGTCTCTGTCATTAGTCCAGTTGAGGCCCCGGCACAGAGGGAGCTCATTATTCATACTGTAACATTATTTACTGTTGCACTGTGATCCTTCCATCTCTCCCTTTCCCTGCCTTTTTCCAGGGCCCTGGGGCATAAATTCAGCTCCCCTCCCAAAGGCTCTCAAATCAGTCTATTAAATGATTTTGGGGTTGTTTTCTGAAAGCTAAATATGAGTGCCAGGAGCCAGTCAAGCATAGAAGAGAAGGTAACATAGTAATCACAGGTAAACCTTTCTTATATTATTTATTTATTTTTATTCAGTTTTGGAAGTGCTGCAGAAGTAGATCATACTGTAGCAATATAGTTTGGCTGTGGAAAAGTATTATATTCTGTGTGTGTGTTAATGGTTTACAAACAGGTTACAGATTTGAAGTAAGGTCAATACTTTGATATCATATTATACCTAGATAAAATATAGTTATGACGTGTACAGGAGGATGTGTTTGTTACATTTTTACATCCCACCATCTCCTCTCCATTTTAAAAAAAATTATATTTTCAAAAAACAAAGGGCTGTTATTCTAGTAAGTGTTGTCTGTACAGAAAAGGAAGCAGTGAAATAAAATAAATATACGTAAAAAATAAAAAAAAATGTAAATGGGAATGATTGTCATTGCAATAGCGTTTCTTCATCTTTTCCATATATTTCCAGTTCAGACCTAACAAGAAAAGTGCTTTGAATATGCATTTGTGCAGAGACTTTGAAACATCATCCAACAGACACGCTCATGTTGAGAGCAAATAACTGAATGTATAATGATTTCATGGTTCAGGTAACTGAAAACGTGTTCTGATTACTTACTAAAGACTGCCAACCAGGAAACAGCACATCAAAAACATACTAATGTATAGTGTATAGGATGGGTCAAATGCAGAGGATCAATTCAATGTATGTTAAACTACCAAGAATATGACAATAAAAGCTGAAACAGCGGAGACAAAAAAATTCCCAAAACATCAAACTGTTCCTTTAATGATTGCGAGTAGACATAGAACTCACCTTTAAGTCCATTCCATTGGGAAATGTTACTCAAAGTGGAGTCTATTTTCACGTACCTGTGTATTGTTTATGTGATGGTAAAGTGGAGTATTCCAGTGAGTAGTTGCAGTCAGACCTTGCAGACTCATTAGGTACCACCTGGTTTATCACTTTGGTCTTTGTAGTTTTTCCCCATCCTTAGCAATGTAACATGATCATGTCTGACCCTATGTAAGTTCAGAATGAGGATCTTCCAGCTGCATTCGGTGACCAACAAGTCATTTTTTCAGGCGATTACAGTAATAACCAAAACAAATACGCTTTCCTCAGAAAATAAGTCCCTTTTCACTGATTCCTGATCCCTATCCACAATGTAAATGCTCATTCCCAGGATTTAAATACACCACAGACAGCAGGGGGCTTTGTACAGACAATGAGTCCTCTGCAAATATGCTCTAAAGATTATCTTGCAAACCTAATCCTTTTTCCAGCATCCACTACTGTATACATACAAGGCTGAGACAATGCATACAGATATCTCAACATGTGTCCCATGCAATGCCAGGTTATATATCAGTTACATAGGAATGATTCTGATTGAATTGCACTGTGGCTTCAACTTAAAGATATAATCAACTTAAAATACAGATTACCCAAAATGGACCAAATAGACCTAACTCAACAAAGAAATTACTCCAATTGAGATCTTTTGAAATGATAACAGCCTCAATTTGATCTGGTCTGACAGACCTCAGGGGATTCCAGGAAATGTGACTGAGAGAGAATCAAACACATGTCCGTCATCAGCTGCAGCAAAGGAGCTGTTTTCTCCATAAGTCTAAAGTGGAGACTGGGCCAGTTAACAATAACAGGGCAGCATGCCACACCGCAGGGTTGTGTAACTGACAGGCAAGCACGAAGTTTGGGAAATTTCTGTTCGGCTGTGTTCATGAATGAGAGCGAACAAGGACACTTGATTTTCAAACCACATTTGTTCTGTGTTTTTCATCCTTGCTCAAAGTTTGCATTTCACTTAATTGGGCAATGTCAACAAATTTAGTAGTATTGTGAAATCCCTTTGTCTTTCACTCACTTTCTCACACACGCAGGCCGTGATGGGATAAACAGCACTCCATAACTGCACTCCAGGACATTTAAATACCCTCCTATGCCCCTGTAAAGTAGTGACACTATAAAGACAGCCAAATGGCCTGAGATAAATGGCAAAGAGGTTCATGTTTACATCCATTTCAAAGCAGCCAATAGATCTGGGAGGCATTTCACTGCAAATACAAGCCACATGTGAGATCTGAGGGACTGAGTGAAACTTCAAATACCTTCTATGAGAAGGGCATGAAAAGCCACATGAGGTCAATGTTTGGCACCACGATCACTAACTTCACTCTGTTGCTCACACCTTCATCATATACTGTGCACACATGTGAGGATGGAAGAACACACACAAAACCTGCATGTCACATCTGACCTCTTTGAAACTCTAAACCAAAAGCCAGCGTCTGTCAGGTATGTAGCTCTTGGAACACTTTGACCAGCGCTAGATGAATGCAATCCATTGTGATTATACCAAAATGTCCAAGCGGTCACTCCATTATTAAAAATCTAAAATGAGAACAGATGGGATTGTGGCACAAAACCGTAGGTGCAGCATCATTCTGGAGGGGGGACGGAATCCAGCCGTTCTCAGCAGGTGGAAGAGTCGGGGTGTCAGACTCTGGCTCCAGCCTCAGATCTAGCTCTGAGGACTGAGGATCCTTTCTCTACAGGAAGTCATAACCAGTAACACCTGAGAACTGTCCTGTGTAATCCTAGTTAAAATATGATATTAGTTTAGTCCTGGTGTGTCTCCTTGTGTGCTGCTGTTGTTTGTTTTCCCATTTTGACTCTCTGTGAAGTCTTGCTTTCATGTACATTGTGTCCAGTGCCATGTATAAATGGACTCAGCATCTCTTAGACCCCCCTATTAGAACCACACTTAGACTCTCTGGCACCAGAACCATAAGTGTATATGTCTCTCCATGCATGTGTGTGTAGTCACACAGTGACACTGACCACACATGAGAGGACTTTTCAAAGAAATACATTTAGACTGGATACATTCTTTCACTTTTACAGATGTTTCTATGAATATTCTTATATTTACAATGTATCCAATGACAATGGATACAATGATGACAATGATGTCTTACTGATAAACCCATGGAGAATTACCACCTGACTCAGTTCCCTCAAGCAGCTACCTACATTATTATTGCTGCTTAAAAAAGTATTCCGTCTGATCCAAGTAATACACAATAGACTATAGCAGTTGTTACCTCATTATTTCAACGGGATTTCCAAGACCACCATGTTTGAGTAATAAAGGGGGTTTCTGATGGCGTAAGTGGCATTCCGTCACATCCTGTTTATCACAAATAAAATGTCAGTAGTTCACAGTTAGCTCGTAATTTTATAATTTTCTCCAAACATGCTTTTGTGTTATGCATGGTGTGTGTGTGTGTGTGTGTGTGTGTGTGTGTGTGTGTGTGTGTGTGTGTGTGTGTGTGTGTGTGTGTGTGTGTGTGCATGCATATTTGTGTTTTCATTTAGACATGTGTGCATTAGCTCATCCAAATGAGTAATAAGTGTCCAGAAGCCATAAAAGGACAGTGTTGACTCATCTTGGCATGAAGGCCCCAACGGGTATCCAGGAATGAGACAAGCATTCAGAACCAGAAAAATAACTCAAACTACACCATCTTAGATCAGTAATGACACACACAAAGATCCGCCATTGTTTATGTCCAGCACAGGAATATAAAATGAACTCACTATGTGCGCTTCTTTTAAGATTTAGCAAGATTTACTGATTTGTCAAATGATGAACCTATAACATCCTACCTGTTTATCATTTTGATCTCCACTGTCTGTTCCCGTTCCATGGCTCTCATTCTCCATAGGTAACAAATAGCATGCATACTGTAGTTTGAACTGATGACCGCAGAAAAGCAAAGCCTTACTGGCAAAAAACCAAAGTTGCACACAAATATGATGTTTCTGAGCCATCTGCCTGTACAACCACAGAGTTAAGGACACATGGGCTACTTATTTGTTTGAACTGATTGCTAATTACCAAAAATTATGTATTTTTAAGACTGATAAGCTGGTAAACCACAGTAGCCTATCCTCAGTTCAAACAGCTTTTATTGCCATGTTAGAAGAAAAAAAACTATTTAGATCCCTCACTTCCTCATAGTCCCTTACCAAAACCCTCCTGAAATACAATCATATTTTTGATAATTTCCAATCTGGCTTCCTGAAACACTCAACAGAGACGCTCATGAGTGTCACAGATTAATTTTTGATGCATGAACCCTGCTGACTGCTGCAATCTGCTTGATATCAGTGCTGCGTTTCTGTATATCTTGAACTGTCTTATAATCAGACTGAATTTCCATTTTGTTTGATTTTTTTTCACTGTGTGGATTGCTGAAAAAATCTGAGATGTGGGCAGCGATTCAGAGTTCTGGAACAAGGCTATATCCGCAATTGCACATACATGATCTGAATCTTATCTGTCTGATAGAAGATCAGTGGAGTGTTATAGACCCCTTTGGTATGTGGTGTGCCTCAGGGGTCAATACTTAGTCTTGCCATGTTCTCTATGTTCAGGCATTGTTTGTTGTTATTGTTATGCTTATGATATGTATCTATACCTTCCATTCAATCAAAATTAACAATTACAGGTGATAGTGCTTTTGCCGTAGTTGCTGCTTGTTGCAAAATCAGTGCCTAGTTTTGTAAATCATGTTGAAAGAGACTTCCTTTGAATATTGATGATTTATTGACATATAATGTGATATTTTCTGGGTATATGTCTTTATCTTATTTTCTTCCCTTTTCTCTAGTTTCTTATAATTCCTCTTTAAACCACTTTGTAACTTCTCTTTTAAAAAGTGCAATAACATTAACTTATTCACTTGTAATGCAGCCAGTTCAAAGCTGTCTCACTAAAATCAAGACAACAACTGAGGACATGAAAATGTTCTGCTTTGTGTTACCCATGAGTGCATGTGAGCAGCGTGTGAGAGAAATTCAACAGAACATTGGATTAGACATGCTTTTATTTCCCTCTGCTTATGGGCAATATGAGCAAGGGTGGGAGAGAGCCAAGGGACAAACTGTACAAAGAGACACAGAGACCTGAAATTGGGCATTTAAAATATATATCTTAGATTGAATAATTTAATCTATTGAGCAGCTAAGTCCACTGGATGTTTTGTCTTATTCTGTATAACAACAGTGTTAAAATAATGTGGACCAAATAATCTGGAGCCTCTGGGATCTCTCTCTCTTTCTCAACTGGTCCCACTCTGTGTGAATGAGCTTTGGCCAGTTGTCCAAGTTAAGCGCACCAACAAAGCAGAGTCATGGGCAGCAGGCTGCAATAATATTTGCCATAATTACCCAGAGAACATAAACATAACTGCACCTGGCTCAGCTGGACTACCTGGTCAGTTCTACTGTATGTGTTAGTCTGTAGCTGATGCTGCTACAGTAACCCTGTACTCAGGTCTTGATGTGGTCAGGCTAAGTCTGCCAAAAACATCAGGTGGTTCTTTTGTCTCTTTTTGGGCTCCCACACCAACTTTCCCAATGTATTTTTAATGATTTGCAAACATTTTTCATACTGCAGGGTCAACATCATGTACCATCGGGTGGGTGTACATGACCAAAAAACAAAACAGTCTGTCTGTCTGTCTGTGTGTGAGGCATTGGCAGTCCAAGTGTGAACCAGCTTTTGAGTCATTCTGACTTTGAATCCAATTCTTTTTTAAAAGGTCATAAATCTACTGAGCCCTCTGACAGGTGACACCATACTTTAACCCTGACCTTGTGCCCTGAGTCCCACCCCCTAAGTAAAGAGCAGACATCCAGCTGCTTGACCTTATATCTACATTACATCCGTTTATGGTCAGGACACACTTGTTGAACTGATGCAGCTCGCACACTTGTGGTGTTCATACAGAGAGTGTTCTGTTGCGGTGCTGCTGTTGCAGTCCTATCTTTTCACACTGAGTTTGAATTTGATAAATGCAATACAATAAAGCCATGTTAACAAATTAATCGATTCTGTCCAAAGAAACGCTATTTAATCTGAAATGGATACAGGAGGTGTTGAGTTTTTTTTCATGTCAGTGACATATACAGATACAGACATGGAAACTGTGCATGTCACATGGAAAAAATACTGTCTAAAAGTGTTGCTGTAGCCGTATGTGATATGTGTTAACATGGGCCCCAAAATAAAAAGCAAGAGGTTTCACAACACACACACTGCACATGCAGGCAGAAAAACTTAAAACTAAATCCGCTGGCCAAACTGGCTCTATAGACAGTTTCTGAATGCCATGGCCTGCTCAGTTGTCCAGCCATCATCTGTGCTTATCTAGTTCCATTGCTTCTCGTCTCATGACACAGAGAATCTACCCTCCCTTTAGCTGGACCTACACACTCCACACAGCCCTCCAAAGCAAGATAACACTGTTTGGCCAACAAACAGTACATTTGTAAAAGCATATTTTTCTCTCTGTTTCAACCCTCAGTTCACACTAGCGAATTGTAAATAAACTGGATTTATATGCCACTTTTCTAGTCTTCCAGCACTACACTACATGTCAGCATTCACACATTCATACACTGATTGCAGATGCTACCATGCAACTAATGCTCCTTCACACATACGTTCACACACTGATTGCACCACTTTCAGGAGCAATTTAGGGTTTAGTATCTTGCCCTAGGACAATTCAACATGCAGACTGGAGGGAGGCGGGGATCAAACCACCAGTCTTCTGATTAGTGGACAACCTACTCTACTGTAAGCCACAGCTGCCACAAGGAGACAAGTTTCTGTCGTCTCTAACATTCTCTATGATCACTCCTTTTAAATATTGATATAGTCCTTCACACGCCTGTATTTAAGTTGATTTTGTCCAACAATGTCACAACCATAAAATAAGAACGATGTTGTGTGATTGTGATTGTGAATCTCGAACCAACCAACTGTGATGTCCAAGTGCAGATCCGTGCTTTACTCTCTCCTGATGTGTGTAGCTGTTTATTACATTTTACGCCCTGTCTCTATACCCGCATTATCCTATCAAAGCTGAGTCTACGTTACATAGAGGAACTGTCCACATATTGAATTAGGACGGGTCTGGCCTTGCATCTGGATCAATGAGAAAATGTCATTAGCTCTGCACTACTTGAACACATGCATCATGAATGTGTGTGTGTGTGTGTGTGTGTGTGTGTGTGTGTGTGTGTGTGTGTGTGTGTGTGTGTGTGTGTGTGTGTGTGTGTGTGTGTCTGTGTGTGTGTGTGTGTGTGTTTGAGTTACAGCAGTTACACATTTTCCCCAGAAGCAGTTATATTGCCCTTTGCAAATCATATGTAACAAAATCTCCTTATTTACCCTTCAGACTAGAGTCCAGCTTACCCTGATTACCCCAAGTTACCCCGTTGACGATGACAGTCTCCTACTGTGATTTAAAACTTTGTGTATGACTAACCAGCGTGCAGCTCCCCTGTTCGTTCTATTTTGAGTTAAAACAGGAAAAAGGCTTCAGCTTTAACTTAACTGTTACAGTAAACACAAATAATATGTTTCCCCTTGTAGCCTCAAGCGTCATGAAGAGAGAGAAAAAAGAGAGGGGGAGACATGATTGATGGCTTTACCCCCTCTGGTTTTGAGATTCATACACTCTGTAACAGATCTAACGTGTACCAGATGTGAGAGGTGTGTATATGAGTGTGTGTTTTTATGAGAAAGAGACCGGCCTCTACAATCCTGTTCTCGTTTCCAGATCACGCATCATTCTCTCATTAATTAATATATAATCAATAGCCACGAATAGTCATCTGCAATGAATGGCAGTGCCATAGACTGTAATTTCATTTCCTATTGAATTTTATCTTGAAGTCCCTTACATCTGTGCACAGCTAATATGTTCAACAGCATCTGCAAAGCAATGATTACAAACCTTTATTCTATTCCATTCTTTGCCATTAGTGCCGTCCAGAGCTATGTTTAGATGCAAAGGAAGTGGGTTGGTTGTGTGGTAAACACTTCCTGTAAACACAACAGTATCCCATTTGAAGTGAAACATGTTGTAATGAGTGTGCAGCTTATGTGAGCGACCAGATAACAACCAAAGGCATTATTATAATCAGGTCCAGGTCAATATCTGCCAATAATAAAGCCAGTAACACCACATTATTTGAGTCTGCCAGGCTGAGAGGAAACTTACATAATGTTCTCTCCATGTTACATCACTGTTTATCGCAGGTTTACAGGTGGATCAAGAAAGATAATCAAAACATCCCTTGATAAGACACAGTGGATGTCTTTTGGATTCTGCTAAAGGAAAGAGAACGTGGATACAAAACATCCTTATGATTCTAATATCAGCAAATAAGTAGGGAGACGAGGAAATGGCTATTTTGAGAGCAGCGCAGAGGACCTTGACTGTGTTTATCAAATGTGTGTGTGTATGTGTGTTTGTGTGTGAAATGTATGTGTGCATGTGTGAGACTGTTCCATAGGCGTGTCCGTCACGCCACCGGTGACCCTCAGATTCCCTCCTGTGCGACGTCATGTCACTTCCCCCCTTTGTTTCCCCGCTCAAGAGGACCTTTCTAAAAATGTCTTTTTGTTTAAAGGTTCTCAACAGCCCTCCTTCCTCCTCTGCTTGGCAGTGCGGTGTGTGCATGTGTGTGTGTGTTGGTACATTAGTGATACCCTATATAGTTGGTCCCAAAAACAGGAACTGTTGAGATGCAGATGAGGATGCTGAAGGGTGTGTGTTTTCCTCTCCGGTTTGTACCTATATATACAGTCATGGATCTGGTTTCATAACGCACTCTAGATGTGGTTAGGTGCAAATGGTGGGGACCTGCATGTTACCACACACTTCATTTAGAGTGACATACGCGCTCTCTAACATTGCCTCCCACACTGTAGTGTTCACCTCTGCACAGAGTAACCTCTGGTCCTGACCACATCAGTGTGGGGACACAAAGTGCCTCCTGGGAACTGCCAATTATATTCTGACAGGCATGATGTAACCCTCTCTCTGGGTCACAATGACAATGTTGAGGTGTTGCAGCAAGAACACAGTGTAATAATGTTATAAAGTTAAGGGATTTGATCAACTGAGGCCATTCAGTGGTACAGATACACAGAAACTGGCCCCACATACAGTACACTCAAACCTAAACACTTATTTGAAGTCCACGGGAAGTGCACATGCTTTTCTCCTCAGTGGAAAGTGGCTTTTGTCCAGATAAATAAGTTACTTCCAGACTTCCAACACTTCCAAAGCTTTTCTTGCTGTGGCGGTACAACAATAAGAATCTGTAGTGCCTATTCAGAGGCTGAGGTATAGGATGCACCAGGCGGGAGAGCTGATAAGACCAGGCCGTGCCCTGCCCATGGGACAGCAACCATGCAGTGAAAAGGATAGTGATGATTATAAAAACAGACTGTGTGTTGTGTGTGTGGGTTATTCATGTGTATAGTCTGTTAATAATCTGTTATATATTGGCATTGTTCTGACTCAGGGAGAGTTCATGTAGCATTCAGAGTCAATGAAGTCCTCATACCTCAATGACAAAGAGGAAAAAAAGAAAGACCCCCAGTAACAGTAACTACTAGGCAGTAACTCATTGCTAGTAATACCACAGTAAGAATATAACTAATAATAATAATGATGAATAATAAAATATTCAATAATAATAATAATAACTAGCAGTGTACATAGTATACAGTTACCCCTCAAAAAATAACAACCTTACTCTTCTTGTCACCCCCAACTAATTTTGATCTTTGGATTCATTTTTGTAATTGTGTAGGAAACTAGATTGGAAAATGGAAACATTTACATTCAGTGGCTGGAAATATTCCCATTATGACAGTATGTTTGTGTGGAGTAGCAGAAAAATTATATAATAATATAACTATACTCAGTTATACAAACTAATAACTGTTGGCATGGAGTAAGTAAGTAATAATATTACTTTGGAAAAGAGTAATGAGTAATAAATACAACATTTTGAGTAACTAGCTAGACTGTTAGGAAAATAATTCATATGAGTATATACTGATCTCCTGCCTCTATGGGTAAGATTTGGCTAAATTTAGGCAACTCAGACCACAGGGTTGAGGTTAGAGAAAGATTGTGGCCATGGTACCCATCTTGCCTGACAAGAACGTCAACATTGTACCATTCTGCTTTACTAAATACTAAAGTCAACATTACTTCAGTGAGAAAGCTGCTGCTAAGCAGGTAAAAACTGATCATGTTCAACCTCTTAGTTTAGCATGTTAACTTGCTAATGTCTACTTATTGATTATAAACCCAAATTACAGCTGAGGCTGATGGGAGTGCATCCACTTTGCAAGCTATTTACTCTTAAACAAAACTAATGGACAACATTAAATTTTGATTTGATGATGATTTTAGTAAGATACGGGTGATCACCAAAGAGATTACAATTTATAGAAAGGGGGACATTAATGTTTCATGGCAATTTATCCAATAGTTGTTGAGGTATTTCAAAACCACTGAGGAAACTCATGGTGGTGTTAAAGGAAAAGTCAAGAAATGTCTTCCAAACATTTGTGCAAATCCATTTAGTAGATATTGAGATTCCCCAAATTTTGGCTTGCTGGTGGTGCTGGAGTAGTAAGTAGGATTCATCCTCTTTGAACCATGAATGTCTGTACATAATTTCATGGCAATCCATCCAATAGTTGTTGAGATATTTCAGTCTGAACCCAAGTGGTGGACTGGCCGGCAGACCGATATAGAGCCATGCTGCTAGCATGCCTAAAAATACAAACACTGATTGCAGGTCTGTGACAGAAAGCAAACTCCGGTCTCCTGAATGAAACTCAAACACACTACAGGCCAACCCACCACTCCCACCTCCACACAACTTCCAGAGCGGGCACTGAATATTGGCACTGGAACTAAATTATGAGTTGCATAACCGTCCAATATGGACATAATTTCTCAGGGTACTGGGCTGAGCTAATAGAAACAAAGTTGAGTGTTGGAAGGAGACGAGATGTCTCCGAAATCCTTCACACAAGATTTCTTGGTGTTATCTTTATGTGCATGAACACACTTGTCAGGAAAACATATGTGGTTTTGTATTTTTGAATTATTGCCCAATATTGTCTCTCGCAGAACATACAGTAAAAAGCTATATTAATCAAGATATTGTAAAACTGTGTCTTCACTGTCATCTCCTGTCCACTCCTTCCCTTCCTCTACCTCTTCATCGAGTCATTTCCAGACACTTGACAGGGGATCCTGTCTTGGATCCCATCCGGTAATTCTATACCTACCGAGCAGCTTCCCACTCCGCTTCTGAAAGGGCATCATAGTCCGCTGCTCTATTTACAGGCCTGTGAGTGTGTGTGTTTTCCGGTGTCACAGCTCTGAAATAGCTCTGTCAAAGAGAGTCCAGGAGCCAGGGAGGCACCAGACTCAACTCTCACGCGGATGTCCACCTCAACGCTGAGGGACAGTCCCACAATCCACTATCACAGAGAATACAGGATGAGATTTCCATATGCTCAGAAGTAGGAGATGAGAGGAAGGAGGAGGGCTGAGACAGTAGGAGAGGAAGAGGAGATGGAAACTGAAGATGAAGGGAAGTGAAAGCAGGAATAAAATGCAAAAAGCTTTTGCTGTGTGGAGTCTTTGTGAGGTGGACAAGGAGAAGTCTCAGGCCTGCTTGAGACTCCTCTGGGGTTTGAGGCACAGATAAAAGGGGGGGTGTTAGAGGAAGTGAGTGTGTTTGTTGTTTGAAGATCTGTTTAGAAAGACAATTTGACACATCGTTGATACTGTGCTGCCCTTGGCATTTTAATAAAATACTGAATCTCACGGTTAGAGCCCAGAAGAGCCCCGACCAGCAAACTGACCCCTTGATCAAACCATTTAGTACCACCCACTGAACTCGGATCAGTTACTTGAGACCCCCACTAGGCCTCTTCAAGCCAGATAGGACTGTTATATTCCCTGGCAAACTGCTGCTTTACCCCTCAGTCCAAACTAAACACATTTCAAAAGGAGCAGCCTGCACACACACACACACACACATGCACATGTACATACACCGTCACACACCTCACACACACGCTTGTTTGTGTGCCTGGCTGTGGATCAGACGACCTCAGTGCTGCAGTACTAACACAAACCTTTGGAAAAAAACAGCATCCTGTGGGAGCGCTGAGTCGAGTCCATCCATCCACAGCAGTGTGATAACACTGGGACTGAACTCGCATATACACAAAAAGACACACAACATATTTGCACATAAACACACACACACACACACACATAAAGCTCGCAACTGGCTACCATACCCCCCAACTCTCATAAATACAGAGGGCCCCTGGGCTTTGATCATTCTTGGCCAACAAAAGACTGACTAATGACTTAACAACAGAAACATGCGTTAACGACTTTTTCTCACTCTTTTATAATGTTTGCCAGGTTCTGCTAGTCATTGTGCTGTTTAAAGGGGGAAACAAGACCAGCAGAGTCCTTCTGTAAGAAGCTTTCTGTCCACACAAGAGCATCTAGAAATACAGATCAACCTAGAGTACAGCAGTATAGATGCTGTCCATGTCTTATTCTTTAATACATTTTGAACTATGAGAGGAATGTTTGGGAACTGCGTTGTCTGTATTATGATCTCTGCTGTGAGACAGTCTTGGAAGGGAGCATCTGCCAGGTCAGTGACTCTGGTGAACGCCGAGGGATAAGAGAAGAGGCCTCGGGCTTGGTAGGGGAGTGTTTGCTCGTAAATGATCTGTGCGGAAGTAGGAGTTGTATTTGCAGGAATCTGTTGGTTTTAAGATAGATTAGTGTTTATGTGTCATCTTGGGTTCGTGTGTTCTTTTGTCTGGAATCATTTAGTTCTTGTTATCCAGCCTTACAAGTAATGAAGCCCGGTTTTGAATCTGCTGTTTTGTTTCATTTGTCATCGTCAAGACAATGAAAAAATGATATTAGAAAAAAATTGGTAAACATTCTACCTGCTAAACATCAGCATGTTAGGAATATTGTTATGAGCATGTTAGCTGATGTAGCATTTAACTCAAAGCGCTGTGGGTAAGTGCAACCTCACAGAGAAACAAGCTCCAAACTTGTCTGGCCTAGTCTGGTCTCAAATGTGATTTCTCAATGCTATGAACACCACAAACACAATTTCATTCATTTCTATTACATTGGCAAATCATATAGGAACTTGGCCAAATCAACATAAAATGATCTGCATGGCTCGAGACCATCTGAGGAAAGTGATAACCCTCAGATGGTAACATAAGTACTAAATCCTTTCAAACAAAATCATGATAAATAGCCAAAACATGAAAGGAAATAGAAGTCTCTGTGTGTGTGTGTGTGTGTGTGTGTGTGTGTGTGTGTGTGTGTGTGTGTGTGTGTTTCAGTTCTCTGTGATGGGGTGGTTGGGTGGAGGAGGGAAGCTACTGACTCTAGGGTCAGGAGTCTGACGTCACTGTCTGATGTTTGACAGACAGGATTTCCTGTCAGCAGGTTGTTTACCTGGTGCCCTGTGTGTCCGACAGGGGTGAAACCAGCACCAGACTGCTAGCAATGATCAATGATCACCCTGCACAGGCCACCTGGCTACTGTTTTCCCCTGCTCCAGAGCCACCAGTGTGGACCCAACGGATGATGCACTGTTTCCTGACTCTAAGCACCATCTGTACTGTCTGTGCTACTGTAATTTCCTTTATGCTGGTCAAGTTATTGTCCTATTTTCACTGTTCAGTAATGGTCTGGATGGTAAACACATAGACAGACATGTGCTCCTGCTGGGCAGAAGGAAAAGAGAAGAGAAAACTAGAAGAGGAACTCTCCTCTCTTTGCACCCCTCCATCAGCCCTGTGGTACCAGGAAAAGTTCAGACCTGTCACTCAGCATAGGCAGGGGTCCTCCATGCACAAAAACACGTTCATGCCCCCCCTTCTGCTCTCAAACCACACACACCTGGTTTAGCTTTGTGGGGTCGGAGGTGAGGCATAGATGGATCATTATCATAGGTCATACGTGAGGCAGGCGCAGAGAGAGGATGACCGATATTTCTCAGAAACACGCACAAGGGACCTCGCAGCAGTTATTTTAGGCTTCGGGTAAGGCCGATCTTTTGATTGACACTACTCATTTGGCCAAACCTCAGCATGTATTTATTACTTATCCTTTCCTATCATCAGCTGATAAGAGATCTCCCACTGTGGTGGAAAGCTGTTTCGTGGAAATGTTGTCGTACAGTACGTAAACCCCGTCCCCTCCCTGGTGACTAAACTGTTGGCTGCAAGTTTTTCCTGTTGGAGTGGGCAACAATGCCCTCAGTTGGCAATCCTTTTATGACATGTATAGTCAATTATAATGACACATGAATGCACACACCCATATGAGTTACCAAATGATATCTAATCATGTCTGTGCACAAGGCAGTAAGAGTCAGTGCTCATTGTTTTTTGGTTTTGGTTTGTTTTTGATTTGATTTTATTTGTTAAAAGTTTTTTGATTGATTAAAACATATTGTAGCTGCAGGACTGCTCTGTGTCTTTGTTAGAAAAGTCTGGCTGGGCCTTTTCCATTCCCCGATTACTGAGGGATGTTTCAGGTTACGCAGATCAGGCTCAGTGGATTAGTTCGTGTCAGTGTGACCTCATAAAGAAAGCACCATTTCACATTTCTGTGTTTATTTTGTTATGCAACTGCTATTGTTTTAGTCCGACTCCCTCTCTAGGCGCACACGTGTATGATTTTTTTTTTCTTCTGTGTATTATTACGAACGTAATTTAAGTTTACTCAGCAGGGTTGAGGGATCAATCCCTAGGTCTCTTCAAGTCATCAGTTCTTGTGTAAGAGCTAATGACAGCACCGCAGCACTCCATCACTGACTTGGCTCGCTCAGAGGATTGTCATTAGGGGAAGAAAGATTTTTTAAGATATTGTAGTGCTAATGATAAGTCTGTTTGCTTTGAATCACATGGGGCTACACACACTTTGCAACATATACACAGGTCAAAAACAAGCCCTGTTTTTAAATTATGCAGTCAGATGTACATACTACCTCCAGACCTGAAAACAGAAACAGCACTGTGGGAGGATCTGGATTCACTCACACGTACATCCACATCTGCTTCACGTAACTTTTATAATATATGTCTGAAATGTCTATATGTATACTATATATATTATAGATGGAACCGTTTTGTCAGCAGTTATGGGTCTCTCAGTCAGCTGGTGTTAATTATTAAATTCAGTTTGGAAATAGCCCTGAATTAAAACTGTGTTAAAAGGGTGTTCTGTTGGTTGGGGGGTTGCTATGTGAGCTTCAGGTTCTGGTGAAGCACGGGATGAAAAGCAGGTTTATAAGTAAGAGATCCACAGATTCACAGGCTTATCAGAAGCCAACAGATTGTAGTTTATAATACTATGAGACAGGATTTTACAACTCAGGGAATTTCTAACAATATCCATCATTTCCATTTTTGTTATGACGATAGCAACAGTAGAAATATGGCATTCACTTTACAAAGAAATTGGGTAAATTCGACAAACTTTGCTTATTTCAACCTGATAAATCTCACCTGTTCATGAGGTGTGCATTTGTGAGATTTCATTATCAGCTTAATCTAAATGCTGCCTGTTCCGATCCTGTTCTCTTAAACCACTTGATCATGCCACGAATCAGTTCATAGGAGTTGTTTTTGCATTAGAGCCCATTGTCTCTATTTTTATTTCTAAACATGTTACATAGAGAAAATTCAAAGTGTTGTAATGGAGTGAAAATCGCCCTTGAAGGAGATGAGCAACAGAAGGTAATGTAACAAGTAATATAACTAATTACTTCTGCTGTTTACTGTTACTTTTTCAATGATTAACAAGTGACAAGTGATTGATCATATTTTCGAGTAACTTGTGCGACGCTGTGAATATGACATACATCAGATAGTAAAACATACACACGCATGACCGTCGTGACACACTGACCCAGTAACCTTTGACCTCCAGCTGGATCCAGTGTCCGGTTCAAATTATTCGGACCTCATCTAGGGGTTTCCATCCAGCACTCATCCTGACCTCAGACCTCCATGTGGTAGAGGGTCTTATCTCATCTTTATAGGTTCTCTTCATTTTACATTTATCAGTCGCCTGCAGGCATTATTACATGACAGGATTATGTTACTGAGACTTCTACGGAGGAACAACAGTGTCTATTTATGCGTGTACCCACTGGGCGGATGGATACATGGGAGATGACCGTAAAGCAAATGAAAAGCAGATGTGAGCTTTGCATGACAGCAGGGGTTATCCATGCACATGTGCATACACACACATACAGAAAATCCTACTTACAACAGATACATCTTTCATGATTCACACTCATCTCAAAGCCTTCATCCTCCCTTCTTCTCACACTAGTGGATCCATGGAAATCTCCTGTCTATAAAATAGGCATGTGTGTGTGTGTGTGTGTGTGTGTGTGTGTGTGTGTGTGTGAGAGTGTGTAAAATGTGTGGCATTTTTGAGAATGGGCAAGCAGAGAAGAAAGATGGAGGCGATAGAGAAGTTCATTAGACCAAAACCAAAGTAAATCATAGTTTGGGGGGCGGGGGAATGTTAGGAATGGAAAAAGGGATGTAGAGAAACAGATGAGGAGGGAGGAGAATGTTGTGGGTGAGGAGGAGTAGAGCTAGCATCATTACAGGACACAGGTGTGTTTATATTACGAAGCAGTGTTTCTGTGCGATTAGCACACTTTGGCAAACTAGATCACCAACAAAGCCCTCCACATAACTCACAGTGCTAACCTGTGAGTGGCTGACACCTCCACTGGGATCTCGCTGTAGAGTCCAAGACTACAGCCCTGAGCTGTGTGTGTGTGTGTGTGTGTGTGTGTGTGTGTGTGTGTGTGTATGTGTGTGTGTGTGTGTGTGTGTGTGTGTGTGTGTGTGTGTGTGTGCATGTGTATGTGTGCTGACCTGGAGAGAAGAAGAAAAGATTATAGAACAACATATGAGATCATCCTGACTCTTCTGCTGACAAGTGTTTTATCACTCAACCTGAGGCCAACTACATACAAGCTCTGTGGAGGGAAGGTAACAGTTTGCTTTCCTCATTAATGTGACATAAGAATAGGGCCGTTAGATTTAACTGCCTCAGCATGTGGTGTAAAAGATAAGGTGTGAGACAGTGTGTGGGTGCAGGCTTGCATCTGAATGTGATTTTGTGTGTGTAGGTATGTAGGTAGGATGGTGTTGGTGTTTGTTAAGGGCCCATCTCTTGTGGTATTAAAATTCCAGGACATCATTATGAAGGGCAGCATCTGATTGCGATTATGATGCACACATTCTGACCTCAGGATTCCAGCACCACCTAGTTGATTAAGTATTTAGTGACTGCTATGCCGTACTTTACCTTTTTCTGAAACTTTAAACTTGTATTTGAAGGTTATATATACGTTTTAAAACATTAATATAGCAGCAAACAAGTTTTTGCTATGTAAAAATATAGTGGAGTGATGGCGCCCTGAGCAGAGAATGACGTTTCACACCCTCTGCCCATGTAGCTATACCAGCTTGTCTGTGCTTTGCTTACTAAGCCAGTCTGGCCATGCATCTTAGTGCATGTGAGTCCCTTCACCTACAGATGTTTTTCTCATCTACATCTATGAAATTATGGATTTATTTTGACCAAACCAGAGTTGCTCATTGAAACAGTGGAAAGACTAACAAAGTCGGATTTGTTTAGTTTTATTTGGTTTCTGTCCACTTTAAAAGAATTTTTGATGACAGGCAAGGTAAAATTTGCGTTTTCGTCTATGGAGCGTGGTGACGAGCGATGGCAATATAACGGCTGTTTCTGGTTAAACAAAGGGTCTGTTTCGGTAGGGATCCTTTTCATAATGTTGTCAGACACTTAGAATAACAATATGATTCTGCACTCATTGCAAAGAAACATCCAGAGCTGCAATCGTGGCCTACTTGCTTCATGTCAGTACATCTGATGTATAATAATCACTTAATGGCATACATACATCATTAAATCAATAATAGCATAATTGTATGTATGATCAATGACAATAAAGATACAGAAAAATAGAAATGCATGGCAAAAAATAGTCTATTGTCAATATTTTAGAGACTTTGATAAAATGCTGTGGTTTGCTTGTCAGTACAGAAAATGTAACTCACGGTACCCAATGACTTTAACAGGATATGCTAGTTTGGATTACACATCTGCAATGGCAAAAGCACTTGTCAGCCTCCAGCCTTGCAAATGATGATGAATGGAGATGAATGAAAAGGTTGCAGTGGCCTCAGTCACACAGTGGGAGGCAGAGAGAGCTGGGAGTACAGGTCGACTTCTCCAGCTGTAGTTTTTACCTAACATATTTCTTTAACCACAAAGTTACCTTTGAAGTACAGCAGGAAGCTCACAGAAAACATTCCCACTACTTGCAGAAAAACTAACAACAGAGGATTCTAGAGATCCCTGAGTTTGTTTACTGAAATTATTTTACCACAGAGAAATACTCCTACTGATAAAGTAATGTATCTGCTATAGAGAAAATTAACAAATCTTTGATTCATTTTGATAGACTGGTACCTGGTAGCTCACTTTTCTAGAGAGGTCTGCAGTGGGAAGGAACGGAAGGATGACTGGAGAAAAGAGGCAGCACAAGAGACCTGCCAGTGAACTCAGCATCCTGGGTAAAACTGTCAAGTCTTTTATTTTAACAACAGGAAAGCAACATGAGAGTGGGAGAGAGTTTGTCCCACAGAGAGAGAACAGTCAGCAGTTTGTGTTAAATATCAATGGAGAGTCTCTGTCCTTTCCTCTCCTCTCCCTCTCAGTACCCCTGAGGGAAGAGGATATGCTACATCTACACAGTACACACACCCGTTCTTCCAAAGCTGGAAAACATTTCAAATCAGAGTCAACTCTGAACTCACAGAATCATACACAAATGTTTTATTTTGGTGGTTTCATGCTCAGCAGTACAATTGGGTAAAATCTGGGTGACACATGTAACAGTCCTTCTGACACTTGTTACATCACATCACATCACATCACATCACATCACATCACATAAGAGTGACGAGTGATATGATTTCTCCTCCTGCCCACATTATTTTTTTTGCTAAATACATTTTTATCTAAGTTTTGTTTTTTACACCTGCTATGTATTACTCTGTGATTACTCTTACATTCATGTGAGGGTTCGGAAGCATCAGGGCTTCAATCAGCTGTGATCTACACACATTATAGTGCTAAGATGCAGCAAATTGTCTGGAGTTACAGTATTTTGCTCCGGGTTAATAAGTTAAAGCAGAAAAAGACACATCTATTATGCAGGATAAATTCAAGTGTCATGGATTCCATCTTCTAATAGTGTCTCATTCAAATTTGTCACAATTAAAGACTTCAGTGAAGGAATCCATATCCGTAACCAACATGGGTGAGACAGAAGATACAATATGACATGCTACATTCCTATCATACACAGTCTATTGATACAAACATTTCTGTATACCACTAGAACATACGGTATTTCCTCTCATACACAACCCGGTCTCTGTTGACAGTTATGTAATGAGCAGCTCGTTCTATAGGCAGGCCTAAACAGTAGCCGCTGTGTTATTCCTTTTGGGGTTACTCTAGGGTTGACTTTCATACCCAGAGAAGCACATTCACACTGCAGGATGTTTACGGTGTGCGTGTGTGTCTACTGTGCAGCAATTTATGTGTGAATATCCAGCTCACTTAGACGCCATTCACTACTTCCTAGTCATGTGATGCAGTGGTTATCCTGTCAGTGATAGAGCAGCATGATGAGGTCATTACTAGTGTTTTGGGTTTGCAGGAAGGAGAGAGTTAACCTGGCCTAAACCTGGGATAAACTGTACTCCTCAAATCACACATGAAATACAGCCGGCAGTCTCACGACGTAAACACACGCGCACACAAATGTTTTCACCCTGACGCTATTGTTCACACGTGCATGCAAACTCACACTCCTTTTGTCTGTCTCCTCACAAAACATTTTTACATAAAGGTGTACAAGCACACACTCAAATGTGCATCTACATGCTAATCCATCAGCCAGCTTCATCACAAACTCACACACGTATAGTCCTATGAGGCAGCAGGATATGGCCTCTCTAGGTCTAAAGCCTGTGCTGTTTTTCTTGGCAATGGACACAGCAAAGCCTGCTGGGAAAAATGCAGCAGCCCAGTGGTCAAACGGAGCTGGCCCTCAGTACCGAACACACAGAAATACACACAGGACACTTTTCAATCCATCTTCATCTCTGAAATGCAGAAACAGAATCGGTCACAGCGCTAATGTGCAGTTGAGTATGAAGAGGAAGGATACTGCACAAGGCCACACAAACTGTCCGGCCTGTGCGCCCTTGTCTGTTGGCAGAGGTTAATCCCAGGCCAGTTAGTATAACTCTGTTTGATAGAAGACTGCTTGATGGTAGGAAACATATGGACAGTGGGACAATAGACAGCGGTAAAAGACTCATAGAGAAACACAAAACTCTCCTCTGCTGCAGGGGAAAAGAGTGACCGCCTTCCTTGCTGTTCCTCTTTGTGTGTTTTACCCCCACTTCCTCTTGTGTCGCCTAAGTTTTAAGTGTTTGCCTAAGAGTAATTCTCTATACTGTATTATACCTTCTATTTTTTCCCTCCATCTTGTTTTTTTATTTTTCATTGTTGATCCTTTCTTCTATTTAATATTTTCAACATATTCAACTATTTCCTCTACCTGTCCCATCTTTCACTTTGCAGTGTTATTCTCTTAATAGCACCCCTGGTGTGCATGACACTGTATCTATGACTGAGGTTGTTTAAGTTTATCTGTGGATGCCAGATGTCTGAGAGCGTCAGAGCCTCAGTTTACTGTCAGGACCTTCTCTTCCCTGAGCAAACCACAGAATGTGTGTGTATTATGTTTCGCTTATTAGTGCTGCCAGACATGTGTGTGTATGTGTTATATTCTTAGGTTTGCAGTTGACCGTGGTTAACTGTGTTGATCCCTGAATGAGGCCTGCGTACATGTCTATGTGTGTATGTACTGTGAGATAAAGTGCTGTTGCAGTTGATATGTATAGGCTGTTATATTAGACTATCTTTAGTTTCTGACTCAGCCACACTGCAGCCCTTTGGATTTTTATCAGTAATACCATATTCTATATACAAGCAGCAAAGGTTCAGTCATTTATTATCTTAATATTTTAAATGTAAAGTGCAGTTTATTTTTAGTCATGGCTCTATGGATGGCATTTGTGAGTTGGTCTGGTTTTTTCACCACTTTAGTCTTGACTGAAATAACCAAACTATTGGATGGACTGTCCTGAAATTTGTGCAGACATTTATGGAGTCCCCTAGTACCACATTCAGGTCATTTCAATTCGTGTATTAGCTGCTCGCTGTGCATTATGTTTAAAGCTAATTAGCAAATGTTGCTAAATAAGCAATGTTATGAACATGGTAAACATTAAACCTCTTTAACACTAGAATGTTATATATTATATATAATTAGTTAATTAGTTAGAAACATTTGCTAAGTAGCTTTTATTATTTGTACACAGTAGTTTGTGTTTGCCTTGTCAAGCTTATGGTCTTGTTTATTTACTGTATGTATGCCTATTCTGTGTATGAACACTGAAGGCAACATAAAACTGGAGTCACATTCCCTGTATGTGTACCCATACCTGGCCAATAAAAGTGATTTTGATGCATTTCCAGTGTGAGCAAGTTAGCACACTGATGTTAGCATTTAGCTCAAAGCACCGCTGTCTAACTACAGCGTCACTGAGAAGCTAGCATGGCTGTGGATTTGTTTTAAAAACAAGGTGACAACTGACAAATGCAAATCTTAAACACGGAAGAAATTTCAATCACATAAACTGTTTAAATGAAAAATTGTTTTCATTATTTCATTATTTTATTGCTTATGGCAACTAAACAATTCTGCTATGTATTGTTACATGTCAAATACATGTTAAAAATACATTTGACATATTTCATAAAGTCTCTCTCTTCCTGTCAAAATGTTTTTGCTGATACATATCTAGGATTGATTTGATGCTCCCCCTATAAAACCTGCTGGTCTTCATTTAGACTTAAAGCTGCACTGATCAAAGCATTAAAAATGCATCAAATGATGTGAAATGCAAAATTAGTCTTATCAAGAGATGTCCTCGTAAACAGAATTAGCACCCAACTCTGAGGTTCCTCTCAGCTCTACAGAACGTTTTTTCTTCTTCTAGCTCATTGTTTCGGTTTTCAGGCCTAATATCATCACTTTCATTTCCAGCATGCACAGCAGACGGCTGTTTTCAGTAAACAAGTTCGGATAACTCCACAGCCTACTACTTACCAGCACCAAACAGCAGACACAGTTAACTGGTGGACAGTAAAGAATTAATTAATTAAGATCTATTGGCAGAATTGGAATATAATATGTATGCCATAAATGCCACTAAATCCTATACCTGGTGCTTTAAGCAGTTAAAGAGGCAGATATTTTACTCAGGAGTTGGTGGAGACCAAATAAGAAATAAAAGAGAGTGTGAATGAAGACAAATTAATGCTCAATGTTATACCCACTGAGTGCTGAAATAGGCAAACAAACCTTTTAAGGTGATAATATGTTAGATTGTTCTGCTGTAGCCAAGTGGCCAAAAAAATCTATTAATGCAGCTTGAAGGTAACTAGCACTAGCAGCACTACGGGTCGGAGTCGAATGTTGTGTCTGTAAAATCATTGTTTCCATCTCTCAAAACTCTGTGGTTGCAGTTCAAGTGGCTTGAATTTACTTTTCAACTCTCATTAAAATTCAGAACTTCAAATCGAGTTCCTCAGGTCATTTACTCCAGCCCAAACATCCTGTTTTGCAGCGACACATCAAAACATGGATTGAATGAATAAGACTAAGAATATCCCCAAAGTGACTATGGTTGTGCTATAATCAGTATTGCAGCCTCAGCTCTCTGGTGAATATTATCATCCTATAGTGTCCTCAAATGATCACATGATGCAACATAAAAAGTAGTAAGTAGCAACAGATGCATAATATAGTCTTCTATATAAGACCTGAGTGAGTGAATGAGTAAATTGAGATCCAGGCTATGTTCTCCTGTGTTCATCAAACCATTAGGAAGACATATGTAGGCCTACTTTTGAATAATAGTTTCTGCAGCAACCCTCTGTCAAACAATATATGTGTTAACAAGTGCTTGCTCTTAAAACAATGAAGTGATTAAAAGAAATGCAACAAGACATGAGAGTAGCTTCCATAATTCATAGTTCGCTTCCTCCTCTTTATCTGTCCATGGAGATCAGAAGCTTTACAGACAGCTCAGTGATTGACTTTTGAAGCACTGACTCCACTGGCAACAGGTTACTTGGCATCCAGAGTGCACACAGACCCTCAGCACAGACATATTCAGCCCAAGGAAGCCTTTGAAGTCCTCACTGTGGTTTGCAAATTGATGAAAACTTTAATGACAGCAATGAAGCCAGCAAAGAGCAAAACAAATGTGTGATTCATCTTCAAGGGCCCTGAAGTAATTGTTTCAAAATGCTTTGACTTTGAGTCAGTAAACTCAGGTTGAACAGCTATAGAAGAGGCAAGGTTGTTGTGGAACAAACAAACAAGAATGCTGCAAACATATGTCTTCTCCAGATACCTAAATAAGTCCAACAGCAATATGTAATGTTGCAGATGACAACATAGAGTTAATGCATCTTATACGTGTATGCATTTGTTTCGTGTTGTGCATCTATGTACCTTTAAATGTGTTGGTGTGTGATGTGATCAAGTGAGTGCAAGGCTGCAGAGTGTACGAAAGCTCTTTTAATGACTAACAGGCCAGTGTAGCTCGTGGCCATCGAGAAAATGTTTATTTTGATGGATAAGCCAAGAGCGGCCAGCTGGTTTGAGTTGGGAACAATACTGGAGATTCAGCCTGCATATGGTTTTGATTTAGCCCTCCCTCTTCCTCAGATTCTCAATGCCCTTTCTCCATCATCCCCCTTTCTCTCTCCACAGGCCACTATTGCCTGTATCTTAATTTCCTGGGAATCCTAGTATCCCTCTTATCCCTCACCTCACAATCACTCTCTTATTTTATTGTTTTTTGTTGGGTCACCCTCCTTTACTCCCCAGCAACCCCTGATGATTGGAGTTGATAAAGTAATAAATGACTATTAGAAGTGCATCATGTTTTATTGTTTAAGATTAATAGAACAGAAAAAGTTGGGTAATCCCTGAATTATTGGCCCCTCTACTCTATTGTACACTCTCTGGGAGAGCAGGGGTGCTTACTGGCCTCTGCAGTATATCAATCCTGATTGTATCTGTATGGGAGCTAATGATACAGGGAATAACAAAAATACAGATGCACTTATGAAGACTTTGGATTAATTTAGTAGAGAAGAATAGCTTGTATCTGCACAGGCTGCTGTGTTTGATTGTATGCAAACTGCAACAAGAGGGCATATGTCAGCCAGATGGGAACTGTGTCTGCATGCATGCATGGATGACCGTGTATGTGTGTATTTGCATCAGCCATACAATCCATCTTTTGCCACAGTACCGGTGACTGCTGGGTGCCTGGTCAGCTCAAACCTCTCCTGTTTCACCATGTAGGCTGTGGTAGAGCTCCTCTCACTCTGTGGTCTGTCTGTGGTCAGTGGCCTCCCCACACAGGATCTACTAAAGTGGGTGAGTTTTTTCCCCTGTTTCCTGTTTTAAACCTACATACACACAGGCACAAACATCTAAACACAAGCCCACATGTGGACATGGATGCATACACATCACATATGGGATGTGAAGAAATTTGGTGCTGTGGTGAGCCCATTAGTTTTCTGAAATGGCGTATATGAGACATTGTGGCAGTGCAGGGGCATTTCCATGGCAATGTGGCATTGTTATTAATGGAAGATTTACACCCTTCTTATTTTGTTTCTTATATTTTTAGACTCTAGCTAATGTCTGTCAGCCCATCACTTTGGTCCAGACTGAAATATCTGAGCATTATCTACATATTAAAGGCCATGAAACCTTGTACACACATTCGTGGTCCCCAGAGGATGAATGCTACTGACTGATCCCCTGACTTTTCTACTAGGTTGATATTTTTATAGTTTTAAGTGAGATCTCTCAAACATTATTAGATGGATTGCCATACATTTATCACACACCAGCCACAAATGAATTCTGAAGTGTTTCATTTGTGGTTGGAAAGGCTAAGGGGTTTCTATAACCAGGTGCACACTGGGATGTGGTTGAGCAAAATCAACAGTTGCTAGCTGCTAGCTGGAGAATAATTCGAGGTCTGACCTGGACGATGTATGTTGGACCTCCTTCCTGTGTTTACTGCCTTACTCCTAAACAATGAGGACCAACGTCCTCACATGACTTGACACATTTTGGTTGTCATAATTGTCAGTGTCATAATTCCATCATGTTGTGTAATTATGTCATCTTATTGTGCCTTCTTCTTCTGGTCCACCAACTGCTCAACTCAATGAACCATCTCCTTATAATTGCAGAACGTAGAGGATGGAAACAAGCACTAATTTCGATTTTCTTTTGCCGATTTACTCAAAATTCAGTTAAAATTTGCAATAACTTTGGGTGGAAACAGCTTATGAGTTGCCAGCTGCTGCCAAAGACGAGCTTCACCAGGAGTCCATAACATTTGTGGGGGGTCACGGTCTGCCCTTTATAGGGCCCCACCTCATTTTGTGGAAGCTCTTCAACCCACCTGCAGGAGACACTACTGCAACAAGGACGGCAACCTTGGCAGGCCAGTTACAGTGCTTCTGCCCATAACCCGGTGGGATCCATAATTGCATAACAGTGAGTTTTGACATCAAAGTTTGTGCTGACTGATACTTTTTGACATTTACATTTTGAGCATAAAGAGCTCTGGCAAGTGTGCACTGTAATCTTCAACACAATGATGTGTGTGTGTGTGTGTGTGTGTGTGTGTGTGTGTGTGTGTGTGTGTGTGTGTGTGTGTGTGTGTGAGAGCTGAAGGTTCGGCTCAACTGTACCATTACCTTAGGGATTAGAGAATTAGGTTTCATTGGAGCCATATTTGTGTCCTGAAATGATTGTTTGAATGTTTTGAATTAAATTACATTTTGGGTCACAGTCATGATAGAGTGAAGTCAGACAAACAGGCCTTGGGTCACACACACACACACACACACACACACACACACACACACACACACACACACACACACACACACACACACACACACACACACACACAACATAAAGTGTAGAAAAATAAAAGTATGTCATGTTGCTCAATCTGTGTTGAATTAGGTGAGCGTTGATTACTGAATCAAGAGTCCAAATGAGAGTGAGAGAGAGTGAGTTTAGAGAAGGAAGAAAGGGGGAGGGAGAGGGGTGAGTGCACCTCTGGTTAAGGTGGTGGTCTATTTCGTGAGAACTTATTATTTAACAGTAAAAATACACCATCAACCCCTCCAGTATTTATTTATGTTCTTGGCTTTGTCTTGAAATCTTTGCTGAGCCAACTTTTGTCCCAACAAAGATAACACCTACACACACACACGTACACACACCTACACACACACACACACACACACACTCAGAGACACACACGCACACAGATTCTTTCTTTGAACATATGACTAAGTCTATTAATAATCAATCAGATGGCAGTTTGATTCAGTCTCTCTCGGTGTACAAACAAACAAGAGTTTGATGCTGATTGAATCCAGATTCCATGTGGATTTTATTTCTCTGACAAATATCTTCCAATAATGTTTCCCATTCTGTGGCTTTCATTACAATACTGAGCAAGATATCAAAGTGCAGTAGAATAAAACAGAACATCTGTAAAGCATACACCACTCTCCATAACATACATGTTGATTATGAACACTGAGGATTGCTCCATCAAATAGATTTTATCTTTTTAATTTCACGGTTGAAACATCATCATGGATCTCTGAATAGACATAATTAAATCAATTTAAACAGTATGTTAATCATTCCCTCATTCGATATAATACAACTGCTGAGCTATTTATGTGTGTGTGTGTGTTTGTCTGTGTCATGAGTGCTAATGTGTTTATGTGTTAGCTGAGGCACGAGTGTTCAATTAAGCTACTTTGTGGTTTACCTATAAAATGAGTGCTCCATGCTTGGCCTCTATATGGAGATCACACACGATGTAGGCAGCAGTAAAATCCCAGCTGAATTAATTCTACTGGTATTGTTTCCAATGTAAATTCTCTCCTTCCCGAAATTGTTCACATTTACTATTTAATCCCCTGTTTTTCCTCCTGTCTGCTTGTATTTTAGTGTGTTTTTTTTCAATGTGTATATAAACATGCACTTTCTGTTTTGTTTGTGTGCTCCTTACAAGCTTGATGGAAAATTGTTGCAGAGTGAATAAAATACCAGAAATGACGGCTCTGAAAGTTTGACATTTTGGGAAAAACACTTATTTTGCTTTCTTGCAGAGAGTTAGATGAGAAGATCAAAACCACTCTGATGTCTGTGTGACTGACTGACAGTAATAACCACGGGTTGTTTTTTACATTTTCGTTCAGATTTTCAAAAAAAGACATATAAGATGTTAATTTGTGAGCTTTAGAGGTACTGGTAGTTGGATTTTGTTTGTAGGTGGATTTTTGTTACCCTGGACGGAACCAGGTTTCCCCCTGTTTTCAGTCTTTGCCCTAAGCTAAGCTAACCAGTTTCTAAAGAGAAAACACTGCACTGGCACCTGTAGGGGAAGTTAAGCATGATACTGTGTGTTTTGTGTTAGTTTCAAATCCTGCAGTCAGCACTGTTGAAGATCTTTTTTTTATTATTGAAGAAATTATTTGTAGACTTTCATTCATGCACACATAATGAAAAAGCAAGATCGCCAAAGTTAGATAATCCATCACATTATAAACATGACGCTTTTGTTCAGTTTGCCAAAGTTTCTGTTTAATTGTTTCACCATCCTCAAGTTTTGTTTTTATTGCACATGTTATTCTCCGTTTGCTGTCAATCACCAGGCAGCCACAGGAATAAGCTCCCAACTGTGTTGCATTATACTTTTATGGTTTCTGTGTTACCTAGAGCGAGCTAGGTTTTGATTTCAAGCTAAATTTGACATTGTATTGAATTTAATGTAGAAGCTATTTTAATGGCCTAAAGAACATGTAAATTGGGAAGAAATATGTTTAATTGGGGACACAGATAAATCTTTTTAACACTGTGGCCTCCACCTCATCAGAAATCTTCAAGCCATTGCTCTGCTTTCAAAAGTTTCGTGGATCATTCACTCTCTGTCTGACCCTCTCTGTTTTGTTCTGCACTCATCACTTTTGCCCCTTTGTCTCTGCCAGGTGGACTGGGAAAGTTGGGCTGAACTGTAACAGGACAGAACGTTCCTGATAGTCCTGCCAGCTCCCGTACAGGCCTCACACCTCTCAGTGGGGATGCAGTTTTGTGATTTGTGATCCAGAGTGTCCTTTCTTTACTGTATGTATGTGTGCATATAAGTCATATTTTTTCCATTACTGAGTTGCAATACTTGTGATCTCGGCACGAGTGCACTGTTGCACATTCCTAACCTGGCTAAAGCTGCTTTCCAGAAACGCTGCCCAAGTCCTTCCTGGCCTTTTCTTCAGCCTGTATAAATCAGTGGGTGGGGTTTATTGCTTCAGGGCAAGTATATTCAGGTGCCAGTGGTCAATCATAGTAACATATACTAAACTGAAAACTTAAGTACATTACAGTGTTTATTTAAATGCTCAGGAATTCATGATATTGTCATTTGGGCCTTACACAGTAATAAGGACAAATTCAAAGTTGAAAATGTTGTACTGCTTTTTCACCCAGATCAAGTAGCTTTCCTGGAAACAAGGATAAAGTAATGATAACCTAACCAAAACGCTTCATTAATATTACAGCTATTTGTTGTGGGCGGCAACGTTTATACGTGAATGGAAAAAGAAATCCCACTAAAGGGTAAAACCTAATAAAACAAGTCAACAAGGGAAGCCGAATCCAGAGGGAATTAAAAATAAGGACCATATTTTGCCCTTGAGGTTGGGTAAGAAACCTGAGCATTGAGTACAAACTCCTAATCTGTCAGTTTGGTAAATGTTCAAGGTTAAATCAAATTTAGTGCCTTTGCTGGGGTCTGGATGAAGGGGCTTTGCTGGGGGCCACCATAGTGTTAGTTTCATGTTGAGAAAGTTACATTTGGAGCGTTTCTTCTCTCTGTGTTGCCTCGAAGCTGAAAAAAAATATGACCCTTACGCTGCTATTTGTTAGTTGTTTTTTGTAATATAGGAGATAAACCTTGCTGAGTATCTGCCATTTATGATCAGCATAAACATTTATCACAAAAGAATCACTGTCTCTTGCTTTTTCTGCCCACCAGTCCCTCCTAAACACTGATGTTTGGACAGGTCAGTTTCAGATGAAGTTGTTTCAAATCTGTTGTGGGATCAGTGAAGAAACAATGGATCTGAGCTCAGAGTCTTGGGGCTCAGAACAGTCGTAACCCAGTGATGAAAAATACTTCTGTTGAGAGGTAAAGTAGGGAGGCAGTGAAACATTACAGCTATGGGACACCAAACCCCCTTGAAGCACAAGAAAGCTGCAGAAAGAGAATGAGGGTGGAAAGAGACTAAGACAAAGCTGTTGCAGTGTATTTGAGGAATGATCATCTTAATCTTAATTAAAAGCAACGTCATAGAACTTGATTGCAAGAGTATTTGTACACACAGTTATGTTGTTGTTGTTGCAGTAGTTTGTGTGGGGTTAATATTTTCTTCTTTTGGTGTCTGCGTCATGCCAGCAGTTTCTGTAGCTTCAGGCTGCATGACTGATCAAAGCCCGCTCCACAGTGATCACACTGGAAACAGTCCCATTCTCAGTCTCCCATGAATCACATAAGACTGCAGGGGACAATAATGTAACTCATGTGTAAATATTAAAAAAAAAAAAAAAAAACAATTAAAAAATGGCAGAAAGGATGAAATTGAAGACATTTTATAATTGTTTAAGGGGTAATGGGGTGCTATTATGTACCTGACTATTTAAGTAAATGCATTGTGCAGCGTGGCGTGTTGTCATTTTTTTCAGAATTCCATGCAAGAGCATAGCTTTGTTTTTAAGACTGAATGGTAATCTAATTTAAATAAAGCACACTTGGAAAGGGAATAATTAGAAAGAAAACATAAAGTTTAAACATTGTAAATGTATAACAGACAACAACACACAATCTAACTGTGTTTCCACAGAAGAATAGTGTGAGCACAACAAAAAAGCAATGCAATAATCCCACCCACATGCTAGGACAGAGCTCATTTCTGCGTAAACTAAAGCAGATCTTTCCCTGCTTACTGTACTTCAGATGTTGTCAGCTCTAATCAGCTCCACCTTCCATCTTGCAGATTGCTCTGCTTAGTCTTGGCTGGTACTGTAACTGTGCCAGGTTTGAACCATCACATGACTTGTCTGTCTTTCCCATCTTTCTCAACTTCTTGGCCCAGAGAGGACCTGCAGCCGAACCATGTTTCTTAAACTTCTATGATTTGAGCCACATTGCACCTTTCACCTCTTTACTCTCTGCTGGAATTAGATCACCCCTACAAAAAGAAAGCTCCCCAAGCCAGCAGACTTTTATCACACACATTTATACTTCCTCCCTGACGGACCAACTCTGGCTTCACACATGACGCTCACAATAACCCTTTCAAAACTCATTAATTCTCTTTTCTTTATCGCCTTCTCCTGCTCTCTATTGACCTCCTGCTTTTTTCACTTTTTGTGATCAACAAAGAGAAAGCTCTCCTGGGGAAATAAAACAAAGCTTATAAACCTGTTGAACTTATATTAAGCAAGTGCTCCTTACACCCAGTGGGACCGTACAAATGTACATGCAAGACTTCAGAGCCATGTACACACTTGCACTTCACTATCCTATAAAAGACACATTGCGTAAGAGGAACACTTTATTTAGCTACTAAAGTGTCTGGGATTTTTCTTTTAATGTCATTATTTAAGAGAGAAAGAAAGATAGAAAAATATGAATTAATCTTTGCACACTTTTATCACATATCAGAAGACAGGTGCATCTAAAACATTATGTAACATTTATACAAAGAAAAATTATCCATTATCCAAAGCTTACAAAGATATAGTCTTACATTTGATATGTTTTTGACACAGTTTGAAGGAAAGTCAACAACCAAATAACCAAATTGACAGCAAATATGTCAAATTGACAGCAAGAAAAACTTTCTCATGAAATAATTTGAGTATTTGAGCCTACTTCCTAAAATTAAAATAACCCAACAACTCAGGCTCAATTAAACAGCTAGATCCCCGTTAGTCTGCTTCTGCTGCTGTGGGAAAAGGGATGTGAGGCAATGATCCATGGTCTGTGTATAACTGTGTGAGTGTGTGTGTCTATTAATGTGTATGTGTGTTAGGGACAGACAGAGAGAGAGAGAGAGAGAGAGAGAGTTGTGACTAAAGTGGGTGACAAACACTCATTTTCCGCCCTGATAGCCAGAGCAGTGGGAACTTCCTGTGGGCAGCACACTCACAGAGCGGCTAAAGCCCCGCGCCAGCCGTCACACAAGGCCACTTAGCAGCAGTGTAACATACAACAAAGTCTCCCATCAACAACTTTGCACTTACGTAACACTTGACTCATTTAAATACAATACAATACTGTATAGATATGATATATCAGTATGAAAGATTCATCTTCTGATTCAAGTACATCAACAGTGATCCATTGGCCAATAAAGCTTTTCAAGATAACACTGAACAGAGCAGGAATTTAACATATGGTAAAACTTAAGTCTTTTAGGCCCTATACTGCAGCCCACTATGTTTTGCCTGGCATACTATAGCCAGATCATTCAGGTCAAGCTGTTAATATGTGTTTAAAGGTCCAGTGTTTAACATTTAGAAGGATCCATTTGCAGAAATTGAATATTCATAGGTATATTTTCATTAGTTTAATCACCTGAAAATAAGAATTTTTGTTGTTTTTGTAAGAATTTGTCGTTTATATCTACAGATGTCGCCGGTCGCCTTCCATGGAGGCCACCATGTTTCTACAGTAGCACAGAATGGATAATGCAAACACTGGCGCTACATGGGGTCACCGTTTCTTCTTTTGCGCTTGAATGGGGAGGGTGAAAATGCCACTAAACCTTACACATGGGTCCTTTAAAGGTAGCAAAACACTGGCGCTACATGGGGCCACCGTTTCTTCTTTTGCGCTTGAATGGGGAGGGTGAAAATGCCACTAAACCTTACACACAGGTCCTTAAAGGTAGCAAAAAAAATGCATTTAAAAATGCATCAGGAAAGTTGCCTTTTATTTGTCCCATAATCTTGAAATATATTTCACATTGGAATCAAATGAATTGAATGAAATTCAACTAGATAGATACCTGCTCCCAAAAAGCCATGCTGTAGACTTGAGATTTAACTTGAGACTTCAAGAGAAGTCAAAAAGTCTCATGTTTTGACATGGTATTTTTTAAGACTGTGATAGGCAGGCCTCTTCTCTAATTACTGTATTAGGCCAGGAGGCAGTAGCTCAGGGCAGCAGTAGCCTTGGCTTAGGAACCAGAGGGTCGCAGGTTCAAATCCCACCAGTTTGGATTGGTAGTTGGAGAGTTGGCCAGTTTCACCTCCTGTGCACTGCTGAGGAGCCCCTGAGCAAGGCAACCTAACCCCAAGAAACTGCTTGAGGGCACAGCTAACTCCACCATCTCTCTCCCGGTTGCATGTCCACAAGTGCGTGAAGTGTGTATTTCACCCCCAATAGGGGATTAATAAAGTATATATCTTCTACATTGAAAGGACTTGGTCCCGTCTATGTACAAGGGGCACTTCACTGATTTTACCCATCAAGATCAGTTTACTCGTCATACTTGACTCAGCATGTGAAGGATATCGCTCCTGCACCAATATAGACCACCATGAAAGTGCAATGTTATTAATGTTAATACACCTTTGAAAAGAAAATGTGGTATCAATTAAATGGTCAGCATTCTGAGAAGTGAAACACCTATCTTGAATTACTATTTGCTCATACAAACTTGTTTGACTCAGACTTTGACGAATCTTCTGAGACTAGATTAAGACAGAACTGCTAACAACAGCATGAAAAACATCTCTTAGTGAGAAAGGCATGATGACAAAGTTAACCAGAGCCTCTTGAGCCTCTAAAAGAAAGAAGGTGAAAGGGGCCAAGGTTACCAAATTATGTGTAATTCCCAAAATACATGTCTGACTAAATTGCTGTGGACAGTGTTTTGTAAGCTTGACTTGAGTGAGAGACTGTAAGAGCACTTGGTGCCATTATATCATGAGCTGTCAGAGTGTGTCGGGGTGGTGGGCAGTGATGCCATTCTGGGTGTAGACAGGCTGGTTGAGAAAGGAGGGTAATCAGACCCTGCTGCGTCAAACTGGGATCACTGTGTCGAAAGAGCTAAGAATAAATAAATAAATAAATATCAAAAACTGGCTGACATGAGCTATGCTATCACAGAAACAAACACACACACACTTTATTGCAAAGCCACGCTCTGTTCCAGTTCCATGAGAGTGAATCAGGATAAATCAAAGTCAACTTGTGATGATGACCAGCTTCCATGTCATCCCATGTAAGGACTCAGTGTTGGCTTTGTGATATTCCCCATAGACCCTCACAGAGTTGACATTCCAGCCCTGTGTTTAGGTGACATCACACACCAATCATGTTGTTGTGAATCCATAGAAACAATGTGGGAACACAGTAAGGTATGGGAAAACTCTCCAGCATGACAGCAAACTTCACAGGAATTACTTGTGCTAAAGGACCAGTGTGTAGGATTTAGTGGCATCTAGCAGTGTAGTTGCTAATTGGGCCCCCCTCACCTCAGGGTTAATTGCAGGGGGTTGTGTGCAGGACTGTTTATTGGGTGGTGAATTCCTATAGTTGTGAATTAGGGAGCTTTAGAGATGCTGGTTGGCTTGCTGTTTCCCCTTGTTCCCAGTCTTTATGCTAAGCTAAGCTAACAACTACTGGCTGATATTCCTCCTGCAGACAGGAGAGAGGTTTATCTTCTCATCTAACCCTTGGAAAGAAATTAAATAAGTGTATTTCCCAAAATGTCAAACTATTTCTTTCATGCGCAGCTAAGATGTCTTTTGATTGGTTTATTAATTTCCCCATGCTTGAACTGGCTCTCTGCATTGGCTGGATAGTAAAGGGACAAACAAACTCCCACACATTTAGGCGTCTTTCGTAACATTTATGAACATGTGACACAATGACAATGTGCTTTTTGCTGCATGCAGTTTTTGCTCCAGTTATTATTTATATACACAAAGTATTTTCTTCCATGGATTTCAGCCATCCAGGCCGGCTGCTGAATCACCAGTTGTTCCTCTGGTCCCAGATTCTCCACTCCTCCAGCTGTCTCAGGAGAGCTCACAGCCTTATATATTATACCTGCATCTATATGACTGCGCTGGGAGCCATGTTCCCTTCCAAAACGCACAGACAGTCAGACGCTTTTCTGTCAGACTGGGCTCTGGCTCTGTGCTCTGCACCACTGGGACCAAAGTCTGTATTTCTGTGTGTGTGTGTGTGTGTGTGTGTGTGTGTGTGTGTGTGTGTGTGTGTCCATTCATTGTCATTTAGGTCAAAGTTTGCCACATTCTTTCCATCATCTTTGGTGCACATCCACACATGTACGCACACACACACAAACATAAAGTCAGAGAAATGTGTGTTTGAGGGGGGTGAGTTTGGAGAAGCATACAGGGACATGGTAAGTCCATCATACGTGTCTTTAAAAGCGGCAGCACGTTAGTTTGTGTTCCTTGATATAAAATTTACACACACACACACACACACACACACACACACACACACACACACACACACACAGAGTTTCAAACCAGCCCAAAAATGGGAAATAGTTTTTGTTGTGGAGAGAGTTGCAGGTATTTTCCACTCCAGCTCCAGACAGATCCAGCTCTGTCTCTTGGATGGCCTGATAAAAGCACTGTGACCCAGTTAGAAATAACTGATGGTCTCCGCTGCAGTCCCTGACTCCATGCCTACTATACATGTGTGTTCACGGTAGCTGCGAATTCTTTGGATGCCCATAATTATTCTGGCAAGTATCCGCTGTCTGGCTCAAACTAAATGCAGTTAGCAATTTGGTAATCAAACCACCAGCTACTCTCAATGAGAAGACCACCTGCTACTGGTTAAACTTGGCTGGTCTTTTTCTTGCCAAACATGACCAGAACACACTCGTGTTTGGCTCAGTCACATTTTGGAACAACTTGAAAAAGCATTGTAGCCACCTACAAAGAAAATCACTGATATTCTTCTATTTTAACAGAACTTGAACAGATCAAGTGACAGACTGCTGGTGTCACGTATCCTGGCCCAACACCCCCCCAAATAAAGCCATGTGCTATATTGAAATCAACATTGCATATAAAGTGTTAATTAGTGAGCTTTAGAGGTGCTGGTAGGTGGATTTTGACCTTTGGACAGAGCTGGGCTAGATTTTAAAAGTCTTTAAGCTAAACTAAGCTAGCTTCATATTTATGGTATGGATAGAAGAGTGGTTTGAATCTTCTTGTTTACCTCTTGGCAAGAAAGCTTATTTCCCAAAATGTCAAACTATTGCTTTAACATTTCTCCTTTCAGGACAATAATGGTGTTCCTGGAGGAATAGTCTCTTTCTGACCAATACCCTCACAATAAATAACACTAAAAAGCCCCTATAAAAGCCCCTTCTGAAATGTCTCTCCTTGTTGCTTCATTGATTTGGTCAAAACTTTTTTTTTGTATTTTTTCTCCCACAATGCCGAAAAAAGTAAAAAAAAATAAAAAAAATATTCACAGAAAAACAAACCCCTGCTTTGCTGTCTCCTGCTTTTTTCCCAATACGTCTCAGTGGAGTCTGCCCTTGAAATCACATCTAACTTTCACATTTACACTCTGAACATTTGGCTCAAGGCAGGTTAACACTGAACATATTTTCCCCACACAGGCTTGATCAGCACATGCCATCCTCTGTTACTTTCACTCAATTCCTGTACTGTTCTCCAAGTTGGAAGTGTGTTTGGATGTAAAGTTGGTGCAAGGAGAGTAAACTGCACTATTGGCTTGAATCTACAATTTCTGGATGTCTGAGGTCTGAGCCAGGGCCATCCTCTGACCAATATATACTGGAGCTGTGTTAATTTGCCAAATGTCATTGCCTTAATGAATACTCCACATAAGCACCCTTAATTAGCCAATTGTGCCTGAATCTAAAATTAACACACTTACATACATGAACACACACAAAATAACTTGGCGTCCCTAAGGATAAATACCTATCTAGTAATCCACTAGTCACTCCAAACAATTTAGACAAGAATACCAGCTCTGTTTTGAAAGCAGCTTACTTAATGTCCAGTGCTAAAGAGGAGAGAGCTATACAAAATCATAACTCATGACCACCCCGGTCACAGAGTCACAGAGGAGCAGTTATATGCCGGCTTAGACATACCTTAGGAAATGTGATTTAGAGTTATTAGTTAATGTGTATCATGGGACGCGCCAAAATGTGCTATGAATGTGCTATGCTGTGAGTCAAGCGTGGTTAAATGTAGAAAAATCACATGAAGCAGGGTGTCATGGCTTTTCAGGGGGAGTTAGGGAAAATCCAAGTTGTTCCCCTTGTGTCTTTTTCTCTTCTCCTCCCTCCTTCCCTTCTTTTTTTCTTTCAGCATCCACAGCTCAGAGTTGCAGCCTGGCAAAATATTTTCAAAGGAGTCAGATGTGAGTTTTTAATCAGTGTGTGTGTGTTACACTTCACAGTTCCCACCTGCGGGCCCAGGAACACTTTGTCGTCCGAGTTACTGTAATGTGCCTTTTCCTAGCAGGCTGCAGAGGAGTGAAGTCATTACATGAGGCTGGTGGTCATTGTGTGGAGTCAGGCCCTTAGAGGAAATATCAGCACCCCCGTCTCTCTCACACACATATATTGCACGTAGAAACCTTTGAAGAAATGCCTGTACAAGCCCTGCAGAGGAAAGTCTCACATCTTTATGACCTTTGAAGATTACAGTTGGAGGTTTGGTTGGTCAGCTGTGTGTGTGTGTGTGTGTGTGTGTGTGTGTGTGTGTGTGTGTGTGTGTGTGTAAGTGTGTGAGGGAGAGAAAGAATTGTTGGAGGATAAACACAGGAGGGGAGATAAAGCTTCAGGGTGTAAGGGAAACCACTTACTCAGCAGTCTTCCAAACTTCAATCCCACACTCTCATCTTGACCCTCCGTTATGAGTGATGTCCAGGAAGGAGCATTAGACATGGGCTGACTGGCACTTGTGTGTATACTAAACACACACACACACACACACACACACACACACACACACACACACACACACACACACATACGCACACTCACTCACACACTGAGACACAGAGATTCACAGGTTTGGCTAATGGGAATGATAACAATCCTCAAGTCCAGAATGAGAAAGCAGACTTTTCTCTCCGGCGATGAGTTGCATAATGGCCTCAATAACCTGGCGTCTCTAGAACGTCCAGTCCACTCGAGAAATGGAGCAGGACCAGGACTCATAAAAACATCTCTTAGGTATGATGTGGCACTTTAGAAATATTTTTCCATCTCCTCTGCTTGCTTCATTCTTCTCACAAAGCTCCTATTTGTACCACCGCATCAGAGAGTGATCACTGCATTCCCGCTGTTTTGGGCCCCAAACAATCCACACATTATTGAGCCATTAGCCACTGACCTCTGGCTTTATGGGCAGCCTGGACCTCTGATAGGCCAGATAAAAGCTTAGAGGATGAGAGTAGAGAGATAGCACAGTAGGAGCTTTGTGAGATAAAAAGCAGCGTCCAATTAAAAATCTGTTGAGAATCTTGGCTGTCGTCCCTCCCTGAGGGCCTCTGGAAGTGTGCCAAATCAGTGCCATCCTGCACTAAGAGATAGCCTGTTTGACTGTGTAGTATTTAGGAGTTTGGAGGCTGAGCTGCCAGATTTGTTTGGTGTCTATCACAGACAAAACTCATTTTCTTCTTGCCAACTATGAAAATGAGTCCCTTAATTTGCCAGTTTACAAGTGTTGACAACAACAAAATGTCAAAAAAGTGAGTGTGCTTCTTACATAACTCTTAATTAAATCTTTTGATGTCTGATTATTCACCCTTACAGTTATTTCAGCCCTTGAGGGAATACACCAACTTGCCATTCGTTATCCATGTGTCTATGGAACCACACAGATACAAAATAAAGCTTTTATGCCACGTGTTTGCTGATACGTGCTTCATTTTGAGTCTGGCAGAACTACTTTTAAGAAAACTTCCCTTCCTGACAGTCTCAGATGGGTGAAAGGGCATTCAGGTCATAGGTGAAAGGTGATGAGGTCACAACCTCTGCTATGGGAACCATTGTCATGGGAACTGCAGAAGCCCAGAAGCTGAATGACTTCCTGTCTGCTTGTGAGTCTGTCTTAAGACAGGAGAGACATGATTTTTTTTTTATTTTCTCTATTCTGAGTCAGGAGTTGGATCAACTAATCAGCTTGCATGATGCTTTGTTAAGATTTAAGATGTGTGTGCATTCTGTGTAGACCCAATGTTTATGCTACCTTTGTAGAACCATAATTCAAGCCTAAAAGCAACAAGAAGGCCTAAACAGGAGCTCAACCTATCATCTATCACTCTCATAGACTCACATTACTAACGACCAATGAATCCATAAATCTCCAGCAAGGTTTACTTATAAATGAGTTTTGTGGTTTTCCAGAGACCAACGTCAGTGCATTATCTGGATTGAAGTGACTGAAGATTTTGTGCCTCTTGAAGTGGCCCTCTGCTTCAGCTCAGTGTTTCTGCAGGAAGCCACGTCCAGCCTTTGCTTGGATACTTGAGAAGCAGATTGAGAATGAAACTTTCCAGAACTGATGGGACATTGGACTGCATTCCTGCATAAGTAAGTCCTGCTGCTCTGTTTACTTGTTTTGTCTAAAATCGACCAAAGTTAAAACTCTATTTTTCTTCCTGTACCCCGAGAAAATATTGTGTGTGTTTCTGTGTGTCAACGTGTGCGTTTGTGTGTGTGTGTGTTCACATGTTTGTATATGTGTGCGGTATGCTCCTGTCATCACGTCAGGGAGAGTTGCATGCTTCTCTCCTGCTTTGTCAGCATTTACTTCCCACTGGAGGGAATACAAGTGAAAAGCTGTCAAGGTGCTGATTCAGAATCGTTGGGCCTATCGGCACAGTCATGATTTCTCACTCTCTCCATCAATGTTTCTCATTATTATTTCACAGGATTGGGGGGTTGTCAAAGGACAGTTCATGGAGTTAGCAATGGTGATACATTTGCTTTAAAGGAGCCTAAAAGTCGGGATTAGTGGTTGGATGTGCAAGTCGCAGTGCTAAATGCATTAACACAACCAGTTCCAGTTCTTGTTCAAATAAACTGCAGATGTACCGCACTGCAAAAACTACAACTTGCACTTAAGAGCTGATTTAGCTGCAGCATTGAGTAATGCTGACAATGAGCAGAACACCATCCAGTCATCACATACTAACTGAACATACAGTAAGCAAGCATTTGAGTTCCCCTGCTTTGATTTGGTTTATATATTCTGTGTTTTTGTGTTGGAAATTGAAGGGAATATTTGTTTTCATAGTGTGAGTCAGAGGGAAAAAAACATAACCAAACACAAAACCTCTGCGAGGAAGTCTTAGGACGCAAATGAGACATTCCAGCGTAGGTTGTTTAATTGTACATTCTCATTTCCCTGCACTGCCGTTGCCAAATGTCCTGAGTTGATGTTTGGCAACAACAATGATGGATTTCCCTGACCAATGGCTGGTGTTGTTACTCCACAAATGTGTTTAGAAAGTAGAGTCATTGTGAAACTGGGAGAAATTCTGAACATAGTGTTGTCACAAAAATACTAAAAAAAAACAGGCTGAGCTAAATCAAACTATAGTGGCGGCCTGTTTATAACATTTCTGCACTCCATGAGGGCTGAACAGGACCTCTTGTGGTAAATTTGAATGTTCCCACACCAAAATTATGCATTTCATTATATTATATCTATTATATTATATTAGGAACATGCCATTACCATGTATAAAGCTTTGTAAATGGCAGAGTTGGCTGTTGGGGTTACATTGGTTAAAATGTAGAAAGATATAATTCTCCACAGTGATTAATACTAAGTGTGACACACATGTCAATGCTATAGCTAAATATACATGCATGTGTGGTTCTGTGCATGCATTACTTTTCTCTTGGTCAGTGTCACCCGACATGAACCTCTCTGATTTAAATATGATCAGTCAGCTTAAGTATGTTTCAGATGTGCCTGTATATTGTTCCTATTTGTCACGTTTATTACTTTACCGCATTTCATGTGGACCCAGAAATCTCCTAAAATTTGTTACTATTCCTTAACCCATTTCATTTATTGATGCAAGATGGCAGATCTGAAAAATATTCAAGTTTAAGCTATTAAGTAGTTAAGTGATTCAGCTTCTCTCTGAGTAAATGAAGCCATGGATCATTTAGATATTCAAAGCTCTCATCTCGAAACTATGTTATAAACTCAGCATCACGCAGATGTAGCCATGCCAGATACATTAATGTTAACACGACATGGATGGCATCAATACTAATTATTCCAAGACGATGTAAAGAACTTATTGATGCCCATACCAGGACTAATGGACTAAATTAGTGTTTAAAGGCCCACTATATATTTATGAGGTTTCAGAGGGGATGCAAACCGCTTCCTGCAACTCATTTTCAGCAGACGCCGCTCTGACTCATGCACCAGCCATCTTCTCATTGGGCTTCCTGCACCCATTGACAGGTGCAAACACACACACACACACACACACACACACACACACACACACACACGCATATAGCAAGCTCAGCTGTTGCAGACAGGCCTAAAGCAGTGACATGCCAGCCAACACAGTCTGCATGCGAGCAGATTTAGGAAGGCATTCTAGTCCTCCAAGTCACTCTTGGATCGCTCTCCTCTGGGATTTTTGACGCAGTTCAGCCAGCAAACCGCATTCTGACCCGGGTGGAAGTGGGTCATCAATAATCACAAATCCCCCGTCACTGAGGGGAATCCAGGGTCCATGCATGCGTAATGAAGAGCATCAGACACACCCATTTCCCTCATCTGCTCCCTCTGTGTCATCTCATGTAATGGCAACAATGTGCGGCTGAAAGAGAGGAGGGGAGCTGGAGTCACCCCCATGAAAAATATGTGGGATCATGACTGTTTTGTATTGACGCATTATTTACGTGTCTTTGCTGCACACGTCACAAACATATTAGCAGATCGGTGGCTGGTATTCAGAGGCTGACTTGGCTGGCGTGATATTGTATCCATGTGGATTGATTCTGACAGCAGTAAGCAGAGACAGTACAGCTCCAGGATAAGATGAACTACGTGTGCGAGGCATGCACACCATATCCTCTTACTGCTGGGCTAGGTTCAATCATGCAGGCAATGCTTTGATCCTAGAATAAGGTACCTATAAATGATGGTGACAACGACTCCTCCAAATCCTGCCAGCCCTCAGCATTGGCAGGTACATGTGGCAACTATTGCTACACACCTGTCTCTCTGCTCATTGACTTAAAGAGGATAATGCCTGCTGCTGCGTGGTTGGCAGCTGAAGGGCCAAACTTGGTAGGGTCTATTTTTAATGGGGGGAAAGACTGAGAATATGCAAAGGAAAACTGAGAGGTTTAGATGTTTAGAATCAGAGGTACAGTATGTAGGACATACTGGTATATGTCTTCTCCCTCTATGTCTCAGTATATTTCTGTTTTCACAGGTACCGACAGTATGTGTGTGGTGCTGGGGGGACCATATGTATAAAATGATAACATTTGTAATACATATTTTTAACTTTTAGTGTGTTATCTATGTAGTGCAAATTTCATAGACAAATACAGGTTGCCCAAACTCCTTTAGCAGCACTTGGAGACACTAAAGGTCAGTTATCTGCACTTCTTTCTGGTAAATGGGAAGAGATCCAACATTTCATCCTCAGCAGTAAGCCAAAGTAGAGTATATGGCCCACTTCTTTCCTTGAGCTAAATCTATTTTGGCTATGAGGAGCTCTTATTAAACTGCATTTTCCCACTTAAGCACATTTACAAGCACAGTGTAAGTACAAATACGAGAACCATATGTAAAAAATAGTGCTTTACCACAAAGTTTTACCACAAAAACATGAAAAGGTGAGAAGTCCATGACCCAGTTTTCCACAACCAGGAGGGGAAGGATCAAGAAGCCAAAAATCTGATTAAAGCCAAGTGAAAGTCATGCCTAAATTCCTCCGGCATGAAATGGTCCAAGTTTGAATCCAGCATGTGGATCCATTTCAATGCAGGCATCACAGATGTCATCATGTCTGCAATGTGCATCTGAACCGAGCCCATCCATTCATCCATCCATTATTAAACAACCATCCTGGTCAGGGTCGCCAGGGGAGCTGGGGCCGATCCCAACAGGCATTAGGTGACTTTGTGTGGAGTTTGCACGTTCTCCACGTGTCTGCGTGGGTTTCCTCCCGGTGCTCCTATCTATTCCCACATGCAGGTTTAGTGAACCGGAGACTCTAAAATTTCATGTAGGTGTGAATCTGAGTGTGAATCAAGCCCCCAAAGGTTACATTTGAAAGGTTAAACCAGGTCTATTGCAGTTTCTTTTCTAAGAACTTTGGACCGCGATCCAACTTTCACAAACATTAGTGACACAAGTTTGTCAGCGATGTGGCCTTGGTGAGGGAACGACTGTGATTCCAGTAAGTGTTTTGAAACCACCTGCTGCTGCCAGATATCCTACCTCCAGAGACAGCTGTGTGAATGTGCGTGCATGTGTTTGCCTTTACCCATCCATGTGCACTTTGAGTGTGTGTGTGTGTGTGTGTGTGTGTGTGTGTGTGTGTGTGTGTGTGTGTGTGTGTGTGTGTGCATGTGTTTGTGTCAGAGCATCCAGCTCATGCATTCCTCGTGGATGGAGTCAATACTTTGGAGGAGACCCTGCTGCCTGGACTATTGAGTGTGTCAGGACTATGAGGGAAACAAGAAAGGAAAAAGGGAAAGAAAGAGGCTGGCTTCAAGAGGAACACTTGGTATTATGCCACACACACACACACACACACACACACACACACACACACACACACACACACACACACACACACGTAAAGCACCCCTGCAAATCTTTGCTGGATCCTGAAGGCAATTTCCTCCACTGGTTCATCCAGAAATCATTTCATAACTCAGGGACATTAGTTGTTTTCCTATGACACATGTACAGGTGTAGACCCCCACTGAGGACCCCCAGTCCTGAGCCTTGAGGACGTCACTTGGAAGCTTCTTTGTGATCCCAGTTCTACAACCAGCGTTGGTCTTCCTTTCGTCCAGAAAGCCTCTGCCTGGGAGGCCTGATTACACAGAGGCTCAGAGGAGGATAAAGGAGCTGGATATTTGCTGTGTGTGTGTGTGTGTGTGTGTGTGTGTGTGTGTGTGTGTGTGTGTGTGTGTGTGTGTGTGTGTGTGTGAGTGTGTGTGTTTTGCTGTTGCTTTTTCCATTAAACCTATTCTGTATTTTGATATACAGCAAGAAAATGTTCATGGAGTTTATAGAAGGAAGTAGAGGCATCTACAGACTCATCAAGTCATGTACGAGTGATTTAAACCTCTGAATAACAAACTAATGAACAATATTATCTAATTTCCTTTACACATGTTGTTTGACACGCCCATATGGGAAGGCCTGTACAGCTCTGCTGGCACATCAGCTCCTATAAGTCTCAGGTAAGCCCCACTGAAGTTTTCATGCTTACACCAACATAAAATAGCAGGTCAAGTCATTGTATCTGGTACTTGAACATTAAGCAGCCCCACCAGGATTTCGCAAGCTTTTTTGGAATTGATGCAGCCTAAATTTCACAGCAGCTTTTCAAAGATATTGTGATGCAGGTTGCAATGTTTTTTTTGCGATCAAATTGCGTGAGAAAGCGAAAATTGCAAAAAAAAAAAAGGTGCTTTTTTAATATAATTGCTAAAAAAAATTAAGACACCTTGTTCCAGTGGCAATACAATTGCTTGTACTTTTTAATTAATTGTTGCGATTGCAACATTGCAACTTCCTGGAGGGACTGATAGTCCTGAAGTAAAACTTTGAATGACTGTAACCTGTAACAGACATCCCAAGATCATCAGCCAGGCTCAGAAGTACACCAGGAGCCCCCAGCTCCAAGTGTCTCTGCCCACGGGAGATGGTGATGGAGGTGGTCCCAAATGTCTTTGCCTCGTCCAAACACATCCTTCAATATGCCCTCCCAGCAGCTCAGTAAAATGGCTGTTGGAGTCACAAAAGCAGTTGAGGACCGTGGACTGAGGACTCTGCTGCTCTCATCTCCATGCTGTTGCAAGTCAATTTCTCCCGCTCCATCAGAGACCACATGGTGCGGTCTATCCAGGAAAAGGGTTAGACAGGGTTATACTCAAGATGTCCTGGTGTAGAGGCTCAACTACTTTGCAGCAGAAGGGCTGAACACCACTGCTGGAGAAAAGAGTGCTTTTTCAGCCTCAGACTCTGAACAACAGTGCTAGACCTCCTGCCAACATCTGCCTGGAGGAAACAGATGAACAGCCAGAACCAGTCTCTACTGGGGTTGCTGCTGGTGCAGCCTGTTCTGGAGGAGGACACTGAAGCAATCAGAGAAACAGTCTCTGTTGGCATTACTCCTCCACCAGCTTTATAAAAATGTCCACAAAACATTTTGTTAATAAATCTGAACTATAATACAACAATGCAATTAATAAACTATAATTAACATCAAAATGAAGCAGTATGTGGTGTGGGAAAACTGAATGAAATCTTTCAATTACAGAACCTTTTGAAAGCCAACAAGTTAAACTCAACATCTGGCATATCATTTAATAAAATTATGTGCTGGACATGTCAGCAGTTGCTATACACATGATAGATTTAGGCATCCAGCAGATACACAGCAACATTAGCATTTATTTGGAGTCATTATTGACCACGTGTTTTTGATCTCTACCAATCCCTGAGCAAAATATCGGGCTCTTTAACAGCTAAAAACGATGCTATGAGAGCGGTGAAACAAGCTATAGAAAGTAATCATGTGATACATTGTTAACATAAAAATATTTAGTATAGCTGCTTTAAAATTGCTGGTAATTAGTGACAAATTAATAATGTATTAATTTACTTCATTTACTCCTACTTTAAAAGTCAACGTAAAAGTAGTCCGGCTTTAATGGAAAGTGTCTGGTCCTGGTCTCTAACCCTTTAGTTTCTTTTGGTGTTTATATTGTTCAGAGCTGTGTAACCCGTTCCTGAACCCAGCAGCATTAGCATAATGTCGGACACTCTCAGCATATCTGAAAAGTCAACAGTGATTTTTCAGCATAAACTGAACTTGTGAACTCTTGTCATATTAAGTTTGTTCCACAAAATGTTCTCTCCCTTTCCACCTCTGAACACACACACTCACACACACACACACACACACACACACACACACACACACACACACACACACACACACACACACACACACACACATTCTGGCTTCCTACCTGGCGGTTGGCTCTCCAACATCAAACTGAACAGTCAAACCACAGCATGGCAACAAATCCTCCTCCCAGGAGTGTTGGTCTTTGATCTCCATGTTGTCGCAGCTCACAGAGAACATACGCAGACAGACAGAACCCAGACCAGGATTCTGCTTCATGTTTTTTATTACAACCCTGTGAGAGAGATGTGATTCTTACAACATCAGTCTACAGTTCTGCATAATTCTGCTATAAAGTATATGAGCACTCACTCTATGGATAACATCAAAATGAATGCCAGTTAAGTTAGAAAACATCACATAAGACCTACGTAACAGCATGTAACAGCACTACGTCACATTATTTTACAATGTTATTTCACATATAGAGCCTGTGTTTAGACCTACTGCTTCCATCTGCTTTTATCCTTTTTTACTGAATAAATGGAAATTGTAAATCAGTGGATAATTGGCACATGTTGATTTTTTAACTTTGCCCTCATGGGGTAACCATATGACCTTTGACCACAATGCAGAGCCGAATGGAGGAAGATGAATGGCATCAAATTATATATTCTGAATACTTTAAGTGCAGCTTAATGGTTCTAGGCTTGAGGTTCCTAAGTTGTACATTACATCACCTAATTAATGTGAGCTAAACTATGCTGTATGCTCGCTAATGTGACAGCTTGACGACTGTTTTCATGTGTGAGAGCCAAGCAGCGCTGGGTGTGTCGGGTGGAAGGATAAGGAGACCCTCACTGCAACAACTTATACAATGTCATGAAACACGCAATGGTGCTAATGTTGTTATTCGTATTGCCGAGACGCTCAAGTGTACAGTTTCATTTGAAAATGAAATAAAAAGCACGAGTATCCTAACCCAATAAAGAGCAGGAATCGTGACATTCACATGGGGGATTTTCACTTCGGATGATTTACGCCACAAGAATGTTTTATAGAGCTCATCTTAAAGTTGCAGTTAAATCCAAAACTACTTCCATTTAGATGGAAAGCAGACTCCTGCTCCATGGAAGTAAATTACCTACTACCCCCTTCTCCTATTTTCTCCTCCATCTACCCCCCCCCCCCATATCCTTTTACCCCCTTAAACTTCTTCTTCTTCTACTCCATGTCCTTTAACTTCCATTTCCCCCCTCTTTTCCCTCTCTGCACCCCAACACTCTGTAAAGATTGCCACCATATGTTTCAGAGAAAGATCCCACATCATGTCTGGCTCCAGGGCCTCTAGCTGAGATACATGCCGGGCCTCTCTGGGCTCAGTAACCTTGGCAACTCTCACTCCTCTGTACTTTACCTTTACATTAACATGGCACCAGGCCCACATCAGCAGGGGATCTCTGTTTTCTGTCCCTTCACCTCATTCATCCAACCCCCTCTATTCTTCTCCATCCATCATCTTCTGTCGATATGTTTTCACCTGAAACTTCCTCCCCTCATCTTCACATCCCTCCCTCACAGCAAAAAACCCACAAACTCTGTTTTGATTCCAAATGTTTCTCATTTTCAAGTTTTGACCTTACATCAAGTTAATTGAACATGCTGGTTTGTTGACAGTTAAAGGAGAGAAAACAATCCTGTGATAGGCTAGAGTTACAGTAAATACATTTGTTTTAACTGTAGCTGTGACAGGAGATAGGGTCGTGTCTTGGGGCCACACAGGCCCACTAGTGGAAGGGAGGCTGAGCTTTATTTGTGTGTGGGCCAGCTTCCACCGTCATTGAATAATATTATCATTAACACAGTATGTGTTCATTAACACAGTATAAAAATTGCCAAAAGTACACCTTCTAAATCACAAAAGAATGGGAACACTTGTTCACAGTTTATAATTTTAGTTAAGTGGTGGCTATTTGTTTAATAAAGCATACAAAGTGTGATCTTTCTGTAAAGTTTATTCAAGTCATCCATGAACTCTCGTATGTGAAGACTCCAAAGAGTGGCTGTTCAAAGAGGCAGTATCATTTTATCCCCGTCGGAGCGTCACTCTGACACAGTTACACATTCTTGAGTTCTGGGGCAACAAGCAGATAGTGTTGTGCGACGATGGGTCTTATCATGTCCTTGGATGTTCAGTTAAGTCTCAACATCCCACTGTTTACTTAGACATAGAGTGTAGTTAGAAACAGGGTTAAAGGTTTATGCATGTAATAGCCTCTGGAAGAGTTTGTGTATGGTTTTACAGTGACCAGGTCAAAGGGCATGTAGGTTCTTAAAGACTGCCATTACAGTTAGTTAGTTAGCTAGTTCGGGAAACAATATATTTACTTACAAAAGAACCATGGAGACTTAAAATTTCAGTTTGACTTTGAAGAAAAATGGACTACTGAAATCTTGAATAAGCCAAGACAACAAAAAACACGGTTTAATCAAAATCATGTTTAATATTGATGATATGATATTGATGTGAAATTTAATCTGCCTAACAGGAAATCTCTGTTCACCCAACTGAGGTTCTATATTTTAAAACTACATCGGGAAACAGGATGTTATGGTGCTGAAGAAGAGTATCAGATTTGTCAGTTATGTTAAATTAAATTAAACTGAAGTGCTTTTTTATGTCCTTTATATCATTATGTTTTAAAAAAGAGGCTATTCAGTAGGAGGATCATTTTTTTGAGATGGTTGAAATTATGAACTTTTGCATTATCAGAGTATCGGAGCAATACATGGTCATAATGTATTGTACAGGTATTTTTTTTGTGTAGAAAAACACATTTTACTTTATTTTCTTTGGTTCAGGAACAATGTACTGTATGTGGTTTGTTTTTATGACATGAATAAGATGAACGTCATCTACTGGAAGTTGTGTGGCTGTGTAATACCATGTGGGGTTGAACATTTCATAGAATGACACCCAGTCATTCATTTGTTCATTAATGCTTACGTTTAGGACAGCAACATCCTTTTTTAGCAAAACATACAATGTCAGTTCTGCAGGACACAAAACAGCCGTTTCTATGACAACAATATAACAAGATGGAAGACTGTGTGTTGTAGGTTTAATGATAATAACGAAGTTGGAAAAGATGTGTGCCAATCTGGACTATGCAGTTGAAAGAGCAAGAAGAAGGAGACCTAAGAGGCAGAAACTCATGCAGCAATTGAAAGTACTTCTTATTATCCAGGCTGAGAGAAGAACACAGTGCTGTATTCAAAGGAGACGGGTAACTAACTTTATCATTATCTTATTGTAGTTTTAGGGCATGTCAACAAAATATTTCAGGGGAAATAAATTTGATACCAATGTGCTCTGACGTCATGCATATGTGGGCAACGATTCAATTCAATTCAATTTTATTTGTATAGTGCCAATTCATAACAGAAGTTATCTCAAGATGATAACCTCACAAGATCGGTGCGGGCGCAATCTGAGCCAAGCGCCGCAGTTGCTCTACTTCTACTGTGCAATAAAGGTTTAATCTGTTAACTAACATATCTTGTGTGGTTGATAATAACAACAAAGTTTATCCATCAATCTGAACGTGGTCTGCAAACTACAGGGAGCCTAAAGATGATCTATCAGAATGCAAACATTTTTGTTACTTTGAAGCCTCTTAGAAACTTGAGTCGACTGCCGCCTGACCTCATTCACTTTCCAGTTCATCTCGAACAAGCGTAGTCTTAAATTAAATACAAAAGGTCACTGAAAGTCCCTCTTGAGCTGGGAGTGTACCTACTCTGAAGCAGGCGCTAAAAATGGTGTTCTGAGAATGATGGTTCCTATTTCCTGCAATGCGGACACCAAAAAAAGAAGTGGTTTCCCCAACTGTTAGAACTATAACAAGTTGATCCGGTTCAAAAACACCTTTTGATGTAAAATGGATTTTTCACAAAGAAACGAGGTGTTTGGTAACAACCATCATGAAAAATCAGCAGCATTGCCAAAAAGATAAGAGCCAAATGTCAGATACGGGGGTATATTTCATGTGAAAGATAATGTATTAAACCATCAATGAGGCCTCTATCCCCCCTACTGTACAGTCTTACCAACTCCTTACCACCAAAACCCCTGCAGAGAGGACCTCAGCACAGCAGATTTTACCAGCATATGAAGCACCGGCATCATTCGTTCTTTTTATTTCAGCAGCTCTTCCTGATGTAGATGATTCCATGTCCATTAAACAATAGCAGATGGAGGCATGTGATTGATAAATGGCGAATTGTGAATCACGCAGGATGAGTCAATATAAATGTGAGAGTGTTGTGTTGCTGGCTACTTCATGCATAATGTACTTTTGGGCAAGAATGTGTTGCTATAAAGTATTTTGCATGTTTCCAAATGTGTGCACGTGTGTAAGTGGGTGTGTTTTGTTTCAGTTCCTGGTTTGAATTAAAGACTTCCCGACACAAGTGAAACAATATATAGCTTCCAGCCAAAAGTGTGTAACACGTCTCTGCTCTTGATTTGAACACACAGAGACACACATGTGCGGGTAGCCATGGTACATTGGTTTTATATTTTACAGCTGATTGCAGTTACCTCTTGTTAGTGTGTCCAAAAAGAACAAAGACTAGAGCACCTCATTTAAAAACAGATTCGATCTAACATGTTACCTCTAATGGACTCGATTCAGGGTTTTTCCATTTTCCTGCTTCAAAGTTTGCATTATTCGCCAAATGAATAAAGCTGTGAAATGAGGGTCATTTGCACCAAGTGGTTCATTCCCAATCCAATCATTCTGGTCCTTCTTTGAGATAACTCACATATTACGTTAGTGGGGACTGTGGTAATGATCTTTCCACATAAAACAGCAAACTGGTGGTGGATACTAACACGACAAAGAGATAAAGGGTAATTTACAGTAATATATAAAAGGACCAAAGTTAAAAAACATGTTAAATGAAAGGGAGCTGTTTCAGACTTTTGCACCTTAAGTAACAGTAGGTAATATAGTCTTAACAGACAATGACCACAGATGATTATTTTGTGCACAGTGTAACACTCTCTCAGACTAAACTCAACAAGTTTTGGATGAATGACTTGAAAAAGACATTTATCCATGTTGCACGGATGATGAATCCTAGTAAATTTGGTGATCCCATGACGTTTAATCTGAAGTTGCTATGAGGCTGACATTTGTGGTTTTGATCAAAACGTCTCAACAACTAGTGACATTACAGTACCGACATTCATGGTCCCTCATCGGTGGATAAAACTTTTAATCTTTCAGTGAACTTTTTATCTGGCTGTGGAAACTTCCCAACTTAGATTTTAACTAAACTAAATCAGGCTTTCCTCCGGAAAATAAAATAGCCCAAACATATTTCACAGTTAGCAAGCAATGAAAACCAAGATTGTAATTGAAAAAAAAATCCTTGTCAAGTTATTGTTTCTCTATAACAGGGTGAATGCAGAGACTGGACAGATGTACACCGCTCTATACATCACTGTTTTATCTGTAAAGGCCTTGGCATATTTTCATGGTCGTGTCATACAGAAAAATGCTTCCTCGAACTGTTGACTCACTGTAACATAGCTTCAGCATTCCCAGCTGTTGTCACACATTTTCTTACTTCATAACCACCACAGGCCATAAGGCTGCATTTGTTCACCACATTATGTTCACTTGTCTTATACAGGGTGGAAATGTCTTTTTACATTTTAAGTTACTGTTCTGTATATCAGGTCCACTAAAGCTAAGCAACAGATAACCTACAGAAACCTACTCCTAGAGGGGGAGGTGAACTTTGTTTGTGTTTGAGCTGTGTATTATCTATGGTGACAGCCTGGTTAAGAGCTTATGGCTATAAAAGAGAAATATTACAAGTGCTCTCCTTTCTCTCCTGTCGGACTTTTCCAGGAGCACTCTTTCAGGAGGTTGACTAATCAAATTCACCATACAGATTTACAGGGCATGCTGCTGTGAGGAAAAGTATGCAGAATTCTTGTCTGCAATACATTCATCACAAGTTGTCCGGGTAATCCGTGCCTGACACTGTGTGAATAATCTCTACAAGCTGTTTGTGGGATGAGGTCCCTCTCAGAGACAGTCCTGTAGCATGCGTATCTGCTGCCATTTTGTCAAACTGCACATCATTAGCAGCTACGCTTCGCATCATTAACTTTAATCAACCACTCGCACACAAACCACTTCACTCCCCTCTCAATCTTCTCCTTCACTTACACACCATCACTTCAAACCCGTCCATTAGCACTCTCCACTATCAGCTGCATGTCTCGGTGCTCACCACAACGTGGCCCCCATAAACCTGAGAGATTAGACTGGTGGTTATGACGGGCAGCCGTCATCACCTCTGTTTATTTAATCTCGGTCCTCCTTTCAGAAACCCTCTCTGTCCCCCTCTCACCTCTCTTTTTCTCTCCCAGGACTCGATCTTTGACTCCTTAAGGGAGGTCTGCACTTCTAGGAAAACCCCTCTGGACCCAGCAAAAAGACACCACAAAAACAGAAAGCAGGACAGCACATATACACACACACACACACACACACACACACACACACACACACACACACACACACACACACACACAGATAACCAACACACATGTTGAAGCATGCCAGTCCTCCCAGAGGATTCAGGATGTTTTGGCTGAACAAACACATGATTGTTTGTGCTCTGAGGTGGCGGTCAGCAGTCTTGAGCGATTCAAAAGATTTTTTTTTTTTTTGCTGTAAAAATAATTTTGCAGGAAGACAAATATGAGCGTCAAACCACAGAGGACTCTAAAATCCCTCCAAGGTGAATCTTGTTTTCTTCTACTTCCTTGTCAATGTTGTCCAAATCACCTACACCACTTACAGCTTTGCACAACTCATGGTTTAGAGACCATGAGCTGAAGACTGATATGACCATATCAGCTGCTCTCCAATTTGTCTCTGCTCTGGGGTGCAGAAATATTACCCAAACACTCAAGGAGCCTGAAGCGTCTGTGATCCAGAGTCCAGCAATGCCAGAGAAGCAGAGAAAACAACCAGCATCTGTGTTGGGAAGGATCCACAGCACAGAGAGAGAGGAGAGAATGATATGGGACATCTGCAAAGGACATTCAACAAACAAATAAGAGAGGAGTTGTGCAAGTCATTTGTGGCTGCACAGGAATCCTGAAGAACAATAGCAAAGTCAACAACATTAAGATAAGTACATAATGCACTTCCATAGTATACACACACACCCACTCGCTGACATTTGCATAAATATTGTATATATACACTAACACACTGATATTAAGCAGCAGTAAATCAGCTGGAATGTGGTTTGAATAGTTTGAGTCACTGTGGTTGGAGCCAGAGAGACACTGTGGATTATCCCCAGTAGAGTTATATTCCTGGTAGTAAACATCGGGGCAAGCCACACACCCACACAGTGACCACCCACCTCTGTGTCCTCCGTCAGGACACCGAACATGTGGACTGCATGACTGCGTGTCTTTGACCCACTGGTTGATTTTCTTACTTTAGATCGAGCTCAGACAATTGTTGCTTAGACCTCCGTGTCTCTGGGAAGCACATTTTACACTTCAGTATATATCCAACTACCAGAAGCTAAGTGTTGAGTGAAGTAAGACAGGTGACCATGGTGTGACCCAGTATGCCAAAATCATAAAGCTCTCTCCTTATGTTGTCTGTCTGTCTGTCTGTCTGTCTGACTGACAGAAATGGAAACAGTTTGGTATGCTGGCAGGACATGAAGACACCTGACTCAGTGGTTATTAACTGCGTTTTCCCAGCTTCACTACTTTAAAGCAAGAAAATATTTGTTTCCACTTTCACTTTTAGTGTCATAGGATGAGTTTTGATACTGATCCAACAGCCTGTTTGGCACAGTGTATGTATTTTCAGTTTTTGGAGATAAAACAGACAACATCTTACGTAATACTTAATAATCCTCTAAAGAGCCAACAAGCTCAAAAATGTAAAAAAAAGTTTCCTATTAGAAGCAGGCAACTTCAGGCACATATATACTTTATCAGAACTGCTTGTCGGATGGTTGAACTTCAGAAGCCCTTTTTCCTCTCACACTTAGATGTCGAAATAGGGCAAACTGTGTCCAACAATTCTGGTAACTTTTCAAAACCGATGAGCCGATATTCACACCCCTTTGGGGCTGTAATAGGCCAGCTGTGTGGAAGTAAGAAAGTAAGCAGGGTTTGAACTTCTTTCTATGGCTTTCTTTTTTTCATTCTTCTCACAATTATTTCTGTCACTTTTCATAAGAACAGCCGATCCCAAAACTGTGAATGTTTAGTGTGGCTGTTTAGATCAGCTATAAACACTTCTGATTTTCAAAGTGGTTGGATAACATGTCATAAAAACTAGATTGTTTCTAGTTGTCACTTTTAAGTGATCACTTGTATTTTCTGACCATGAATAACCAATCAGACACAAGGATTTTCTCTACATCTGCCTCTTCTTCTAACCAGGCAGCTGACTCCTGAGATCATGAAACCACAACATACGCGAGAATCAATCTGGCCAGGTTCAAGCAATGCGTATGTGTCGCTACCACAGTGGTTAGCGTGCTTTGAGGAATTACTGGCAGCTACAGAATGAGCGTCCTTGCATGGTTTAACGATTTGTGTGTGTGACGTGTATGAGAAGTGACTGTGCTCTCAAACAACGATGGCAGCTGCTAAAAATATTAGCGTAGCGTAGCAGCATAGATGCTGTTAGCATCAGAACTGGAGAGCATTTCCTCATTGAAAGAAGAGCAAAGAACGTCAGTGAGAGATTTTCTCGATGGAAAAGATGTTCATGCTCTTCTCCCGACTGTCTTCGGTAAGAATTCCAATTATAGTCTGTTGATCTAGTTGGTTGAAATTCACCTGTGATAGACGATGATAGACGGATGCTTCCTCCAATCACCTGCCAAGTATTTTTTTAAAGTGCCTGCCCTTTTCCAAATAGTTTCCAATGACAACTTTCCAGATGGTTCCGTGTAACAAAACATTGCATGCATTCAGGTTCATTCTCTTACAAAATCCTTACATTTTGTCAGACATAACATAATATGATCAATACAAAAATCATAGACCGAATATAATAAATTGGCCAAAATGGAACATGGTGGAAAGTCTGCTGCTGGTAGAGGAGTGACATCAAAGAAAACTATAAGTGGAATCCAATGCTGCAGCAGCACTTGGTCAGTTCTGCACACTGCTGTATGTATTGTCCATAATGTCCAAAGGTAGACATTCCCAAACATCTCAGAAGTGTGTGCTCATCTCTGTACTGCAGCCATCTAAGACCCTAAAGGCTACTCTTAACCAGCTTAAGAGACCACTTGAGTCCCCTTAAATGTAAAAAACTTTTTAAGTCCAAAGACAAAGAAAGAGTTTGCAAATGGGAGTAAAAATGAAATATTTCTTTTCACATTTAGCAGTTTTATAAATATGGGTCGTGATTGATATTCCAACCCTGAATACAGGATGTAAGCTGTGAAGACCACAGTAAATTCACACGCACACACACATGAAAGCAAAGAGATGTATCCCACACAACAAAACGATTTATGTGGCAGCTACAGATGTATCCAAAACTCACATCAAGCATGACTCACAGAACACACAGGAAAAACTGGAGGAGACATGAGAAGGAAGTTGTCGGCCGTCAAGGAAGAGAGAGGAGGAAGAGGATGTTGCCAGCGACCCCCGCCAGTCACCTGGCACAACCATCAAATCTTCTCACTGTATGGAAGCCTTCATTGGTCATCTCATCGCCATGTCCCTTCTTCGCTATAAATAACCCGTCTCCATGAATCTATTGTTCCTGGAAGGACCTTCCCATGCCCCCCCTCAAGTGACATAAAGGAAAGACCACACTTTCACCCCACTGACCGGCCCTTGTGTTTGTGCACCGGGAGCGACAGCACGTCTGCACTGCAGGTGGGAGTCTGGAAGTGGAGTTCCCAATTTAGAGGATCTAGGAGGTAGTGTGAGACAGGACAGGGGATACAGTCTGCTTGACAGGATGCTTCCAGCAAGGGCCAGGTGGATGATATTACAGTGAACGGTTTACAGCACAAATGATAGCTGTCATAACATGGCACTGTTACCGGAAACCTCTTCAGCCTTTTGCAACACACATCTCCTTCCAACTACATCTATTTCTCTCTATGATTGCCTAATGTATACAGCCAGTTCATTGCTGTTCTTCAATGGAGAGTGCTGAGCTTGCAGACTTTGTTTTCCCATTAGTCTTAATGGCAGGCCTGGAAAAATGGCTTTCCATTAAGCTTTGTTCAGGGTGCCTTAGAAAGAGTACACCGGAACATCGTAATGGTTGTATGCTAGATTTTATTGAACACTGACTTTCCTCTTGTACTCATTAGCTTCCTTTATCTATGCAGTGATTTCTAAGCAGTGCTTCTTGCCTGATGTAATTATAATCACATCCACTAGATGGGGTGTTGTTACCCCTTGGTCTTTATTTAGCACTGTGCCCAGTGCTCAATAAAATGAAAATGTGGTTTACCAAAGATCTACCATATTATCTAGGCTCAGCTTCAAGTAAAAAACAATAGCAGTGAAGGAATATGAATGAAAAAGAGTGATAACAAGTGTGATACCTGCCCTTTCTAATTCTCGCAAAGCACATACTGACACTATTTGACTGTTGTAAAGAGCCTTTTTCCTAAGCTGGAAGTGTTTTGTGGTGGATCTGACAACATTATGAGGAATCTAAATTACTGCCACATTTATTATAATTCTCCTAACCCACCCACTCCTCCCTGTTTCTGTGTCTGTGTGTGATGTTCAGAGAACTGAGATTGAACCCGGTCTCATAAACCAGCTCTGATTTGCTCAGATCTACTAGTGTTGTTTTTGTTTTGTATGTGGATGGAGACCCTTTCTAACCAGAGTCAGGGGTCTTAGGGGTTCTTAAACACTCTTAAGAGCTCCAGTCTGTCTCCTCTTGACTCCTCACGGTATGCGGATGGAGGCCGGGTAGGAGGCTGGCTTCGGGCTGCGGTGTTTGTGGGAACCAGAATCCTGCCAACAACTATGAGATGTTCCGCTGTCAAAGAAGCATGTTTATGTTTATAAATCTCAGCGTGTGCATGTGTGTGTCTTTGTATGTGTTTGTGTGTGTGTGTGTGTGTGTGTGTGTGTGTGAGGGCAGCTGTAGTATGTCTGATATGTGTGCATGTATATGTGAGGCACGGTGTGGGTATGATTTCAGGCCTGCATGTAAATTCTGTGTTCTTGTGTGATACTGAGATTATGGCTCTGGGTTCATTTATCTTATAGCATGCGGTCCCCCCTGTCTCTATCAATCACTGGGGTTTTGCACTGATAGTCTTGGAGTCATGAGCCTATGAGCCTATTAGCCACCGCAATCAAACTGGGGATCCAACTCATCTCTAACACAGTGCTCAGTGATGACTTTAATCTGGGTCCATCCCTCAAAAACCCTGCTCCCCTCCCTTCAATTTGGGAAAATAAAACACAGTGTACCCGAAATCTAGAATGATGTCATGAGAACACTTACATCAAATTGGTCAAATGAGTCGAAGTGTCAAAAGTGTTTCTCACCATTTTGAAATACTACACAAAATATGGAACACATTAGCATTCGTTCTGAGTCATGTTTCTGGCCACCTGGTAAATGTTCAATGTTCACTCTGCTTTCAGCTCTGGTTTGATCTCTGCCAACTCCAAACAGTAGCAGGTAAATATCCACTATGTGCACCAGTAGGTCTCCAACTATTTGGCGCTGGGCAGATCATGCCCCTAATCCTTTAAGGACCAGTGTGTAGGATTTAATGGCATCTAGCGGTGAAGTTGCAGATTGCAACTAACTGTATACAGCTCGCATTCATCATTAATATAAAAATATAGAGTGTAGTAGCTTTAACTTAAACCATAAAGAAACTTTGTAGACCCTTTTTGAGATGTGTATTTAAGAGTCAATGTAATGTGCACTGACTAGAGTGTCAAAACACACCTGCCGGTGGAAATTCCATTTCTGTTTGGCAACATGGGGTGATACTCGCAAAGTTTATTTATGTGTACTTGTGAAATCAGCTGATCAAAGTCAAGGCTAGATGGAGAAAATGTGTGAGTGTTCAACAGCCAAGTTATACTGCTTGTTGAGTGAAGGGGAAACATGAAGGTATGTAGCATGTGTCAGATTCTGTATTGGAAATTATGCCGTGTAGATGTGAAGTGTCAAAATGAAAGCAGACAAACGAAGGAAAGTGTTTCTTTAGTCATGAACATGTTCGGTCTGGGAGAGTGACTCCAAAAATACAGTGATATTTACTGATCAGTGAGTCAGTGGTGGATTCACATCCTGTCTGATGTCAGTTCACAGAGGAATGGTGAAGCATGTGGAGCTATTAGCCTGAAGGGATGATCAGGATTACTCTTATTATATTCAAACCATATTTCATTCATAACTATATTGAACATTCTCTGATGAATAAATACAACACGTGTGTTTCATTTCCTAGAACACAGGAAACAGGAAGTTTGAGACAGGAAGAGAGTGTAATGGCCTTTATTCCGCTTTGAGTTCTCAACCCAAAAGCTAAAAGTGTTTGGATAATGTAAGCTACGGTGGCCGACAAGGGCAAACGCGCCGCAAACGGCAAAACGCTGCAAACACGGGAATGATGCAAAACCAAAAACACATAAAAACAAATGCAACAGAAAAATGCTGCAATCACAGAAACAAAGCAGAAGCAAAAACTTACAAACCCACAAAACAAATGCCAAACAGAAATGCTGCAAATACTAAAAACACACAAAACAACAAAACTCCAAGAGAGAAACGCTGAAAATTCGCTCCACAAAACGGAAGTGCCCCAGACCACTAGAGGGACCCGACCTGAGGGATGGACCAGTCCTGTGGGACCAGACCCGAAAGACATGAAGAAGAAGAAGAAGAAGAAGAAGAAGAAGAAGAAGAAGGTTGGCTAAGTTTTGGAGAGGAGAGTAAAAAGGTACGTTTTCCTTTATGTCTTTTTTAAACACTTGGCCGTAATCTTTTATAATATTATAATATAGAAGAATTATAATATTATAATAATATTAAAGAAGAATATTATAATAATTCTTCTAGTATAAAAGATTACGGCCAAGTGTTTAAAAAAGACATAAAGGAAAACGTACCTTTTTACTCTCCTCTCCAAAACTTAGCCAACCTTCTTCTTCTTCTTCTTCTTCTTCTTCTTCTTCTTCATGTCTTTCGGGTCTGGTCCCACAGGACTGGTCCATCCCTCAGGTCGGGTCCCTCTAGTGGCCTGGTGCCACTAGGGGGCCGTTTTGTGGAGCGAATTTGCAGCGTTTCTCTCTTGGAGTTGTTTTGTTGTTTTGTGTGTTTTTAGTATTTGCAGCATTTCTGTTTGGCATTTGTTTTGTGGGTTTGTAAGTTTTTACTTTTGCTTCGTTTCTGTGATTGCAGCATTTTTCTGTTGCATTTGTTTTTATGTGTTTGTGTGTTTTTGGATTTGCATCATAGTAAGCAGATAAAAAAAAAATCTTGTTTCTCGTTTTCTTTCCATATTTGAATCCATCTCAAGGATTGCCGTGACTTGAAAACTAAATTCCATAACACAAAATCAAATCTAGGGCTGAGGGGAAAAACCTTATCTGTTCCGTGTTTAATCCAGTTGTTCCATTTTACCAGGATTTGACTTCACATTTAATAGGTAAACAGGAAATGTGTATCCCATCCCCACAGGATGAGATTATCTTTTGTTTTGTGCAATTCATTATTCCACCTCTACCCACATATCCTCATGATCCATAACACCATAACACTGGCATCTACCCACCCCTGGACTGTAGAGAAATGTCTGCATGTAAATGAAACTCTTATAATCTGCTTAAATCCCACTCATTTTCTCATGTAGCTGAATTAAAATCCTCCTCTCCTCTCCGCTCAGACTATGTTGCCAATTCCTTCCGCTCTTCTATTATTGTTCAGCCAGTGTGAAATGAACCAACACTCTCAAACCTACAGTAAAGGGTTTGAAGTTTTGTTAGTTCAGGGGAGTCACCACACCCCACATCTCTCTCTCTCTCTCTCTCTCTCTCTCTCTCTCTCGCTCTCTCGCTCTCTCTCTCTCTCACTCTCGCTGTCTCCTTCTTTTCCTGTGGAAATGGGATCATTTAGTATGAGGGGTGATAAGCTGAGTGAACGGGGTGAGTGAGGGCTTTTTGTGTAAGGTCTGACGCACAGAGAACTCCCTTCCTGACAGCGCCCCTGCACTCGCTGAGAGGTGGGGTCACAGGTCAGACTGAGCTATTCTTTTTCATTTATCCTCCTGTCTGTCTGTGTTGTCTTTCTCTCTGACTCTGATAATGTCTACCTACAATATCTCTAATGAAATTTCTTAATGATTGCAGGCCTGCACTCTCACTGTCACTCCCACTGATGCCCTTTTGGTCTCTGATGTACGTCCTGTTCATGATATTACCACAACACCTCTATCAGCCCTCTTCACTCTCTGAACTTATCTCTCCCTCCTCCATATCCTCTCTATATCACTCATCTCACCTCTTTCACCTCCCCCTCTACATCATCGCTACAATTTCCAGGTAGTGCATATGAAATACCAGCGGCCAAGAGATTTATTCATAAATAATGAAAGCGGTGGAATTTTCAATCTCACTCAGTGATCATGGGCGTGCGACAGGAGGAGGAGGATGAACTTTGACATCTTGCACATTGAACCTTTGCCAGCTAATTAAAAGAGATAACAAGGGAGAGTGCTGACAATATAATAGGATTTCATAAATTCATGAGACGTTGATGGCCTCACACCACTGTGAGTATCCCAACCCTTAATTGCTAGCTGACATTTTCACTCCCATCCCACTCTTGTGCAGTAGGACCATAAGGGAATAATCTGAAAAAATTTTAATTTGCTTATTTCCTGCCACGGGGCAACATTTTTGTTTTCTGATATTTTCTTGATTTAATGAATTCTAATTTCTTAATGCTTTGGCAATATTGTCTTTGTTACACTCATGTCAATAAAGCAAATTGAATTTAATTGTTATATGAGAAGATGATACCACTCTTATGTCAGTACGGCAACAAAGCTACTGCCAGCACCTGGCTAGCTTAGCTTAGCACGTAGATTGGAAACAGATTGGAGAAACAGCTAGCCTGGCTCTGTGCAAAGGTGACACAATCTGCCTACATACACCTCTAAAGCTTACAAATATACGTTATATCCCTCTTGTCTGTACAAAACACAGTATAAAAACAACATATTGTGGTTTAAGGAGGGGTTACTTAAGAAAGCAAGTGAACATTTTCCCCCAAATGTCCAACTATTAATTAATTAATTATTAGGAGAATGATACGGCCAATTCTGGCAAGGAAGAACATGATGAAACCTCACTGAGCACGTCAATCAGCTGGCCATGCGTGGTGTGTAATGTGAGCATGTCCATGCTTACATATGTGCGTGACGTTTTACTATTTATCTGTATCAGTGACCTCATCCGCAAGGGGACGTCCAGTTACCAGGCCTCATTTCCCCAAAGTGGTGGGCCTGGAGGGAACTCTGCCAACTAAAACACACGCACACACACGCGCACACACACACACACACACACACACACACACACACACACACACACACACACACACACAGTGCTCTAAACATGATCTCTGGATGGGTATACACATGCACATGCTGTAAATGCATACAGACTTGGACTGATTTATCACATCACCTGTTTACCAGTGAGTATGTGTCAGTTTTGAGCTTGATTTGTAGTTCTTTTGGTTGAATTATGTGTTCCCGTACACAGCATGCCAACCTCATTCTTTCTCCACCGCTGATGCTCGCTCGTCTGTATCAAATCTCCCTCTCCCTCTCCTTCTCCTTGTCTTTCCTTCCCTTTTCCATCTCCCCCTCTCTTTATTCACACAGGAATGTGTGATATGTGGATCAGCAGACAGGGTGTGTAATATTCCTGCTGAGCTCTGGAGAGAAGGCCGGACGAGGAAGAGGTGGTGAAAAACAACCCTGCTGCCACCTCCACTCACGCATCCTTCATCACCTCTCTCTCCCCAATCCAACGGGCATCACACACCTGACCTACTTTTATGGCCTTTCACCTCCATGCCATCAAATTCTCATGCGCACATACAGTATCTCTGGCAGGGAACGTGAAGCAGGGCCACTGATCACATTGGTAAATGTTGCATCTGGATTTTTTACCATGAATAACCCCTACAGAGGCCACATTAACCTCTGGGAATATGGTCTGTTGTACTGAAATCAATTTAAAATTGAGAAATGATGTGTTTTTGATTTATAGAAAGATAACTGAAGACAGGGACTGAGGAAACGAGGGATTTAAAGTGAGATAGGAGGAGGAGAATGCTAAGGAGGAGCGTGACTATTGCATAACGGTCTGTCGTTTGGGTTACTGATGGCAAGAACACAACAGAAACTGAGTTGTTGAACCTTTTAGGATCTGAACACATGGACTGAAGGCAGGAAGAGAGCGGCACTGTGCAGCAAGTGGAAGTATACTTACCATGCAGGCCTTGGAGTCCCAGACTGAGAGAGAGAAACACTAAAGGAGGGGGATGATAGAAGAAGTAACTGCAGAGTTTGGCAGCAGCACAGATAAAGAAGTGAGAGGGCAAAGGGTTGCAGAGGAATAAATGAGACAAAGAACTGCGGAGCGGAGTGTACAGCATGTGTTTTTAATAAATTATCACTCACCTCCAAAACACACCTCACATATTTTAGCCGTACATGGACAGAGTGTGATGGTGTGTGATATGTGTGTTTGTGCACATGAGGTCCCAGCAGGAGTTACAGACCGGTTTTAGATTTTCTTCTTTTGTGAGATGCAGCCAAAGTTTGTTTTTAGAGGCACAGTCTCTCCACTTCCCCTTTTCCCTTCAGGCCCTCTGCTGAAAACACACAAAGTGACTACAATGCCATAATCACATGTATATTTATTTCCACAACCAAATCTGGAGAGACTCCTCTAAACATAAACAAGTTAAAGTCCCAGTGTGTTTAGGGGGATCTATTGGCAGAAATGGAATATAATAAGCATAACTACATTTTCATTGGTGCATAATTGCCTGAAAATAAGAATAGTTATGTTTTTGTTACCTTTTATTTCTACAGATGCCTTGGGTTGCTCTAGATAGGGGTGTTCGAGATTTTCACGTGTTTCACAGCTCCTTCGAGCTTGAAGCGAGGGAGTTTTATTCTACAGAACTAGATGCCACTAAATCCTACACACTGGCCCTTTAAACCAGGACAGAAGATGCTTATGTAATCCCTTTAACCCTTTAGCTCTGACTTTTGACCCAAATGAGGTGAAAGGTCACACAGATAAAGGGGTAATCGTAAAGCAGCGTAACTTTGTGTAACGAATGGCCGAGCAAACAAAACAAGCCTTGACAGTGAGCTGACCACAACTCATCCCAAATAGTTATCTCATCTCCGAGACACCCTCCTTATCTCGGACCATAAACCAGAGAAATGATTAAACATGATAACTCATCCACATAAATCATGTTCCAGTGGTTTACTCCCAAACTGATTCAGACAAACCAAATAAACCAAACTCAGAAAGTGCGGCTTTAAGGTATGTCACCATCTCCACCGATCCAGAAAACAGCCAACCACAACACCGAGGTACTGTTAACAGGACATTGGCTCATCATCAAGAGAGACACATCCAAAACCTCAACCATCATCTAGACTCTCCTGACTCAGTAAAGGCAGAAAACATGCAGGTGGAGGATGGAGGGAGCTTAAACTGACTTAGCAGATGGCATTAACAGCCTGCTTTTTCAAAAATGTATCCATAAAATGATAGCTGTGTGCTGGTCTTAGACATCTCAGATGACTGTAGCACACCATGGTATAGCAGTTTTAGCAAAACTGTGCTCTGAATGATTCCACAGAGCTTTCCTGGTAGCGTGATACTGTTCACCAATGACAAGGTCAGGAAAGGGCCGGGGAGAGCTCTTTCACCACAATACTTCAGAAATGAAATACACAAGAGGTTTATTGGTTGTAGTGTTACAGTAGCTAAGGGGAGATTCAGCCCTCAGTGTTTGTTCTGTGTCTGCATTTATAGAAGAATTGGGATGAGGGGATGATCATATGAAGAGTATTTGGACTCCGGAGCAGTGGTGGAAGAAGTACTCAGATTATTTACTTGAGCAAAAATAGTGATACGACAAATAAAATATACTCCATCACATTTAAGATTTTATTTTTCAAACAGAAAAATGGACTTAAAGCAACACAAGTAAAAGCACTTAACCAGAACGGCCCCTTTCAAAGTGTTATGTATATTATACTATTATTATCACTGATGCATTAATGTGTGAGCTGCATGTTTGTTGAGGTGGATTTGACTGTAACTACTAAGTTTTGGCCATTAAATCTGCAAAAAACACAAAAGACAAACAAAAGACATTTCTGTCAATTATTGACTGATTGAGTGCAGTATCAACATTTCAATTTTTTTTTCATATTTCTTGAAAATGGTGTCTGTGTGTCAAACATGGTATGGATTGCTGCAAAGAATTTTGAAAAAGTGTATTTTACAGAAAACAGGTTGCAATTTTCTCACAACACTGGCCAATGTTTTTCTGTTTTGGTCTGCATTTTTGCATTTATTTTAAAATCAATGAAGATATACGGGAAAGGTGGGGAGAGAGAGGGGTATGACATGCAGTGACAGTGGACATTGCTGGTGTAGAATGCACCCTAACCATTAGGCTACAGGGTGCTCTGATGTTTTTCTTTTTTTTTTTGTCAATTCCACACTAAAATAACTTGATAAGATAAAGATTTTCTCAGTGAACAATGCATTATGTTTTAGAAACTGTTCTTAAAATACTAGAAAGTACTGCTATCAGATAAATAAAGTATACAGTATTTCCCTCTAAAGTGAAGTAGGAGTGTAAAGTAGCATTAAGTGGAAATACAAGCAAACTTAACGGTACTGTGCCTAAGTGGAATATTTATATAAATCAACTTTCCATTGCTGTTACTGTGTCTTCTCCTGGATGAAGGGCGGTGACGTGTGAATTTTCATCCCATCAAGAGGTTTGCTTTCATTTAAATTATAGGTTTCTGGTGTGTGAATAAATACACAATGTCAGTATCGTTCTAGGGTGAGTGTGTGTTTGTATGAGGCAGAGAGGGATTTGATGAGTTACACTGTTCTTCAGACTAAGTACAAAAAACCCCATCATCGGAATTCTTCTCTTGCAAAAGAAATCCCTTGTCTGCTGCACTCCTCCCTGTATCTGCTTAATATCTTGTTCCAAGTGGCTCGCAGCGATGATGAACTTCTCTTACACACTAAAGGGGCAGATACATCAGCATGATGACGTTTGCTGGAAGCGAAACAAAACACTGCGAGTACCAGCGGGTTGAATGTGTTGGTACAGTATGTGATGAAAACACACTTGACAATTACAGTTGTTCTTTTTAATGACCTTCATCAGACTAGAAAATTCTCAGGCCAGACAACACCGAAACTGGATTTCTGCTTTTGTGTGTTCAGATGTTTATAGTCATAACCTTTGCTGCGGCTCTTCCAGAAAACTGCACAAAACATGGCAACTCTCCTAGATTACTTTACCTCCCAGTGCAAGCCTCGTGACCCGGACAGTGCTGCCGTTGTTGCAGTTCCAAGTTCATCTCAGGGTATTCTTTGCCTGTCTGGTCTTCATTAGGATGCACTCACTTTGGCCTGAACTTTTCATTATATTGTTGTGCTCTAGACAAATCTAGAGTGGCTTTAGGTAAATTGGGAATAGCTGACATCTGTATGACTGTGTGTATGTTGGACAGCAACCAGAAACCCTTTTCTGCCCCCGACCTCTGTCAGCTCTCAGAGGAACCCATCTTCTCTTCATCATTAATAACAACAGTCACTTCTCCGAAACTGGAGAACCGCATTTCTCTCTTTCCCGCTCCCTCTCCCATCTCCTCTATTCTTTCTCTACCTGCCTTTAACTGTGTGAGAGGGCGCTTGAGTTAAGTTTCAGTGTTGTGAAAGCATGTTTGTGCCAGCTCTAATTTAACACTGAGCGAGCGTAGCATGCTCAAAGAGGGGGCGGTGACGAGTGGAGTGTGTGAAAATTACAGTGAAAACTTCACATAATGCAAAAAGACGTACAGTAAGTGAAGCCAGAGCAACACAGAGGGGTGAACATGAACATGGTTTTCCCAGGCTCTGAGTCCCAGAAGAAACAACCTTCTGGTCTCTATCATGCACACACTGTGCTCTACATGCACAGAAACAAGCACTGATAGCGCAAACTGAACTGACAACTAAAATAAATGTGTTTAATGGTGAAATATCAATTTATGTGCATTATATTCTGCAGAGGCTCAGAGTGCAAATGCCTCCTTATATGGAGCAGCTTTGGACTTTGGGGTAGTGAACTCATGGGGTCTGGATGTAAGAGAATATTTTTCTCTGAGCCTACAGCCTGATTTGGTGTCCCACTGAGCGAAAGATAATAAATGCTTGTGTGTGTTTGCCTGAGTGCACATATCAACAGGAACCATCAGGTAACCTCTTAATGGACTAATTGCAAGAATGCTGCCTTTGGAAACTTCAAATGTCAGTGAAGCAGACTTATACAACAGACTCACACAGTTTGAAGGAATGTGCACTGACAGCCCCTCCTTCTATAATAAGGCAATAAACAGAAGGATTACCAGACCCAATTAAGAGTAAACCTCAGTCTCTGTCCGCACATTCTCCAGCTGCTCTGTGGCAACCCGCGATTCAGACAGGAAACACTTAGTGTACAAATACTTACAGCCAACTTACAGAGTGGTTTCATGTGTCAGTCATTGATGCACACAAATGAAGAGTTCATTTTTAAAACACTATGCTGTGTGAAAAACATGTTTATCACGCCAAAGAAATGCACATGATTAAACAATTCAGTCAGGTTGGGATTGATTATAAACGTTATCAATCATTTATAAGTCATTCTTTAATGTAATTGTGCAGATCAGTACAGTATATGTGCCTTATACCTGAACATAATTTTTAAAAGAGGAAAGGGGGTAATAAGTTCAGTCCACTGATAAAATAAAACTCATCATAATGTTGTGTTTTCCAGGTGAGCTGCCAGATGTGGCCTGATAAGTCGTATTGTGCACAGAGAATGAGACGACTTTGATACATAAAGAAAATAAATTACGCCTCTGCAGGAAGACAATTATCATTGTATTCGATCATTACTGTTGGCTTTCCCATCATCCAGTGATCATTTTAGCTGAAGAACATTTAAAGGTCCAGTGTGTAGGATTTAGTGTGTGTGCCAATTTCAGTCAAAATGTGTAAAATGTCACAGTTAGATGTCACAGATAAATACTGAATGTTCAATTTTTTAAGCAATAAATTAGCATTTCTTAAGAAAACATTGGTAAATGCTTGCTGTGAACTTGAATATTATTTTGACCACACAAGTGATTTGTGACACATAATTATGAATATATTAATCAATATATCATGAGATGAGATTTATTTGGTGAATTACTTTACTATGTTTATTGAATTCTGCATAAATTAATTCATGGTAACTACATATATAAGCATATTTGTATTCTGCAATGTAGATGAGGAACTACATAAGGTGCATGTTACCTGTAATGTTACCAATGGTTAAGATTGGTGGAGTAATATGATGTAAAGTATTGTTCAGTTGTCCTACTGTTGAAGCAGACATTAAAGTGGATCGAGTAACCAAGATGAAGTTGTCCCTGTGCTTTTGTTTTACCCACGACCCAAAGGTAGTTTTAATACAGTAACTATCAAGTTTATAGTTAACGCTAAGAGTAACCACCGTTACCATATTAATCATTTGCTTCAGTTTTTGTTGCCACTCATCTATATTAACATTCTCTCCTATTCATTTGTGGGCCTTAAAGTATTTTGCATAAAATATCTGCAAACTGACTACCGTATCAAGGGTTCAGCCTCTAACCTTAAGTGATAACTGTCAGCTGTATCATTCAGTGTTCTTCACCAGTTGCAAAAGATCTTTAAAGCCTCTGAAATTTTGATTTCAAATCTTGGACATTTATCAATACCATTCAGTATTCATGACTAAATAATCAACAAAAAACGTCCGCTATTACCTTCATCATGGACTGTGTGACTGTGGTTTGATCAACTTTGATTTACAGCTGTACAAACATGAGTGCACAACTATATACGTATCATAATGATTTAAACATTGCTCAAACCTCATTGGTGCATGGAAGTATGTGAAATCACCTTTTTCTTACTGAGCCAATGCAGAGCAGTGGTCACAAAATACATAAATCTCTTATGTGAAATAATCAAAACTGACAAAAAACTTTGACAAATAAATGTGCATTCATGTAGGTCAAAATTCAAAACTAAACTAAACTAAAACTCTGTATGTGGAAAAATACTTCTCTTTTGAACGACACATGTGGGTGGCTGCTACCCTAATTTAATATTCAGCTGTAATCTCTGTGTGTGCATGTAAGTCTTTGAAACACGCTGTGAGCCTGAGTGTTCAGTCACAACCAACAGGAAATAAGAGATGAAAAGCCTTACATGGCCCATCATACAGTACATTTTGTATGCACACACACTCACACGCAAACATGCACAAGACAGATTTATACTATAATTTAAGCATTTACATAAGCTTGGTGCAACGGTCTGGAGAGGCATTTTGCTCAGTCTGTTGCTATCTTGTTTTATGGCAGCTGTAACAGAAAGGCAGTGACACTGAGATGTGTATAAATCACTCTGAGCCATGAGACTCAACAGGCTTACTGCAGATCACATTCATATTTCACATCCCCAGTCATGCTGTATAAATGGTGCTTCTGTGAATGTTAAATATAAAGAAATTCAAACACACTCTCTCTCCTGGGAACCTGGCCTACGTTCTACCTGAGTTTGGGGCCTCTCAGAGTCAGTGGTTCATTTCCCAGCTCCAAGGCCCCTGTCTTTCCATCTGTCTCTCTCTGTGTCTCTGCATCTCTCCCTTTAGGTAAGAGACATGGGAGTTCTGGCTGGGTTCTGCATATAGAAACTGCGTGCTTGTGTGTGAATGATGGATTGTGGTTTTGTGTCCACAGCTGCTGCCAGCGGGGAGAGAAACAGGACATTGCCCAGCTGGACCTGAGCCCTAACCTGGACACACACTCTGAACCTTTCCCTTGTCAGCATCAGCATAAACCCTGGGACCCCTGTTTCTGTCCTTACCCAAATGCAGAGATCCTACCTCTATGACTTCAAGGTCCACATTGGTTTAGCCACCATTTATCCACAACCATTTTCATTTATTCACATTTTTGACCAGGTGGAGGAGCCTCCAAAGCAGCAACCATGAACAATGAATAGTAAAGGTGGCCCTATTGCATATAGAGTCATTGAAAGGACATGAGTTGAATAGAAAACAAATTTGCGCTTGGAAGTTTCAGCTTGTTGGCTATAATTTTGATTTTCTAACCATAACATGAACAGATATTGCAAAAAGAGAGAATTTTATAAACACTTGTTGTATGGTGATAGGGTGGCACAAACACACGCATGGGCACACTCTGCATACACATATTCAGTGGCTATATGGATATCGATATGGATATTGCTTGGTAGCTACAGCTAAAATCTGTACAGTTGCTATAATGAGCTGTTTGTGGCAAAGTTTTTTGAAGTGGGGTTGTATCAGGTACTTATCTATAGTGGAATTCCTACAGTAGATAGAAGTCATGCCCCAAGTTTGGATAAGAAGAGAGGAGTACTGGCAAGGAAGCTAAGAAATACTCTGCTGTGGACAGAGGCAGCAATATAAGTGTACACTATATTTAGAATGTGTTCACCGCTTTACATTGTTGTCACACAGCCATTTCCAACTGGAAACTGAAGTGATATCACTCTCTCCAAAGCCATCAGAATCCTTTGACAAAAACATTGCAGATCACGGGAGTAGCTGGTCTACCACTGCCCCAATCCACAGCAATTAACGATCCAAACTAACATGTTGGAACACCAAAGTCACACAATAACACAAACCTAACCTATCTGCTACATTCTTGTTTTCACAAACACAAAGAGATACACAGACAGACAAACTGCCAGACAGCAGATAATAGACAGAGCCCAGAGAGGAGGAGCTGGGTCACAGCAGGAAGCCAGAGACAGACAGATCAGTGCCAAATAGAAGGACTGCCCTTTCTGTGTCCTCCTCCTCTGCAGCCATAAACAACCTTTTACCTTTCATCCCCCAGTGCTCTGTGCTACCTGTTAACCCCTGACCTCTAACACATGATCTCCAGCATCATGACCTCTGATCTTTCACCTCTGGAGGTCATGGTCAGTGTCCTGCTGTTTGTCACCCAGTATCTTTGCTCTATTCCTCTAACTTTCCTTCATGCTCAACTGGGATACCTGTATGAGCATGGGGTAGTTACAAAAAATCCCCAGTCCCCCTTCTTACTAAACCAGATCAGTCATTCAGTATTGCCTGGAAATGAGCAACACAATATAGCAAGAAGACCAAAGGTTGACAGAGGGGACTGTTGTTGATGCGGCACTTACGTCTGTAATCTCAGCTGGGATTGAAACCAGATGTCTGGATGACGAGAAGTGGGAGGCAGGAGGAAGAGTAGTTAAAGGAGCGGAGATGAAGGTAGATAAAAGGGGAGGGGGGAAATAAGAATGTGTAACCCTTGAGTGCCCCGCTTTAAGTCTTGAATGCACATCTTTTCCTTAAGAAAGAAAGGCAGATTGAGGGAGAGAGATCATGTCACACCTTGTAAATCTGCACATTTTCCTGCCTTAATAACGTTGAAGATCCATAACATGAAACTTTAGATCCTTTGAAGAGGTAGTGCCAACCTCCCAACAGTTTACCTCTAGTTTTCCTCCTTTATTTATCTTGTACTACACCCTTTACAGAAGACAGCAGGCACATAAGGGCACTGATATACATTAAATTGAGAGTCCTGCAACTCACTCCGATAGAACAGTCACACTGTAAAAGCAGCTTGTCCATAAAGCCTTTACCACTGGAGACTTGCTTTTCCATGGAATAAAACAATTGATGAGTAAGTCTTCCAGCGAGGACATAATGCTGCATTGTTTGCGATGCATGAACTATGAGAGAGAAGCATTTTATTATCATGGAAATCTGTTTATTTTTGGTGTTCCAGTAAAAGAGATTGTTTGGTCAAAGGCTTAACACACGCTTAACTTACCCTCCCCAGACTTGATCTGATGTCCGCATAAATAACACAGAAACATTTTTAATCCATTATATGTTTCAGAAAAAAATGGCAGTTATTATTTTACTGTCCAGAATGTATGGCACGTTTAGCTTGTTAGCACAAAGAAACAAATACCACATTAATTCTGACTTTTTTTCAATGGAAACCAATTGGACTGTCACAGAAGACATTTTGGAATGTCACAGTACAAAAGGCACAGATATAAATAATATAATGAATGGCTGATTTCCATTTAGCTGCTCCAGCTTCAAGGTGTTGGTATTGTGCATGCTGTCACAGTGTCATAGCTTACTGGGGACAGAACCATTGTCAATGTTATTAGTGCCTGTTCTTTTCCCGCTGTGACAAGCCAGAAACTGAAGAACGCAAGGGAGAGATGCAGACGTGTTATTGTTCTAGTGCAAACAAAGTACTTAGCAACATCCTGTTTGTGCCAGAAAGAAATAGGCTGGTCTAGAAAAACCACTTGTTTGCAGTCATTACCCATATATAATTGTGCCAGTTTGATTGTAATGATGTTTGAAAATACATGTTGATATCTTGAAATATTAGTAGCTAAACACAGAAGATGACAAAGCTAGCATTTGGAAAGCATATCCCCTAAAATAGCAAATAACATAATTGTTTTCCCAGAATGTGAGTGTGTCAGCACTTATGTGTAGTCAGAGCAGCGACCTTCTTTCTCATTTAGGAATGAACTTCTTCAACATGTGATGACAATAAAGACATCACTGACATTGTCTCTCAGAGAAGCCATAAAACATTCATTGACAGTTATTGTTTGGACTCTCAAAGGAGACATTATCTTGTTGCTCTCCAGGCCTCAGAAAGACAACAAACAAGCATCTGGCTGAAGAAAGTTTATAGCACTGTGTAGGGGGTGGATGTGTAGGGAAAGTGGTCTTGTCTGTTCTCTCAACGTTTGACTCACTTCCTCACTCTGGGTGTAGCATCTGCACACATCAGGGGTGGAAGTGTCCTGTGAGGTGTCAGAGACTAAAGGTCTGTGGTGGGACTCAACACAGGAGTCAATTCCTGTAACTCAAATGTGTGAGTTGTGGTTAGATAGTTTTTTCACTGAATCATAGATTGGACAAAAAAACACACACACACACACACACACACACACACACACGAACACGAACATTCACAATGAATGTGTGGGAATGGTGTTAACTGTGGGCCAAGCAGAGACAAGCATGAAATCTACCATGAAGGACTACTCATGTCATGACACCCCTTCCCCCCATTTGTATTGCTCATCTGCTTCTGTCTGTAACTCTCAGTCCTCTCTCTGTCTGCTTCTATCTATCTATCTATCTATCTATCTATCTATCTATCTATCTATCTATCTATCTATCTATCTATCTATCTATCTATCTATCTATCTATCGTCCCATGTCAGTTGTGATGAATCCCAGCATCACTGAAGCGTCGTATACCCCCACAGCCCTGAAATTACTCAGTCTGACAGCTAACACAACCCTTGTGTCATGTGCATGCACAGTACAGTAAAAATTCTTTAGGTCAGAGACATTAGGAGCCCCATTGAGAACAATGTGGTGCAAATAAAACCCTGTGTGGAAAGATTCATCACAAAAATATTTGAACGTTCTCCGGAGAGATTTGAGGATGAGGGTTTAGTTAGGCCAGAAATTGAGCCACGCACATACATTTATATAAACATACAAGCACATATGCTGTATATACATATACATAAATTTGGACCAACCGATGATGGATGGGCTTTGGGAGTTTTGTTACATGGTAAATCATATTTCCTCAAGCTAGCCCATGTCTGAGCTTATGAAAGCTCGCAGAGAGCTGAACTTTCCTCCATTGGCCTCAGTCTCCTACAGAGAAAGACAAACTGATACCAGAACTGAATCACGCGCTTCACAATCGATAATTCTTGCTTTACTGTTTAATGGTCACATTACAGCTTTCAACCTGAATACGTGCATATTCCAGTAAATTCTTCAGAGTGAACATCATAGCTTTACGAGTACGACGGATGGGCCAAAAGTCTGGAGCAGGTATTCAGCTCATTGTCAGTGAGGCAGATGCATAGTCCCTGAGTGCTGAGCTCACAGTTGGCTCCCTGCAGGATGACACAACAGATACGCAACAATCTGCACACACACATTCATGACCAGTAAATCAGGCAGCAGCCTCTGGATTGTAGCCAGAGGGACTGAGTTGAATTCTGACTCCTAATCATGACCCAGTGGCTCTGCGCTGCTGGAGAATGTGTGTGTGTGTGTGTGTGTGTGTGTGTGTGTGTGTGTGTGTGTGTGTGTGTGTGTGTGTGTGCATGTGGGACCAATATGTGTTTGTAGGTTTGAGTGCAGTGTTGCGTGAGCAGGTGAACCATGGGGGTTTAAGCAACTTTGGCTGTATAAATTTCCTTTGGCAACCTTGAAGAGAAAAGAAGGCAAGAGTGGGAAGGGGGAGAGAGATTGCCTAACTCCATTTTGTTCATTTAAAGGATCACAGAGGTCTGTGTCGCAGTCGTCTAACCCCATTTCCTCCTCACCTCTCACTGCTCTCCCTTCATCCTCCCCCTTTCTTCTCCATCTCTCCAAACCATCATCTCCTCTAAAGGAACTAGACAGGTGAAAGCTGAGAAATCTTCACTCTGCATTCGATGTGTCTGACTGCATCAGTGGGAATGATGACTAAGTGTATGTGCGTGCATTTGAAAAGGTCAAGATGTCATCAGGTTTTTCCCCTTATGTTTTTGAACTAGTTGTGATGTTTGATATGAGGATCTCTGTCTTGGAACAAAACAATGAAAATAACCACCAATACATTTTTTTGCATCTGTAGAAATCATGTCTAGTAAAAACTTCAGAGCAACTAAATCCCTGCGCTGCTTTTCTGACCTGTCCATTCCTCCATATGGGCCATGAGGGGACTGATGAGAGGAAGGAAATGTCTTTTCCATACAGGGAGTCACACAAGGAGGTGATACATAATGAAGGACGAGTTTATATTGTTCAAACTGAAAAGTAGAGGATTAAAGTTTGTGAATAAAGCCGAAACCTCACACACAAGCAGAGAGAAATTGATAAACAGGGCTTTGTAAGGCACGTTGGAGACAAACGTGAACGTGAGAGAAATAGAGAGCGAGAGAGTAGGTGGACACAGAGGCCATTGATGTGAAGATGACATAATCACCTGTTGCCCCCACGTACAGCCAACATCTGTGAAATTTATTAACTTTCTATCCTTCACTCTCCTCTCCCTCTTTTTCCATCGAGCTCACCACCCATGCACAGACACTATGTCACACAGAAGTGGAGTGGGCTATTAGTTTTTATATACATGCAGTTGTTACATTTCAGAAACAAGAAGACTCTTGAACTGCAAATCCTAGAGGTCTGTTTAAGATTACTCTGCTTTGAGCTATAAATGTAAAGATACAATGAGTCAGCTCTTAAACTTCAATCATTAACTTTGGACTGGATGTTATTTAATCAAAAACATTCAAACTTCCAATTATAAATACTAAGAGAGAATAGAACTACAATTCTGCAACTAGAACACCAATTGAAAAAACATCACAGCAAAACAACAAGGCCTTTTGGGTTCCTCATGACCACCATAGTTTCTCCCACACGTCTGGAAGGGTGAGCTGTATTCAGTTGGTTGCAATCTGCAACTTTACTGCTTGATGTCACTAAATCCTACACACTGGTCCTTTAAAACCACAATTGTGAACTTCATGGTGGTACTAAAAGGAAAGGTTGTGGGATCATCACAATAAGTAGGGTACATCCTCTGGGAACCATGAATGTCTGTATATCTTTTTGTTCAAGTTAAGTAGATATTAAAATATTTTACTGGATAAATGAAAACTTGATGTAACGTCAGGGGATCATCAAAGCCAGTAGGATTTATTCCCTGGGGATCATGAATATTTGTACAAAGTTTAATGGCACAGACAATAGTTGTTGAATATTTCTTGTTTCCATTACTTACTGTGAATACACACAGAGAAATTCAAATCAGAACAAAAGAAATAGGTTAATTCAGTCTTCCTCTGTGTCACAATAAACATAAGATTGATGTCCATTTTACACTCACTGGATTGAGATTTCATTCATATCAAGAAGCACCAGAATATATCCCTTGCTGAGACAAAGACATAGTGTTCTCATGCAGGATCATCATCATAAAAGCATGGCATTAATCCTAAATATTAATCCTCCTGCTGCCTACACATGTGCTCATTGACTGATAGTGGCATCCAACACCCCACCATGTCCTTATTTTAATCAGAGATGTGAATATAATACAGTAGATTTACTAAAACTGGGTTAATACTTCCCAGAATCAGTCTTCTTTTCATTCATGTAAAGGCTGCTCCATGCATCCTATCTGACACAGCAGTGCAGCATCCACAGCTGCTAGAAGAAGCTGTTGTTCTTTATTACTCATTTCATCCATCAATATCCACGTTTCTGTACATTTTTGTCAGGATGGAACACATTTCAATCAGCATTTGGAATGTGGAGCACTAAGACCAGCAAAATAATAACCATATCAAACCTGCAAAACAGACACTGATTTACTGTAAACAGTTGACTTCTGAGAGTTTCTGCTCTGATTCCCCTAAAGGAAGTGCAAAGCCTTGCCCAGACTCTACTCCTCTGGTTATACTCTGGCGAGTCTGTGTGCTTCCCCGGGGCCCAGCTGACTCTCCACTCCCTGGACTGTGCTGCAGAGAAAAGACCCTCAGAGCTCCAGGCCTCCAGACAGCTCTCCTGGAGGTGCCACCCTTGCCACAACCCAGCTCTCTCTCTCTCTCTCTCTCTCTCTCTCTCTCTCTCTCTCTCTCTCTCTCTCTCTCTCTCTCTCTCTCTCTCTCTCACATGCAGCATTCAAGCCAAACCAGAGCCACCTACAGTAGCACTCTTGTTAGGCCGTGAGGCTTTTTATATCATGTGTGCCAGTGGGCCATTTGCTTTTTGACTACAACCGCTACATGGCAAGAAAAGAAGTCTGTTCATCAGCCTTGTTTTTGATTGCCAGCTGAGAGCCACTGTAACCACTTTTACACATGCTGATTCTGAGCTACCACATAGAGTTAAATATAAACTAAAATTACTCTTTCACACTTGCCAAATCTAGCTTCTGCATTCTTGCTTATGACATACCTTTTGCAGACTTATTGCTTTCAGAGTGTGATATTCACCCATGTCCTTGTGCAGTCATTCAGTACATGGCATGTGGATACATATGTTATCAATCTGTCGGGCTTCTTCTCAGAAAGGAAAGGTTTTCCACAGCAATTATACTGGAATCTCTAACAAAGTCCAGTTGAGCAGAACGGGGTTAACTTGCTGCTGACACTCATCAGCTGTCAAATGACACTTTATTTTCTACATTCAAGTGCATCAAAATTCAGTCTAATAAGCTGTATTGCTCAATGATAATGCATATTCTAATGTCATATTTGCATAATTTCTTGTGTCAGTGGTGTGTGGTGTATTTTCAAAATGTAAACTCAGGAAAATCAGCTTTGTTTTTAACATGACCACGGTGCATTTCTGAGTTTATCCAAAAGGGTTTTGATAGGCTTTTCTAAGACCAAGGGTGGAGGAAATTCTCAGCCCACAGAGGAGGATGTAATCCATCCAACTTGTGTTAAAATGGCAAAATCACCAATGAGGTTTTCACATGCCAACAGGAACTAGCATTTGAGTTTTTTACACAGGTTTGGACACTCAAAAGAAGGAAACATCAGCTTCATGTAAAGTAATAAATGAGAGTAAACAGACCAAGTGGATGTACTGTACAGTGTGTGATGATGAAGGCTACACACCCAGCACACTGAGAGAGGTACAGCACTATGTAATGCTTTGGCCTCCCTGTGACGCCCCGTGCCAGCTCTGCTCTGCTCTGCTGCTGCCAAACAAGACCACAACATGGGCCTCTCTCTGCCTCAGCAGCGGGCCCTCTACTATTACAGCCATGCATGGCTGACCCCAGGCCTACCAGCTGTTCACAGGCACCGTAAATCTCAGTTTGGTGCTGTTTTTTTACAACTGACCTCAGACCATCTGTACTGTCACTGTCAATAAAAGACAGCACTTTACAGGACACTGAGGGGAAACATGCATGCCACTATAATGATAACACCAGACAAATGATTGCCCTAAATGATTACCTCTTAACTGAACAGCAAGAACCAGTCATTTATTGCTAGAGGCTCTGAGGTATTCTTTCTTTCTTTTTTACTTTCTTTTTGACTCAACCTTTGTTTTCTTCTTCTTCATATCAAGCTTGCATGAAAACCATCAAAAACATTGGTTCTTTCTTGGCCACGTTACAAATCTGCTTAGAATTTTAGATTTTTAGGTACACAACTGTATTTGTTATATATGAACGTTAAGTTCTGAGTATTGTTATGTGGACATGCACATAAAATGGTGCGTTGGGCATAATTACAGTGTAGCTTTTGGATTTAACATTGTTTTTGTAAGAAAGCCGATAAACACTTGAAATGACAGAGAAGTGTCATTCAGGCTTTTCTCTCCTCAGTTCAAACATGCTGTGGTGGAGAAAATGACACTTCTTGTTTAGGGCCAAATGACAAACCATAGTGGAAGTTCAGTTCTGCTCTTTTGCTTTGAAATACACACACACGCGTGCGATGACGCCAGCTCCTCTAGTCTGGTGTCTGCCAAGGTGTGAAATCGCACACACTTTTGAGCCCTTTTCAGTGTGTGCGTCTTTACACCTGTATTTCATGTGGTAGTTTTGACAAAAGGAACTACGGCCATGGTGGCCGTTTCAATAGTGTGTTTCCTCTGCAGCTGTGATATGTTACATTACAGTAATCAGCACTATTTTAGACAAGTCAAATTCTGCAGTACAATCTTAATTAAGAAAAAGTACAGATATATCACCAAAATGTGCCAAATGTATGTTATCATATATTGTTTTATTATATCATTAATCTATTGGTGTGTTCAATCCATTTGAAATATAGTGGACCAGAGGTATTAAAAGAATAAAATTGAAGTACCTTAAATGTGTAATTAAATACAGTGAGTAAATGCACATTCCACCAGTGATTGTCGTCATTGTGTGCAGTTTTTATATTTTCTTGTGGAAAACAAAGGGATCATTTCCAGGAGCAAACAATTACAACAAAAATCCATCAAGTCATCATCAGAAACCTCAGGATTAACAGTCAAGGCAAACCAAAGTTGTGTTCATACTGAGCTTTTTATTTAAAAGCACATGTATTAGAGCTAAGTACATTTAGCAGAAAAAAAACAGCATTGCAACTATGTCTTTGTACAAAAAAAACGAGACAATACAAAAATACTAATATTGGATTTTAATACAATTGTGGGTGTATTTTGTTTTTGAATGCATATTACAAACATAACTATCACAATCTACAATAGTTTAGTTATCTAAATACAAAAATCTGTCAATTGATGCTTTTTAAGCAGCATTTTGTAAAGAACACAGGTCTGTAATCATAGTGGATATATCTAAACATGTTAAGAAACAATATCTTACAGAGTTAATTTTAGTGATCTATACATTATTTATATATTTATAAAAAGAGTGTGAAAACGGCTTTGTGAAATGATAGGACGGACTATACGATGAGAAAGATGTGCAACATGGCGGAGTGTGTTGTTGGAGGAGGATTTCTGAGTAGGCTGTAAATAAAAAGGGCATCTGTACAATTGTTAGTGATTATACAGGACAGGCTATAAACATACAAGGTTAAAGATGCTTTTTAGCAAAGAATAAAAATATTAGATCCACAGTTTTTATAACATTCACCTGCTCTCTCACTCTCTGACACACAGTGGCACACACACACAAAAACACACACTTGGCACAGCTGACAGTGTGCGTGTTTCATGACACACATAGTTTATCAAGAAGGGGTTCCATTTCACAGGGCACAGCGCTCATACATATGTAAACACATTCAAACACACACAAGATGTACATGTACAAGCACAAGTGTACCCACACAAGCACAAGAGTGTACAGGACACACCATACACACACACATACACACACACACACTGAGAGACAAACATCTATTGCCAATGAGTGATTGGGTGGGTGAGAGCCCCTCCCTGCCAGCGGAAAGAGCCCAAATCATCCCAAAATAATGTGCCAGCTTAGCTGTAAATCATCACCCTCTTTCCAGGGTGACAGACCGCACCCCTTCACTCTACCCACCCATCCCCTTCCCGTTTAGGAAGCCAAACAGATGGCCCCAACACCAGGAAGTGGCATGGCACAGCCATGCCTCTTAAACAGGTGCTGGGAGGCTGCGAGATCTGCCTCCCTCCTTCCACAGAAAATATCCCCCCTTTACTACATCTAACCCTCAAGAAATGCAACATCCCGGGTTTGGGCCACTCTGAAAGTCCACAACAAAAATCTTGTCGTGCTGATGCCGAGACATAGTTATATGAGGTTGGAGGGCTTCACTTCTTTCTGTTATTGGGATACTGGTGTCTTGCGGATCAGTCAAAAAAGTTAAAACGACTGCTCTGAAACCTGTCAAAAGGCCTAAGAAGATCAGTATACAATCCTTACAGCGGCCTACTAGTACAGGATCATTGTTATTAAATCCATGCTATGCTAACATTATCCTGCCAGAGTATGGAGTGAAACCACCACACCAGGCTCGGTCGGCTTCTAGGAGTTCATATTTTTGTCTCGTGGGTGTCAGCATCATCAAGTTTTCTTTCAGTTAGACATCTCAGGCAGCAAGTGGTGATAATGGACAATGAACTTAAAAACAGTGCTATAAGTTATATTTTTCTATACTGTTAATATTTCTATGCTGCTAGTTATTGCAGTAATATCCTTCCTGTAGCTAAGGAAGTTGTTATCCTACGGTGTTCCAAGGCCACAGAGAGTTCAGAGAGGAAGCATCACTGGACATCCCTCTCTCCCTAGGCAGGGGGTTTGTCTTTTTTTGTCTCTTTTCTTCATTTCTTTTTCTTCAAAAGTGTTTTCCCTTTCTGTGGTTACACTTCCACCAAACCTCCACACCCTCAGCTCTGCCTGTCAAGTCATCAATTTCTTAATTCGTTTTGTCTTTTAGCTTCCAATTCTTTTCTGCTTGTGCTCAAAATGATGGGCTCAAATGTTGATTAGTAGTTAACATAATAGTAAATAATAAGTCTGGATAGTGAGAGTGGACTCTGCTGTGCAAATCTCAAATCTGACATCCTAGTCCACAAAGCACCTCGCTGGGCACTGCAAAAAGGGAGGAGGATGCCATTTGAGAAGCAGCTACAGTCTCTCGTCGCTACATTCTACTGTCCGATGGGAGGTGAGCAGCGCTGGGATTGGCTCCTCAGTCACAGGAAGACGTTGTGGCCTCTTTCACACCATGTTGTGGTGGTTGTTTCTGTCAATGATGTCGGATGAAGGAAGCAGCTCCTTCTTGATGGGGGAGGGCGGGGGTGTGGCTGGCTTCACCCGAGGCTTGAACAAGTCTGACACGTAGAACACCTGGTGGAGACAGAGAGGGAGAGCAAGGTGAGGAAACAGATGGCGAACAGCACACAGAGAAGATATGAAGAATCAGAGACAATAGAGGTCAAAATGATTCCTAATTAAATAAAGATGGGATCTGATTGCTCAAACCAAATATGGAGATGGTTATTTGGACTTGTGTGCGCCAGACAACTTCAGTAAGGGTGTTGAAGTCTGTTCCCCAAAGCAACTGGATCTGGAAATAGTCTGGATAAAAATATGGAATGTGTGTGAACATGTGAATATGCACCCACATGTTCATGTGCTTGCAGGGGAGCTGCATGCTCGCGCAAGTGTAATTGTGAATACTGCATTACTTCATAATGCCATGATGAGAAACTCCTCTCTCCGCCAGACCTTGTGCAATCCCAAACAAGCAACACTGAGTAATCTGTCTGAAGGAAGTGATCTTAGTATAGCTCACTCTAACCTGACAACCAAATTTAGTGAACCGTGGCTAATCTTCTATTAAATTATGCCAGAGTGAATTCACGTTTTACATCAACTGTGAGGTCACTCTGGCGGAGGAAGATAGAGAGTAAAAGAAAGAAATCACTTCCTGTAATCCTGATGACATCATATGTCAAACAGGAAAATGGGCAGGGGTGGACAGGAAGTTGGACCATGGAAACTACTGTCCACTGTAAAAGTGGATTGCCGTTTCCACTTACAAAGGTCTGGGGTCACCCATGAGCAGCAGTGGCTTCAGCTGCGGACTAACACACACAAACACACACAAATAGCACACACATCATTGGCAGGCGCGGCAGCTTTTCCTTCCGTGCTGCCAGTCGAGGGCGAGTAGGGGGCCTGTGCCAGGGAGACGAGGAGGGAGGGCCAAGGGGGGAAGCTGCCATTCAACACTAAACTGTGAGAAAGAGAGCCCACTGTGCACCAGCTCCTCAGGAAAAACAATATGGATAACTCTCACTGGGAATGTCATACAGGAATGTCCTTGGGGGAAAACATACTAGTGTTCATCTTTTGTTGTTTTCCTGTAAAAAAAATGAATGAAACAGTCTGTAACAAAGACTGTCTCATTCAGTGTTGGGCACAACACAAAGACATCCTCCCATTACAGCTTGACATTTACTGACCATAAATGACCTTCACTGGTGACCTTTGACTGGATGACATCACATGGAGATAGATGCCTCCATAGCAGCGGCACTGTTACAGCTGCCCTCATAGTTTTAAAGGGCTTCTTTGTCTATACAGTCAGTGCAGAGTCTTTACATGCTATATTAAATATTAGGGGAGTTTTGGGGGACATGATGCAGTCACATCTCTGAGAATCATCTGTGCTGTCATGGAAAATAACCCATGATGGCTCATTTCCCATCAGGATGCATTGCGTCCAATCACAGCAGGCCTTGTTGCTGCATCACCCAACCTCCGACCTATCGCTCCTGGACCTACTATGGTGGAAGGCTTATCACGACCTCAACGCTTCCTGTGCGTGATATACACAAACACAAAGCCACCAGGCCTTTTGTGTTGAGTGATGCAGACTCAGCAGTTAGGCTGCTAATACAGGAAAGAAAACAGCTGAACATTTAAAGGTGTGTGTGTATATATATATATATATGTCTTCAGTTGTGTGCTGTTAACCACTAGCCTGACACATAAAGAAGCTGAGTCACACAGGAAATGAGAGCACTAACTCGCAGTTACTTTGAATATCATGAATGTTGTGAATAAAATGGTGAATTTACACATGAAACTAGCTATGAATATAATTGCAACCCAACCACACAACACACCAGCAAATACATTTAAACCAATGTAGGTTAAGAGAAGTAACTGAATATACTGAAACATTGCTGAGAAATAGAGGGCTTTTCAGAGCTAACTTATCATGCGAACATGTGTTTGGGTGTACATTTCTGAGGTTTTACTTTATTTTAGGAATGGTTTGTTTTTTTGTGACAATGTGACAGTGATCAGTTTTCTGAAAACCAAAAACCACGCTAACATGTGTCACAATGTGTATGTGCATTTTAAAATAAAAAGGTGTTGCGGGGGTATACACAGTCTGAATTTCGACAATTGAGTTGTGTGTGTGGAGTGATAAAAGAAGACTTCCTGCTTCTACACAAGTTCACTGACCACACAGATGCTGCTTCAGTATTTGAGACACTGAGCATGTGGAGCATGTCATTGTGCAGAGATAGCATCCTCTTGCTCCCTCCTTCTTTAATGCCTGACCCGACTCCTCTCCACTGTGACAATGAACCTCGAAAAAACAAATGACCGCCGCCTAGGCTTTCTCTCTGACAGCTGCTTCCTGCTGGAATTGGTCCTCTTGACCTTTATTACGACACATGTTGAAAACTAGGTCAATGCGTCTGATGGGAAGTGCCAGGTAGGACAGACGGACCATTTCCTGTTGTGGTTCTGCGTTTCTCTGGATAACAACCCTGCAGACATAGTCTGGAGTGTTTTACCCAAAACAGACATTCATCTACATATTCTTCAATAAGCTTCATGTGTCCGACTCACCAGTGTGAGTGTAAACCAGCAATTAACTTACAACAAAGGCAACAAGGCCGTAGTCTAACACGTCACTACATATGAATGTGTTCATTCTTGCCCCATGTTTGTATTGTTAATTTACTGGCACTCAATGGGGGTGCTCTGGGATTAAAGAGGTAACTGTAGCCTAGGGAAACCTGGAATAGCACTGACAATAAAGTAATGGAACAACTCACTACTCAGACAATTACTAAAATGTATTTGGAAAGAAAGACACTTTTCCACAAGGCAGTATAACTCTTCATGTGATATTTAGAACAATTGTTCACAATCGCACACCTGGGACTAAAGTGCAAATCCACTAACTTGTTCAATATGTTCTTTTGTTCTTCAAATCAGACTTTCATATATACGACAAGTGCACTGTCAGTTTGTGTTGTTTTGTGTTTTCATGTATGTACACAAGCTCATGCTGGGTTAACAGACCACACTACCCAAGCTGCCATGGGGCTCTTAAGTAACAACTGCTTCTGCTTCACGAAAACATCTTATGAGAATGATTGACTACAAAGTTCTCCAATAACAAAGCAACTACTGCAACTAAAGGTATAAACTAAGAAATGTTTGTCATGCTGTAACAGCGTGTGTTCTCAGTGACCTTCCAGGACAAATCAAAGTCACACATATGAACAGCAAACATGTACATCAAAAGGACACATAAGCAAAGACATTTAAAAGACTGTTTTAACATGTCAGAGCGGGGGAAAATATATGCTCTGACATGATTTCAAAGTGTGAGCTTGTGCTTTTATTCTTACATTTCAAACGTAATATCTCAAAGAATACTGCACACATGTTAGCTTAAGATCTAAAGATGTTCACACTTTGGATTTAGTACTTTCTGCTGGCTTTCTGAGGCACACTGGCGTCATACCTCCTCTGTCCTGCCTCCACTCATCTCCTGTCAGGTCCTTTCTGCTCCGCTGCTTATTGAGAGGCTGAAACAGCCGAGCTAAAGTACTCACAGATGTGTGTTTCTACAAAGACTGAGCAAATCAGAAGGGGCGTCAAGGATTGTTAAACTAACCTCACCGTCTTGATCGGCAGGGGTTTGACTATGATTGTATGTGTGTGTGTGGTGGGTATGCATGTGTATGTGAACAGTGTGTCTATGTGTGTGTGTTAATCTGTCTTTCTGAGGGCTGTGCAATGGCTTGGATTAAACCAACACTCATCCAGAGCCAAGATGTAGACAAGGCTCCTCTCTCTTGTCATTTCCCTCCCTTCCCTCCTCCTGCCAGATCTGCCCATTCAGAGGTCAAGCTCATAAATTGAGCATATTTTTGAAAACATTCTTATTTTTTCTTCTTGTCAAAGCTGATGTCGTCCAGTTGCTACACCCAGCTGGAGGACCGATGATTTTGCCAGAGCGTTAATCGCTGATTTCTACTCCTTGGATCCTTCAATAATCCTGGCATTCAAGGAACTTGGTGTGCTCTGTGTGTGTGTGTGTGTGTGTGTGTGTGAGAGAGTGTGTGAGTGTGCATGTATGTTTTAGCTGTGCCAGAGTCTGCCTAGGCGCCACTACTAAGGTCTTACTGAATTTTATGAATCTAATCTTTTCCACGTTCATGATTTGGATCATGTAGAAAGGTAAGCGTTGCTTGTGTGTGCTTGTTGAGTGTGTGTGTGTGTGTGTGTCTTTCCATACTTTTCCCAAAGGCAGCAGAGTTTAGCAGGGGCCTGCTGTGCTGATAGAACCAGAGCCGCCAAATAAAAAACCCAAAATAATTAACAGCCTCAATCCTGTTTGAAAGGCTTATCCTCTCTCTCTCTCTCTCTTTCTCTTTCGCTCTCTCTCTTTCTTTTTACACTCCCTCTACTTTCCTCTTCACCCGATTTCAATTTTCCTTGGCTCCACCTAGCTTAGTGTAATGATGAGGGTTACGAAAATCATCTGGCAACTGCTGTGACAATATGTCACTAAAGTAGTGAAGAAGGTTGCAGCGTATGGATTCACACTAACACACAAGACACACACAAAAACATGCACACTCGCACACACACTCCTGAACTAGGCTCCAAGCAATGTGTTATTCATTAAAGGGAATCAGATTCTCCTCACTTTGCTGCCTGCTCCATTTCTCTTTTTCAGAAAAAGCAGAGAGGAGAAAAAGAGGGAGCTATGCCGAGGTGAACTTTATTTGAAAGTTGGTCCGTCTGTAGGATCCCCAACGGTCAATTATGGAAAAGTATTAAGTTGCAGTAAGATGTATGCATTCATGCTGTATCACTCATATTTTCATACAGTTTTCATGCGTAAGTTGCATTTATGTGTTTTGATTGACATGTGTGCACTCACTATGCAGTAGGCCACCAGGGCTCCCTGCACAAAGCCTGCCAGGACATCAGTCGGGTGGTGCTTGTGGTCAGAGACACGTGATAGGCCGGTGTAAAAGGCCATCATCAACAGGGTGAACTGGAGCAGCGGGCGGAGGAGACGAGCGCCACGCCATGTAAACCTGGACTGGAGATAGAACTGGGAAGAGAGAGAGAGAAAGCAAATAGTGTTATTTATTTTCTTGAGAGAACAGAATTTAACATGCACAGCTACTGTGTAAATGACATGACATGACTAACCCTTTAAAAGAAGAATTTTCTGATAGTGTAAAACATGTAATCCACATCATATTATTGATGACGTAATGACCTGAACCCTCACACACACCAGGTTGGACATTTTCACAAAAGTCATTAAGTTTAACATATGTTGCACTGACTTTTTAAACCTTCACCTGCTGTGCATGTGTGTCTGTATTATTACTGTCTGAGAGGTCTAGACTGAATCAAAGTGAGCGGACTGGCCCGACCCGCAAAAAAAACACATACTCTCTTCCACAACACACACACTTGAGTGCCTGAGACCCGGACATGACTGATTCATGGTTCAACATCCCAGCTGTAAAAACAGCATGACCACAGAGCCACTGGAATACACACACACATACATACATACCCTGCCATGAACATTTCGGCACTTTATTGGGATAAACTCTTTACCCTCTATTAGAGTAAATAGAAGACAAAGCGGATGCACCCCTACGCTCCACCCGCAGCCAGAAAAACGTTTTCTGGGTCATGATAAAGAATGAGAAGAGCCAAAACAAGTCCAAGGCCACTTTCAGTCGCTCATACATGTGCAAATATATGCACAGCCTCTCGCTTTTCATCCACCTATATGCACAGTGGTTCAGCCCAGGGTCCTCAGACATCCTGTGTTACTGTACCACTTAACTTCCTGTCTCCAGAGACAGAGGGCCTGGGAGAGCCAGCCTCAGCCAAGGTCTACCCAGCCCAAAACCTCCCAACCTGTGTCTTGTAATCAGCTGGGCTAACAATACCTACAGACAGCCGCAGTGCCTCCCACCAACCCCCATCCACTACGAGCCCCTGTAGGTGTGGACGTAAAGCTCCCTCGCACTTCCTCTACGACACTCTGTCATTGTTCTTCTCCTTACGGAAGCAGGGGAAGCGATCCCTCCCATCCCTTCCAGTCTTGCTCTCTCCTCCCTGGCAGGGATGTTTAGACTTCGGGCTTCCTCCGCAGAGGTTCTCAGGTAGCGGGCGAGGGCTACTGATAAGTACTTTTGTCTGACGTCCTGCAGCCATGAATGCAACATCCGGAAACAAAAATTCACACAACATCCTAAACCTCTAAATTTTTAAGCAAACTTTGAAGGAGGTTGTAGGAGAAAGAATGAGCACTTAGCCAAAACAAAGAGTTATGGTGACCAGCCAATCAGCTTAGCCCTATCTGACTGAAGGGCAGTGAGAAACCCAAATAACATGTGATTCAGCAGAAGCATGAACACATAAAGTCATGATAAGCAACTGAGAGGCTTAATGACCTTCTAAAATCTCAAAATGCATTGCCTCTTCATTAAAATCCAGCTCAGACTGAAATAGACTGCCTTTCTGACCCTAGTCATCCTCCCAGAAATTTGTTCTGTGTGTCAAACAGTCAGATCTAAGTAAAACAACAATAAAACACAACAACAAAAAGAGTCCCAGCAGATTCTTATGACAGAGGGAGACAAGAGCGACACAAAGTCTGGTGGTTTCGAAAAGAATCCAGCTCATTCCAGCTGATCTTCCTCTGTCTTTCTTGCTCTGACTCAAAGTGTTAAATAAAAGAAAACACAACAAAGTGGGAAAGAATGAGAACACAGGCTCATTTTACTCAGCAGCCCCCTTCCCTTCCTCTCTTCTGGTTCACACCATGCTTTGAGACAAAAGCATAGTTGTGGTTAAAACCACATATATCACAAACAAACAAATTGGTTTTATTTTAACTAACAACATGCTATCTGCCTCAGTGGTAGTAGGTTCTGTAGGCATAGACAACTCACAGAAATGACCCAGTCTTTTGCTACTGGATAGTATGTGCACAGAGATGTATACACATTAGACTAAACAAAAGACAGCTCAGTGGGACGCATGAATGCACACACACGCTTGTTCATCTGTGGTTGCGGTGTAGCTGTACAGCGTGCCATGAAGTCTGTGCCAGTTATCTGTGTGCCATCTCAGGGGGCTTTTAAGTCTCAGCTCAACCCACATTGGTCACAGGCGCAGTGCTCAGGCATGCTCGGCAGGAAAGGAAGTGCTTCAAACTCACACAGTGTCAATTAGCAAGATGACTGGGGGCTGTGGGAGGGAGTGCCAGGTGACAGCCACACTGTGGAAACACTTTCACCCTGGCGAGCAACAAGGTAGCAAAGATAAGGGCCCAAATTGAGGGAAACAACCCAAGGAAGAGAGGATCCACATTTGTCTGTGCTCGTGGAAAATGGTTTCTTGAGGACAAAAAACAAACCTGAGAATCTGTTTTCACCAGAACTGTTGACGTAATGCATCTAGTGCAGAAAAGAATGGTTGATTCATTGAGTATTTCATTATCCAAATGATTATCATCCTAGATTTTTATTAGCTATACAATGAAACTTACAAAGTAATTATACATCCTCATGTTCTATTGATGGGACTTTAGCTGTTACTAACATTAGACACATGAGAAACACAAGAGTACATATCTAAGGAGTCGTCAGGAGAGTGGGAATTTCTGTGAGTGAAAACATGATGTCAGATGGTTTTTAGCTGGCAAAAACAAAAAATGCAGCAGATTCCTTTTTCCACTAGGAATGCCTCCACTGTGGGCTTTGTTTCAGGCTGGTTTAGTATTCCAAAACATTGACTACAAACTGTTCCTCCTCTCCTCCACTGATTCTGCTCTCCTCTGGTTTGCACCAGCCTCCTCCTCTGGCTACAGTCCTGAGCTCGCCGCAGCTGGAACACTGGTCTCAGACTAGTGTGTCCCTCTGTGGTCTGGATACATCTCCATTCCCTCTTTGTTTTTTCCCCTGCTTTTTATTCATTCTCATCTCTTTTTCGGTCTGACCAGAGGACAGCTGTAGGTTCACCCAGAGGCTGGAAAATACCCACAGCACTCACAGTACCCTCTCACTGCATGACAATACCGTACAAATCACCAGAACTTCCACTGTCAACCCACCGTGAGAACCGAGACCACCTAGTAACCAAGCTTGAGCCAGCCAAGACCCAAAACACTGACTCTCTTCTCCTTTCTTCAGAGGAAGAGAGGGAGGAGATAATTTGGGAGTTATGAGCTGGCAATTGTCTGTGTGTGTAATTAAACTGTTTGAAGCATGAAATGCCTCTAGGGTGCTAAGCCCCACCCGAGACCCACAACAGGTGGAGTGAGAGGGAGAGATTGAGGGAAATGGGAGAGGACGGGAAGTGCACACGCAGCTGCTCTGAAGAAAACAGGTGGAGTGCATCCATCCATTCTCAGAGGAGTAAAAAGGAGAATGAAACTCTTTTATAAACTGAGTATGGAGATAGAGAGGAGCAGGAGGTGGAGAAATGGATAAGAACACTGTTGTGTTTTTTCTTAAAGTGGTGAATCCCTAAATCACAGCCCAACCTTCTTTCCATGACTCCCTCTACAATCTGTAAACCATTGTTTCTGTGGCTCTCAGCATGTGTGCGCTTGCATGAATATGAGTGCGCTGTGATGTGAGTTTGTGTACGTAAGAGAGTTTAATTGTTACTTACAGCCAGGTAAAGCATGGTAAACATCGAAAAAGAGGCATGTCCTGAGAAGAAGGATTTCCTGAGGGGGAGAAAGATCTGTCAGTTTTTCTATTTCAGGAGTATTTTTTAATACACTGTATATTGTATTGTGTATGTGAATGTATTGTGTTTACACAAACCTGGCCTCCTGTACGTCGCTCTCTTCGCCAGTGCAGGTATAGTTAGTGATGTACCCCAATGAACAGTCGATGGTAGAGAAATCTGGTTTACACACATCCAGGAAATGGGGTCTCATGCGACCCACTGACACCTTGGCAATGTCAGTGAATGACTGGCTGACGGCACATCCAAAGAGAAACACTCCCATCTGCAGGATCACACACAATCATGATTGTATAGATTTTATATCAATGTAATTGTCTATGATTGATCGTTAGCTAAGCCAGCAGATAAACACACTGTTTGATACATTCCTTACACTTTTGCTATTGTATCTTTGCTTTGGTGAGTATCACTGTTACGACAGCCCTGTTCACATTGATTCAACATGTGGAATAATCGAAAATTTAACAGGGCTGCTATGCCAAATGATAGTTGCAAAGCTATGATTGGACAATTGCTGTTCAGGGGAGGGGTTTAGCGAATGATCAGTTATGTATGCAACAACAGGTATGAAACACACTTATGGAGAACTCACCTGTTTGTAGAGGGCTGCGACATAGGGATTCCCGACGAAAGACTTAGTTCCCTCATGTAGTTGGTGAATCCTGAAGCATTCTCCGATCACAATCTAAAAGAAAGGATTGCTTTTTTGAAATAAATAGAAAACACTGATAACAAATTCCAGATACAAGGTGCCACTGAGTCTTACAGTCGTACAGACAGTTTACAAACTGATAGCCATGCAGTAAAAATGCTAACGTTTGAGTGTGATCATGCAGGAAAATCTAATTTAATTCCAGACTGAAGTCACAGATTGAGTAGAAAGGATGTGTAAAGAACAGACAGAATGAGTGAGATTCACACACAGACAAACATATAGAATGAGCATGGCCTGCCTTTCCCTCAGGCAGTTTTGATGTGATGTGAGATTATCAATGAGTGTGGACGCTCTGCTCAATGATTTGATGGCGCCTTTTAGGTGAGACATGGAGGATAATAAAACAGAGAAGGCAACGGAAAAAGAAAACTTAAACAAATGATCTTGACTGACCTGACTGAGGAGGATTTACATCAGGGCAATGGTCTGCTATAAGGCTTAAGTCAAGTGGGCTAACCCTGAATCCTGTTTCATTTCATCCAAGCATTTTAAGCAGTGCTGGGGCCCATGGAAAGACCTCATCTACACTGAGGGGGCTTATAACAAGCCAACCCTCGAGGCACGGACATGTCAATCATACCTGAACCACCTGGGGTATCTGACTGACGGACCGGCTGCTCTCCACCACTAACCACATCTCCCTTTCCTTCCTCTATCCACACAAGGCTTCACTCTTTGGCATACGTTCTCACCCAATCTCTCAGGAAAATATTTACCTGCCTATCTGTGAGCCAGCAGACAGTACTGTAATGTGAATAGCATTAAGACTCTAAATGTGTGCACACCTGCAGGCTCAGAGTTTCCCAAACATCCTATGAAGTTAATACAGATACATAATGTTTGTGTATTTACATGCATTGTGTTTGAAGTGTTAGGCTTGATAAACACACCTATCCTGTCTATTGGGTGGTCAGTTGAAAGGTTCATAGCCAAAAGAAACAAACATGGTGGTGTGTTAGTGTGTGTGTGCTATTGTCAATGAATTGTTCTGATCTAGGCTTAAGATTAGAACCACAGGAGGCTGATACAGACCAGAGAAGTTTATTTGGGTTGTCAGCATTTGCATTCAAACCTCTCCTCCCCTTCTCTATCTCCCAGTTTTGGTTTATTCCTACATATCTTGTTGTCTGAGTGCAGACACGGCCATTCTGATCACAGCAGAGGGCTCAATATAGGCCTGATGGGTTTATTTGGTTCGTCAACGTGCATGCTTAGAGAACTCTATCTCGCTATTGCTAACTCTGTTTCTCACAGTAGAAACGCAGCCTGTCAGACATAGATATGTCTGTTGGGATTTCCCTTGCAGAGAGGATAAACAAGAGGCCCAACTGGAATCTGCTACCAGTGCATGTATATGTGTGCATATATTTGTGTGTGTGTGTCTGCATGAGTGAGCATGCGTGTGTGCGTTAAAGGAATGGTGTCGGCATGGTAGTAGACGCCACTAATGGAACACAGCTGTGTGAGACACGCCAGCTTTGCCCACACGTGAACATGTGAGGCAGCTAACTAACACAGGCACAGTCTCCTGGTTCCAATAAGCAGAAGAGCTGAGCTGGTACTGTGTGTGTGTGTGTGTGTGTGTGTGTGTGTGTGTGTGTGTGTGTGTGTGTGTGTGTGTGTGCGTGTGTGCGTGTGTGCCCAACAAGCTGATGGCGAGGAGACGGGTGGTAAAGCGATGTCTCAGTCTGGGAACTTATGAGGGGGCTGTCCCACAAAGAGTCTGGGGGCTGTAAAGATCATCTAGGCTGATCACGTGGCACTAATTGACATACACATACCCCACCACATGTCATTATAACATGTTTCCACTAACCCTGACCCCCCACTATATTCTGCTGGCACTACACTGCAGCCGGAGTCATGGGAATGAAGACATCCATGCTGTTGCTAACTGTTAGACACCTCAGGCGTCATCAGTGAGGCACTACGAGCATGGGAGAGAGCACTGACATATTCACCCGAAGTAATGTGCGGGGCACAGAGGGCACGGAGTCAGGGGGCAGGGATACGAGTGGGAGGTATGAGAATGGATCAAGAACTTGTAAAATCTCTTTGGTCTTTGGCATGCATGAGTCAGCACACACACATAAACACGCATTTCCTAATGTCGCTTGGGGGCCTCCTGCTACCACTGACTCAAAGTAATAAAAACAGGCCATTTCAAATGGCTTGGATGACTCAAAGCTTATACGAAAGAATAAAGAATGACGAAGAAAACATTGTAGAATGAAAGGGAAGGACATATAGAGCACATTTATAGCAAAAGACTGGAGTATTTTAGAAAATACTGCATGATAAGAAATCACTCAAACTTTTTGATTAAAGGTCTATGTTAGAGGGGCTATGTATATCTTTTGGACTAAGAGTTATTAAGAAGTGTCTTTAAGTTGCAGTAAAAGCATCAAACAAAGGGAGGTGTTAAGGTCGACTTACAGAGAAGATGGCAATAAGGATGCCAACACCACAAAGCACGGCATCACTAATGGTGTCGCCCTCTTTTCGGGGGAAGCGGATGGACTCGTCCGAACAGTAAAACCCGCGCTGGTACGGCTTTATGGTGCTAGTCTCAATGATCAGGAAAGGCAGGCTAGCTACAAGAGACACAAGGAAAGAGGGGAGCAAAGAGAGAGAAAGACAGGAAGGGGGAGAGAAGAAAGAAAGCATAAAAGCACCAGGTCAGTCACACAGACATAAACAGAAGAGAACAGGGTAGCACAAGGAGCACGCTGGCACCGGAGGATCATGAGATATGGCAGAAGTGGGTGGGGCTTAAGGATGTCATGTATGGTCAGCTTAGCGAAGGAGTGATGATTCCAAAGTCAAATGCAACTGAAAGCACAAATTACAAACTACAGAAAAGTTACGTCAGCTTTCCTGAACTTTACTACCTTCGCAGCCACCATCATGAACCACCAGCCCTCCCTGTTTCTGCCGTCAGTGTTCCCCAATACCGAGTGCTCTTTGTGTGTGTGGGAAGGGGGGGGGACTTACGGACACCGCGGGCAGTGTCAACCCAACAGAAGTGAGCACTGAGGAGGGAACGGTGCTTTTCTTGTAGGGGTAGTTCAGGCTGGAGTCACTGCAGTAAAGACCCCTCTGGTATGGACGAATAGAGGTACGGTGCAGAACCAGGCTGGGCAGCATAGCTACACACACACATGAATGGATGTATGAACCCACGCACACAAACATACATAAGGATGACACCCAGACACACCCAATACAGGGACTCATACTGCATCATATAGCTACTTACCTGTAAGCTGAAGAAAAAATATTGCATTAAATTACACATTAGCAGACAAAGAACTTCTCAGGTGTGTGTGAGGTTATGCTATCATTGATCAGGCCATTTGCTCAGCAAACCCCCTCCTGCTGCTCCTGTTGACAATGTGACACTAGGCTATTAAGAATTCAAGTTTATTCTTTAGCATTAGGAGATGCCCCCTCCTGACAAAGCAAATACACATTGACGCTCAGGGCTAGGGGTCCATTATTGGAGACAAAAGAAAACCACCAACACGTGGACCATTTCAACACATTGTGAGAACTTCAGTTTAGTGGGTGCAGGAAAAGAGAGTGCCATTCCATGTAGAGTGTCAAAATGTCTGATAAAAACATTTGTTAAAGGAAAATTTCAACATTTAGGGAAATACACTTTTGGGCTTTGTTGCTGAAAGTTCGATGAGAAGATTGATACCACTAGTGATGTAAGTTTTCACCTCTAACTCAACACAAAAAAGCATTGATACCATTCTCTAAGAGTGTTGTCAACCCTCTCATCAAACTTGGAAAGCACTTTGTCCAACTTCCTCAACAACACACTGGACAGTTGAAAGCAGTGCTAAAAGTTGGGTTGATCCCATTAATTTTGTTGTTTGCTTCTTTAACAACACATGCACACACACACACACACTCATTCACACCCACATTTTATTCTGAAAATAAATACACGTCTCCAAATCAAAGTACTACAAATATAGGAGTGCAAACTCTGGCTGGGACTTTCAAAGTTTTCCTGTAGGGATTTTAAAATGTGTGAATACCAAGAAAAACAAAACGAAGCCCACCCAACTATGGAACATATTTCACATGAGAGAATGTTTGGCGTGTACGTACGACCATAGTAGCTCATAAATAGAGGGAGCTCAAGACACGAAGGCGTCCTGAAGACTCACACACCAACATATATATTCAGCATTCAACTCCACTATTCCCGCATGCGGTTCATGTGGTTAGCTCACATCACAGGGATTTCTGACAGTCCAAAATCTACTCATGAATGCTCCTAGAACCGCAGCCATTGTCCCACCAGTGATGGGAGAGGGAGATCGTGTTACTGGTCTGTCGTGAAAAATACAGCACTCACCAGTAACCACTCCTTCTTGAAGACCACCAAACACATTTTCTTATGCATTCTTGTGGACACACACTCAAGGCTCTCACAGGCTCCTTAACATCCACACTGTGACATCTACTCCCACTTGAAAGATGAAAGTGTTATCTCAGGTGTAAATGAATCCATGTGCACACTAATTTGACTCAATATTTTTCTCAATTTTGTCCTTTTTGCATTAATATGTATGGGGTGGTGGTGGTTTTTGACCACAAAAAATTACAATATTGAAAGCTTGAAAGCTCCAATAAAAGAAGCTTTTTTAAAACATGGAAAAACTATGGAAACTTTTGAGGTCCTGAATGAACTTTAATACTCCTTCAAACCTCCAACCCAACCTGAACGAGACCTTACACTAAAGTGCTTGGAAAAAACATGCTACATTTCAATGACAGCCAGGCGTACAACATCTGCTGACGAAAATCACGTGATACGATCTACATTTCTAGAACGGCTACTAAATTGACCTTGGGGGTGAGAATGTAAAGCAATCGCATGAATCTTCTTGTGTGAAAATAACAAAACAATACTTCAAAAACAGCTGAAAGCCACTAAAATGCTATTAAGAGTTTGCAGCATTTTTTAATTGTTTTGTTGTAATCTAAGCTGGCTATTTCTCTCTCCAGTGGTTGGCAGAGGGCAGCAGATGGGATGGTCACTGAGGCAGACACCTGCACAAACAGGGTGCTGCGCCAGGACTCGACAGGCTGCTGGTGGGCCCACACAGGGCTGGGCCAGACTTTGGTGGTGTCTGAGAACCACAATTTCCACACAACAGGCAGGGTTAGCTTTGGGTGAGCCTGTTCACGCCGAATTAGGGGGGCAAGGCAGGGCAGGACAACTAAAGAGTAAATTCTGGTACAGATATGCGTTTCTCTACACGTGAGTCTTATAGCTCAAGGCCCCAGTGAACTTTAATACCTTAAACACAGCGAGAACCCCCATGCGTTAAGTCTGTGCACAAAACGGTTGCTGTTGGGTAAACACTCAGCTGGGGAAAACAATTTTTTCAGAAATCTGATCATGCTTTTTCTCCTGCCAATCTCTGCTCTGTTTTTCCATTTCCTCCTCCTTCTCCTTCCCTCTTTTTCTCCGTCCCTCCACTCTGGCCTACTTGTGGAGGGGGGGATTCACATGCTAATGAGCAGAAGTGAAAGGAGAGGAGGTCATGGGCTTAACAGACATGGGAAGCACACACAGACAAACACACACGCAAACTGGTACTTAAAGCCTAAACCGATCGGTGTACACCATGGGAAACTCAGGAGTTGACCAGCTGAGACAAAAAAGAAAGTGAGAGTGAACGATTGAGCACCTCAACATTATCTATTGAGAATTTATGAAAGCCTCTCTGTCCGCACCCTTCTAAAGCTGTTTTGTGCTGCCCCCCCATGCCATCTCCCTGAAAACAGCCTGTTATGTGGGCATTCTCCTCATACCAAAGTCAGTCCATGAACCTCTCGGCACAAGCTAAAGCATACCCCAGCACTAACCTAAGAGCCCATCTGAGCCCCATCTGCAAACAGCGGTGTGAAGAAATATGACCTCTTTAATGGCAATGGGATAAAGGGCGAATGACCTTCACAGGGTCCGCTGACCCAGAGAGAGGAGGAGAGAGATGGGGGAGTGTCAGAGGAGGGAGAGATAAAAACAAGAAGGGGAGAAAAAGAAAGAGGTGGGCTGGGCTGTTGGCAAAGGCCTGTGGTGCGTCAGTGAATTAAAAAACAACTATTTTACAAGCTCTGTCATGAGGTCAGTAGTATTCAGTGATGCCTGAGATTCTCAAATCACCTGTACTGCTTGCAGACAGTCCTACTTTACTTGTAAAATACTGACACAGAGGAAACTTAACGGCCAATTTTACAGTTGTATCAGGCCGTTTTCACCCTTTGTTTTTATGTCTGTGCCTTGCCAGAGAAGTTCTGTGCTTTTAGAGCCAATGAGCCTTATGAGCTATCAAGCCACTGAGTTGATTTTAAACGGCACAAACAGGCGCCTGAGAATAACTGGTCTGAACACCCCTCAATGGAGAGAAACAGAGAGGGAGGGACAAAAAGTATGGAGAAAAAAAACACACATCCTAAGTGGGTGGTTTGGCGAGTTTGGGGAACAGTTCTATTTGTCTTATCAGATCCCGTCATGCATTTCTCTCTTTCAGTCTATGAGGAGAACGACTGCAAGCCACTAAAGACTACTTACCACAGGTCAGATAGAGAGGGAGAGAGGTATTTCTCTGGCTGGTTGAATCAGTGTTTATATGCAGAGGTCATAGCAAGGCTTTTGTGTATGTGTGTGCGTATGTGCTGTACTTATTTTCCATCCATAAATCCACTCACATGTTCACGCTCCACTGCGTGTTAGAAATCACGGCACAAAGGTATGTTCGTGTGTTTATATATGGTATGTGTGCACATGCTTGTAAGTTTAAGTTCATATATCTAACTTGCTGTGTGTGTGTGTGTGTGTGTGTGTGTGTGTGTGTGTGTGTGTGTGTGTGTGTGTGTGTGTGCGTGTGTGTTTGTGTGTGTGTGTGAGTGTGTTAATGCACACATTTGTGTGAGAGAGATTACACAGCCGGAGCCTGTTTGATTGGCTTAAGAGTTAAATTTGGTATAGCGAGTTAGCGCTTAATTTAGCAGTACTAACACGACTAAGTCTGTTTTTCACATTTCCTTCAGATATAAGGGACGGAAATATGTTGCTTTTAACAGCTCACTACACAGTTAGAACTGGCATATTGATGTATTTCAACAGTCCTCATTAATATTAAGTTCCTCTGTTCTGCTGATTTAGGATCAGCAAGGTCCTATTATTTTTGCTCGTCTTAAGACTGACTATACTTGCCAGAACAGGACACAATAACTATTCTTAAGGCAGCTAAAGGTTTGAGCCTGCTCAAAAGGTTAATTCCACCTGACATGGCACTAATTTCCCTGTAGAGCAACACCTGCGTGTCTGCTGAGACTATAGTGGTGAGCTTCTCCCGCTCTCATGACTCTCTCACCCTTCTGGGTCTCTATTGACATTTTAATGGGCTTTCATGGCTTTCGGGAGCAGAATTAGAATGATATCGTTATTATAGTGAGCGAGCTGGGGTGTCAGCAGTGTGTGTGAGAGGTGAATGGGAGGCGGAGCGGAGCAAAGGAAGAGGTATTGTGGTCTGCTCTAATGGAGGATTTCCTCCTCCTGTCTCTCAAATACACCATGTGACCCGTCCTGACAAGGAGTGGAACCAAGAATTCAGAGGAAGGTTAGAGAGGGCGGAGGCTGGGAGGGGGGCTAGACTCCAAGGACTGACCAGTCAATCAATCAGACTTTGTCTTCTCGTCTTCTATGATTTTTCTCACTGCTTTTCAACACATCAGTAAGAGTGCAGAGTCTGTCTCTTTATCAAACCTCAATGCTCTTTGTTGTCTACAGAAACTTTTATTTTCGTGTCTGTGGCATGAGAATAAAAGATTGTCAAGTCCAGCATAGACTATCGGGCTATATTCCTAATCTTATTTGCTTTGATCTTTTGGCTGCTGATTTTAGTTGTTGAATGAAAAAGATTTTGCAGAAAAACGTATGTGATTACAGCTGAAACAATTAGTTATCAACAGATGAGTTGAAATACTATGACAATCTATTCAGCACATTCTTAAATGTGATAACATGCCTCTTTTGTCAGTTTTATATTGGTGTAAATTGTATATCTGTGGGTTTTGTGCTGTTAATTGGAAAAAACAAAGACTTTCAAGACAACATCTTGAGCTCGGGAAAGTTGTATGGGGCAACTTTTTTCTGTTTTACTATTTTCTTAAAGACGTTTACTTATAGAATATAGATGATTCATAAAAATAAAAAAAATCAACACATTAAACAACAAAAAATATTGCCCTATTTGCTTGTGTTGGACTTGTAAGCCAAATACAAAACTGTATGTATAAAAATGCATTCTAATCTTTTAAACCCTTTACATAACAATTAATCTCAGGGAACTGACACTTCTCATCACAAACTAATAAACAACCTGATCTGTGCCTGTGGGTTGTTATGTACAGATCTGTTACCTTTACTTGTCTATTTCAGGCCAATCCCAGTCTCCTGAGAAAACTTCTGACATACTGCTATCAGTTCAAGCTCCACACACACCCTGCAACATAACCTATGTTGCTATAGGACACTCTAAAGTGGCCTACATTGCCAAAAAGAAGTGTAGATAGTTGCGGTTATTTAATATGTGTGTGACTCTGTGTGTGTGTGTGTGTGTGTGTGTGTGTGTGTGTGTGTGTGTGTGTGTGTGTGTGTGTGTGTGTGTGTGTGTGTGAAGAGAAACACACTGAGTGTCTTTGTTCAATTAGTTAGCCCTCTAGTCCATTCATCTGGATAAATGTCCTCTTCCAGCAACAGTGCAATCCCAGCGTGTGTGTGTGCAATCTCAAGATGATGTATGTGTGCCATTATGTAATAAATATTAGCTGTGTGTGTATGGACTGCGAGAGAGTCTGTGCTGATAATGTCTATCTGATAAAACAAGGGAGCAGAGAGTGCCAGGTCCACTTGTTGGTGCACATTGTTCAGCCAAAATGAAGAGGCAGGTGAGCAGGCAAAGTGGCAAGAGCATATGGGTAGAATGATTTTGGGTGGTCTGTATGGAGATATTGTACATATACTATATGTCAATAAGCCAAATCTTAATGACAACAGTAACTCCTCTAAATGTAATTTCCTCCTCAGCCTTAACATATACCTTAACATTTAGAGAGGGAACACACTTATCAGCATTCAACTAAAATAGCTGTGAGGGTTTTTAAAATGTGGCCTGCCAAGCAGATGCCATGGATGTTTTGAAATTTGTCACACATCCAACACTACACAGTGCTGTAAGCCCACACATTTAACTTCATCTTCAGGTCACTAAAGCTATGAGCGTGAGAATGTGTGGCCTTCCGGACATTTGGGAACAGAGTGCACAGGTTAGCTGAGGTTCAAGACAGACCCTGGAAGTAGCTACAGGGCCAAGGGTCAAAGGTGAGAGATGTGACATAGATCTAGGATCATACTGTAGCACACAAGAGCAGGGCACGCATGTCACTGAAACACTGCCCATTATATCTGTGAGAGTGTGTGCCTGTGTGTGGCTATGTGGGTGTTAAAGTGGATTACTGTGGTTCCACTGGCAACTCCAGCAAAGCCTTTCTCAAACATTTTTAAGTTGTCGACCACAAAGGGCTTTAAAAATGCTTTCACACTCCAAATAAACAAACTCTGCTCCATAAAAACCACCCAGACTTTATCCATATACGCGCAATGGCTAGGAAACATACATTCATAAACACACACATGAACATACACATACGTACACTGATACAGATGTTTGGCCCGAGATATCAGTTCTTTGTTTCCACAAGCTGCTGATGTGTCTCACACATATACAAAGCTCACAAATACACACACCCACACACACACACGCACACAGGAGTGGCTGAGGTCAGCAGAGTGGTGTGCAGAGTGAATCCCTGTCCTTTTTCCCCCTCTGTGTGAATGCTGCAGCGACCGGGGGGCCTCGGGCTAAAGCATGTGCTTACTCAGAGAGATTTTATTCACAGGAATAAATGCCTTTTACACACAGGCATCCGTTGGGACACTCTCTAGGGGACCTTTAGCAGCAGGCACCTGCAAGGGCAGCTTCTGAATGCTGCTGCTGGCTCCATGTTGCTGTTGGCTTGTAGGCACATTTGAGGAGATGTTGGATTCAACAGTGTTTTTTGGGAAATCAACTCTGGTCTACATTAGCAAGTAGAGGAGGCAAGTGGATATTTATAATGTGTTTTTAAAAGATCAGTTACAACCCATCAAGACATTCCTAATGCTCGGCCGCACTGTCAGTTTAGAGAGGAGGATGAACGTACAGCTGCTCGAATGAGGGGAAACTTGATCAGTGCCCAGAGGCCAGATCAGGCTACTTGGCTGGTTGGTTGGGTGGCTGGCTGGGCGTTTCTCTGTTGTTGCCATAATGGCATTATTACCCCCTGGGACAAAAGCCTGGCTGTGGAGAAGAGGGCCGTGGAGTCTTTGAAACCTGACGCCTCTGTCTGGATAATGCCTAAACTTCTCTCCCTACTTTCCTCTCTTTCTTGCACTCCTTCCCCTCATTTACTCCTTAAATATCCTGCTCAACTCTGCAAAAATCACGAAAATCGACTGTGTTTATCCAAAGACAATAGATGTTAAATTGGGGCTACAGTGTGAATGTTCTGCATGATGTTTTGTAGTATTGCGAGGAGCCTCTTTCTCTGTATGTAAACAGGATAGGGCTCAGTGGCTGCAGCACAGATAAGGCCAGCGCCAATAAAGATGCTGAGCTGATTACTACAACAGCGCTGGCCACAGCTGAGAAGATAAGCACTACAGCCCACAATCCAGTCAACAATACTGTTAGAAACAGCAACAGCCATAAACCACTGACAGATAATCAAGTGGACTTGAGTGCCCAGAGAGGAGGGTCTCTCACTCTCTCATCCCTACCTCATTCACTTTTTCCCTCCCTCCATTTCATCCTCCTTCTGTCTGCCACTGGCCTATTGGTCCTTGTTAACGAAACAAAGAGCACTGAGATGCATCAAAAGGGGCATTGTTCTCAGTGAAACAGTGAAATCTCCCTGACCCCCAACCCCCCAATCTCTGGATGCGCACAGCATGTGCATACACACAAATACAGAGGATTGTAGTGGGCAATGTAGTAAGAGAAAGTGACAGACAGAGGGGCCTGTGTCACAGCAGGGTGGAGGCCCAGGCGAGGACAGTGTGCTGTAACAGAGAGCTGTAATGAGGCCTACAGCTCTCAGTCTGCTGGCTATGATGAAGCACTGCTTTATAAGATCATCTGCTGGCTCTGTTCTCATTTACAAGTGCAAGTAGAACTGTTAGTTGTTTAAGCTGCAGATCCCACGTTAATAAGGTTATCTTACATAGATGCATGTAAGATAACCAGCTTTTAAGAGTAAATTTCAAGCACTTTCAAGATACCTAAGACCAAAAATCTTGAAGTCTCTATAGTCATATCTAAATTGTTGCTATAAATGCAATGCGAACATTTTTTTGTTTTTATAAAATTCCTTTATACACATAGCGAATAATTTAGACTGTCATTTCGTTTATTTTAAAAGCTGTTCATATTAACTTTGTATGTTTTGATCAGATTTGATCAGACTTTTAACTTTTAAGAAGAACCTTGATCCTATAAAGACAAACCTCAGAATTCTTATTTTCATGGGTGTAATGGACAATCGTTTATGAATGAGCTCATTGCTCACACACAGATTCCACAAAATATTCATTTACAACACCAACATAAAACAAGCCAAAACACATGCAAGAATGACTGCTAACAAAGGTTTATGGTAGGGTCCAGCCCAGTAATCCTGATTTATCTAAATAAGCAGTTTGAGGGTATAATTAAAGATAAGAGAGTGGAGATAGACAGGAGAGGCAGAAGCTTTACTGCGCTATTGTTGTCAAAGGGTAAACTACAAGCTGTTGTTCATCTATTGTCAAAGTTTAGTCTTCTATTGTGCAATTGAATTGTTTGCTAAGATGGAGGCATTGCGGAGGAGACTTAAAAGAGATGAATGTGTCTGGTTTGTATACCAGCATAAAGAGACACAGTCACATCAGTCAACCTGATGCCTTTGGCTAGCCCACGGGAACCACATGGGACACACACATACATGCACACACACTCAAATGGAGCCACAGATGCCTCACACATGCTACCCACACACACATTGCAGACATAAGCATATACATACGCAGACTCCTTCAGGCCATAGAGTCAATCTAATGACAACTCTGGGCGCTCCCTCTCCCATATAAACTCCCAGGGGACACACATGCACACGCACACACACCTCTAATCGCAGTTCTGCACATACACAAACCCCAAGGGTTTGTCATTTAACTCTTGCACCAGCAGAAAACAGCCACATGTCACAATGACGCCGGGCTGAAAATGTTTGGCCACAATAGCGCCACAAACCTCTATCACAACACATACAAAAATATACATCTACACACTTAAATTACATACATTCTTCAAGGACTAGTAGCCCTATGGCTGCGACTGTTGTCATGAACATCTGCTGATCTTTATCTTATTACATAATACAGTGATGGTCATCTGCCAGAGGACACCCATCACCTTCTAAAGAGCCCTAACCTCGCCTTGTCCTGCAGCCACAACATATACAACATACGCAACATAACCCACCACAGGCCACCCCTACAGCTACAGATAGCACAAGGGGATACATACAGTGATGTAATCTCACTGTAAATACCATATCAGACTATTGTCAGAGCGGAAACTTGAGACTGATGTCACATATATCTCTGTGCGTGTCCATTCAATGTCTGCATGGAGCCCTCGGCTGTGTGCGAGTGCAGGAAATGTCATACGGAGAGCGCTTTAGGCACTTGTCCTATGAGTCTATTTTCTGCCTGACCTTTGACCTTATTTGACAAAAAGAACAATAGATTGACGAGGAGCATCAACAGTGGAACTGAAACACATAGTAAACTTTAATACATCTCTTTCGCAAATACACATGGTCCTTCTGGGAGCTTGTGACAGGAAAGCTTAATGGCAACTAGAAGAAAGTTATCTATTGTGTTGACTGTTACAACACTCAAATTTGTGAGGCTTGACATGTCAGACTTCATGGAGAGAACAGCACAGTGCCATTTTCCCTCACTTATTTCCACCTCTCTTTCACTCTTTGGGCATCTATATCTAGTCAGGTAGTCCAAAGCACTCCTCTTCTCAGTCAGCCCCTGAACAGACAGACTCTGACAATATTTGCCCTTAGATTAAGGTCAGCAACTTTGGACTGGAGCCTGTGTTTGGGTTTGTGTGTGAGGGCCTCCCACTTGTTTGATTACAGTTTTCTACTAAAGATTTGGCAAAAACTACTTATGTTTTGTTGTAAGAAAGATTAGTTTCTGAGATATGGTTTTATATGTACTCAACTTCCATAACAAATACACAAAACTAAACTAACCACATCTTATTGTGTTTAATATCAAAACCAATGATCTTTCATGCCATTTCTCTCCATTAGTGCAAAACCAGTTAACAAGAGGGGAGACACGCTTAAGTGGAGAGGGAGCAGGGAGGGAAAGGAAGGGGGAAAAGAATGGAAATGGGCAGTGAGGTAAAAAAAATTGGACAGGATTTCATTTCACAACCCCACCTACCTCCGACCGACACTACCTTTCCGTTTCCCACCCTTTCCTGAGCACCACTATGCACACACCCACACACACACATCATGCCCCCTGGTTCACACACTCCCAAAATTGCACCAGATGTCACATCAAGAGTCTTTGGCCACGGCACAACAGCCAGATGAAGAATTTGAGAAATTCAGAAAAAATATTTGTAGAGCGGCTCAGGACTGAAGTGGCTGAGGCCTGGAGAGGTAGAGGTTAAACCTCTCCAGCTTTAATGAGGGGCTGTGTGACTGACTGCTGTAATGCTATAGCAGCTAATGGGGAGGCAGTAGTTGGGTATACAGCCATATAGGGTTAATGCTCCAGGGCCAGTTATGAAGCTGATTCCCCGGGGCCAAAAGGTTACACTCCTCCCTGCTGCTAATAACATCTCCACGTCTGTCACTCGTGGAAAATCTCGTCACCAAACACCTGAGTGTATCACAGATCAGAACCGATAGCAAGAAATCTGAGATGCTGATGGAAAAAAAAATGTGTATGAGTGATTGGTCACCATAGCAACATCCAGACAGACTTCATACTGGACTAAAAGTCAGCCAAGCCAGACCTGGACAATCCCTGTTTATATTCTGCAAAAAGGCCCCTGCAGCTCAAACTCTGATTGGCTTCCAAACACAGACGGACACTAATGTATGCGCCCAAGCAAACACACAATGCATAATCTCCTTTGCATTGTGTAAAACTTAATCTGGGTTTAGGTGAGGCTACTTTTAGAGGTACGGTTTCCTGGGAGCTCAACTGGGTGACAATGTGTTTTCACAATAAACATCCCATTTAAAATGGATGATAGTAGCCTACAAGACGTATAGCCATGTTCATGAGTGCATGTGAGACAGAGAAAACGAGAAGAATGAAATTCTGCAGTCTGCGGTGGCGTTTGTGTATTTATAGGGAGTGTATGGCGTTTGTGTGTGCTCCTTATAGCATCGCTAAATCAACTCTGCTGCTTAGTGAGAGTGGAACCCGAGCCAAAGTTAAATCAGCAGATGATTCTTGTGCTCAGCTGCCAAAACTGTACGCTGTAACTCTGGTCTCAGCAGCTCAGTTCTGTGTGAGTGTGTGAGTGTGTGTGTGTGTGTGTGTGTGTGTGTGTGTGTATACATTTTCATTGCCATTCTGATCCTGTTGTGTTTATGCATGATTAGAGTTGATTAGCAGAGGCAACACAAAGAAAGAACCACTTTTTTTAGTTTGTACACATGTGTTTGTGTGTGTGATTATAGATGGCCTCAGATGTCCTTTATGCAAACAGAACAATTAGCAGTGCCTGAGGGTGTGTGACAACCTATAGGAAGGTGTCACTGCATAGACTGTGTGTGTAGCACCAGCTGGCAGATAGGAGCTAATTAAAGGTAATGAGATTTTTATGCATTAACTAGCTCTATAGTGTACACCACCTTGTTCTGATACACACACAGAGCAAAACCCATTCAAGATCAGACATTCTTCTGAGCCCTCTACACACCCACATTCCTCGTTCCTCATTCAGGACCCCTGATAACCCCCCTTTTTCCTGGTCTTTCTTCTTCTCTCTTTTAACTCCCCTGTCCCTCCACCCACTGAACCCCCAATGTTTAACCCCCCCAAAACCACTAAAGTGGGCCAACCAATCATCAATGAGCAGCCAGATTGTGTTTAGCATGACAAAGGAGAATCTGTGTGACCATTTGTGTGTTTACATGCATATGTGTGTGTGTGCGTGTGTATGCCTGTGTCTGTGTGCCTCTGTGTGTCTGTGTGCGTGTGTGTGTGTGTTGTCCTAACATGGCAAAGAGGAGCCGACTGTAGAATTTTTACCAGTGAAGGAAGTTGGTTTATTCAGGAAATTCACTCCACATGTGCTCAAAGCTCATCTACATGTATATGGGTGCAGATGAAACAGCGTATCTCTGTCTGAGGTTCTTTAATAAGCAAACCCAATATAAACCCACTGGAAAACTTTGTGTCTGTCAAGCAGATCTGTTTCGACTACAGAGCACTTAAGAGAATGTGGAGTTAATCTGCACCATTTGTAACATCCTGGGTAATAAAATCCTGTTCCTGTGTGGCGATGTCGCATATTTCGTTACTACTGTTGATGCTTCAGTTTCTCCATATAAAACTGTTGGTGTGGCTCCCACCTGCTCCTCTAATGCCTGGTCAGCCACGCGTCCCGCCTCTCCATCTCCCTCTGTTAGATTGGAGAGGCCTTTCCCTGCCACAACACATGCTTAAGCAATTATTCCACACAGTCCCCTGGACAGAGAGGAAAAGTAGGGCTAGATAGAAAGCTACAGAGAGAGAGGGAGAGAGAGAAAGTAATTTGAAGTGGAGTGATCAGGGGCAGCTGGCCAGGGATTTGCAGGGTTCTGGGAGAGAATGTGTAGAAGTTAAAGCGCAACTCCCCTAATCCTTTTCTAAAAGAGAGAAAGGAGAGACGGAGGGATTGAAAACAGAGAGAAGAGAAAGGGGGGCCACTGGAGCTTGAAACTAAAAGGACTGGGCTACAGTGACAACAGCCAAAAACAAACCAGCTATCAAAGCAACACACACACACATACACACACACACTGAATCTGGATGGGACACCAGCGGAATAACAAGTTAGGACTAACACACAAACTCTACATCACGAACGAGTTGCCCGTTGGAGCAAATCAGAGAAGTAAAGACCCCAAACGTCGCCTCCGCTTCAGTGACAGTTTCATCAGCTATGAATCAATACCTTAATTACACTTCGATTTTTACTTGCATCTCTATGTATGGGCGGCCCTAGCTGGAATGGCACCTCTGGAGGTTTGGGGTCAGACGAACAAGGTTATGAGGGCACAGGAGGGCTGTCACAGGCTATTTAAAGGGCAGTAAAAGGGCAGGTTACAAGACTTCAAAACATTTATGCCCCAGGCATGTTGGTAGGCAGCAGGAGCATCAACTGATAGGGTCCAAGTGATGCTCTGTGGACTTTGAGATGATCAATAATATTACATTTTTTTTTTATCTTGCTGTCTCAGCTGAGAGTCACCATGTCAGTCAGACAGCACAAGTTTCTCTTGTATGTATACATTTATGAATGTGCTCATAAACATGTCCTGTCTGTGTTTATTCTGTGAACTGTATTTGTTTTCTAGCATGAAAGCCTGAACCATTGAGTGCGGTCAGTGTTCTGTTCCGCGCTTCTTCCCCCGGCATGGTGTTGGAGCTGGATGATAAGGGGATGTCTGATGATTAAGTTGTCTTGTGGCCGCAGATAACAGGCAGTACTTTTAAAACGATAAGGCTTTTATTGGCAGACAATTAGAAAGCGCGGGTCCTGTTTAATGTATTTATTGTTTCTTCTCTTCGTGTGAGTTTAAAGTGGCTTGTGGTCCAAATAAAAAAAAAAGTGAACAATTCAAATTATAGCAGAGGTGAATAAACAGCCTCAACTTGATCATAAACTTACCAAGTAGAAGACAGATGATGTCCAGCGCTATTAGCAGCTTCTTCTTACTGTTGTCAACACCATTGTTGTTGTTTAACGTAGAGGTTCCTCCGTTCCTTGTCTCTTGGGCCATTGCTTTCTCATACATATACTTTTGCATTTGAGAACTCCCCGTTTCAGTTCAAAATCCCACACCACGCGTTAGGTGAAGAAACTCTGTCAGGCTCTCAAGTCCTTCAAAGAAATGTCATGCAATTCAGAGGGAGACAAAACTTCCCAACTCGGAGGTCTCGTAAAGTTTCAAATCTGCTGATGTCTCGTACTTTCAGTTTAAAAAAAAATAAAAATATATATGAGTATTAGTATCTGGTGAACGGACCCGCGCCACGGACTCAAGAAAGAAAAGTTGGCTGCGCTCGAAATGAATGGAAAGCCCGCTCCCCTTTATCGCTCCTGGTTCAAACACTTGGAGTGAGTGAGAATTGCGCTGCGCACCGACAGCCGCTCTTGTTATATCAATCCTTCTTCTTCTCCTCCTCCTCCCCCTGCTCTCTTCCAGTTCCCCCAGCAGCTTCAAGGCTCAGCCCTCTTCTCTCAGCTAGCGGCGGGTAATCACCTCCATCCCTGCATGGAAAACTTTCTCAGACTGGAGACCAGGAGGGAGGGGGGGCAAAGGGCAGCGCGGAGGCACAGCGCCCCCAGCGGCCCACTGAGGTACGACAGGCGCACTAGAGCGATAGCGGCTCAGTGTTCATGTTATTGGAAACGGGGAGCTGCTCTCTTCATCCTCAGAATAATTAAAGCAATTCCTTATTTTCCAGTAGGCCTGTGTTTCTTCGGGTAATGTTTATGTTGGAATCCCATATGGGAAAAAAACTATACATTTTGGCCATTTAATAATATTACATAATAAAGTAATATTTAATTCGCCATTACATCCTAAACAAGACGATAAACAAGATTATGTGTGTACTATATTGAATCAGTTTTCTGGGGAAATGTGTAACGGGGACTCGCTGAAAAGGAAAAAGACAAAAACAAACTTTTTCATCTTTTTAATCGACATTTTGTATTTCAACAATACAAATGTACCAGTGGAAAGTCTCATCTGAGTCCAACCAGGCATACACTATCCGAAAAAAATAACGTTTTAAAAGGTATGGGAATTGGTGCTTATATTCTAACTTCGATAAGCGCCAGCTCCACAAATGCTTTCCTATTTGAGAGAGGGCTCAAGCCCTATGCACATGACAGGAGCAGCAGCAGTTCTACGCAGAGGTGTAGTGCAGAGGGTACGCATTTATTTTTCAGTCAGTCAGCATTGGGTACACCAACTTCTGAATCCCCTCTGATGTGCATCATTTAGTAGTGTTCTGCGAACTGCATCACACAAGTTTTCATGACTGGATGGAGGAAAGAATAACTTTAACTTATAATGCAAAGTTACATGGTTATCTCACCCGTCTGTGGGCCAGTATTGATTACGGAATCTGCACCTGTAATGCGGCTAATGTTGACTTTATAATGATACTGCATGAACTCAAGCAGCAGAGGTTAAGTGACAATGTGCAAACAGGCTACTACTGGAACAGTTTTGAGTTAACTAAATATAGTCTTACATGTCATTGTCTGTAACAGGGCGTTTATCCCTTACTGGACAGGCCGCTTAAAAACTAATTTGAGCATAAATGAAAAGAAAACCAACTTCTCCAGGCACCACCCCACTGGTTCCAAGAGTCACACTAGATATGGATACATTGAACGTGCACTGCCACCTAGTGGTTAAATGTGAACGACTCGCCTCGATCTTGTTTGCAACACACCTTTCCCTTCACTTTTCCGACCATTGTTACAGCCCATACTGTTCCAGATTATCAACAATCTGAGGCTTTTAAATAAAATCTGAGTTGTTGGTTTTTGAAACATCTGAGACTTATATGGTAGAGACTGGGAGCCAACAAAATAATAATAATAATAATAATTAATATGACCGTCATATGTCCTCAGGGAGGACATGAACAAGATGGGATCCACCTATTTGTGAGAATAACAATGACAATATGACTGACCTGACAGACCAGCTTGATAGTCCACAAACATACAGGGAACACTTATCAATGCTGACCTAACGTATATAACAAACCCAAAACAAAGACACACAGCGGTGACTAAAGCATGCATAGGTCTTCTGTTAACATTTCATTTATTTTTACATATAGCAGACATATATTAGGCTGTATAACCCACACATATATGTAAATGAATGTGTTGCTCACTACTCCAGGGGCAGATTGTTTTACATTAAAATAAATACTTAATACTACAGATTCAGAAACAGCAGTTAGTCCCAATGATCTCCAATGCACACTGGTCCTTAAAGGCAACTGGTTCATAATGTGCCACCTTACACAATCTCAGTCGCTTAGTAGGGTTACACTGGGCTGTCCAGTAGACCCCCTCGTAGGTATCTCGGTAGGTAATTGACTGGGGTGCTAAACTCGACACTACACCGGGTCGGTGGGAGATGCAGACTGTACGGGGGTATAGATGGCAGAGGCCGCTGGGCTTTCTGGAGGGATAACGCCTCTTGGAGGGATAATGCCTTGTAATGCCCCACAAGCTACGGTTTGCGACAGATGTCTGTCCTCGGAATAACAATTCCATGTTTCTGCTACAGTGTTCCCTGTGAGCCTTACAGTTAGGGTTAGTTACCTACCGTGCGCGGTGGGTCTCCCTTCCTCGCAGTGGGAGAAGCGACGCGCCCCGCCCCTCCGAGCCCCAACGGGCAGGCAGCACACCAACCACACCGAGCCAGCCCAGCCGTCGGTAACGGAGAAGATGGCAGAGCGGCAACAACAGAAACACGAAGGCAGGGTAAAGATCGGCCATTACATTCTCGGCGACACGCTCGGAGTGGGAACATTCGGGAAAGTGAAGAGTTAAGTCATGCTTTTGTGTCATACCGAGTTTAATGTTTATGTTTGCGCCTTTCATTTAGAGTAATATGAAGTAGTCTCTGTGCCCACCCCCCACTTCAACTGACAGCGTCGAACGTACCGGTGGTCAGTGAGCAGTTAGCGTAGCTGGTCGGTTTAACGGTTGCGACAGAAGGGATTTAAAGCGTAAATACGTACTGAGAATGTGTTCGCTTGAAAGTCAAATTCTTGCACCGAAGCCTCTGTGTGTACGTTAGCTACTGTTATCAGCTATGGCAGGTGTAATTACCTGGAGGACAACGGCTACAAGGAGATGCATAGTCATACTCACATTATTATATTATATATATAACGTTAAACAATGAGAGAGTTTGTAGGTTTATTTGCCCCGTGTCGCGGTAAAGGACGTACGTGAAGCTTACAGCAGCATCTGAGCTTAATGTTGTTAACTGACAAAATGTTTTTAAACGCCGTGGCTATTCCGATATGTTATCCTAATGTCAGCCAGTGGCGGCCTCTTAAGTGCTCTTTAAGTCGGAAACATGCTTTACAGGAGTAAAGTTTTACTGAAGAGGCCTAACAAAAGGATATTATTTCAGTTTGTTTAGCTAGTTTGCGGGCACTCTGCATGACCTTGTGAGCTTTAAGTTGTCGCTCTCACCGCCTGTTTCTTGTGTGCGCAGTTTGAGGGATGTGTTAGCTTAACGGGGGGTAAACCCACCTGGAGTCATGGCTGCTTTTCTAAGCTTTCATACATGATGTATGAGGGGAAATCAGTGTATGGATCCTAGCAAGAAGAATCCATGCAAAAAAAATAATAAAACCTAAATTCATATTGTTTTTATACCGAATTGAATCAAATGTGTGTCTTAGGGTACTCCCTAGGTGGGAGTGGGACCAGTTCATCCAGCCTTCTACCATTAAATGCTCATGCTCATAACTCATGTTTTTAGTGAAACTGTGAGTAGGGGTTGGCAGCTAGAGTAACAACGTGGCTTCAGGGCCTCATGCAGGCTGACAGCTGCCAGAAAGTAATGGCTTTAGAAGGCCAAAAACCTGTTATAATAATAATAAATTACTGTTTTGTTGAAGCCTGCCATGCAACATATATCCAAATCAAACCTTAACCCATTAGTGCCTCTCTCTGCCTCCCTTTGGGCATCCATATATCTCATGCCTAACTGTCTGTGTATGAGCCCTTATATACTATTACTATCTGTGTGCTGTATCTGCTTCATATCTGTATTCTTTTGTTTTCAGTCGGCGAGCACCAGCTGACAGGCCATAAAGTGGCTGTAAAGATCCTAAACAGACAAAAGATCCGCAGTCTCGATGTTGTTGGGAAGATCAAACGAGAGATCCAGAATCTCAAACTGTTCAGACACCCACATATTATCAAGCTGTAAGTGGAGAAAGACGACACATCCTTCTGTCAGATTTTAAAAATCTTGAGTGTTGACAGACGATAGAGAGATAACTGAGCTCTGTCAAATTAGTGGCTGTTGTAATGTGGGCCTTTTGCTATGTTGTGTTCCCTCAGTCTGTGTTGTGGCATGCTTTGCTTGTTCTTGTTTGTTTACTACAGCTGTGCTGTAGTGAGCATGCCCACAGGGTTCCCAGGAGGTGGAACACACAAACATACCAGTACATACATACACACACACACACACAAGCTTGGACATAGATTAAGAAATCTGTTCTGGTTAGTAGGACATCTCCAGTCAAGACGATAGAAGTTGCTACATGACTAAATCCTTGTCCTCGTCCAGGTGTCTTGGCTCATCTTGGGGTTTTCTTTGACCTTGTGTTCCTTCTCTCTCTTTCTGTCTGTCTCCCTGGTCTCTTTTCTCCTTGTCAGTCCATGTCTCTCTGTGTCTCTCAACAATCTCTGTGTTATTTTTAGGCCAGGGTTAGGGTTAGTCCACTGTAAGCTATGGCAGATATGTGAGCTCTCAGGTCAGCTTGATAGATATGGAACACTCTGTCAGAGACATACGTTCACAAACGCAAACAATCATGTACAGACAGCTCCAGATATGGATGCTGGGCTGAGCAAAGCAGATTCTATGTGATATATTGACCCTGTTTGTAAAACCAGCACAAAACTGTGTGTGTGTGTGTGTGTGTGTGTGTGTGTGTGTAAAACAGAAAAAGTGAGAAATTGTGATTTGGTTTGTGTTTATTTCTCCCATGGTGCCGGTCGTGTTGTGCTACACCCGGCTCGACAGGAATGCACTAGATTGTGATGAAGTGCAGAATTTCCCAGGAGCAACCATTCATGAGATTGGGCCTGCATTTTAATATGCCTGACCTTTATGAAAATAATGTCCTACACTCAGCAGCCATACATCACAGCTCAGCCTTACCTCTCTGTGTATTTATTCTGTGCATGTTTTGAAGTAAATAAATTTGGTTTGGATATTAGACAAAAACCTAATATTGGTATGTTTGTACTAGCTATATTTATATATATGGGTATAAGGTAAAAGAGGCTGAAGTGTTAAGTAATGTACAGTGAGTTCATATCAACACACGTTTGTGTTGTAGGTACCAGGTGATAAGTACACCCACAGATTTCTTCATGGTCATGGAGTATGTGTCAGGAGGTGAGCTGTTTGACTACATCTGCAAACATGGACGGGTAAGACATTTAATCTATTAATCGACTGATAGATTGATAGTCGTCATTCACTGGGTTCCAGTGGCTACTGCATCATCAGAAATGATTAGTTCACTAGTAACCATAACTGAAATTGGATAAAAAGTAAGGGTGTTGTGTAGCAGTGGCTGAGGTAGTGCGTAGTATGTATTAACACCTTTCATTAAACACCAATTAAGGGATTTATTATTCACTTATATATATTTAGCACCAACATATTTACTTTTTCCTCCTTTAACTTTTGTTGTAAACTTACAAGTGATATCATTTAGAATTTATGAGTCATGGAAATCTGTTCCCACACAACACCTCTGCTCCACCATGCTAAGAGCGGTCAATGACTATTTTAACATCAGCTTTACTTACCTTTAAATGTTCATTTCCAGTTTTTAAGATTTAAAGTGCACACACACACACACAGACATTCAATAATATATAGATAATGGCAGCTATATGGAGAGGACCTCCTCTTCTGGAGACTCTCTTAATTTTTAATAGAATTATCCTACCTGAACTTTATCTGGTCCCACAGCCATAGCAACCTTATGACCAACTCTGAATATGATCAATTTGTTATAAACAGGACACCACATAACCTTCACTGTTGTTTACACACATGCGCTATAAGCCTGTTTCTGAGCTTGTTTTGTAACACTGTCTCACATTCATACAGTGACACACTGTTAAATCAGACACATACTCATATACACGGCCACAGTCCAATCATGTCCATTTATATTGTGTCTTTCAGGTGGAAGATACAGAGGCTCGTCGTCTTTTCCAGCAGATTATCTCAGCTGTAGACTACTGCCACAGGCACATGGTGGTCCACAGAGACCTCAAACCTGAGAATGTCCTGCTGGATGCCAGCAAGAACGCCAAGATAGCCGACTTTGGTAGGATTCCCAAAAGAACAGTTACAGTTAGAGGGAGAGACAAAAGGATTGGCCTGGCAGAAGAATTGGTAGGGGTTTAGGGAGAGAAAACAGTACAGAATATGTTCATAGGGGAATAAAAAAGACAAAGAGCCAGAGTTTGTGGCAGAGCTGAGTGAAATTACCAAGTAATTGGACAATTTGATTCGGCAGGTGAAAGTTTATTGCAGACTTATAGAACAATGTGTAATTATACACTCAATTATACACTTGTGAAAGTGTGAAATCACCATCATGCACCTGTTAACCTCATTTTTAAATGATCTCACTGAACACAGTTTCTTATCAGCCATGGCATAATTGTTCCAGCTGATTGGTTAACAGACTGTGCCTGATGCAATACGACCATGAAAGAGAGAAATATTTTGAAAAACACACGAAGGCCCTTATGCGCAGCAGGGTGTGTGGGGCGGAGAGAGGTCCCCTAGCAACGGCCAGGTCTCATATCATGTCTGGCAGGAAGCCTTGAGGCCCAGTGTCATCTGATAGGGAGGGAATCGTTGGGGTGCGGCAGGGGTGTACAGCAGGAGAAGTGTTTTGGCTGAAAGCAACAGATACTGGTGAGCAGTAAGAGGGAGTGTTAAGGGAACAGGAATAAAAGATAAAGAGAAGGTCAGTACATCACAGAGCGTCTGGTGTTCAGCTTTTGGCTGAGGCCCTGGCAGGCAGAGAGAGGCTCATCCAATTAGATGAGCTTTGTGTTCAAAGCTTAGAGTGTTGGAGGGTAAAGGAGGATAAAGATATCAGTGGTGTCCACAGTGTATACCAAACACCTCCCTGTGCTGAGTCATGTTTAATTTAACCTGTGTGCATCAAAGAATCAATAGCAGCAATGATAATAGAGGATTTTTACTGTCAAGAGTAAAAGCTGAAGGGTGTTAAAATGTCTTTTGTTTGGCCAACAGGTCTGTCAAACATGATGTCAGATGGGGAGTTCCTACGGACAAGCTGTGGCTCACCCAACTATGCTGCTCCAGAGGTCATATCGGGAAGGTGTGTGTGTTATCAAGGCTACAATGAACAGGACAATTATTTAATCACCATTATTTATATGCTTTGGGAAAAAGAAATGTTTTGGAACAAGCAATAAAGGTGCCCTGGGGAGTTTTCTTGTAAACAAGGATGTTATGTTCAGTCACAGTACTATGTGTATCCTTGAGGTCTAACAGACATGCTGAATGCAGGTCCTTTCCGCATAAAACTTGTGCATTGCTTTGTTGCAACCATTGGAAGGAATGTGTATGCTTGCGTGTTTGTGTCTTCATGCACATGACCGATTCGCACATGCATTTAAAAGCACTATATAGGCAATTACTGATTGTCAATGAGTTTGAAAGTACTGAAGTTATGCTATATGAATACAACCAGTTGTAATTTTATAACTAACCAATTATAGTGTGTTATGAAGCATCCATCCAATTATATAGACAACAGTTACAGATGCTTCATTAGAGGATTAATAGTTGTCGACAAACACATTAATAACCCCATAGGGTTGCTTACAATCACACTTACATAACATAACATTTACAGTTACGTTGTTATAGGGTGTTATTATAAACAATTAAATGTTTATGTATTAAAGTTATATAATGGCAGTTAAAAGTTAGAAAAGAGCTACTTGCTTTTCCAGGGGACTTTGTGTGACACATTGTGTATGGATCTTTTTGTTTGTTGCGTGTCACACCGTCTCTTTACTCTGTCAGGCTTTATGCAGGTCCAGAGGTGGACATCTGGAGCTGTGGGGTGATCCTGTACGCGCTGCTGTGCGGCACTCTGCCCTTTGATGATGAGCACGTCCCCACACTGTTTAAGAAGATCAGAGGAGGTGTCTTTTACATCCCAGAGTACCTGACTCGTTCTGTGGCCTCGCTGCTCATGCTCATGCTGCAGGTGGACCCTCTGAAGAGAGCCACTATCAAAGACATCAGGTGCTCATCCTACTCTGCTAGGTCAAGTGGCACTAACAGAGGCCCTCCTTCAGCTTTTGTGTGTTTAAATTCTTCTTGATCTTTGCCATGCATGTGAAATCATTACTGTACTGTGCTGAGGATTACTGTCTGAACCAGTCAGATTTGATGGCTTTATTCACTGTTCTCAATACTCAGTAGTCAGATGATTGGTTTAAAAATCTTTGTTACAGTTGTCAGATGAAATCTGAAGTTAACATACATACAGTAGTTTGTCTCCTCTTATTGCTGGACCTGGAACTTTAATAGTCCCCCATCTGAAGTGTCATTACACAAACAGACTACTGTGTTTGACAACAGTAAGACTTCATGCAAGTTTAAATGTCACAGACTGTGACATTTAGAGATGATTCACTGACCTAAATTACCATTAGGTTTGGTTTTATAGTTGAGTGATAACTTGACAATAGTTTGAGTTGATTATTTCCTTTCTCAGGGAACATGAGTGGTTTAAGCAGGACCTGCCAGGCTACCTGTTCCCTGAGGACCCCTCATACGATGCTACAGTCCTGGATGAGGAGGCTGTCAGGGAAGTGTGTGAGAAGTTTGAATGCACTGAATCCGAGGTTATGTCCAGCCTTTACAGCGGGGATCCACAGGTACAGGCACATTCACAATTCTTTAAGTAGTAATAGAATGGATATAGTGTTTTCTCTGTTTATTAAAATGTTAATATCAATATAAAATGTAGGTTTTTATATATTTACAGGGAAATCTTTGCTTTATAATTTTTTTAGAAGCTCATTTAGGAGCAATGTGACATTGTTTTAGTAGAGTTTGTTGACAAAATTGGAGGTTCTTTAGTTGCTGCTATATGTCTGTTCTGCTTTTGTGGCTATTTTCCATCATGCTACCAACAATAGCCAATAGACTTATATCATAGTTGTTAGCTTCAGTGACTTATCTCCTTAGTATTCAGGTGACTTCTCCATCCTCTGCATGCAGGATCAGCTAGCAGTAGCCTATCACCTTATAATAGACAACCGGCGCATCATGACCCAGGCCAGCGAGTTCTACTTGGCCTCCAGTCCTCCCCAGGGCTCCTTCATAGAAGAGGGCATGCCGCTACCCCCCGGGGTCAAACCCCACCCTGAGAGGATGCCTCCGCTTCTGGCTGACAGCCCCAAGTCTCGTTGTCCTCTGGATGCTCTCAACACCACCCGACCCAAACCCCTAGCAGTGAAGAAGGCCAAGTGGCACCTTGGCATCAGGAGTCAGAGCAGACCCTATGATATAATGGCTGAAGTGTACAGGGCTATGAGACAACTCAGCTTTGACTGGAAGGTAAGGACTGGAAGGCTATGTCCTACACATGCACAGATACATACACTAAATACATAGGTCTACAGTATATAAGAACTTGATTGTTATTTTGTGTTGTAGGTGGTGAACCCGTACCATCTGCGAGTGCGGCGGAAGAATCCAGTGACGGGAAACCTGGTGAAAATGAGCCTGCAGCTGTACCAGGTGGACAACAGATCCTACCTCCTCGACTTCAAGAGCATCGATGGTTAGTGATAGACAAAAGTGATTCAGAACAATTTGTCATACATGCACCACTGCTTAACAAATTCACATAATTTTCCAATGTGTTATTGTACAATGTGTATAGCTCTACCTCAGTGCAGGTGCTGAAACTAATGAGTGTCGGTACTCAGTTTACCCCCCCAGTTTTGTGGTTCTAAAATCTGCTTTTGCTGAGTTGGTGGAGTTGGAACAGCTGAGGTGGTGTTTATGTAGATCAGGTGGCAGAGTGCACTTTTGGTACTTGTTTTAGCATAAAATGATACTTGCATTCCAGCCTACACAGACGACTTCCTCTTAGTATGGCATTTTCATCAGTTACATTAGGCTCTTTCATGCTTGTTTAGTTTCATATAAAACAGATTAACTTCATGAACTACGACTCTGTTAGGAAGAAGAAGAAGAAGAAGAAGAAGCATTTATGTGTCATTGCACAGGATACAACGTAATTGCACAGGATACAACGATATTACATGTAGCGCTGATGCTACTGTCTTCTGCTCATGTGACCCCCCCAGATGACATCATCGAGGCAGTAGGCTTTAAATCGGGTTCGTCCACTCCTCAGAGGTCAGGCTCCACAGCTGGTCTCCACAGACCCAGACTGAGCATTGATTCGGCAAGCCCTGCGATTGATCTGCCTCAGCTCAGCTCCTCTCTCCCAGGGTCCCTGTCTGGTAGCTCCCCTCTACTCACCCCACGTCAGGGATCACACACCATGGACTTCTTTGAAATGTGTGCCAGTCTGATCACCACACTGGCACGCTGAGACCTGTCGATTCCTAACCCTCACAGACCTGTAACCTGAATGTAAGTGGGGTGTTTGAGCCAATTGCTGATCCAGGATGTAGGGAGTGTAAATGTTTGGCGTGTCTTCCTCTCTCTGTCTCTTCTTTATCTCTGTTCCAGTTGTATTGCTCTGGAAGGGGGGATGAAAATGTGAAAAGCAATGCATGTCACCTCAGATTAAGGAGACATAGAGAGGAAGCCTTTTTCAGAAAGGCAGATTAATAGCTTTTTTTCCCCTTATTTTGACACAGTCCTTGAGTTAGTCATGCAGCTTAGACACCAGGTGAAAGCCTGTGAAAATGGATCCTGGGACTGGAATCTGTGAACTAGTGGAGGCCAGCAAAGGTCAAGTTCACTGTCACTCCTCCCACAAATACCTTCAATCTATTATCAACTGCTGAAATGTCATCCACCATAACACTTAATGGTGGGAAATCCTGCTGATTTTTCTCCAGACACTGATCGGAGGTCAGTTTTGCTTCTTGTCTCATATTTTGATTAAGGCACTTGTTAAATTGACGTTAAATCTGTGTCTGAGGGAACATTAACACATGTAAAATTTGATTTCAGGTTTTATATTATATGATTTGTAAAGAAGCAGCTTTTGTTATCCATGTATATTATATTTGTATTACAATCGTTATATTGTTATATCGTAATGCAGTCGTATTACTTAGCTGAAAAGTTTGACAAAGGTATACCAAATAACAGACTTTATACACCATAAAGAAGATTATTAGTATTTAGATATCAGATCCATATTTATTTTTGAGAGATTTTTTAGATACTGTAGTTATATTATTTAAACACTGCATCAACATAGAGTTTTATTCTGATTTTGAATAGAATGTAGAAGATTAATGAACCTAAAGAGACAGCAGGATAGTAGGGCGACAATACTTTGCATTTAGTGTCCTGCATTTAGTGTCGAAGCACAGATACACACCGTCTCACAAATTTTCACAATCACCATTTTATCTGATGTATTTCAAAGATACTATGCATACCATACGTATCTTTTCAATTTTTTTTACCCACACAAAACCGTCATTGTATCTGTCATAAATATGCAACACACATAGACTCATTTACACTTCAGTGTCTGAAGTCTGTGAAAACATGGCAAATGTTCATCTGAAATCAGACCCCAGTTTTCTCTGACCAACAGTAAATTACCCTTAAATATTTATACTTTTATTTAAGAGAACAAAAACAAGCAAATCTTCACTTAATGAATTCAATTAAAATGGCTACTAATCATATTAGCCGCAATAAATGTAATAGGCCCTGTGTCCATCCTGTAGGTGAACTAATTAAGAAGTGTTGACGATAATCAAGGAGTAAACAAAGATGACTCATGTGAGATGGTGTGTATCTGCTGCAGGACAGAATAAGCCACAGGAACCTTTCTCCAGTTGCCTTAAAGAATGCAGCACAGTAATTCTGTGCATATGTTTATGGAGAGTGTGTGCATGGGCCAGTGTGTGTAATGGAGATCAGATGAGTGGAGAGTGTGTCACATGACTGTCATGTTTTCTCACTGACAAAGATGATTTATGAGGAGGATCTCTGTAGTGGTTTGAGAGATTGGTAGAGACAAGGGTCAAAAACATGATGCTTCTGTGTTTTGGAGCTGTTGTCTGTGTGTGTATCTTCTGTTTAGCTGTCGTTTGCTGTTTTTATTGCGGGGATACACAAACTTTACTGTACTATTATAAATGTTCTGCATCGTCCTGTCAGATCGTACCATAGCAGGGTTGTGTGTCGCTGTTGTCATACAATATTTTGTCTAAATCTTTTCTGACTGAATGTAAAGTGAAAGCCAGTGCTGCTCAGATAAATCATTTCGTCTGTCTTTTTCTCTGTTTTCTTTTTCTTAGTTATAAAGCAGTGTTGTTTGGATAGAGAGCACTGGACTGTTGCCTTTCTACTGTTAGCAGTCAAACACAGGGACGGGTAGTACGTACTCTACTTTAGGCTGGTGTCAGAAACTCCAAAATGGTCAATGGTCTCATTATTATTACAATTTAATCATCATTATTGTCACAGGCTTGGAGCAAGAGGCAGATTAGGGATACAACTGTACAATGTAAAAATATAATTTTATCAGGTTAGTACAAAATAGGAGTGATGAGATAGCATTTCATAATAATGGGGAGAATTTGGCCATGTTGGCGGTTTACAGACACTGGTCTAGACTGAATATTCACCAAGATAAGAACACTGTTGCTAACTTTGTTGGACCTACAGTAATCTGATACAGACTGAGGTTTGAGTTTGTTACTGTGCACGGTTGTAAAAGAACGGGATTCAGTAATCTTTGCCTTATGAGAGCTTTGGGTTTAAACAGTGAAAGCCATCTTCTTTCTTACTCTGCTGAAACCCTTTATTACATGTGTTCTGTTTTTATGTCCTGTGTATGGTTGCCTTACTTGTCTGCGACGGCACATATACCACTGAATACACTCTGATGTCAGGGAGAAACTCTGCTCCCTGCTGCAACACACATGCAACTGCACACACAGCTTTGTAAACACTAATTCATGTTCTTCAGTCAACCCTCTATATTACACTCTATTGCTGTGTCTTAAATGACTTGTCCTCTGTACAGTGAGCTACTTTGATCACAACAGGATCATATCTGGCACATTCTGCGTTTATTCCTGATTCTGCTACTTGTGACAACAATATAAACTACTGATGAATGAAGTCGCTATATTGCAGAGGTCATGGTCATTAAAAGCTCACCATATAACCAGTATTTACTGTCAGATGTAGTACTGTACCATTAAAACTGTATGCAACCACCAGTGGCACGTTAGTCATGTAAACTCTAATCTGTGTTTAGAGCTGGGAAACACATGCCAGAGGGCTTGATCAAATACAGACTTTCCGTGTTGTACCAAAGTGAGTATTTTCAACAGCAAAGCTGTGCTCTCTGTGCATCTGTGGTGGGGTTCTTATGATTAGTCTAACCTTAAACACCCCAGTGTATGTTGTATGTTTGTGTGCACACTGGTTATTGGGAAAGAATGTGTATATGGGTGTGTTTCTGCGTGTGTGAATGTGACAGTGTGTTTCAACTGTCTATCCCTGTCTCTTTGTCTGATTGGGGTTTGGATTTCTATTGATATGCACTGCATGATATTGCTGTTATGATTTGCACTTTAATGAGTATTTATTGAAAAACAATAAACAAACATATAAAAGGAAAATGTTTTTGTCCTAAAGGCTTTGTGAATTTTAACACACACACACACACACACACACACACACACACACACACACACACACACACTCATCACAGAGGATTATTTTTGTGTTTTTTCCTGACAAAAATGCACCCTTAGATGTCAACAACAATATTTTACATGAAAATGACCTTAGGTGATCATCACACTACTTTCTCTTTCTGTAATACTTATTATTCATCAGCTTGAGGGAAAGTTTAAAAGAAAAGTGGCACATGAAAGTGACACCTGCCAGACATCCGCTCCATAAAAATGAAAGAAAGAAAATAAAGTTTATGGATGCTGATTCCCTCCAGAAAATGCAACAATGACCAATACACAGCAACTGGTACAAGTAGAAATCTCTACTTGTATATTTTAGATTACACTCCACATTATTTATTGGTAAAATAATTATAATATTAACCTCATATAAGCACTTCAACAATCTATAATGATCTTTAACAAAATGAGACTAAATAAAAGAAAAAGATGTATAAAAACAGCACAATAATACAAACACTTGGGAAAAACTGACTAATATCAGGTGACTGCTGAAGGTGGTCTTAAAAACAATGTCATAGATGTACATGTATCATGTTATGGATCTCATTGGGTACAGCCGGCTAAAATGCCTTTTAGTTATTGCTGATGATTAAACCTAAAAATCTGTGAAGTCTTTGTTCATTTGTAAGTTTATCAGCTAGAATGCTATTTACTCCTTTGCTACCAACACTGTTAACTGGTAACAAGTTTGTAGGTCACTTATGTCAACAGCCCCTGAAACTGCTGTAAGTAGACTAAGATAAATATTCAGACACTGATAACTTGTTGGGTGCTTTGAACTGTGCTCTCTCCAAGGATTGTGCATAAGTGGTTGAGCCTGAGGAACAATTCGGCAGGAGAAAATCTATTGATTACTGGAAACATAGATTAAAATGTTTAGTAAACAATTCTCCCTGTTTGTCACGTGTTTGCTTTGTTTTTCCTCAGAATGGTGAACCTGACAAATACCTTGGTCTGTACGTCCTCCCCATATTTCCACCACTTTTAATAGATTTGTCTTTCTAGTAAATGCACATGAGGTGTGTAATTTTCCCTACAAGTGCCTCCAGAGTCACTGTACCCAGAAAGCCTGTGTGTGTGTGTGTGTCTGCAACAGTTTGTAAGTCCTTTCCTGGGATCAGCAGATCACCTTGGTCCAAGGTTCAAAGTCACTCGTAGCCACCGGGCAAACTGTCCCCCACTGGTTTCACACCAAATGCTTCGGAGAAAGCGCACAAAGAGATTGCTTGTCGAGAAATCCCCTCATCTTGTTCCTCTTGTAAATCATCGTACTGATCCATAAATGCAGTCAACAGGTAAATAAGGTCATAGTCAAGAAGATGAAGTTACTGTCACAGTATTAGATAACTGATGCAGGTCACAGTGTGAAGAATAACACCATAGACAAATCCTGTTTCCTCTGCCTGGCTGATATTTGTTCTGCTGTAACAAACAAAAACACAACATAGTATCAGTATGTGAAGTGCACAGTGATGTGCAGTGAAGAGTCCAAGCGATTGATTCTCACCTTGTTTTAGGATTGTCACTCAACAGTCAAGTCCGCATACAGAAGAGGAGGAGGTAAAATGAGGATATCAGTTTGATCAAAATCCATTTCCTGTGTGGAAACAGCTACAGGCCTGTGGAAACACAGATTTGTAAATAACTCAATCTTTCCTCTCCCAGAAATGGATGTACAGTGTGCAGACGCTGCCATGTTGCCTACTGTACAAAGGAGAGTGACTTCATTTTGAGCATGAATATGACACCACTAACAAATGTGAAAAGCACCTGCTCATTCGCCTTCCAGGAAACAAACCAATTTAACTTTCTGGTTGGAGAATGAGTGGATTTTTCATCCATCTCTCTTTCTCTCAGACACAAAAAGTATAAACACTTTTCAAGCTCAGCGAGCCGTTCCAGGCAAAAAGGAAGTAAAGGTGTCTGTCTACAGGTTGCACAACATGTTCAGCATTTTTCTGTGTCTGTGTGTGTATATGTGTGTGTTTTGTTTTGTTTTTTTACTCACAGGTGAACTGCTTCTTCCTTCACAAGCACAGGGCCTAAAATAGAAACAAAATCTGTTCATCAATCACATCAAAAGCTTTGGAAAGAGGATGGATAGATAAATAGATTCTTCAATGATCGGGCTATTAAGATATTAAGTTAAAAAAAAGTATTCACAATAAACTTAATAAAATGGAATGATAATGTTGCACATCATCAGACATACATCATTTATATAACCGCATATGGTTGTTATATATTGTACATATACTGTCTATTTCCATTCAACACTTCTATAGTTTTTCTATTTTTCAGGCATCACTCACTTGTCTCTGGTTCTGGTTCAGTGCTGCTGTAAAAAAGAAGGAGAAGCTAAAGTTAAAACCCCATTTGTGTGTCTATGTCTGAGTGTGTGTATACTGTATATAGCAGGTTTGGTCATCGTGCCTACCTGGCAGCTGGCTCAGCAGGTTTGGGTGAATGGAAAAATGTGGCCAACTTCTGAAGTGCTTCATGTCTTGCTCTGACAAAAAGACAAAAACACATATACTGTATATCCACACTCTGCTTATGTGTATATGTGTGTGATCGGCTGTAAGAATGAAGCTGGTGAACTCACTGGGAGCCATCTGAGCTGGTTTCACTGCGACTGTGCTGGTGGTTTACGCTGAGGTCTTTGTTACCTTAAGAAAAGAAACAAACTGGTGAATATAATACACTTAACATAACATCATCAAAATTAATTAGACCATAATGACACCAAGTCACTGTTAAACCTTGGACTCGCCATTACACTCTATAATAGTTAAGTCTTCCAGTTACACAAACCTAATGAATCAGTATTTAAAGTATGTAAACAAGCCCCCCGCCCCCATGTAGATATAAACAGCTCATTTTGGGGTTACAAGATTCAGATTTTTCACTAATGACAACATGAATATTATATTCCATTTCTGCCCATAGAGCCTCCAAAGTGGTACACACTGGACCCTAATGTGATGTTATTTACAGTATAAATGTGTAAGGACTGCACAATGCTCTCAGCTCACATGCACAGAATCACAGATGACACTTTTTTACTGCCTTTAAAACCCATCTGAAGATACACACTGGTTAAAGGATACTGTGAGACAATTATCAACTTATCTGACATATATATGACTAGTAATTCCAGATGTTTGTAGTATCTCTTGTCTATTATATCTGCCCCCATAAAGATAACACATGGAGGAGAGATACAACACTACAAATACACTTTTTGTGTGGTATATAACTAGCTGATAATGATACAACAATGAGTTTCAGGCAATAAGTCGGGTAAAAAGCGATCACTTTTTGTGCCTTAAAGCCACAGAGATGAAGTAGTGTTAATACAGAAGTCTGATTTCTATTTCCTTACCCATGTCTGGCATTGAGAGTGTCCTGGTGTGGCCCCTGCAGAGACAAAGACAATAACAAGACAAAAATGTAGTATTCATCAAAAATGAACAATTGAATCATGTAAATTCAGGATAGTATGGACTTACATTGGAGCAGCAGTTTCAGGGGGAGGGGAGAGAGTTTCATCATCATCACCGGTCCATTCCTCACTGTCATCTGAGACTGAACATGTCAATGTCAACATCAATCTGCTGCAGAATAACTTAACTATATCCTGTTATTATAAGTAAGAACAGGAAGATACTTACAACTTTCTGCTGATAGTGGATAGTGGTTTGAGGCCCTAAGAAAAAGAAACAAAACAGCTATAAATCCACTCTTAACCTAACAGTGTAATACACAATGACTGAGCAGTTGCATATTTTGGTTTTTCGTTGTATTGTCTGTATATGTCACCCCCTGTGCACACGTACCTGCTGCCTGTGCTGGTAACCTCCGGCTCAATTACATTGCTGTTGCTGCCCATGCGGGTGATTGCAGCCTTTTTTCCCAGCTCCAACATCTCCTTGATGTCCAGCTCCACATGATCCACTGAAACATACCCATCTGAAACAAACTCACAGAGTCAGCGGTGCAGTTCACAATCAACAACTGCAGCAAGTTACTAAGTTGTCCGTCCCTCTTGCAAAGATATAGTTGCATCCTCCTTCTTTATGCATGCTTTTACTCTTTTATTGAAACTCACAGTTGTTGCTGCTGTCCTTGGCCAGCCATTTCCCTTTGGGACAGTTGGTAGTTCGAATGATGCTGATCATGTCACCGCTCTTGACGGGCAGATCGTTCTTACGTCCCTTGGTCGTCGCAGTCACTTTTGCCTCGTACATGGCATCCTCATGTCCTGTGATCTAACAAATACAGTGGCAGGTTACAAACACACACACACATATACATACACAAAAAAAAATTCTCACATAAACACTGCTGCTATAGAGAGTGTGATAAATATAAACTTTTTGATAGACCTTTTTCACAGCAGACATTGTGATATGTCATAGCAGGGAAAGCACAGGTGTAGTTAATAACATGAATCAATGATGTCTGCTTTCCACTTAGGAGAGGTCCTGGTGTTGTGCCTCACTGGGACACTTAATGGAACAGAGCCTTTGTTAATGTCACTAATTCCACCTGTGCTCTTCCTGCTGTCACATGTCACAGTGTCTGCTGTGAAAAAGGTCTGTCCTGAGGGGCTTCACACTTAATGACATAAACTTATTGTTGCATTGTTTACAATACATTGATATTGCAATAACAAATATCCGTCTCTTTAGTGGCCAAATGCTCCACTATGTCCACCTGCCAGTCACTGACTTTGACTGTCAGCAGTTGGGGTGCTGGAGAGGTAGTTTTGCTCAAACAACGGGTTTTAGAGTTTAGTTTTTTTGGCTGAAAATAGCAGCCAAAAAGGATGCTGTTAGAGTGGTAAGAGTTGACCAGAACTATAAAGGTTTGGGCCGGACAACCAAAACAAGTTAAAATTTCCTAGAATGCTCCATAGAGCTGAAGGAAATTACAGAGTTGGACGATAATTCTCTGTGGGTTTATAGGGACCTTGTTTACATAGAAATCATGTGATATAAAAATATCGATTATAGATACAGTTTTAAATATACTGGGTAGTGTGTTATCATCTGGCTTCATTAATGTTGATTAGAAAAGTATATAGTGCCAGTTATTTGATAACCACAATGTATCCAATTCCTCCTGTTTGGCCATGGGTCTAGATGAGTTTTTCCTTCAGGGACCCCTTTTCTGCCATTGAGTAAACTGACGACCCCTTACTAAGTGACATATTTTATGGATGTTTCAAATTATATTCAGTGCATAACAATAACAGTACAGAACAGACCTGACCCCCAGACTGGGAACTACTGGTCTAGATTAACGTTTTTGAATGTAAGCAGGACCCGATGGATCCTGGAGAAAGTCATTTTCTGATGTTATAATATGGTAGTAATATATCACAGACTAAAAGAATAGTCCATAGATCTGTCGGATACATTACCAACAATGCAAAAATGTTTACACAGATTCCTTTTGAGCATGCTTAGCGCAACTCTTCTACAGGGAGGAATGAATCCAGACAGGTTTGTAAGCCAAGACACCCTCCCCTACTGATTGCTCAACTTCCATACCTCACTGTTCTGTCAAAATAAAATCACTCACTTTGAATTTCTTCTTCATCTCGTTCTCCTTCTTTTCCCTCTCTTTTTGCTCCTTCTTTTCCCTTTCTTGCTTCTCCTTTAGCTCCTTCTTCTCCTTTTCCAGGCGCTGCTTCTCTTTCTTTTTCAGCTCTTTCTCATCTGGTCCTTCTGCAGCGGCTTTCTTGTCAATCCTGCAATGAGAGAATGAGGGATATCATCTTGTTTGTAAGGGACTCCTCACTGCATGTTTGAATGGCAGAGGAGATTACGAGGGAAACAAAGGCAGATCAAACTCTCTCATCACTGACAGTGTCTGGGGGATAATCGAGATGAAAAAAGAACTGGGTCAAAAAATAAGGCCTTACTTGCCAAACCTGCCCGTCTTGCTTTTCTCTTCATTCTGTAAACACAAAGAGATAAGGCTTGATTCATTTTGAACTAAATTGTCAGAAGCTCCGACTGATAAGCAACACTTATTGTGAAGAGAAATAAATTTTTCATTTAAAAAGTGACTCATTGTTCACAAAGATACTTACTGTTTCCTGTTGTGCCTCAGCGTAAGGATCTGTGGAAAACACACAGTTGTGCAAAAGGGTCAAAATTGTTTAAGTCAACGTAGAGTACATGAGAGGTTCACAGCATATCAAAACATTATAGGGTTCAGTTTTGATACCATCCTCAAGATAGACATACACACAATAACATTATATATTCATGGATATGCTATGCAGTATACATAATATCTATATATATCTGCCTGAGATGGTCAAGCAGAATTCAATAGTTCTGGATGGGTCCAGTTTGATACACATTGAGAAATACTTTTGTTTATCATAATTTAATGGAATAATATTGTGGTCTACACCTCTGTCATTTAAATTCATGGTTATATGCAAATACTAACTAAAGGATATGTAGAATATTTTAGGGAATCCAACTATTTAGTTTAATGTCACACTTCATTCAGGCACTATCACTCAGCCAAATACACTGAACATAAAGTGTTTACTTTATAAGTGATTTAGATATCTTATCTATATAAATGCCCTGATGTGATATGACTGATTCAAAAATTCCAATTCGCTCATTGATAATCAACTACCAATAACTGAACAGAGTTCTTACTCTTTGGTGGTCCTTTGCGTTTCTTGCCACCGTCAGTCTTTCCTTTCTTCTTGGTGGCAGATGTGGCAATGTCCTCATACACATTTTCTGTGCTCTCATAGACATCGTTGTTCACTCCAGCTTGAAGCCTGAGCGAGTGATTGGGAAGGAAGGACAAACAGGAATCAGAACCAAACTCTCAGAGATGAACGAGTATTCTAAAGCAAAGAGAGTAGAGTTATTCATGTTTCTTACTCTGCCTGTGGGGAAGATTCCTGAGAGGTAAGGAAGGAGGATTCTGGTTGTGGAGTATCTCGGTCTAGTGCTGCATGAACCTCAGCTCCTGGAGTAGTTATACCGTTACTGTAAAACTCTGGCATGTTCTGTACATCTGGACTATCTGGGCCAGTGTACTCTCCATTCCCCCAGTCTGACGTCTGCAGACTGGAAGAGTGAGCATCTGAAGCCACATCGTCAAACTCTGGGAGATCCGTGGTGTCAGTCTCTGAGAATTCAGGAGGAGCAGGGATCTCTGTAGATGAGGTGAACAATATGAAAACAACATTAGTGGGGCTGTTTAAGTTTAGTTTCACTAAATTGTAAAGTAACGATGGCCACACCGTTATCTTCCAGAGAAGGAGGAGAAGGAATGAATTCACTCAAGTTGACAGAAGGAGGTCTGTCTGGCTTCGCTGGAGCAGGACCCAGAGATTCATGGTCTGGGAGGACCTTCCTGGGTGGAGGAGGTGGAACCATCAACAGCTCTGGGACAGCGTCAGACCCTTCCTCAGTGATACCTTCCAACACTGGAGAGACTTGCCCTGCACAGAATTACATGGAGTTAATACATCAGTATCAAAATCTTGGGACTTGTTTGTCAGATATTTTCTGTTTTCACAAAGTCTCGTATTACAAAGGAAGAGACGTCTTCAGTATAGCAGCGAGACTTGCATTTGAACACAATGCAGTAAAAACAGTCAAACACCTGGAAGAAACTCCCAAACACAGAAAGGGAGAGAAGGCAAAGGCAAGTTGGGTGGAAGAGTTTGATTTGTGAGGAAACCAAACCAGTCAAACACACTGTAAAAGTTGTTGTGATGTAACTCTGCAGAGCGGAGATAATGCAATTACGAGAGAAAAAACAGCAGAGCTTAAAAAACGTACAACAGACCTTAATTCAAATGTATGTTAAAGAATTATTTGTATTTGTTCTGTAACACTGAGTTTTAATTTAATCTAATGTACTTGTAAAGCCCTCTGTTCTAGAAAAGTGCAATATAATTAAATTATTGTATTTTTCTTTCTTACAATGCAATATATACCTGTCCACATTGCATGCCCATTGAACTGTCCTTCAAATTTGATCACTTTGTATTGCACAATAAGTAGTTTTAAAGATCAGAAGACTATCATTTTAAGGAATCATCTTGAATGATTTGACTTAGTGTCAAAAATCCTTCTGTACTGAGAGTTATCACAAAGCATATTACTTTACTATAGTGTAGGAGAACTTAATGAAATGTTAAATGGCATGAGGTCGTTTAAAATTAATACATGCACAGGAACACCTACATACACCATTAATAAGCTCTGCATAAATGAAGTTGCTGTCAACACAACACCAGACTCACTTCTTATCCTATGTACAGTCAGTTTAACAGACATTAAAGTGTTTGTCACTGTAGCTCTCTGACATAATGATGGACACAGTCCTGTCATTGCTCCTCCTCTCTGTCATTGCTGACATACCTCTGCAGCTCTGCCCTGCCTGCTGCTCAGTTGTTTTTGGCACAAAAGAGGAATACCAGCACTGTTCTTAAAGCAACTTCTCCTAACCAACACCTGAGGGAACTCTGTGGTGTAAACCATACTATACATACCACATTCTCTGTATAGCTGAAACCGCATAACAACATGTTCTGCAGGTGCACAGTACGTACCTGATGGCCTGATGATGAAATATGCTGTTGTGTACAACATGTTGAGGTAAACAGTAAAAAAAAAAAATCAAAAATACCACATGTCCACAAGAAAGCATGAAGCAGAGAGGAGAGGAGAAGAACTGACTAGTCCAGACTTACGGTGGTCAAAGCCGTTAAGTTGTGCCGTTTTCAGGAGGGCGTTACCTCCCCGATCCTCATAATCAATGGGTGGGAGATCTGGGAGAGAGCAGGTGGGACTCTGAGGAGGGGGGAGATCTTCTGGAGGTGGGGTGACGGAGGAGGAGGTGGGGTGTGTCAGCGGGCTGAAAACAGATAATTAAATGCTAAAAGTTACTAAATAGTATAAATCATCTGAAAATTCTGCCACGGCCACTCTTCACAGCTTTAGGTATAGAACTTTCTTCTAACTGTTTACCTAGTCTTCCTGCGGGCCTTCTCCAGAGCATTGAAGATCCTCTGGTCACACTGAGAAGTTCTTTTCGCTGGGTATATGTCCTCCGCCCTCTCCAGGACTGAGAGGGCTGAGATCGGACGCTCGTCTTTAGGAGACATCGGAATGGATGGAGGGTCTAGGAGCTGCTCCACTGCAACTATGTTTACAGCCTCTGCACCAGCCTCTGCTGCAATCTCAGGCTCAGGAAGTGATGGAGAGGGAGTGGAGGCCACTGGGGGAGGACCAGAGACGGCACGACTGGGTGGAGGGGTTGGGACAGCGTCAGGGGGACTTGGAATAATTTCATTTTGGCTGGCAGGCCTGGAAATGGGCAGGGCAGGAGTTTCTATCTCAATTGGGGTTTCACTCTCTGGGGTTGGGACATCAGCCGGGATATCAGGAACAAAGGCAGGGACAGTGGAGGGCGGGGTAATTTCCACTGCAGCACTGGAGTCAAGTAAGGTGGGGATGTTTGGTAGAAGGGCCTTTGGTGCAGAGATTTCAGGCTCTGGTGGTACTTCACTGAATTCAGAAGGTACTGGGATAAGCGGAGCTTGAACAGGAACGTCTGAGCTAGGGGCATCTAGGATCGGATTTTCTGGAACCTCGACTGAATTTCTTTTAGATGACTTCTTGAAAACCAGGAAGCCCTTCTTCTTTGATGTTGTTGCTTTAGGTGGAGGCGTGGCTGGCACCAGCTCTGAAGTGCTCTCCTTAGGTGCTACATGGAGCAATGAGAACCTTTTGTCCTTACTGTGCTCTTTCTTCTGCTTTTGATCAGATGGATCCTCATCAAGCTTCTCTTTGCTTCCCTTTGTTGTCTTGTCTTTACCCTTTCTCAACTTCCCCTCACTCTTGTTTTTTCCCTGAGAGTTAGCCGGGATGAGAGGCATTTTGCTCTCCTTTGTGTCATCCTTGAAGACCACTCTGGGGGCAATCAGTGCCTTCCCTTCCAGGCTCTCGTTGATGGAGGTGAGCAGGGAAGGGCGTGCTCCTGCAGGGAGGTAGTGAGGGGGGCTCTGGGGAGGAGGGACAACCTTTGGTTTCTCTGGGAGAGCAGGTTTGATCCTGGGTTGCTGCTGCAGGAGTATTTCTTGATCCTGGAACTTGGCCCTCAGGGCTTTAAAGTCCATTGTGTTCTCCTGGTTGGAGGCAAATACATTATATGTTCACTCTTAGATAAGTGGTCTGAGATCACAAAAATGTCTGACACTTGTTATTTAAATTGAAGAATGAAACCATGCTAATGAATCCCCATTCACTACACAATGGTGGTTTGTTTTTATGCCATCTATGTATCTATGAGTCTCCCTGTAGAGTTGAATAGAGAAAGTAGGCAGACCTGATTTGTAGTGATACGCCTAAATCTGGAGGCTTAATCACACACACGACACAGGAGGCTCAAATTTGTATGATTAATGTAGTTACTGGACTATTATTCTATTCACTGTACAGACACTGACTCAGTCACAGCTCACTCAAGATTCATATATGACAGGAAGCAGACTTACACCGGTTGACACAATATAAATGTCACAATAATCAATATTATCGTTATTATATAATAAAGGATCGTTAGACACACTACGGGAGGATTTAAAGATATCAGAGAACAACATACCTGATCCATTGTGTTTTGAATGATCCACCGGAACGACAAAAGCCTTCTTGGATAAGTAAATTAATTCCAGAGAGTTTCTTCTTCAGCCTCTCATTATGTGGCCGATGAAAACATACCGTTAAGAAATAGTCCCAGCACTTTTATCGACCTGTCCCAGCTGTGTGTGTGTGTGTGTGTGTGTGTGTGTGTGAGTGTGTGTGAGTGTGTGTGTTGTCCTACACTCTGACCGAGAGAAGTGTGCGACCCAGGCGCACAGGAGATGGTTTCAGTGTAGGAATGAGGTCGAGTAGGAATACTCACACTCATCTTTAAAAAACCGTCCGTCCCGTCAAACGGGTCTGTACCCGGTTGAGCATTTAACACAGCACACTGACTCTCAACAGCTCTTGGATTTTTTTTTTATCCCTCAGGAATGTCGCCGGGTTGGCACTGCGCAAATGTGAGTCACTGACATGAAACCTAACTGGAGTTGTTTTTCTTAAAACTGTAAAATTTCATCACACACCAAGTCATGTGCCTGCTGTGTGGCAGTGTATGTTTCTGTTGTCGTGAGGAGATGCTGTATCTAGGTAATATATCATCAGATCCGTGGTCTGTTGTCTGGGGCTTAAGTTTAATGGTGAAGGTAAACATAGAGGAAAAGGAAACACAAGAGGTCGGTCAACATTCCAGTTTTGTTACACACAATACCAAAGTATTTGAGCAGCCATTTGTAATATGGCATATACACACAGCACATCCAACAGACAGCCTTCATAAACCGGCATTTAAGGATATTCTGTCTAATTGCCAGCCACAGTGTGGAGGTGGGTGTGGTTAACAGTCAGCTGCAGGAGAGAGAGAGAGAGAGAGAGAGAGAGAGAGAGAGAGAGAGAGAGAGAGAGAGAGAGAGAGAGAGAGAGAGAGGTGTGGGGAAGGCTTGTGAGAGCAGCACCAGGTGAGTGGATTATCTCAGCTGGTACTCATGAAGTACTCACACTCACCTCTTCTAAGGCAGTAGTGTGCTGGACCTGGAGGCCGACACATGTGACAGAGGAGACACAACAGGAGCAGACCTGAATGGACTTTTGGAAGTTGGCTAAATTGTGTGTTTATTGTGTGTGCGGCGGACAAAAGAATAAAGTGGTCTTGTTCATTAATCCCAGTGGTTGGTCTGTGTGCTGGGAGAACCCTCAGTAGTAGCGAGTCCTGCTACACTGAGCTTGTACTGACAGGTGTTAAGGCCTCAGCTCAGATCACACACACAGAAGTCGTTGCTCTTCATTGTATGACTTATAGGCCACATGCCAGTTCTGACATACTATACCTGTATGGGAGGATTATTTGGTTCATTAATAAACATTATTAAACATATTATATGAAACTTGCACTTAAAAGGTCAGTACACCTTACAAAAACACACTTTTCTGCGTACCATTGGTTGTATCCAGGTATTGTTTTCTATTCAATTTGCTTAAAATTTCTGGCACTATATGAAGGTGAACTCCAAAAATAATGCATATCCAGACTTTACTGTTGACAGCTTTCAGAGAGTTTTCACAGAAGAAATAATACCAAAGCAAACTGCTGACAGTGAGGATTGTAGATTACCCGGTAACTGGGACAGTGTTTTTGGAAAGACACACTGCTGTCAAATGTAATTTTTCAATGCTATGAGCAGTAAGAACAAAATGCCATTCACCTCAACAATATGTGGGTGGTGGCAAAAACCATACAGATGAATAGCTCAAAACCATTTAAAACTGAAACTTACTACATGGCCAAACTTTAGGTGAGTGAGAACATGTTTGTGTGTGTGTGATTTTGGTAAACCCTTTAACAATCAGTGTTTCAGTTTGTCCTGTAGGATTGCATCAATATGAGATTTTAACCATCTCAGAAAATATAGCTGTATTGCAGTTATTTTTATCATTATATTATTATGACCCTTAAAAGACCATTGTGTACAATTTAGTGTAATCTAGTGGTAAAGTTGCAGATTGCAACCATTTGAATACAGCTCAGCCTTCCAAGTGTGAAGGAGAAACTACAGTGGCTGCAAAACTCAGAAAAAAAACATTGCAGTTCAACATGGCAGACTCCGTAGAAGAGGACCCACTCCTTCTGCAGATAAAAATGCCTCATTCTGGGTGCCCGGGTTAGCTCGGCGGGTGGAGCTGGCGACCCATGTGCCGGGGCTGAGTCTTTGCTGCAGCGGCCCAGGGTTCGAGTCCGACCTGAGGCCCTTTGCTGCGTGTCATCCCCTGTCTCTCTGCCCCCCTTTCCTGTCTGTCTTCAGCTGTCGTATCAAATAAAAGCCCCCCCAAAAAAAAAAGCCTCATTCTAAGGTTAACACAATTCTTGTTTTCAGGTGATTTTCAGGTATTTAATTTCTGCCAATAGATCCTCCTAAATGTTACACACTGGAACTTTAAATGAATGAAAACACATGAACAAATGCTTTATTATAATTTCACAAAACATTATGTCCTATATTTTTTAATAACAGTAATACAGTAGATAATTAGATAAACAAATGTACACAGTATGACAGCCATCAATTTTCCTACCATGTTATCGCTATACCACTGCAACCCTAATCCTATATAATATGAAAGTTATTGTGTTTCCCTTTTCCACAGGGAGGAGGGGAGCAGCAAAGTAGGAAGGTTGAAGTCCTTGTTTTGTAGTCAGTTGCTAATAAAGCTTATGACAGCTTGCATTAGAGGCTGCCAGTGTAGCAGAATGTGACAGACCATTAAAGCCGTGTTAAATTACAACAAAATACTGTGGCACTTGCTTTACACTAAGTAAAGACTCACTGGGGGTCACCTCTGCCAGGCACACACCATTAGGCTCACTCTCTTTCACACTCACGCACACACACAGATTAAAACCAAGACAGAAAATAGACATATCAGTCATTTGGGATGTGTTTATTTGTAACAGTAATACATGGTGGAATACGTAAATCAAGAGAGAACCAAAAAATCATCTAAAAACCCACTGTAGAATGTCATATTCATAAAGATAAAAATAATGTGTCAATTTACATTAAGAAACTGTTAGCTGAGGTAAAGTTAAAATAGGTCTAGAAATGTTATGTACTCAAACAGCAACGTTTCCCTTTTTGTTCAACTTCTTTGCTCATCTTCTAGTTGTCAAATTTTTAAGTTAATCAACATCATAGTCCAAAAGAGTGACATGGGGACTCTGGCCATAAAATAGGGAGTCATTGGCATCACAGTTGATGTACTTGTAGCAGAGGATGCTGCAGTCCACACACAGACGCTCGGACAGCAGCAGTTTGGCACCTGACCAATAGACAGACAGATGGGCAGAACATCACTGTATCTTAAAGACTGTTCTGGGGAAATGGGATGGAGGAGATGAGCAGTCTGGGATACAGTGATGAAGACTGTGTCTGCTGCCTGCAACATAGAGTTGGAGTATAGGTTTGGGGTACAGAAACACAGGGCTGTGGTGTGTACATAGGCTTTGGGTAACACAAACTGCAGAAGCTAATTTGTTTGGGACAAAATAATGTGAGGTGGCGGGATTTGGAAAGACAAATAGGGGCAAGGTGTGCGGCTGGACCCAGGATTAGTAAGTGAGGTTAAGACAAAGACCTACAACATCCATGCACAAGAACAAAACAATATCAGAAGGCAACAAAACATGGTGGGAAAACAGGAAAAAGAAACATATGTTGGTATTGCTTGGGTTAACGTCAAGAGTTTGCATAACTGAAGCCTTCCTATTTTATGGCACAGAAGTCCGGCGGACAAAATGGTTGTTGTTATCATTATTTACAAAATGAGTTTGGCAAACCAACGATCAGATGCCTTAAAGCCATGTTAACTCCTATAGAGCTGAACCCAGCGGCTTGATTGACTTATAAAATAAAAATTCAATTTTTCAATTTGTTCTTTTTTTTAAATCGGTATTGTACAAAAGCTATAGAGAATGAACAGTTCGATCACAGAATCTGTTTGACTTGCAACACTTCTCTCTCAGGGTCCATTCCTCGGTATGTCTGGTCCTCTGGCCTCTGTGTGAGTCTGTCTGCGAGGAGAGACATTTGGCAAATCAATGTGTTGATGCATGTTCGAGAGGGTGAGCGATGACTGTGTATGTGGTCAGTAAATGTAGGCTGATTGCTGTGTGCACAGTATGTTGTGTAGTTGGAGTGTGAGTAGCTCCCAGAGAGTCTGTTTCTGCATAGCGATCCAGCAGACACTCACAAAGAATGGGGAGATAACGCCTGAACCAACCAATCAGAAGCACTGATCCCAGTAACAGGCCATCCCTGATAGGCCTGTTAAGAGTCTAGCTCCTCCCGTGGGATCTCCTCGCTACAGGTGCGGATTCAGTCAGTTAAAACGAAAGATGATCTAATCCTGATGAGCGTGCATGTGTGTGTGTGTGTGTGTGTGTGTGTGTGTGTGTGTGTGTGTGTGTGTGTGTTAGAGACAGGGAGGCACTGCTTGATTCAGTCCCTCCTTGACAGCACAGTCTCTGGGCCAGACGCAGGAGGCAGAGGGAGGAGCGTGAGAGCGAAGAAAGGGGGAGAGGGAAGGAAGAGAGAGAGAGGGGAGGAGCAGGATATGTCTGTAAGGCTGGGTGTGAGTTGCCACAGGGAGAAGAGAGGAGAGGAGAAGACAGCGCAGTGGAGGGAGAACTGGACCCATCTCGGTGATTGATATCCCTCCTGCCTGGAGTGAAAGACCGAGAAGGCTCTCTCCTCTGAGGAGGAGAGCAGACTGCAGCGAGGAGGAGGAGGAGGAGGAGCACAGGAGGAGGACAGAGGGAGTGTGGAGGCTCCTCCTGGGAGGTTGTTAGCCAGAGGAGAAGAAGAAGAGCTTGGCCAGGCAGGGAGATGTGTCATACATACACATACACACGCATAAGCACACGTACGCAGACACAAGCATACACGCACGCACATGCGCACACACGCACAAACACACACACACACACACACACACACACACACACACACACACACACACACACACACACACACACACGATGAGGGTTCTCCTCCTGTTCTCTCAGTGCTGGTCAGGTCTGTCTTCCTGTGTGTCTCTTTATTTCTTCCCTTTGTTGATCTGGGCGTAGAGAGGGTCCTTCCCCTTCTGTGCATGAGAGAAGACACATCAGCAATCTCAAACAGCTTTAACTTTTCTTATTAAAACCTGGTTGGATTAGTAATATCTGATCTCACCTGAATGTTATGCAACTAAAAGGTAGGACCTGAGTTTCTGATTCATTCTCTCAACCAACTGAACTGCAAGTATCACCAGCCTGCAAGCCCCGACACGTAAGACCCAACCCTGCAAAGGTTTGTCAGAGCCTGCACCTAATGTGACCACCAGGTGGCACTAGCATACTGCTAGGAGACTTCCTATCATTTCTCTTCTCAGCCCATTTAGAACTCCCACTGAAAAATTCACCTCTCACTCCCAAAACCTCTCTTTATGTGTGTGTGTGTGTGTGTGTGTGTGTGTGAGTTATTGTTTCTGAGTGTGTCATTGTGCACGCACATGCATATTCTCTCCCTCTCTCTCCAGGCTCCCTCCAGGACCAGTATGAATCAGAGGTATAAACTAGCGCCTTGAAAGACCAGTTATGAGTCATCATGTCTGTATTTCTCTCCAACTGAGCTGGAAGACAACAGTGGATGATGGAACACCCTGCAGTCAGAGCACCAAGCCTGCTGCAGTCACTCACAATGGGCCCGTTATTATCGTACACATAATTACAGCCAGCCACTCAATCTGCCATGCAGACAACTTGATTGGAGACCACTGACTGGCCTATTATATTCTGGAAGACTTCTCTCACTCAGTGCACAGAGAGAGAGCGAGTTTGGCTCTACCAGTAGCTCCCACGCGAGGATACGATGCCCAGTGATGAAACCTGGGGATGTGAGCAGACTGGAGTGATTTCTGAGCATTTCTGCAGACAAAGTGTGACATTCTTTTGAGCCCCAAAAATGAATCAGATACAACAGTTTGTGCTGCCACTGAGTGCTGCCCTTCAGTCACATTATACCAGTGAAATGTAAAGTGAATTTTAGAAGCAACATATAAAACTAAGGCAAAGACACATCTATGTAAGAATGTTTAACAAACAAGGTCTGGAGGAAAACAGGAGAATGTTTGATGAGCTGTTAGGTTTAAACATTCTTACACACATTTTTATAACATGCCATTACAGTGTAGGAAAAAAAAGATTTGTCAATTATTTTGATAATTGTCAATAAAGTTATTTCTTCTTAACAAACACACTAGGAATTTTTAATGGACATTTTCACTATTATCTGACATTTTGTGGACAAGAGAATTATCAATTGTGTTCTGTGTTCAAATTTGCACAAATAAAGGGGGATCTGCTTCATGTTGTATCTGAATGCAGTGGGATAGAGTGGCGTCTGGGGGAAAAAAGAAGACAGACTTTCAAAAAGCTGCTCCACGATCAAAATCACACCAAAACCTAGCTGTTGCATAATCTGCATGGGCTTTCATCTGAACAGAAAACTGGGGTTAAGGTTTGGAGCGATGCTTTAGCGGAGGCTTTGGGCTCTGGGATACAGAGCTGTGATTGTAGGGCCAGCCAAGGCCAGACAGTCCGCAGAAAGTAGCTGCCAGCAGCCCTGAGAGGTGACAAAGAGGTTGAGACAAGCAGTGACAGCAAGCACACACTGCTCACCCCCTGCACCAGAGCCACAGCCCGGCAGTGTCACCCCGCATCATCTAACCAGGGCTGCCAACCGGGGCCGCTTCAGCTCCATGAACCCCGGGCCAAGAGAGAGGAGGGACTGGATGGAGGTATGAGTGATGTGCTCGTGTAGCAACAGCCTGAAGGCCAAAATATCTGGCCTGGCTGGTACACGTGTGGACATTTATGTGCATGTGTGTGTGTGTGCAGTAGGCCCTGGGCAGGGGGGGAGCAATGTGAGATTGCTCAGTGAACCGTGGAAGCAGGCCATTTCACGGCTGAGACTCGGGAGCGTTCGCTGGACATGATGAGATCACCCCAGAAAAAACACTTACACTCCCACTAGCCTGAACACATGTCTGTCGTAGCCACACAGTGGGAGGGGGAGGACAGGACAGGCGGTCATGGCCGGCAGCAAACACACTCTCACTCTCACACACACACACACACTCTCACACACACACACACACACACACACACACACACACACACACACACACACACACACACACACACACACACACACACACACACACACATTTTTGGCTCCAATATGAGCACAGGTGGTGACAGTATCGATCACAGGTGTGCTTGTCTGGGGAATAACTGGGCCTATTGCACAGGTGTGTGCGTGTGTGTTTGGGAAGATGTCTAAAGTCGATGTGATTGAGCAAGTAAACACCATATGGGAGCAGCGTCATTGGACCAGGACCAAAGCAGTCCACCTACTACAGAGGAAAAATTTGATGCTTCTGGCCATAACAAAGTCGGTCTGCAGCCAGATTCACCACTCGGCACTCTACAATCCGTCCTCCCACTTAAGACTCGCATCCACCTGCTGCCCTGCAGCTTTCAGACCGTCTGAATATGAAGACGGTGGCCAACAGGGGAGAGAGGATGCTCAGCCACCCCTCCTCCTCTCCTGGAGTGGGGAAGGACTAGAAGGCTTCTTGGGTTTTAATTAATGCCAATTATGTCGGGGTAGTCATTAATCTTGGCACCCCAATATTAGCTGATGAAAACAAAACCATTACAATTTTCCCTGTGTGAGTGCCAGCAGCTATCATTAAAAAGGCACAGTCGGGAATTGTGTGGGTGAGGACACCGGGTAGGGAGCCAGGGATCAAAATGGCTCTCTTCTTGTGTGTGTGTGTGTGTGTGTGTGTGTGTGTGTGTGTGTGTGTGTGTGTGTGTGTGTGTGTGTTTCCTAGTGTAGGCAGACTACATGTTGACATGTCTCTAAAATAAATTTTTAAGCCTATGTAAGTTGTGTGAATGTTTTCCAGTAGGATCAAAGACACATCAGCAGCTCCCTGAGTTTTGATAGTAGCTGCTTGTCTTCATCACTTTGATCTTTGCACAATAATAATGTACATATTATGAGTTCATACATCATGTAACATACATAAATGCATAGAAATTACATCATGTATCATTTTAAAGTTAAGCTAAACATCCAAGATCAGCATATTGTGCACAACATTGACAAATCCCAGAAGACGTCCTGTTCACTGAAGTGCACAGACTCTGATTGGCTGTCGCACGCTATTGGCTTTCTCAGTGAGATGTGTGCTATTTAAGGAACTGGGCGTGATTTGGGTACACGTCACAAACACACGGCACAATGAGGGCACAGAATGGTATGGCCAAAGTGATCATGTGTGAATTACTCATCCCACCTTGAATTAAAAATACACGCGATGCCACATCATGATAGATAGATGCTTACGAAACACCAGCTACAACAAAAATGACCAACACACAAAATGAAACACAAGCAAATACTCATACATGCACAATCACACACATGAGAAACCACTCAAAGTCAAACACATGCCTTCCTTTGAGCATGCGTGACAGCAGGTGAAGGAGAAATGAAGAAAAACTGTAAAAATGAGAACTAAGATGCAACAGAGGAAGGAAAAGATGAAAAAAGATGCAGCACACAGAGAGATCAGACAGATTGATGTAAGTGGGAGGTACAAGGGCAGGGAGGTGAAGGAGGAGGAGTTAAAGGGGAGGAGAGGTATTGATACCTACCCTGCCCTGCTGCTATCTAGCTCCCAGCCTCTGGACTGGCCTGGTCTGGGCTGGGCTCTGCTGTCTCACTGGGGCAGGGCGACCCAGAACCACACGCCTAAAGAGGGGAAGAAGGATGGGAGGGAAAGAAGAGAAAAGCGTAGAGAGAAAAGTTGATGGAGGAGTATAAGAGAAGGAAATAAGGGGGGAGTGGAAAGTAGACAGAGAAGAATAAATCTGAAAGAAGGATTGTAGGATTGGTAAAGACTAAGAGTAGACGTAAACAGGAAGCAAAAGAGAAAAGGTGTCAATACTCTGAAGGAGAAATAAGGACACTTGGAGTGAGAAACCACAGCCCACACATCCCGTCTCTTCTCAGAAAACACACACGAGCACTCATTTACAGTTGTCTATTATGAAAGCCTCTGTGGAGTTTGTTCTATTGATCCTTTCCTAAAACACTTCCGCTTTTTACACCTCGCCACCGTGGGGAGCGGGAGGCTGTTTTTCTGCCTTTCGCTCCATCTTTCCTGTCTGTCTTTCTTTCTTTGTAACCTTTTCGCCACACTCACTCTGCACATTTCTCTGGGTTGTGTAAAGCTTCTGTGTGTTATTCAGGCCTGGTGACATTTTCAGCAGTGTGAAAGTCCTCTATTTTTTTTCAATAATAGACGGATTGGAGGCATAAAACTAATGTTTCACGCCTGGAGAGTGGAGAGCAAAAGAGAAGAAAGAGGCAAGCATGAAAGAAACACAGAAAAAAGACTGAGACAGAAAAATGGCAGAGAGTACAGGGAAGTCTTGTTTCTTGGAAGGTCACTCATTCTACAAGGACTTTGGGCAAAGGCAAAGAGAGCTTCTCCGCCCTCTCTTTATCTTCTTCTCATTTCCTTAATTTCTCTCACGTTCTCTCTTAGATGGAGGAGGTGCTGCTGGTAAAATAAATATTAATTGTCCCTGGAAGAAGAATTGGGGCATTATTCCTCTTCTATCTCACCGCAGATGAGTCTGTCCATATAGAAGTAGTGATGTATGGACGCTACCTGGCTGGTATTAATAACAGCTTAATGATGTCCCTGACAATTCCACCAGCTAATTTAACGCAGTGTTGACCAGGCACGCACACACTGAACAACATACTTATGCAGGCACACCACTGCTCGTGTTCACACAGAAACACACACTTCATGTGCAGTTCACACATGCACTGATACAAACGCACACACTAAGAGACACAACAGCATCGGCCACCTAATCAGCCAGAGTGATTACCTGGCCCGCCAACACCGCTACAAAGGCTATTTATCAGCAGATCTCAACACACTGTGCAGGTTATAGCAGCATAAGGATTGAGTTATTAAAGGCACACACACCTGACTTATTCCACAGACCTCTTTTACTATCGTCTCACACACACATACACACACACACACACTTACAGCATCTTCCTCTCCACTGCGACTAGGGCTGCCCTCTGCTTCCCCAAATGAGTCGTCTGTGGGGGGGTCTGTGGCGTCGGTGGGGGGATCACTGACATGGGAGGCTGAGGACTTGGAGGGAGAGCTCTGCCTGGGAGCTGGGGTGGGTGCTGCAGGGCAAGACAAGATGAGTCAGAGTCAGAAAGAAAAAGCTACAGAAAAAGCAGACAACTTAAGAGTACAGACATGAATAGTTCTTACGTGAGTTGGTGGATGGTGTTGTGGAGGTGACCGGTGTCAAATTCATTTGAGAAATGTCAAAGTCGTCACAGTCGTCCGTGTCCTGGGCAGTGCCCACACGGCTGAAGTAAGTGCTGAATGCCTCTGAGGTTCCTGCTAAGTTGGGCTGCTCACCCTTTTTCGACGGCATGGCCGGAGGCTTCGCCAGTTGAAAATCCTGAAGGAAGAGGCAAACATTAGTCAGTTGGGTCAACCTTAATACTGGGCACTGTGTGTATTTTCACTCACTGTGTGGGCATTCAAAATGTAACCCCTTAACAAGATCACTTCCTCAGTGTGGCTAACAGATGGGCTGTAGTGTCTCTGGTCTTGGTCTAAAGATGTTTTTTTCTATCATCTTGAACCGGAATCCAATGTTACAGCTTTTTGGACTCAGACTTGTCTCAGCCTCTGTCAAACTCCACAGAGGCTCTTATTAAATCTAGTTTGGTTTCGACCAAATTCCGGGTACAACCAGCCCCCGCTCTTCGGGATTAGGAAGCAAACAAAACAGTAAGAAGGCCAAGTTAATGCAACCTCTGTTGCATGTTGTTCCCGTCTCTCCCCTAATTTTAAGTCATCTCTTGACTATTGGCTATAATGAAACAACTATATAATTATGCAGTTTTGATGCTAATTTGCCCTTTTTTTCTTGCGCCATGATTTATTTGGATCCCTTTTAACAATTATGAGCTAAAAGACATTCACATAAATCGAATAAATCAAATTGAATGAAAACACTTTATAAAAATCAAAGGTTCTATATTTGAACTTTGTTTCGATTGTTTTCATGAAAACGAGAAAAGATAACAATACTTTTACATATAGCAATCCCCTCCCAACGCCCATTACCCTTATAGCACAGTAACATCTGAATCAAACAGTCACAGAAGAAAAAAAAAAGATATATATATATAGATATATGTTCTCAGTAGATATCGTAATTCTGGTCTCATTAGAATTATTTATTCATTAGTTCCCCACCTTGAACATCTCCTTGCCAATCTTCCTCGCCCTCTCCCCGTGCTGCGGACTTGACGACGCTGAAGGGGAGGGCGCTGAAGCGCTGGCTCCAGCACCTGAATGGCTCTCGCCAGCCGGAGTCACAGTCGTGACGGGGGTGAGAGTCTGGAACATGGCGGCGGGCAGAGTGCCCACAGGTTGGGCAGGGAGGTAGGCTGTGGGGGGGAAGGCTCCGGCTGCCATTGCTGCCCATTGCTGCTGGGTGGCAGGGAAGATGTTGGCCTGGCCCCAGATTAGAGGCTGGCCGCCTGGCAGCACCTGGGCTACCGGACCTAAAGGAGACTGGACCCCGAAGGCCAGCGGTGTCTGGGCAGCGAACGCCTGCTGGGACCAGTGGCCGGGGGGCACTGCTCCCATCGTCACATAACCTGATGGTGAGTGACAAGAGAGTTAACAGTTTGAGGTTAAGAAAAAATATACAGAAAATGTAGATATTGTAAAATCTTAATGATGAAATAAAAAAGAAGATAGGACAGGAAGTTAAAATACCCACTTATACCTCTTCTACACACAAACAGATAATAACCCATACATCACCAGAGAGTGCTGCCCTACTTCTGCCTGCAGATAATGCAGTGTCTCTTAATGGTAATGGTTAACTATCATAATTACCTCCAGAATGAGACAGAGTCATTATGAAAAGGCTGAGCTCAACACACACTCATTAAAATCACTCATCAGGAGAAGCTTATTCTATTACACACTTGCTAGTCTCCCGTTCCTGGTCTCCAGTTGTTACCTACAGCAGAAAAAGCTGACCTTTAACCTCGGCTGCCCTGCACCTCTGACATTAGAGAAAGTGAGGAGGAGAGGAGACGGACAGAGGTGAGGACACAGTATACAACGTCTAATTCAAAGAAGCCCTGTGCATACAGAGGAGTCTACACTACAATCATCTCAGCATGTTTTATTACTTTCCTCTGGCCGCCACAGTAGCCTCAGCCACAGGTAAATCAGCAGCATCTGAGGCAGCAAGCTAATGATGCATTTCATATTCAACACACAACCAATACCACCTATTCTCCTCTTTTCCCTCCCCTCATCTACATTTCAATTGTATTCCGTCCCTCTCTATTTATTTCAACCCCCCTCTTCTTCTCTTTCCTCTGCCCTCTGCCTCTGAATCTTCTGACTCTCCAGCTCCCCTTCATCTCCTTTCTCAACTCTCTCTCTCTCTCTCTCTCTCTCTCTCTCTCGCTCCTGCTGCGTTTGTTTCCCTTCTGCTTGTAGCAGTGGTGTATTTAAGCAGAAAATGAACAAGGTCCTACCTGAGGGCACAGACGCAGGATTGAAGGGAGCAAACAGTTCCGTGGGAGGCTGCAGGCCCTGCGAGGGGTCGAGGGTGTTGGCTGGAGAGGCGGGGGTCTGTGTGGGTTGTGATTGGCGGTCGGATTGAAGAAAAACAAGGGAAAAACACGTTGGAAATAGGATTTCATAAGATATAAATCACAAACTGTGTATGTATGACAGCTACTCACCGATGGAGAGGTGATGTCAGGTGGTGTGGACATGTCTCCAAAAATCTCTAATTGGTTGATATTCTGAGAAAAAGAGAAAGTATACACTACCAGTCAGGTACAATAACAATACTGTTGTACTATATACATTATCTGGGTCAGTTTACATTCCAGTGCGACATGCATCACACACCGCATGCAACACGACACTAGCTTGGTATGTTTGTGGTACCTACCTGAGCACTGTGGCAGCAACACGGAGGAGGTAACAGAGGGGTGAGGAGAGATGGGATAATGAGATGAAATGATTGATTATGATGACATACCTACCAAGAGTTACCACAATCTTTGTCATCTGCTCCACATCTACAATAGTGTTTGTGAGAACTGTTTGTATACCGCATGCATTGTAAGAGATTAACTGCTCTTGTATAGTTTAGATTTTCAATTACATTCTCTTTTTATTTTATATACTTTTTTTTTTTTTTTACTTTTCTCTATTTATCTGTACTTATTTCTGTCCTTGACACCTGAATTTCCCCTCTGGGCATCAATGAAGGCTTATCTTATCTCTTCAAAAGATGCTTTCCACTAGCAGGTCTAAAAGCAGGCTGCCACACCCCTTGCATCATTACTGTACCAGTGTCTTCTTCTGGACAAATCATTGATGTTCCCCTGTTGTAAAGGATGTGTGGTGTGCCTCAGAGGGAATAGCTTTCAAACACAGTAGCCTTTCTATTTGATCTGAATTTGTTCTGTATCTTTCTGTTTCCTTTCACAGTCTCCCCATGATCCTTCTCTTTAGTATCTCCCCCTTTTTTGCACATTAATAATATCTTTAGGCCGGTGGCAAGTGAAGGAAACTATTTTTAGTTGTGAAGGAATTTAAGCCTTGAATACATGGTCAGAGATTAGCATAAATCATGGATGCGGATAATTTCTTTTGAGATAATGAATGTTCTTAGAATATCTTCCCTCTCGTAGGTCACACATAGACCACAAAGTTCTTTTTAGATCTATCAGAAAATGGATCTGTGGGCATGGTGTTTTACAGTTATAGTTCTAGATGGGTATGTTTTTTACAAAGAGAGGAAGGTAATAGGAGGCTGTAATATGGACTATTGTTGCTGCAGAATCCAGCGCGACAGATAAAGATCAACTCAACAAGACGATAAGCTAGATAGCCAAGATACCCAAAATGGTGCATCGACAGGGACTGATAACAGGGAGTTAAATTCACTAAATGCATTTCTCTTCTTAAACTAAAAGACAATGAATTAATTCCTATAGTTTTTACTGAGTGTACTCTGAGTACATACCACAGAGCATTTGCTAATGTTCTTTAAACAGAAACCACAAGAAAAATGTCACTAGAGCAAGTGTACAGTACAAGAAGTTAGACGTTCATAGACCTTCTGTCCACTTTTAGTTAAGTCACTTGACTCAATATTCTTTACGTGTGTGGTAGTGGGGTGGTGGGGTCAGGTGGCTGTGATTATCAGAGTGTTATGAATGCTTTATTAATGTGCTCTGAGCAGCTTGACTCTGAGAGTGTGACTGCAGGCGAGATGACCGCCGCTGTCTGACTCCCACCGGTTCTCTGACAGACACTCTGACCTTTACGTTCACTCACCCCTTAAAGGGACCTCCGCTCGGAGCTACTGGGATGTTTTTCTCTTGACTATCCCGCTCGTCCTTCCACTTTCACACATGCAGGTGTGAACGCACGGGTGCACCCTTACGTACGGTACTCGGCTCTACTTCTGCCTCAAACTGGTTCCTATGCAACAGCAAGGTTGCATGTTTTATTCATAAATGACAGGGGTCAAGAGTTGGGGTGACTTACGACTAGAGAAGAAAAAAAGTGGTGCAGCACAGAGAAGGACAGGAGACAGGAGATCATATGCCTGACAAAGTGGTTCATGAGGCCTGATAAGTAACCTTTAGGACACTATGTTACCTGCTCATATATACTGAGCTTCTGTCTGTACCACAACAACAAGAGCACTGTGGTTTGCGCTATGTACGTATAGTGCCTTACCTGAGTCACCATATCCAGGTCTAAGTCTATCAGATCTGCCACTGCCTGCTGCTGCTGCTGCTGCTGCTGGTGTTCAGTTTGCTCTTGTTGAAAGGGCTGAGCATGATAATGATGAGGTTGATGATGATGGTGGTGGTGGGGAGTGTTTTGATGTCCGTTCTGCAATCACAACCCCAGTGTTAGATGGTGAGTGGGATGAAAATGTGCTCACACACCAACATATTAGTTGTTTTTCATACACTCAGAGAAAGGGTGAGACAGGAGGGAGTGAGGTGAAATGAGGCTTATTTAAGAGGAGTCTGAAGGTGTTATAGTCACAAAACACACTCATGTTCACACAGACACACAGGCACAGAGTAAGGTTCTTCTTGCCAGACTTAGAAGATTTAAAAGAAGGTTTAAAGATCATCCCTACCTTTAGTCTAAACTACAGCACTGAGCTAAGGTTTAAACCCTCTTTGTGTTTCTGTAAAGCCTGCTCCCCTGTGTCAGGAACCAGTGTGAGACAGACCGACAAGCAGGCAGACACAGCAAGAGGGGCTGGATTATCGAACATGCTGTATGTGAGAGCAAATGGAGGGAGTATGTTACATTATAGGAAAAAACAGCTTCCTTCCTGCTAGCTTACTCTGCACCATCACTAGCTGGATCTCTGTCAGAGTGAATACCAGTCTAAAGATTATAAAATAAAGCCGGTGTTGTGTTTATTATAGGTTTTTTTATTAGCAACATATCCCATGAAAAAGACAAAGCCAAAAATGAATCTATCCCACAAACAGGTGTCGTCTGTGTAGCCAACAGATGATACAGCTCGTGCCTTCATGCACCTAAACTAAAAACACATATAAGAGCAATACTGATGTATTTGCATGTATTCTGAACCCCAACCCCCCTTAAAAGTCTGACTGTACAAACAACGTGTAATAGTTTTTCCAGCTTATAGCAGAATTGTGATCGGTTCTGCCAGACCTTTCGCCAGCACTGGCACTGAATCATGACGTGCAGATTGGTCTGGCAGAGCACAAGTAGTTGGTGCACTACAATATTGCTGAGTGTATGCTTTTCTTTGGATGAAAGCATGAAGTATGGCCATCATTAGCTGATACTAAAGAACAATAACAGCTTGCCCAATACTAATCAGTTCTGGAAATGCTGTCCATTTTTCTACTGGCTGTTTTTCTGACAGTCTGAACTCAAATAGTTATTTTAAATCCAGCTGATTTAATGTGTACTTAACCTCTTTTTTTTGTGGAACATTTAAATTTACCCTTATATAAACATACAATATCTACTGTTGCCCTCTCTAAAGGCTCACTCTCTTTCTCTTTCTGTCCATCCGTTGCCCTGCCAATTATCCTTCTGTGCCCATTATACACTCTCACCATCTCTTTGCCCAGCCCTTTATCTTTATCAGTACAGCCGCCACCTATCAATTAGCCATCTCCAGGGAAACAGTAATTACCTGTGCACATGTGTTCTGCATACAATTATTGCAGCCCCTTTAATTAACGCCACCTTGCTGATCCCCTACCGTCTGAGTGATCACACTGGCACACGCCGAAAACACTGCTGAACCGTCACACGCAAACATAAACACACACAGACTCACAACTCTGATAAAACCCAACTAGACTATGCACATTTTTCTCTCCCTTTAAGTCACTTATAAACACACTTATGGGGATATTTTAACGCAACCTTTATTTAAACCCGGACAGTAATGACCCACTTAGGTATCATATGATATGATACCTAAACATAATATTCTATATCTTACTAATCCAGTGTTTGAGCAAAGCTGATGGTAGTGCTATGCTGACCTCTGCATGTGGAGTGAGGTCTTCTGTTGATTCAACACACTCTGATTTTACAGGGTCAAGGGCTCAGTAGATTGAAATGGCCTGTGAGGGTGTGTGTGTGTGTGTGTGTTTTATTGATTTGTCTCGTTTAAGAAGGTGACAGAGTAAACAACAGAAGAGACTGCATTAGACAGGAGGTCGCATTTCTACTGGCGGTATCATTTCATCTCAGGTAGTGTGTACAGACGTACAATACTGTCCACTGTCAATCCTTCTGAAACTCTCCAGCAGTACAGTAAATCCACTCTAAATAGCAATAGTGAGATAAATGCTGTGGCCTCTGGTCACTCCCAAGTAAGTGATGTCACAACAGGTACTACTGCTGCGTTCACAGCATGGTGGCTGAATAGCAAGAATGAGAAAACATTCAATTTATGCTGTGTTCACACTTTATTTAAAGATATTTACCCCCAGTACAAGCCCTGCAGTTACTCTATATAAACAACAGTGTTGCCTAAATGTGTGTAGCAGTATGAACTATAACTTAACCTAACTGCATTGTGTATGGTAGGGCCAAACAGCTCTTTTGTAATTTGACAAATTGATTGATTTAGTGTTTACAATGGATTTTATTTACATTATACTGCTGGCAACAGTAGCTTTGCAGCCATTTTAGCAACAGTCTTTGAGACATCTGCAGTTCTTTCCATTAAATGTTAAGATATTCTCCTTGAGGCTCCTCATATTAACAATATAGTGAATGCAGCAGTTGGATTCCTGATGGAAAAGACCTGCTGTGACATCTCTGACTGAGGTTCAACATACTTGAAAGATTCAACCTGTACAGATAGCACAGCGGCAGTTTTCTGCCCTCTGTGAGTCTGGATTTATCTTAAAACCAAATTCTTAAATTTTTAGGATCCATTTATATTTTTGTGATCCTGGGTTATATTTACTTCCTCTGACTGACTGGTAAGCAGAAAAGACTTGAATTTGCTTTATTCAAACCAGAATAGATGACTTGTCCAATTGGTTGCACAACAAGAGAGAAATATTGGATTTGTTCACGTTCGGACACCTGCCAACACCAAAGCAATCCAAATAGCAGCATGTGTTGTGGGCTGGGTGAAGAGAGAACAGAAATACTATGGTGCCTGTAAGCTTCTTACCAAAGCTGGGGATAATATGAAGCCAGAAAACTGTGAGACTGATTCCAAGCCTACCAAAATTCATAGAGTGGGATTGTGACTGCCAGTAGTGACGTGGAGGAGTCCAGTTTTAGCGGTTTAAGGATAAAAGACCCACTGCTGGGGAATACATATAGAGCTGGAAAGCTCTGGATGGACTGAAGGAATACTGATCTACAGAACAGAAACGTGGTATGAAGTGTTGAAATACAAATGCGCACACACACACACACACACACACACACACACACACACACACACACACACACACACACACACACACACACACACACACACACACACACACACACACAGGACAGCAGCCTGGTTATTGTGAGTGAAGATTTTAGCAGATTAAATCAGGCAGGGATATAACTAGTATCTTTATAGGCAGATAAAAGAGCAGCTGAGTTATAGTGCAGCCTGACAGTGGTCAAGGTCATCTTTCATTATAACCACTGGCAATGTGAGCCAATAACAAGAGCTTAAAGATATACCCTACATACGCACCCATGAGTACTGTAAACACACACACAAACAGTGATAAATATTTACACAGCAAACACTTACTTATATGCATGAACGAGGTGAAATACTGAGATATAGTTTCAAAAATCGGAGGCCATGCACATTTAAGCTCAGTATAATTTATATCCATTATAGGAAATATATGACAGTGACAAAACGTGTGTTGAGCGCAATCTGGCATAAGGTCATGCAGGTTTGTACTGAATTCACCACTGGCAAACCACAGCCAGGCATGCTTCATCAAGCAAACTGACACAACACACATATTCACACACAGTATCCCATTTAACCATAAGGAGCAGGCACCACGGAGCACACAGGGAACGGCACCAGCCACCACAGCTAAAGCACAAGCAGAAGAGTAGCACAGCACACTGCACAAGAGCACTGGGTCCCAGCAAACCTCTCAGGGAAAAATCACAGACACACCGGATCACTATTTGAGAGAGATGTTAGCGGGACTGCAAAATTAGAGCTTCACCAGGCTCTACAAGGAGAGGGCACCAAAGGAAGAGGCTTTACGCCTGTGCAATGGTGGGACAGCTGAGAGGTTTGTCTGAGAGGGGGAGGCAGGCTGAAGGGGGGGTGTTGGTGGGACACAGGGCAAACACAAGGTCACTCACTGGGTGTCGCTTTGGGACGTCATAGACCCCTTCCTTCTGCTGACTGGTGGGAACCTACACAATTGACCAATAAAGTCAGAGAACAGCCGAGAGAGCCTATTACCTCTGGTTCAATCAAACAATGACACAGTCTTTATACATCACAGTTACAGCACTGCGACACACTGGATGCCAACAGGAAACCCTGAAACCTGGCTCCTCAGGAATCAAATCAATCACTAGTAGAGTGTGAGTGTATGTGAGTGTGAGTGTGTGCGGAGATAATCAGAATTAAAATCTGTGAAGTGAGAACTCATCTAGTAGGCTAATCAGTTGACTATCGGCCTGCAGTGATGGTCTCTCTTTCTCTCCCTAATAAAGAATGGATAAGGCTGCTTATCACACCCACAGACATGTAATAACTCAGATGGTCACACACATGGAGACATGTAATATCTCTCTGTCACACAGGCAGATAGATTTGACAGCGTGTGCAATGAGGAGACACAATGAGCTCTGATAGCAAAATACTGATATGCATGAATACTGGGATCCCTATGGGTTTTGTTTCTCCTACAGTGACACAACGTTTAAAATAAAGTTTTGTTCTACCCTAGTTGGATGTGCCCTTATCAGTGGTAAATAAAAAATAGCACTGATGATGTAGCTATCTATCTAGCACAGCCTGCCCCATTCTTTCTCTTCTCCTCTATGCCTTGTTACTTCTTTCACATGTTTATTTCCAGAAGCTGCCATCTTTATTCATACATTAGTTCCTCTGTGGCTAGAGGCTGGCTGAGGATCACGTTTCTTACGCCTGATGTGTGTATGTGTGTGTGGATGTGTGGGGGGGTGTTTGTATGTGTGTGTTTTTTCTGTATGTGTATTGTGCACGCGCCAGCACTCTGTCTATTTTCAATCCATTTTATTTAAAGATCAAACGAGAGGCTGGTGATTAATCTTTCTTTCCCCCGCTTTCTTTCATCTCCTCGGGAAAAGAGGGAGGGGAGGTGAGAAAAAGAGGAGGGGTCTGCCTTCCACACAGCCCAGGAATAACCTCCACATCCCCTCCTCGCACTCTGTACCCTCCCCCTCCTCATCCCTCGGAGGTCTACCCACGCCTCTGAGGAGTGCACCCAGAGAAAGACTCATCTCCCTGGGCTAGCTTTTAGCTGTCAGGGCCCTCAAGAGAGTGCCGGCTGGTAGTTCGCCTCTGATGCCTACTGTCTTTTATTTCTTGTATCTACATTTTTATGAGTGACAAAAGAAGCCATTAATTTTATGAGCAGGCCACAATATACTTATCCCATTAGAGAGTGGTGTAGCTGCTACCTATTGGCTGGCAAATGGAGGATTAAATCTCTTTTTGTTTAAACACTTTAAAAATCTTCTTGCAGTTGGGAGCTTAACCACAGCTGACTACAAGATGACGAGAATATAACTGAGACCCAAGCAGACAACAAGAGCTTGTGAGTACCTGATAAATGCTCTCTTCTGATTGGTCACGGATGGGCTCGTGTCCCGCCTCAAACACAATGTACTACAACGTCAGCAGCGGAGGGAGGAAAAGAAACCAGAAGCGGAAAAGAAAATGGAAGATAAAGAAATTGAGAGAAAAGTGGTGAAATTGCAGAGGAGATTAGTCAAACAGCATTGTCAATAGATTTTTATTAAAAAGCAGTTGAAGAATAGATTCCCGTGACACATGGGGGAGAATTTAAGCAGCAAAAAGTCCCAAAGCACCTGAGAAAACATATACATCTTTCAGCTGATCATGCACCCCAACTGGCAGACATGCACACAGACACCACCAAGACCCACGATCGCACAGATTCGAACGTCCCCGACTGTTGTTGACTCCACATAAATACCTCCAGACAACTAACCCATCGAACTGTACATATTGTGCTATCACCACACTGTAACAAAACAGGAACTGTCTCCCCACAGTGCACACAGAGAGGAGCAAGCTGACTGGCTGGAATGCAGCAGGTGACAGCAGCAATGTGATTGGTCGGGAAGTTACCTGGTAGACTGGGTCCTCCAGATCCTCCTCCAGTATTGTCTGCAGATGAGCGGTGGCAGCAAGGAGAGGAAGAGATCAAACAGCAAAAAGAGGGGAGCAGAGGGGAGAAGACAGAAGAGAGGGAAGAGGCGGAGAGTTAAGCCGGTGGAGTAGAAAGAGTAGGCAGAAAGCACAGCAAGACATAGCAGCTTCCCAGCATTCAGATAATCATTTGGCAATCATCAGAGAGAGAGAGAGAGAGACAACTAGAGATAAAGAGAAATTAAACAGATGTAGAGAAGGCAGAACAGAGGAAGGTGAAATAAGCACAATGGGCAGATGGTGCCACTGATGAAACCCGAAAGCGGGTGCTCCGTATGTCATTCACTTCCTTTGATGTCCTTTCAAGTCTTTCTTGACTTGTCTGTCAAGAATCTTTCGGATGAAGCTCATCATACTTATGGCAGATGATAAAGGTGACGTCAAAAAAAGGGGGGTGGGGTGTGTTAGGGTTAGGTCACAGAGAGTTGGTTAAGTGTACCTGGTAGACCGCCTGCTCACACTGCTTATCTTTCTGGGCCTTCTTCTCCATCTCCTCTCTCTGCTTGATCTCATAGATGAGCTGGAACAAGTCCCGCAGGTCCAGAATCACAGGCTCAGCCTAGGAAGACAAGGACACATTATCCACCCACCCATTACACACACACACACACACACACACACACACACACACACACACACTGACTGGGACAAATTATACACGCTTATCATTGATCAGAGTTGAATTGCCTGCTTATTCTAGTTATGTAGTGGTTAATGTTGACTGACCTGCCCCTCCTGATGACAGGAGACTAAGGCCATGGTCAGACCAACATTAGCACTGCAACAAAAGAACATCATTCTCCTCATTTTAATTTAAATTAGACCACTGGATTGACACAGGAGTGTTCCTGATGCAGAACCTGCCTCAATGTTTGCTGAAACCTTGTCCCACACCCCGCTGCGTCACCAACATGTGCACCTTTCTGGTCAACAACTTTGTAATGTAAATGCCTATATCTACTGTTTGTCAAGACCAAGGACAAAATAATTGTTGTGATGATAATTTTTCAGAATTGTAAAATTCAGTGCAGTGTTCAGGCATCTGATAAGTCTTCAAACTATAACTCAAACTGGACTTCCTAGATCATATTTCATCTTCCAACCTGTGGCAACATGCCCCTTTCATTTTTCTAATTCAATGCATCTAGCAGTCTGAGCATCCGCTTAGGCAGGATGAGTCAGAGATACCTAATTTGGTTGCTGACAACTGATTATGAATGATTCCATTAGGCCACAAGCTGTAAAACCAAATGGCAGCAAACTAAATTTGAACAATTTTGCCAGTTCTGCAGGAAAGTTCGGCATGGAGAAAGAAGAAGAAGAAGTTTGTCTAAACTCTTTGATTAAAGGCAACAATGTCACTGTGATCAGTTAAACAAATACTTGCAAGTGACGAAACTCAGAGTTCCAGACTATGAATTTCTAAATAAATAGAACAGCCTCTGATTGTGATCTGGAAATCAGGTTAAGGTACACCTGCACACAAAGATATACTAGACAGTTGACAATAAAAAATAAATGAGCCTCTATACACGTATCTGCACAATCACTACACACACTATTCCGTCTCTAGGCCTAGGTTCAGACAGTGACGAGAGATACTAGCCTTTTGTCTTACCTTGTACCACCTTTCTTGTCAGGGGAACAAAAGTACAGACAACAAACCAGTTAGATGGCTCACAACTTATTACTACTGTCACAGTTAAGAATCTTATAGTACAATGGTGTTTCAGACCTAATCAATTATTGACTGGGGCTATGCGAAAGTGCACTAGGAGTTCACAGACTGAACGCTGCCTTGCATAAAGCGGTTCTATTTTAGTAGTGTCTTTCTTCAAGATGCTCTCAGCAGCATATTGCTCCTGACAGACACACTGGGGTAAACGGTGGCTCCTGCTGAGCCAAGACTGAAACTTATTGTCAGATTCAGATTGTCTTTGCATTTGACAATACATGCTCTAATCTCCATATTTTCTTGCCATCTCACTCACACTGATTTTTTTTGATTTTTTCTCCTTCTGTATCAAAACTTCGATGTAAGAGAAGACACAGAGAGCTGAGAAGAGCAGCGAATTGTAGAATCGTAAATGTGCAAAGCTTTGAGGATGATCTACTGTAGGAGGAGTGGCCAACTCACAAGACCATGAAGATGAGATAACCTCAGTTCAGCACTCTTGAATCAGATGACTAATTCATAGCCGGAGGCAACAGTGACGGATTATTCCAACAAAAAGTTGTGATTAAGACTTTTACTGCAGATACACTGTTCTATTAAAATCTGCACTGATCAGGATTTTTGGCTAAAAGACGACTCTCCCAGCCCCCTGGATATTAATGCAACAGATTCATCCTCTTTACCCAAATTAAATTCTGGTGTTGGTTATAGTTCATTGGCAGAATATCTCCAGGATGTTCCTGAATGTATCTCTTGGTATATTAAATTTCTCTCAACCTGCCTCAAGTAAATCAAATTCAGTTAGTGATTTCTTACATTTCCTAAAACAAATTTTGAAAACCCTTCAGAGAGTGTGCCTGAACATCCAGCTATTACAGCGATGATCACATAGTAAAAAACAGGGAGAAACTTTCAAACTGGACAAACTGGTACTGCACGGTATACTATACTCCTCTGAGATGGATTCTTTAATTTATAATCATTGAACCCACAAGCATTTGCTGCGTGACTCTGGGGTCAGGCTGACATTTCAGATAGTTAAAAAAATATTTTATCATGAAACTAAGCTGGAAATACTGCAGCAGAAAAACTGTCGTCAGTGTCTTAAGAATAAATGCAGTGATATAATCCTACATTTGGAGTGGTACCTTGCATATTACAAACTAGGTATTGTTTTTTAATAAATGTTAAAATGCATGAGGCTGAACTTTTCCATTAGTGGTGAAATGTATAGCTTGTTCTTAAGGGAGTGACCACTCTGTCCAGAGAAAGCTTGACTCACCAATGATGGCTGAACCACTTTACCACCAGGTTATTTTTCCTTTGCAGTTATGATTTGCTCATGATGGTAATTTTGTTCCAAGTTTTTCAACAATGTTGAAATAAAAGATTTAATAACTGCAGATGTAATAACTTCTTTAAAAAAACAGCCATTTACACTATGATGTTCTAAACGGACACCAAGGAGTCTTTAAACTCTCTGTGACCTTCCTACAAATTGGATACAAGGTTGCTTTTCTAACAACCTTATATTAATTACCATAGTAACTTTTCCTCAAAGTTATAACAAAGACTGTGATCCTTTCTAACACAATTAGTGCATTTCCATCTCCACCAAAACTTGCTAAATAAAACACGGCTTTCTTGTGCTGAGAGTTGAGTGGTAAGCCAATTACTTTCGAATGTAGCCCTAAATTGGCCTTTTTCCGAAACAACCTTATGACAGAGATGCGTTGTTAAGTCACATCAAAGTGGTTACTTTCCAATTACAGCCTCAGCCTCTGCAATAAGCTCTGTGCCTCCACCCCTGTCATTGTCAGCTCCACAACTAATAGTCTGAGTGCTAGTGATGGCGGGTTCAAACCCTGAAAATGCGGGGTAATTGTGACCTTTCCTCAGGCCCATGTCAGGTAAATGACAGCTTAGTTGACTGATGAGGGCTTAGCCATGTGCTACGCCGGTAGCATTTGGTTAGCAACAATTCTTTTGACTGCAGATCTGGTTGGTGTAAATGTTGAGTGCAGCCTGGTGTGTGTATGTGTGTGTATGTGTGACTGTGTGTATCTGTCTACGTCAAAGAGCCACGGTTCATGGCCCTGGGAGGATGGATATGCCATTAGAGCTGGTGACACACACTCAAAACTTCATCGACTCACTATGGGAAATCAATATGGCTGCAGAGCGAGCCAGCTGGATCCAGACTAAACAAGCACCTAGACACAACAACAGCAACAACAATCATAGCAGGTCCAAAAGGGTACTCAATATCATATAGAGTATGTTGCTGCAGGACTGAATGTGAACACACACACACACACACACACACACACACACACACACACACACACACACACACACACATACACACAACCTAGAGTTCTACAGACTAAACAGCTTGTTTGATGAACAGCACAAAGGCACATGAGTTGGTGTTCAAGGGTTGTTATCTAAATGTCAAGAGGTTTGTGATATTGAGAAAAGACCCTTATGAATCTTATGAATCATACATTAACCTATACACAGCAGAGTACAAACACAAACAGAGGGGGACAAACACTCAAATACATACACGCACACATATGTGCACACAGTTGCTTAACACACAGACACTGACCGACTGTGCGGTCTTGATAGCCACGAAGCGATGGTTCCCTTCCTTCCCGCAGACGTAGCCAAAGGCTCGGTGGTCTGTGATGTCCTTGGCAATGTAGGAGATCTCGTGGACCGCATGGTGGTGTTGGAGGACCTGAAGGAATGCACAACAAAAGATGTTTAATAAATCATGCCGACACAGCTGAGAAACTACAACTTTATTCTTGAGATTATTACTTTTTTCCTTCAATTTTGGACTTAAAGCTAATAACACGCAATTTTTTTGGTCTCCGTGGCCCCAATACTCATAACACACAAATGTAAAATGGGCAGGAAAATAAACAGGAATTTGAAAAGAATTTTTCATCTTTCTCAAGTTTGGTGCACTTAATATTTCCTTCGTGCTTCTGTTTGGTACCATGTAAAGCACTTAATGAAAAAATGTTTTGAAGATAGCACTTCATGAATGACACAGGAATGAGTATGACTAAACTAAGTTTCAGGTGTACAAAAAGTAGCTTTGTTTAGCTTAAAGTTAGGGACATAAACACACTTATTTACACACAAATATACAAAATGGTCATCACTTTTCCAAAAGCCAAAAGAATCCCATGCAAACTTCCTCAAGTGTACACACAGAGACAACCCCTCTCACACAGAGACCTTGTATCCTATATTAAACTGTTTCTAGCTCCCCTGCCCTCTCTAGTTTAGCCTGGGTGGGGAGTGCCAAGCTGGCATCGCCCGTGGCAGATGGCACTGTTTTTCCCGAGGACAGAGGGGGGGATCAGTGACAATCACAGCTCGGCAATCTGTCGACTTGATCACTTCATCTGTGCCCTCACTCACAACACACACAAACACACACACACAAACACAACTCACAACTTAATATGCAATAGCCTCTGTTAAGTCACACTAAATGTCTGCTTTGTTGTTATTGTCTATGCCAGCTGCATGCTGGGAGCAGAGACACGCAGTCAACATAATGACCCAGTAGCCCTTGAGTGCATGCTAGGGGTTGCAGCTCTATACATCAGAGGCTAAACACACACATCTGCTCTCTTTGAAGCTATTCCAGACGTAAGACATGGCAGAATAGAATGACACCAATTTAACATTGGCGCACAGACATACATACACACACACACACACACACACTGAGAACCCCAGCAGAAATAGATAATCATTGTATGAGTCATGTCTTCTAGATTTAATAATTAGAGTAATGATTATCATTATCACCTCTGATTGACCTGAAAATGACAGCTAAGGCAGTGCGCACACACACACAAACACACAAACACACACACACACACACACACACACACACACACACACAGACACAGACACATGCACACCTACACACACACACAGAGGGCTCATTTGCTGAGGTTAATGAATTAGCTCTGGGTGGGTGGTGAGGTGACAAAGAGGGACTCTGATTCAAAGAGAGCAGAGAATGAGATGACTGCATAAATTCAATTGATCTGCTTTGTCTTGGCACATCTTACAGTACATCTTAGAGTAGAAAGGATTTACACACACATACAGTCAGTACCTAGTTTTTGTCAGATGCTGCCCATATTACCCTTTTTTTTTTAATACAAAGTGCTGAAAATGTTCCCTAGTTCAACATTTAGTCGACATCTGGGATTAGTGCATGCCCAGACACTGCCACCTTTCTGGAACAGTGTTGTGAGGATATTATTTGTAAATAATAAAACAGGTAAACTGTTACCATGAAGAGCTGCACCTGGTCTTTCATGTGTGTGTAAAGGAGTCGTAAATATTCAGTAGGTAACCCTGGCCTCTACTCGACCTTAAAATACCTAATATATATCATCTATTCTATTTTTTGAATTTACTGCCAAAATCTAAATAGTAGAAATTTCACTGAAAAATAATTTTCTGTGTACTCGAAATCATAACCTTATTGCATTAATAATGAAACGGATGATATGGTGTACTACCTAAAGCTAAAAAACTGGAATGCAAACTGGACTTTTGTCTTTTCTAAATTCAAATTTAATAATTTGACATTTTTTTAAAGTTATCTGATAGAATGGATATTAGCAATCCTTGACTTCCATAGCAGCACTTAAGAAACACTCTTTAACTGTCCAGTTTTAATGACCACGAGATAATAAGAAGAATAACCTTGTTCTTTTCTTTTGCTGTGGTTTCCCCTCCATTCTACACTGTAAACAATTATTTTTTGCACACAGAGCTGGAACAAATGCCATTATTCTACTTAGATCTATTATCTGTGAGACATTTTTGCTAAGAAAACTGACTTACTGCTGCTGCAAAAACATAAAAAATGTTTCTGTTGCATCATTCTTGCTAATGTTTGGACAGAACAGTCAGATTAAATCCCAGGAGGGTGGCCGCTGCTGGAGCCGTCATGTCTGGCAGCATCAATCATCAGAAGCAGCTCAAAGTTGCTTAAACAGATACGTTCTCTGGGGAAGTGGATTGTTTGCAAAAACAGGTGGGTGTATCAAAAAAGTCGATACTGACTGTGTGTGCTCTCTCTCTCTCTCTCTTCTCTTCTCTCCAGCACTGTTGATATGCACAAGTCCCTCTCTCACAATCTCTCTCACACACACGCACAGTGACACTGTCTCTGAGGGACTGTGGGCAGCACGCCCTTCAGCTGTTGCTGGCCAATGAACCAAGATATTCCCTGTTACGCTGTGAGTGGGGAGGAAGGAGGAGAAGCAGCAGGATACTATCTCTCTCTCTCCTCTCCTCCCCTCTCTTCACATCTCCCTCCCGGAGGGGAGACATCCTCAAAGGGCCTGCGGAGACTGTCCAATCTCCAGCCAGTGGGACAGGACTGAGATTAGCAGTTAGCTTTGAGGTTCAATTAGTTCCTTGCGAGAGGTAGCACTGCTGTGGTTATTCATAAAGTGCTCTCCGTCAGTCACTGACACAAATACACATAAGCTGGCTTTGAAATAATGTTTTATAATCAACAGTTTGACACTGAGCTGGCTGACAAAGTGACTCAAAATAGTGAACACACAAACATACACAACACACACATAACAAAGTTCTATAAGGCACTGAAAAACCTGTTTCTCACTATGAGTGATGCGGTCCTACATGAACATAAACTTTTCTGCCAACTTTAGTTATTTCACATGAGATATTTCTGTATGTTTTGTTTGTGCTCTGTAACTGGTTTTAAAGTGTACAGAGCTTAGCTGGAAAATCTGATGTCACATACTACAGCGCATCAGGATTTTAAAATATTTGAACCACTGTCAATCAAATGATGACAAGACCACACCCACAAACTCCTTTTTTGAATTTAGTAGTCTGGTCTTTTCCGCGAATAGAAAACTCCTTGGAATTTTATCAGATTCATCAAATGGACTTTAAATTTGGTCAGTGCAATCTAAAGACATTCACAATTAAAAGTTGTGCTATTTGCGAATGTGCGTTGAACGGCATGCCGAATTTCGATGCTTCACCATGAAACAGTAAGTTGTCATAACTTCAATGTACTCTGTCCAATCTCAATGAAACATTACATATCTGATAAAAGCAGCACACCTTTTTGTGTTAAATTCTTAATAAATAATACCTAATTCTTATATGCCCCAACAAACCCCTTTTACTGCTTCTTTGTCTTCTCTGCTTCTCTGAGAACTTGTTCCCACCCTGTGTGTCACTCCCTGGGTTCCCCCGCTATGACACATCCTGGTCTACACAGACATATATTTTTATTTGTTTATTTTAACAGGGACAGTGCACAATTAAAAGTAATGGCACCACCACACCAATTCCCATTTGTGACAGAGTTCATCTCACCCACCGATCTCGACCCCCTTTCCTTCCTCTGCCCCATCAGTCTTATTTACATTGTGAGTGGGATCGGGTTTTTTAGTCAACATAAAGTAACAATATATCTGACAGGACCCAAAGTGAATGTATGGAAGGGTCTGGCAGTAAGTAGCACTATTTTTGTCTGGCTTGCCTTGCTGCAGCTGCATCTCTGTCTAACCTCCATAGGAATACTTTGCTCCGGGGTATTTTCTAAACAGCATTTTCCCTTGTGTACTTTTCTTTTTTTTACATAGTCCTTTATATTGGCCGAACTGGACTAATGTGATTTACTTTCTGATTTCATTCTCAGAGGGAGGAGCAGGCCGGCGAGCTCAGCCCTAACCCCAACTTTAGTGAGTTCCTGACCTGACGCGGTGCAGCGACCCTGACGAGACTGACAAAAAGGGTTGAAGAGGGTAGTGCACACGTGTCTATGTGTGTGTGTATGTATGTATGTGTGAGTCTTGAGAGAGAGGCTGACGGAGAGAGAGGCTGAAAGAGAGACACGCTGGCCTGCCCTCTGTTAGATTAATGTCTCCTCCTCTTCTTCTCCTCCATCTCAAGCACCACCTCCCTCCATCCTGCACGACCTTCCCTCCTCCAAGAGAGAGGCCATCCATCCATTCTTTCACCCATACATCCATCCGCCCATCTGGCTGACTGATGCACAGGAGGGGAATGAGACTGTCAAGATCCCTGAACCTCAGCAGAGTCATTCTCTCTCTCTCTCTGTCTCCCTCCCTCCCTAGCCATTAGAAGTGTTTGAAGGACTGATAGTAAGGACAGCATATCTCTATAGTTAATATTAATGTGTGGAGACAGAGGACAAGGTCTCCCTGTAGAGAGCTTTACTTTGACATATGCTCACTGATTCTCTACCTATCCCTCTAACTCTGTTACAGTCTGTCTTTGTCTCTCCCTCCCATCCTCCCTCCATCTGTCTTTTTCACATCCTTGATTCCTCTCACCTTCTCTTTCTTGCCCTTCCCTTGTTTCTTCTTTTCTACACCTTTTCCCCTTCGACTCACTACCTTGCTATCTATCTCTGGTTGTTTCTTATTATTCCTCTCTATCTTTCAGTGTAGAAAGTTTGAAGCATCGGGAAGGGGAATGAGACATGAGAAATGAGGGTTATAAAAAGAGGGATGAGGGATTGGACTGGTGAGGGATGAGTTTGGCTGCATGCAATATGGCTGCCACGTGGGAGGCCACTGGTTACTGTGTCCTGCCTGTCTAATCCCTGCACCGTTGAATTACTGCTGGGTACGCGCACACACACGCACACACACGCACACACACAGTGTCAGTGACATGCAGCTCCTGTCGAGGTGTAAATCTCAGACTTACCACGTCAGCCACTAAAGCCAGGTGCAGAGCAGCAAGCATCATATAGTGTCTAAACCAGACTACATTTACAATCAGTCTGAGTAGAGTGAAACAGACAGCTCGTACTGCGTATACATACGACACACACAAGATCAAATGTTAACGCTGTATCATGTTTTAAAAATAAGGCTGTTTTACTCCAGCTGCAAAGAAATCTCACATGCACAGACGACCGAGCTGAGCACCTTCTAACTTAAGTTGCTGGGATTTAATGGGACACTAATTTTCCATTATTAACACAAATGGTGGCAAAATGGCCTGTTTAGTGAGGCTGTCCTCCAACAAGAGCGCTAAGTAACCTGGGGTATGTGGCTGTTATATTTCTTGCCCAAGGATACTGTGACAGGTATGGCCAGTGGGGGAATAGTACCTCCTAGGACAATACCTGTCAAAGGATCCTTGAGTACGAAATTTAAAAAAGATTGGACACTTTCCCTTGAACTACATGCACAGTCGCTCCGCTACAGAATTTATCTTCTGTCCATAGAGTGTCTTCTTTCTGAGGGAATCAAGAGCCATCAGAAATTTTAAAAAAATACAAAAACCGGACATAGAGGAATGATAGCAGTCGAACAGCAAAGCCTGCATAGATACGGTCGGTCAACCACAAAAGCAGCCATGTAAGAAGGAAGATGAATAATCCGGGAGCATAATATGGAACCAGTGTTGTTGCTGTTTGCAGAGAGGCAGACAATGGGATAGCCATGTTCTCTCATCTACTGAGGCCTTGTTCTCAGGGTTTCAATTAGGGTCTCTTGATTTCCCCACGGGCCTCTCCCTCTCATGGAGATGCCTCATTAACAGAGGAAACATACATAGACACACATACACACACACAAATGCTGCATGCAGGCGCAGACATACACACGGACACACTTGCTTCTGAGCTCACCCCTGACTTCTCATCAAAGATCTTGATCCCGCCAAAGGAAATGGTCAGAAACACCTTCTGTTTGTGTTCTCCTTTTGACCGTGCTGCTGCAGCTATACCCTGAGGACAGAAAAGAAACACACACACAGACACAGAACCATGTTAGAAGCAGGACAGAAACACGTGCTGTGTAATGGGAATGTAAGTTCATAAAGAGTGTTTGTGTCAATAACTGTCTGTGGGATTATTATTACACCCACAGTGGCCACAATGGTGTATAAGTCTTTTTGAGTCATGCTTATGAAGAATATTACCAACCATGACTTCGACAAAATTTAATGAATTACTGATAGACAATAATGTATCCACACCCAATACCTGTTAAACCAAACAAGACTAAAGTACATTAAAGAATATATGTTTGAATTATGGCAGTGAAAGAACATTTCCATTATGGGAAATCTAGGAAATCAATAATAACAACAAAAAGTAGACAAGGCAGGTACAGCAAAACAATCCATGACAACATGCTTGAATTTACTGAACATGTTATGGCATACGGTTGATTTATAACTCTACATGTGTATATAAGGGTAGAATTCCCCTTTACGTTCACCCCACCTCCATCTGCATAGGTGAGTCATAAAAGGAGAAGAGAGGAGCGAGATCAGAGAATTGAGGGAGTTTGGCTAGGAGCAGGAGGAGCAGTATGAAAGAAGAGGTGGAGAGATCAGAGAAAAAGAGTTGATGGATTTCCTGTCTGAATAAATAAGGAGGAGGGAAGCTGTTTGATCAATGAGCTGTCTATCCTCTCCTCGCCCTCCTATGCCTCGGCTGGATGGAGATTTCACTACACAAACAAAACGTAAATGCAATTTTCTCAATTTAAATATCTCCTGCAGTATGTGGATCCCATGTGTTAACGGACATTTAATTATAAATAAGGCGCGCCCTTTCAGCAGACATTTGTGGAAAAACAACCAAAATCTAGGCTTTTTATAAAGTTTCAAACATTTTCAAGTGTGACATCATTTAGACATGCGCTTTTCATATGCATGCTACAGTGAAATATTCACTAAATCAGCTTGTTCATTAGGCCTCTATTTCTAAATGAATAAATAAATGGCCTATTTCTCCTCATCTTTATCCTCTCTCATCTCTCTCACACCTATCATCCAAATGATTCCCCTCCTATATGCCTTCTCTCCTCTGCTAACTGTCCCATCTGTCTACCTCTCCCTCTAATTGTTCCCATCCTTGCAAATGAGACATTCACCCCGATCCCCTTCTCATCCATATGGCTAACCCTCCTCACTTCCTCCTGCACAGATCATCGTCCTGCCTATAAATTATAACGTCCTCATTTTTTATCTCTCTTCTTCCACCCTTGTCCTTTGGAAATTTGCATAGGAAAAACTGCAACAATCTACACATGCAAGCACACAACGTCGCAGCTATGCTGTGATGTACAAAACATGTATATTTAAAAGTTGAACTTTAGAATATGCATGAAGGTGAAGAACTGCTTATGGACTGACAACTGTGTTGGCTATTGATGTTCAGCGTTTTTTGTGGGGCGTGGAACTTAATGCGGCTCTAGGCAATCACGTTACATAATTTCTGGGTGTTACATTTGTGTCCACATTTAGACATTTCTGACAACTTTAAGAAGCGTTAGAAAGTAAATTTTTAATTAAAAAAACACATCGATAGAAAGAAAAGAGATGAAGGGAGAGTTTCCTTACCTTGAGCTTCATCATCGAGTCCTGGCAGAGTTTGTCTCCACGGGCGGCAGTGACCTCGTCCAGGCCGATGAGCTTGGCCTTGTAGCGGACGCCATCGCCCTTAAAGCGCCTGATGAGAGCCGCCTCGCTGCGATCCTGCCCTGCAGACACACACAAACAAGCTCTCTGAAGTCTTACAGTACATCTTCCAGTCAAGGACCTCCATCTACCTCAGACCAGTGCTATTACCTTGGGATCATCAATCACATAGACCACAAAAGACGTCAACAGTAATCTTACAAAAAACACAACCATAGGACAGGTCAAAGCTACTGATGTTAGCAACATCGTGTTATGTGATTAAGTCAGAGCTTTGAACTGTGGTATCATATGAATGGCACCGGTCAATATACTCAGACACGTGAATCAATGAAGTTTGGCGGGATTAGAGTTAAAGCGGTGACTGCTCTCCTCTGCGGCTATTTCTCCTGTAAAATAATAGTGTGACATTTTGCTCTTATCTCCCCTGTCTCCCTCAGTCCTCCCTCTCACCTCACCCTCTATTGTGTGCGAGATTGTCGGCATTGTGTCCATGCATTAGTGAGCGTTGGCGATGGCGCGCGTGTGTTGACCTTGCTCTTGTCCAGGAAGTCTGTATGTTATCTCCTGAAGTGACTACAACGCTCCTCTTCACATACAATACAGAGCAGAGAGAGAGAATAGCCTTTCATAAGACTAAACTCACTTTCTTTGTGTTGTGCACTCTCCATCTTTCTCCCATTCGGTTTCTCTATCTCTGACCTGCAGTGCGCAAACATTTCATCATCAAATATTGTATAGGGGGAAACACTCCTGCATCTGTGTGTGGGTCTCTGTGCATTGCGTTTCTGAGTGTGTATATGTGAGTGAAAGACTGCAAGAGCGATAGTGAGAGGGAGAGGCATAATGATAATGCAGCATATTCAGATAATATATTGAGGCATTAGTTCTGTACTCTATAACAGCGTGACTCTTGGAAGGTCATAGTCGGAGTGATGGAGAGGTCCCACTCCTCCTCTCCTCGTTCTTTCACGCTCCCTCCATTCATAGAGCACCCTACAGCATTGCAGTATACTAGAAATGAGCCCTTTAACCATAGGCGAGAGCATCATGTTATATGGCTAGTGAATCATCCTTGTCCAACACTAATCTCTCACCTCCCTCAGCTTTGTCTGCTGGCCCACACATGAACACAAACAAACAAGCCCATTTTTAAATGCCTCAGTTGCATCACCTTAATCTTATTTACACTGGATTCTAGAGGTTGGACAATGCTTAAGGATACTTAAAGACACAAAAAGCCTCCTTTTGAACTGAATTATTCTGCTGGGTTCACCCTTGCATTAATAGCAGTGTGCTGTGAATGCCTCAAATAGCAAGTTTCAAAAGTTCAAGGCTGCCAGAGATCATGTTTGTGAAAATTCTTGTCTCCTTGTCCCATATGAAGGAAAAATGAGCACACTGTCTCAGAGAGAAACACACTTCCCTGTGTATTCCATTGATTAAAAAAGGACAGTAGATGAGCTCATTCCACTGAATCATTGAACAGGCACTCAGTCACAGTTCTACTTGGAGTAAATCATCACTGTCTGCCTCAAAGTCTTCAGAGACAAAAGAGCTGAAGAACATCTGTCCTTATTTTGGATAGAGTGTGAGAGAACAGCTCTCTCTATTGTGTCACGTCTCAGTTGGGATGAGATGAGAGTGAGTGATTAAACCACCGGAGGATTGTTTCTGCTCAACGCAGACACGTTTGAAGACATTTAAATATTGCCTTCATTAAACTTGAATCGGCCCCCTGAAATGTGCATATAGACGAGTACACACATAAATATGCCAGTCAAGAGTAACAGTCAGCAGCTATGATGACCCCCCCACCCACCATCTCTTCCCACTGCGTAAATAACATGAAACATGCCATTGCTGCTGTGTGTTAAAAACACACATATATCTTTCGCATCCAAACATGAGCTCCTGTCAGGAAACATAGCGGCTTTAAATCTCTCTGACTGCTTGTGAAAACAAACCAGAAGACTTCAATTTTACAAACTAGATGAAGTTTTTGTATAGCAACCAACAAGCATTAAAGGTCCCCTGTGGAGTTTTCTTGTAAACAAACAATAGTTCTGTTCACTGTTACTGTTTCCTTCCTCATAAGATATGTGCAAAGTCGATTTTTTAAATATTTTAAATCGTACATTATTTACATTTGTTTACTTCTTCTTATCTTCTTCTTCCTGGTTTTTGTTAGCGCATTGCTACATTTGTAAGCGTGTTGCCCCCATAAAGTATTGAACAACAGAATATCATGAAACCAAGGGCAGAATGTAAATCTGCTGGCTGAATGTGTGCATGTGTGTGCATACATGTGCATGTCCACAATACAAACAACAAATGGACTTTCTTATTTAAAAAAAAAGGCTTCAGAGTGATTTATAATTTGATGCAAAGTTTAATGCAATCGTCTGAAGATCCTTTTCATCACTGTTACATAGTCTGGGCTGTGCAAGATCTATGAGTGTATGTATTTAAATGTGCTAGTGTTAAATAACACTGGATGTGTCCAGCTGCCTTTGTCTCTCTGGAACAGCGGTTTTCATTTGAGTTTGACATTTAAGACCTGCTCCCTCCATCTGCATCCATCACCATTACTCTTGCTATACTTAGCACACCCAGGGAGAGAAACACAGAGAGAGGGAGAAGTTGAGAAAGGCCAAGAGGCGAAGAAAGAGAGAAAAAGGTAGAAGGGGTCCAGGGTTACTTCTCCTGCTGAGTGGTTTATATTATTACCTTTTGGGAGCATGTTCCATGAAAGACCGCCCTGTGAGTGTGTGCATATGTGTGTGTGCATGCATGTGTGCCTCTGTGTGTCAGCAGAGGAAACATTCAGTCTGCTGTAATTAAATGTCTGCTACTGCTGTGACCCCGCTGAGCTTCAAACACAACTAATGAAAGGATCTTCCGTTTCATGTGTCATGGCTGCTCCACACACAGACACGCACGCACACACACACACACACACACACACACACACACACACACACACACACACACACACACACACACAGGCTTCATGTCTTCCTCTACCATAGAAACAACCAAACACATGTTCACACATCCCCTCACTACCATACCATAACACTAATGAAAGAAAAATCTTCTGGTGCATCAATCATGGCAGCTCCATAGGTGAACACACATACTCTTTCTTTCAAAGAAATATGACACAACCCAGCATGTAAAACCACACCCACATACACACTTCAGTGCCATACCAGAGTCGTACTATCTGGAATTCAACTTTCTGGGCGACAGTAAAGCACTTAATACCTTATACAGTATTTGTGTGTGTGTGTGTGTGTGTGTGTGTGTGTGTGTGTGTGTGTATGTGTGTGTGTGTGTGTGTGTTTGTGTGTGTGGGTACTTGGTATGCAGGGTTGGTTTGGCTGTCTGTCTAAAGCAACAAGCAGAGAGGGAGGGAAGGACATAAAGCAGAGAGCAAAGAATGGAAAGGAGGAACAGAACGTGATGGATGGATGAATGAGCGAGGCCTCCATTGGATAAATGTCACTCAGGATTAGAGCGTTATGACAGGAAGAACCCCATGATTCTCTTCTCTCTCTCTCTCTTTCTCTCTCTCTCACATACACACACACAGACACACACAAACACACTGCCACAGGTGATAGATGGCAGGTGACTGCTGGTACAGTACATCTAGCCCTTCGGGGAAGCCCTTAGCATCGCCCCTGGCAACTGTAACCTACTGCCTCCTGTGTCCCCCTCCATCATTTTCTCCCCACTGATTCCCCCTTTACCCACCTCTCCTCCACAAGAGCCCCAACCCCTCATTGTCGGCTCATGATCCTTCCCCTTTGGTCAGGTTACATTTAGATTACACACATAGTGAAATCAGATTTCTCTCATTCTTCTCTTGCAACCTTGCCAGACACAGCAAGAAATCCCAGTTAATACAATTTGGGTCATATTTTTGTAGGATGTTAAAATGTTTTCATGTTTTTGGTAAAGATTGCATTCATACTACAACCACACAGAGGGGCAAAAACTGATCGTTCCAACCATTTATCCATTACTTTTAGCTAATTATTTCAGCTATTTATTCATTACTTTTAGTTGACAATTTCATCTCCTCTGCTCACTTGCTAAGTAGTTTTCACGCACTCTTAATGGCAATAAGACCTGAATTAATTGTTGACTCAATGTGTGGATGCATTTTTTTCTCTAATCAAATCATTAATTAAATGTTTTCAAATTAGTTGAGCTACTCCAATCTCCCCCTGTGCCCTCTGGCAACAGCAGAAGTACCCTGTGTGGTACAAGCACCCCTGTTTAGGAGTCACTATGAGTAAGTAAACACTTTATTTGCAGGTAGACAAAAAAGTTAGCGTACCTGGAACACTGGTAATAATTCCTCTTTGCACAATAAAACTGCTGCATGCACAACTGTGGTTAGGAAGAGTATTGCTCAATGTTAAACCAGGAAGTTGGTCTGTAACTGTAACTCATGACATACAGAGGTATTCGGGGTGAACTTCAATGGTTTTTCTGTATTCAATTGCATGCTGATCATCCAGGCTGAAGATTAAAGCCAAGCGCAAAGGTTTCAGGGTAAGGCCAACAAAGCATAACAGTCTAGTTCATTAACTTCATTAGACACTAGAGACTTTTAGTTTGAGGCCACTGGGTAAGAATGAGGGAGAGATGTAGGTGGACTTGCGGCTTTGCTTTACGAGTTGTGACAGGAAGTTGTTGGCATTTTCCTGTTCCTCACTTCTGAGGAATATCTGATATTCCTCAGAAGTGATGTTAGAGGCACAAAAGCTGATGCCACTATTCATTTTCAGCAGGCCTGTATTGCTTGCAGTGTGTAGATTGTTTCACTGTGCTCCAGATGAAGAAGCACCCAGAGGCTCTTAACTACAGCTGGGATGGTTCCCAACAAATACTCAACAGCACATGAGGGAACACGGCAGTTACTCTCCAATTAATCCTGCTTCTAAACCCTGCTTCTGAATGTGTGTGAGAATGTGTGTGTGTGTGTGTGGGGGGGGGGGATTGCGCTTTCTTTACCTAACAGAGACTTGCTCAGATGAAGCACTCACTCATACCCACTCTGAGACGGACTCTTTTAAACCCACAAACAGCATGTGCCAAAAAAACAACCAGTTTTCCCTTCAGCTCCATGCTTAATTCTGGCCGATTGATTTGGCACACAAAAGCTCACACTTGACTGAATCTACAACTATGCACACATTACAAAAACATAACCATAGTTGCTGAAGTAAAACGCCAGGTGTAAAATGAGAAGATAAAGTACTGCTGCCACTCATCAAATAAGTGAGTGCTGTGCCTTTGCTGATGTGCATTTTTTTCTTATTTGCAACATGACTGCTGTTGTGTTTACTAAATGAAGATGTTTCTTTTGAGCTCACGTAGTGAATTATGTGAAGTTTACACTAAGATGTATTCAGTTCAAATGCTTCTTCTGGCTGTGGGCTTTGATATCATTTATCTGTCTTATCTTTCTTATAATTTGGCATTTCTGCTAGAATAAAGCTGTGGCTCACAAAGGAGGCTTCAGAGTTAAACTAAGTAAAGTTAGAATTCTGGACAATCTCAAAGCGCTATTGTGGTGTAATTTGTATCCCCTTGCCCTTTTTTTCCCCTCTCACCCTAACATTCCTTCTCTCTTCATCTCATTTCTTTCCCACTTTCCCCAGCTCCATCTCCCTGCCACCCGCTGCTCTGACCTGGATGACAGGGGCACAGCCAGAGACCTGAGCTGTCTGTGTGTGAAAATGCGTGTGCACGCACATGTGTCCTGAGGCATTCAGCAATTCTCTGTGGCAGAAAAACATTAGAGCTGAAAGAATACGTCAGGGACAGACGCAACACACTGCCCATTATCGTCCCCACACACACACACACACACACACACACCCTATGTCAAGGTCACTTTAGAAAAGCAGACAGAGAAAACTTTTTGACTATTGTATAGTTGGAGTTGGGGAAGCAAGACACCTAATGCAACTATTGATCTGGCCCGTTTCTACTGCTGTCATTGTACCTGTGATCACATTGTTTAGTGAAACTAAAGAGCTAATGCTAGCCTCTCTGATGTGTAGCTTCAGTCAGTACAGCTAAACAAGGGGGTCAGTTTCATGTAATGGTTAGTGGATCAAATCAGGTACACTAAAAGTTAACTAGCTCTCACTGTTTCAGGAGGTGTACAGTCAAGAACAACTTTCTTTTTATTTACAATGTATATCTTATATCCATTAAACATGGGTGAGAAGCTGATTTTTTTATTTTTTTTTTTTTTAATGGAGAACTAAAATAGTTAGCAGAAAACTATCTGACTGAACGGTTCCAGCATTTTTAGACCCGTGATCAAATTCGTTTTCATAATGTTCCAGCTGTCTGCAAGATTATGCAATGGGGAATAACAACACATTCAAAGAACAAGACTTAAAATGTTTGAGATTACAAGAGATAACACAAAGATCACAGGCGTGCTCTATCTTTTGATAATTGACAACCTGTTTTAGTTATTTCAAAGGGAACATTTGTAACAGAACTTTCTAGTATGTTGCATAGCTGTGCAGACATATTTGCCCTATATATATGTCTGTTTGACTATATTTCAGTTGAACTTTGAGATGTTGCTTTTTTAACTATCTCCCAGCTCTACCACACAAATGTTGCTGTATTGAGCTGTAAAAGAGCAATTGTCTTAGATATGCACATGCTCGCCATGGGCATGGACAAGTTTGGTGCTTGTTATTTTTTTATTGCATTGATCTTTCTTTGCAGGGGAAAAAAAAACCACTGAGGATTTTGTGAGTGTGCACATGACTATCATGGCAAGAGATGATTGTTGTTGCTCACTTACTGGTATGCTAAGAAGTAGAATTTTAGGAAATGCTTGAAGGTTTTAATATGGCACAATAACAAAACAGCACAACTTCCTTCTCCGTGCCTATATACTCTTTTATTTTCTCTTATTTTCACCCTAACAAGATGCACTGTCTTCTGGAAAAAAGCATTCAGCTGATGTTAGCAGACTTAAACTGAATTTGGTGAATGTACACCTTTTTGATTAAGACTAAAATCTGAATGGAACTTTGATGATGGGGATGAAAGTGGTCCTCTAGGGAATTTAATTTCATCTAACACGCACACTCACAAACATACCACAGACCACAGCATGTTCTATAGGGGAATAGGGTCATTTAATCATCTCCTCTACCCTTTCATTCCATCTCATTCTTTCTATATTCTCTGCATTTAATAGGAAAACCAACAATACCTCTGCATGAAGCCATTCTCAATCCTGTTTCCTCTCTCGCTCTCTCTCTCCTCCATCCAGCATCCCAGCATCCCTCTATGTAGGACTCTTTGTGGTAAAGCTCGTTTCTCGCCCTGGCTTTAATTACAAGGTAATTGGTCTCACAAACGAAGGGGAACATAACCTGCAAGTGTGCAAGTAACTGTGTCTATGTGCATACGTGTGTGTGTGTGTGTGTGTGTGTGTGTGTGTGTATGTGAGTGTGTGTGTGTGTGTGTGTGTGTGTGTGTGTGTGTGTTTGTTTGTTTTCTGGGCTCTTACAGGGCATCAGAGAGGGGGCTGTGTAAACAAGTCGCTAGCATCCTGTCATGCAACACTGAAGCGGTTCCCCCCATGGACTGTACTGTCAGTTGCCCCTGAGCCGCCACTCACTCACGCACATACATACACACACATACACACACACACACACACACACACACACACACACACACACACACACACACACACACACACACACACACACACACACACACACACACACACACACACACACACTCAGTTCCATCTTTGCATAAATGTTCAGTGCTGCAAAAGAACAACACGTAATTCTCTGAGCCCTGCTTTGTGAGCTTCCACCAAATCCTTCCTGTCATCAGAGGAAGTAGAAAAAACACCTCACACTTTGTCCTTGTCATTACTCTCTTAGTCCCTCCCCTGAATACACACACATACTATTTAGTCTGTTCAAACACTATAAGACACATCTGAATGAAAAGTGTCAAAACTATTTGTTTCCTAAATCCCACAGTCTGTGTGAACAGTAGGTGTGCATCCGTGTGTGTGTGTGTGTGTGTGTGTGTGTGTGTGTGTGAGAGTGACTGTCGAACACTAGAGGCCCTTCTTTCAAAGCATTAGGAAACACAGGTAACTCCTCAAAACACAGCAGTCCTCCTTTCATGCCAAGGCGAGTGTGCCAGAACAAAGCCCTCTCTCATGTCTGTCATCTCTGCCAAAATATGGAACCACTTGAAGTTGTTGTCCTTCCCCTCTCTATCTTTCTGTGTCTCATCTTGTGTAATGAACCCCTTCTCTTCATTCGCTCAGCCAGGATCCTGGAAGAGAGGGATGGAGCAAAGGAGTACTGAAGAATATCATACAGCATGAAAAGGAAAAGGAAGCTCTGCCATCTGCCAGAGTGTCTCTACGTTTCCAACTCTCTCCTATCTCCTCATTGTGTATCATCAACATCCTTTAGGTACGACTGAAATTAAATTGCAAATTTTCTTTTCTGTCAACAGCTGATCTGCTTTGTAAATGATATGTCCTGTAGTCTCTTGGAAAAAAGGCAGTACAAAGAAAGGGAGCAATTTGTGTCATGAGTGTCATCTGTATGTGTATACAGTTTTGAAATAAAACTTTATTTGCTCATTGCTGAACTTTTTGTTCAAAAAAGGGCTGAAACATCTGCTGGCAACTGCAGCTTACAAGCTACCAACAATATTTTGAAAGCAGTGGTATTGAAGAATAATTACCACCGAAATTAGCATCTAAACTGACCGATCTTGGGAAGTTTTTAAGCTGTTCAATGTGCTACAGATGACAAGCTAATTAGTCTGAAAAATTATGTTTGCAGGCGACTTCTCCTTCAGTTGATGTTTGTGTGCAACACAAGATACAGAATGTGTCCATGCTTGTAGATAAGACATAACACAGACACAATGCCGTTGTAGCTCAGTCTATGTTGGGGTCAGTACCTGGCTCAAGTGGCCACAACAAAAGGGAGACACACCATGATAAACTTTTAACAAAAAGAGTATTTCATTAAATCTATTTAAACCAAATTGAACAACAATATTGTCAATCATATAGCGTATGGCAAATCAAATACTACAATTTAAAACTGTACATAAAACAGTAACTGGCTTATGGTGACACTGACTAAAAACAAACAGGAAGAGCCACAGACTTTGAACAGTCGTTTTGTGGGTCGAGGACATATCACTGTCTATATACTGTAGACAAGCACAAACATCAACTGAAGGAGAAGTGACCTGCTAACATAATTCTGCAGACTAAATAGCTCATCATCTGTAGCACATTTTACAGCGTTAAACCTTCCCAGGATCTGTCAGTTTAAATGCAACTTTATGTGGTTATTATTCTCATAATACCACTGTTTTCAAAATGCTGTCTGTTTATAACTTGTAAGCTGCATTTACCAGCAGTTTTAGCCCTTTTTGACCAAAAGGTTGTTGAGGTACACAAAGTGTAGTTGACATGCATCTCAGCACCTAAAGTTTCCTAACATTTGGAATGTACCACCCCTGGAAGGGGGACTAAATTTAGTTCCTGGTTCGTCTGATTTAAAATGCAGGTTCTTGGTTCCCAGGTGAGCTCCTGTGGTTGAAATGGTTGATTTATGTACGAACTGCTGGCATAGCTGAAAGACATGTACACCGCCCACTTAGAGGTTTGGAGGTTAAAGGAGCATGTCTGTTGCTGCAAGGAAACACTTTCACAAGATTCTTTACTTCAAAATGACTTCACTAACTACAAGAAAGTGGAGTATGTGCAATATCCTTTGCCTAACAAGACATAAAAAACAATGCAGATTTAGCTATAACTCATAGGACTGATGTTTCTTAAATAAACTCTGTACAGAAAGCCTTGTTTGTGTGTTGTGGAAAAACCTGAAATAGAAAACAGCAGCCTGTCAACATCCAACAAATGAGAAATGTCCCTTCAATGCAGTCCTTCAACTAGCACAGCAGGGTGAGAGTAACAGCCTCTATTAGAGCCTGTGTGTGACATTGGGACGTTTTTCCTTTTGTGCAAATTATAAGCAGGGAGCAAACTGTTGCTATGGAGACCGTAGTTAGTGATGCGGTGGGGCAAAGCCACACCAACTAGTATAGAGGAGAGGAGTAAGCTGAACACACTGAGAGGATCACAGAGTTCACAAGCTACTGCAGCCCCCCAGCCCACCCCACCCCACGCCACACACACACACACACACACACACACAGTCCAAGACTCAGGAAAGCAAATAAAAGCCTTTCACTAATATATACTATTCTCTCAGAGCCAGACGTTTTGAATGCTTATTCTGTTTGGTCACATTTGAAAGCTTGGGTGAAGCTTTTTTAACTCTCAAGAATAGGGGCAGAAGAGTGTGTCATTGGCACTGCTGCACAGAAAGAAGATGGGGGTTTGTGGAATGAGATGCCTGCCCTGGAATAGCATTGATCACATCTCACCACCCTTACCTGCCCCCCTATAAGTTATTATAGTGCTGAAAAAAGTCAGCGGATGGATAAATAGATGGGTACGATGAGAGCACAGACTGGTGAAACGAGTAGACAGCAGGATGGATAGCTCGCTAATTTTCCTGAAATAAACTGATGGGAGAGAAGGGCAGCAGATAGCAAGAGGGGACAGAGAGGAGGCAGTTATCTCTAAATATAGTTTCAGTGATGGAAAAGCCACGTTTGGAATGTGTGTGCCTCTATCTGCTAGTGAGTGTCATTTTTTGTCTTCTGTCCCCCCGTATCCACTATTGGCCTCTACCGACAACCACAACAGCAGACGGCCAATTCAATTCAATCTCTGTCTGATTGGAGTTAACAGATCTGATTACCTCTCATAGAAGGCACACACACAAACACGTTCAATGCACACACACTCAAAATACCGCTGTTTGTGCTCTAAGATTCCCCAGGGAAAGATATCTGAGTAAATGGTTGCAGTGATTGTGCCAGATAGACTGGATGTGTGCATAATATCCACACGAAGAAGATAATGTGTTTGCTAATCGCACACCAGAGACAAGCAAACACACACTCTCTCGCACACACACACACACACACACACACACACACACACACACACACACACACACACACACACACACACACACAAAGGCTAACAGCTGCACAGCTATAACCCTTAACCACTCTTTTCATGCTGATGGCTGCCAGCTACACTGTAGAAACACCCTCCCACACATCCTCAGCCAAATCCCATTGTGGGAGAGTCGTGATTTTTTAGAGTTGTGATGACAGTTGACTGCGTGTGTTGACAGCAGCGGAAGTTATTATAACTTGTAATCATATTCTGTGTCACATCATGAAAGACAGAAAAGCATCAGTGAATGTTTTATTTGAACATTTAATGATGTTATGAATACAATACTGCAAACAGAAAAAGAAAACAAACTTTATCATCTGTTGGTCAGAGTGGGCGAAAAAATCCCCAAAATACAAACTTTATTATGTTTAAAAATAGGATTTTAGAAATAAATAATATCCAAATGAGTGCTGGTTACCTGCCAAAGTGGCTATTTGGGTAGACAAGCTTACCAGTCATAGTCACAGTTTACCAACATATTCATTCACAACCCTGATAATGTCCGTACATATTGTAGCAACAATACAGGCTTGATGCCAGCTTTGCAGAGATATGCCAAAATCAGCAGTTTATATAGTGGGATTCCACAATTTTGAGCTGATCTTTATTTCACGCTTTTTGTTTAGTTTTACCAGAATGGAACCGCTGTAGAAACTGAACTTCACGCTGCATCAACTGTGAATAAACACCGCAGACAATTTGCTTTTTCTGCGTTATGCAACTAAACTAAATTAGAGTACTGTAAAATAAAACTCCACTGTCTCTCAGCCTGAGACCAACCTTTGTACCCTGTTTTACTCAGAGATCCTTACAAAGCGGAGCATACGTTCATTAAGTATGCTGTAACGGCTTAAGTGTTATCTGTCATTATATTAATTACACTACATTTGACAAAATGCAGTGTTGTTGAAATCCTACGCTGTGATGCCAGAATGATTTGCTTGCACGGTGAAAGTGTGAAATGTGGTTCAAAGATTCTCCAGAGAAAGGCGTCCACGGTTCATCGTACTTCATTAGCAAGGTGGGCGCTGAGATGTAAAAGTTTTAAGCGGAGACAAACTGTCTGCAGCTGTTGGGCTCTTCAAAAATGTCAAATTTGCTTGCTGTTCTAATTTGACATTCACATAAAAGGTTTTGCGCTGGCAGACTGTCAGCTCCATGTTTTATTGATAATGAAGAATATCTAAATGTGTTTCCTTTTAAAAAACTTGGAGTCATATCCCTTTGCATAAGACGGTCACAAACAGCGCTGCACAACATCCACCCTGCATTATGGACTGCATTATATTGAGAGGTGTTTCTATTTTCTGCCTTCTGCCATTGTTCCAATGTTCCATGTTTTGCAGGGACACAAGTAGACGAGGTGGGAGAGGAAGGAGGCGGGGGCGAGAGAAAATCAGAGAGGGATAGAGAGGTATAGAGATGTAATCTTTATGGTTTTAGTGAGGATTAACCACTATACTTCAAGAATCGAGCCCGACCAACAAGACAGACTGATTCACTGTCAGGGGAAGCAGAGAGCCGCAGTTATTCACCTCAGGTCATGTAAATGCTAAAGGTCAGAGGTTATCTCTGTTTGGTCATGGTAATTCAATAAAAACCTTCTGGTAGAGAAAAAAACTTCTCTTAGAAGAATGACCCCTGAGCTCACCGATGAAACGTAATTGTATGTACAAAAAAAACCCCTACATGCACTCATAGACTCACAGATACACACTGACACACAGACCCAGACACACACCCTGTGATTAATGTGTGACACGCAGCAGTCCCATAGTCCTTTTCATTACATTCTTCACCACAGAACTGTGAAACAAAGGCCTGAGATTAAACAGCTCTCCTTCACATTGACTCATTAGTCTCCCTCACTCTCTCTCTCTCTCTTCGTGATCAGTCTCTTTGCTGCATCTCACTCGTTCAGGGCAAGGTCATTTAGGAGTCAGAGCAGTGGGCGGAGGAGGAGGATGAGAAGGGATATTACAAGAGTGAAAGACTATCCCGGCAGGGATTCTCACCCTAATGATGATCGGCTATTCAGTGGATCTATTTTCGCTGAAATCCAGCTACTCAAAAGAGAGTGAGTGAGACAGTGGGCAAGTGGGCTGGACCAAAACAGAAACATGTGTAGGTACTGTATGTTTCAGGTCATAGACATGAGCACGCTAAAAGGAACATTAGCAAAGTTTCCTATTCCCAGAGCATGCTCGTTGCTTGTGTGTGGTATATGATTGCATTTTGCTTTCATCACCCTGCTGAGTGTGTGTGTGTGTGTGTGTGTGTGTGTGTGTGTGTGTATCTGTGTCTGTCAGGAAGAATGACCCAGATCAGAACAGAGATAGATAAGTACTCTATGTGAGCCCAGCTCAAATTCTACACAACATTAAAAAAAGAGGTGCAGATACAAGATACAAGACAAGGTGAAATGTAGTGTGTGAGTGTGTGAGTGTGTGTCTGTGCGCATTTGTGTGAGAGAGAGAGAGACACACACACACACACACACACACACACACACGTACAGGGGAAGAAGGCAGAGAAGAGAAGCTAAAAACCCTCAAGTCTGAATGCTGAAGGCAAACCATTCATCTTTCCTCTCATATGCTCTTCTGGGCTTCAATCCCAGTCCCAGTGTGTGTGTGTGTGTGTGTGTGTGTGTGTGTGTGTGTCTGCATCTCCCCACATATGGAGAGCAGTCTGAATGATGAACATGATCTCCATTGCAGCAGAACAATACTGTTTCTAAATAGGACATGAGAGGCATTCAGCCTTCCCTCACACACTGCGTATGGGGGAACTGATGCTTGTTTGCAGGGGCTGAAACGCACCGTGTGCAATGAGGCATCTGCTGCAGGTGATAGTGTGTGTGTGTGTGTGTGTGTGTGTGTGTGTGTGTGTGTGTGTGTGTGTGTACACGTGTGTGTGTTTCTGTGTGGTTGTGTGCATCCAATAAGTGTTGTTCCCAACGGTGTTCAGAGTTTTCGCTACATCAATCAGATGCTTATTCAGAGAATGCTAGGCGTCGCTCTCGCAGTTGGGCAGGTGGCACCGAGCAGCTGGGTGATGGCTGCCAGCCTGGCCCCTGGCATCACCTCTGCTCTGAGACCACCCAGGCCTGCTCTCATACACCTGCTAGCTACCTGCCTCTGGAGCTTTTCACACCTGGATCTGTTTGCTTCTCACAACCACAACATCCCCGCACCTGTTTGGTGGCAAGCTACTGTGCCGTAATACCCCCATACCTGTTAATTAGCTATGAACAACAGCAGCCCTGCATTCTGTTGTCTGACCCAAATCCATCATCAAGACACAATTAATAAAGAGAAAAAAGTAGCTGACAAATGTGTGTTTGTGTCTAACAACAGTTTTTTTACCAGTACTAAGGGTACAGCCTTAGAAGGTAATTAGTTTTTGTTATACACTGTTCACAGTAATGTAGCAGTGTGACACATTTTCTGCTTTTGTCAAGAGCAAGTACAACATGGCAGAGGAGGCTGGATGCCTGGATATGTCGGAACATTCTCTATTTTCAATGTTTTGCAATGTAAAGATGAGAATAACGCTGTAATTTGTCTTTAAAGTAAAAAAAATTAAAAATGTGTCCAGGCCAGAATAATATCAGGAAACCTGACAAAGCAATATGATGAAGCACGGGCACACCTATGTGAAACTTGTCTTATTACAGATAAGAATTTCTACACCACTGGTACACAGACTAGGAACGTTTTTCCAACAGCTGGCTCAAACATGGTGCAAGAGGTTGTATCTAGGGTAAGAATCAGTTTTTTTTTTCAGACAAATTCTAACCAAAGTACAAATAACAGGTAAGGATTCAGTCTAATCTAAAAGTAAGTAGTAAAGAGATTTCTTTTCTTTTAGAGTAATAAGGAAACAACTTAGAAGAGTGATAAATAACTTCCTTAACACAGTTTCTGTACAACAGGTGTGAGACTGTACTTACCTTTCCTCTTGGAGTCCCGTCTGACGCTGCTGGGCCTGACCGCTGGCTGTAGCTCTGTCTCTGTTGACATCCTCAGGCTCCAACTGGGCTAGACTCCGCTCCGCTTGGCTCCGCTGGGCTCCGAGGGTCCAGTACACAGCGTCAGTGCCGGCTGTGCGTGCGTGGGCGCCGGGTGTGTGCGTGGAGGCGCCAGGTGTGTGTGTGGGCACACAGGCTCATGGGAGAGGGATGGGCTTTAGCCCTGACACAACATCCCACACACACCCACAGAGAGCTGGGGAGAAAGAGAGGAAGAAAGAGGTTTGCTTCACTTAGGTTGTGTTTACTCTTGGCAGGCAAAACCTTGCAAGAGTTCTCAGCAGGCATGAGAATGAGCTTGTTTCTGATCGGGGGCCTTGAGCACATGTTGCCAATGGTAACGGGGGAGACCTGCTCTACACTTCCTGCTTCCTGTCAATAATGTGTGTCTGCAAGGACACAAGAACAATCCCACCTCTTCAAACCACTTCCTTCTTCAATCATGTTGGTTTAAAAGCACTAATAATTTCCATTAAATTAAAATTCTAAGTAAGTTGCTGTGAACTTGAACTCACTACAACCATGGTGAGAAAGAAACACAATCCATCAGGTTATAAGCAAGCAAACAGTTTAGCCAGACTATCTAAACCACTTCATTTGGAAGTAAAATATGTGCATCAGAAATGTAGGCTATAATTCCTCATCAGACAGGAAAACTGTGTGCACACAACAGTAAGTACTGTAGACCAAAGTTGAACCAGTCTGGCTATAAACTTATATGGATGCTTACAAGGGTTACTGGGTAATAATTTTATTATATCAATAAATAAGTAACCCAGAGGTTTGAAACCTGTCTGATCATCTGTTCCACATCCTTTTTGTCACATGGTGCTCTGTTCCCAGATCTTGGCAATTCACTTAATGGCTAAATGTTATTATTACCAATAGCAAATATGACCAAAATTAATAAGTCAGGTTCTATGAGTCTGTAGTTTTCCTTTAACTCTACTACTTGTTGCCCTTCCTGGGCCCTGTCCAGTGCCTGATGGGCCTCTCTGGCCCCAGCATTCTGTCCCTTCTTCGCCCATCTGCCACTACTTTATTCTGAAGTGCTGACTGGCAGCGACTACTACAACCTAGCAGCCAAAAACACTCAGATCCGCACTCCAACCCCGTCACGTGAATGCATGAAAACACACACAGATTTACATGCACACACAAATGCAGACAAACTCCTTTCTTACGCAGAGACGCTGAAGTACAAAGACAGCAGGAGACAGCTGCAAGTTGACAAGCCGAATAATGAATCTGACTACCTTCTGAGCTGCTCTTCACCTCTCCGTAGACTATCAGTCTTGACCTCTCTTTCCCTCACAGTCTCCATCTAACACTGGCTGAGTGCGGACTTGAACAAAACGAAAAGACTGGTGCTTCTTGGAGAAGAGGGAAATCTCTCTTATTCTTTTCCTCCCCCTCTCCACGGTGTTTCTGTGTGAATAGGAGGCCCCTGTGAGCCTCAGGCGAGAACAGATGAATTGAGAGGCTTTTAATTTGCAGCAGACAGAACAGAACAGAGTCCATTTAATTCTGCCAGCAGAGGCCATGTCGGCAAAATGCTGACAATATTCTTTATCTGGTCCAAACACACTGGAAAAGTGTGAGTCACTCCAATTACAGGCATTATCAGCAGCACTGTTCCACCAAATGGATGGAGAGAGAGTGAGTATGAAGAGAGGGGTTAGAGGGAAGAGAAATGAACAGACTGGAAAGAAAGTGAGGGGTGAGGGAACATAGAGTGGGTGAGTAAGATAATGAGCAAGGGGTAAAAGGGGAGAGAAAAAAGCCCAAGGAAGTAAAATCAGAAGAGAAAGGATGGAGTTTGAGTGGCTTCAGCTCTAACCCTGAACATGTCCCCCTCTGTCCCTCTCTTCTCTTTCCTTTTTGTTCTCTGAATTCGTTCTTCTACTGCTAGCTGTGAAGTCTTTCAGGCAGCATCTGGAGCTTGTGTTTAAGAAAGGCAGTCTGTTAATCCTCGACTTGGACCAGAACAGAAGCAGTCTAGAAACCTCCCCCCATTGCCTTTAACCCAGAAAATAACAGCTTATATTCTACAACTACCAAAACCAAGATTCAAAGACATGTTTATGTGGGTTTCACATTGAACGTATAATCCAAAAGAAAAAAGAAAAGATTATGAAATGAGTTTCTAAATCGCTCCTATGAGAGCACAACTCACTTAGTTGAAGAAGTCCAACTCATCCAAGCACTACAAGCACAACAACCACAAGCCCACTAGTCAAAATGAGCAAGATACAAGATACAAGATTCTGAGGCTGAAAATGAAAAATCTACTTCAGCACTGCGCTCTCCAGACTTCTCCAAGGCTCCAGACATATGGTTGTTTCTCCAGAGAGTCGCGGAAGAGTTCTACATCTAAGCTATGGTCCCTGGCGGGGAGAACAGGCTAATTTAAAGCAGTCCATGTCTAGCTTCAGCTGTACAAATTCCCTGCCTCGCACACACACACACACACACACACAGACAACATGAAGGAAGGAGCAGCACCATCAAAAGCCATCGTGAACACTGTAGTGGCGGTTTGACCTGGAATCAGCGCGCAAGCTAAAAGTAGCAGCTGAGCAGGGATGTGAACGTAGCTTAGTGTGTCTGGATTTAGACAGCAATCTGAAGCCACACCAGAGGAGGAGACACGGACTGGAGGAAAGGAGGAGAGAGGAACGAGCAGTAAATTGAACGTCCGTAAATGGGGCACTGCCAACAGGCGTGAGTGGGTGATGTGAGGATCTGCCTGTGTGTGTGTGTGTATGTGCGTGTGTGTGTGTGTGTGTGCGCACTCCACTGTATGTGTGTGTGACTTGATAAACAGGATGCTGCCAAAAGGAGCTTAATGCCCAGAAATCATCTGCAGCTACAGTAAAGTCTGCCAGGCGACAGGAAAGAAAAAAGAAAGAAAGAGAGAAAAGGGAGAAAAGGGAGGAGGTTGCTGCCTCTCTACCCCCTTTCTCTCTCCCACCTCCCACTCTCAGGGTAATTGTGTTCTGTCCATCAGGCTCAGAGTTAGATTAGTGACTCCACTCATTCAGCTCTTCTGCCATCTCAATAATGAATAATCATAGAGACCACCTCTACAGTACATTTCTCACTACCTGAGCTCTGTCCATCTTCTGCCTCCTCCTCCTCCCCCCTTCCCCTTTCACCAACGCCACCTTTGTATCCTGCAGAGGCCTTATCAGTACAACATTTCTCCTCTGAGCTGTACACGTTGATGAATAACCATGCCTGCATGTACCAAAGGTTATCCCGTGTTAAATTCTGCCATGGTTCAGATGTCTTAATGGCAAACAAACAATCTTTCTATTAACTCTATTAACAATCAGACACAATCAAACGCTCCTAGTTTTAGGTGCCCGGATGGCTTATCATAGCATGAAATGTCGACAAAGTTCGCTAGCAAACCAAAGAGAGAAATGTCAATCGAAGACCATTCTATCTGAAAAAAAAAACAAAACAAAGATTTAGCTCAACAGCAAAAAGTAAGGATATAAAATATAGAGACGTACCAGTTTATAATCTGTAGTAGGTAAAATACCACTGAACTTTGGTAGTCTGACCAACTGAGGAAGAAGCGAAGAGTGGCGAAGAGTGAAAGTGAGCGTAACGGATAAGAGCAGAAGAAAGGGTGAAAGCTCAACTAGTGGAGGTTAGAGGACAAGACGCACCAATGGGTGAATGAGTTGATAGACTGTGCCTATGAAAAAATGACCTGAGAATATGAGCTGTGGGTTCACAGTTCAGTGTCACACCCAGATAACCGCTGCATATCACTTCACTTTGTCACATACACAGCCAACAATAAATGAAGTGCAGTGTCATTTATCTTAATCTCACATTTATTAAGAGAGTAGCATAGAACAAAATATGATTGATAGATGGTGATGATTAAATGCAGGGGAACTGCAAAACAGACTGCCCAGGATGGTTTATGATACAGGTGCTAACTAGGGAGGAAAAGCAATCCATGTCATTTCCATAATCGAACCACAGCAATGTTAATGATCAATTACAGATTAATCATTAAAAGCCCATAGCATATAAAGTGATGCTTTACTGTGATGAAAACTTTATTTAAATAATTGGTATGGGCTATGAATCCTAAATTAAATAAAATTTAAAAAATTCTATCACTCTGTCAAGCTGCTGCTCCTTCTCGGCCTGCCTTTCTTCAACAAATAGAAAAACAAAATTCAAAAGATTCACCACAATGATTCTGCTCCAGTAACACATTGTCTTGAGGACAATATAATGAGAATAAACATGCGAGGCACTTAGAACAAATCACAACCCATTCTTGGTTTGCAGTAAAGGGCTATAGTGCCTATGTAGAGAGAGAAATAAAAATCTCCTGGCAACAGACTTAAGACTTATTGGTCCTTGTTTGACAATATGGCTCATCTCTGACCCCTAAGCAGTCTGTTCACTGTAACTCCTTGTTGATAAGAAACTGGTGGATTAGTTTGGCAGGTAATCATATCATATTGGTAAAAGAAGAAGTAGTGACAATGAAACGGTTATATGAAGACATACTGGCACTTCTTAACAGTGATTGATTAATAAATCATCAATTGATCATGAATGATTAACGTTTAGCACAAGATTTAACATGTTTTGTGATAAACTATTAATCATTCCATTTTAGACATGTTTTAAAGTATGTAGAAATACTCTTTACTCATAATACTGTGATTAATACTTGAAATGGTTTTCCTACATAAAAAGAAACGTTAGAGAAAGCGTTAAATATTTCTTAGAGGACATATTGGACAGATTTAGCCATAGCCTGCATGTCTGAGACTCAATCAGACACAGACACAGACTCAGATGAGGTGTCTGTTGTACACATTAGCGGTTGTGAAACATACAATAACATCAGCTACAATGTTACAGTGTGTTCACTTTGTCACATTTTAATGTAGTAAGTAGACAGTTGAAGGAAGCTCCAGGGTCTGAGGCACACTCTACCATGTTTGCAGTCGGAACTTTCACTATGCTCACTATACTAACTCTTGCTCTCTGTAAGTCCGCTCTGCGCTGGGGGTTTCTGGTTTCTTTGTCGTGGCATTTGCTAGACAGCGATTGGCTTTCGAATTTGTTATGTACCAAATCTAGCTTGCTCTGGGGTGAATCTCAGATTTTAAGGAAGAGTACAGACATCTCCCCCCTTCAGTAGAGGAATGTGAAAACGCCTCTCCAGTGACAAACTCTGCACAGCTACAAGTCAGTAAATTGGAGGTCTGACATTATAGGGAACATGAACATAAGAAAAACACATTTTTCACTGGAGGGCATCGAGTCATTCTTCTAGCAAATAGTATAAACCTTACATAGTTCCAGCTTTGCAAATGTCTTCTTTTCTTGGTTTTATGTAATAGTAAACTGAAAACATGGTATTTTATTGGGGTTATGGACTGTTTGATGGACAAAACAGGCAATTATAAGATTAGAAGTTCTCTTAGATTTGGGATACTGTGATTGGCATTTTCACTATTATCATATTTTTCATTTTAAAGACAAAATAACTAATTGATTAATCCAGAAAATAACCATCAGACTTATTACACTGCATTGAAGGAAGAAGTATAGTACTTAAAGCTGAACATAGCAAGACCTAGAGACTGTTACTGTTTGGCACAACATCTTGGGTCAGTGCAGTTATCACCTGTTGTGAGGCCGCTCAAAATTTAGATGATCACAGCTCACCAAACCACAGTACAGTTGAAGTGTGACACAGAAGGCCTTTTTGACACTGATCTAAATAGCCATTACACCCGCACAGCACATTAGTAGTGCTGGATTTCAGACAATTCCTCTTGAGGTTGAATAAAAATTGTGACTTTAGTGGTGCCATCTGTACCACATACAAACAACACCTCAAAAAAGTTACTGCAGCTGTCTGGCGGTTAAAGCACCAGCTATTGCAGCAGACTTGGAGGCTTATAAGTACAGCAGTGCAGCTAGTTCAGCAGGCAGTCAGCCAGGCCACCAGCCAGCTAAACAGCACACTGCAGGAGGGAAACATGGAAACAGGGAGCTGCTCTAGGTACTCCACATGGCTCCCTGCCTGCCTGAATGACTAGAAGGAACATTCAGCAGAGGCCTCAACAGGCAAAGGTAAACATACACACATACACACACTTTCCCACCCACAATCTCCTGCCAGAAATAGGATGCTGCACAAGATGATAGACTCACATGCACGTGAGGAAGGCAAATTACCACAAAAACATTGCGCACACACATACAAACTCAAACCCCTCACATCGTCTTCACCTAACCTATTTACAGACACGGGGCTGGAGATATCAAAGCACTGCGCTCTCTTTGGGGAATTCCTCCTTTCTCATGTTTTAAGGGGAAATAGATGAAAACGAATCTCATTCTCCCTGCACCTCCCCTGTGTGTGTGTGTGTGTGTGTGTGTGTCTCCTCTGCCTTGTTAATGTGCTAAAATGTAAATTGGACCTACTCAACAATGTGTGTAAGGCAGAGTGGAAGCTGCGGCTTTGCTGACAGACTGTGGATATGCCTTTATTAACAAACCCACGCTCTGATTCCACCTTTCTGTCTGATCCTTCCTCACTGCCTCCTTCAACCACACTCTACTATTCTACTACATCAAGCCGCATCATTCTTCCCTATCTTCTCTATTAACACACGTAAAACACATTTGCTGAACTTCAGCATTGCATTTAAGGTGCAAATAATTTTGCAACTCATGCTCTGATTCCTCATTCCCAACACTCAGAAACATGTGGAAATGGTGCTGGAGTTCCCTCCTCTCTAATAGTGATTCAGTGATTTATGGTTTCTTGCAGTGAACAGAAGCAGGCAAATGTCAGCAATATGGTAATGGATTTTCATGATCAACCAAGTACAGTACAAAAACACACCAGACCCTCTGACCAACCTTCACCTGACCCTTTAGATACAAATAAAAAAAAATTAATGGATTTTCATGGCATATTTGCTTATTTAATTTCATGCATCAGCGATGGGTGAATGAAAGAATAATCTGTGTACAGGGAATGACAGCAGACACAATAAAGAAGAGGACTGTAGGTTTTGAAGTGTTAGCCGAGAAAGTACCCATGCTCACACTGACAAGTTTTTACAATTTGTCCTGTTGCAACCAGTGTGTCCCCAGCAGCAATCAGCTCTCTGCTCTAGAACACCATCATCACTGAGCTACAGTCCAGTGTGCTGGCCAGTTAAAAGTGTCCACTCAACATGATTTAGATCCCCCACATCCCCTCTGGACCCCCATCAGCAGAGCCTAAAGTGAGTGATGGATTCGCTACATCTGTGGAGTGGAAGAGAGGAGAGGAGGATTCTGGTGCATAAAAATAGAGCCGGAGCCTGCCGGAGCAGAAGACTGAGTCTTAATGAGGGATGCAATCATCAATTATTCAAAACACTTAATCATGGTGTCGCACGATGCTGTTGCACAAACATACACGTGCACACACACACACCTAGAGACAAACGCACACACACAGACGTACCAAGTAGCTTTTCAAACTGTGCCTCTGAAGGCAGACACACAGAGACAGATAGATGGATATGAGGGAAATAAAGATACAGGAAAGGCAGACTGTTGCTTCACTGTGTGTCTGCATTACCTTCTACTGACACAATTAACTAAAAACAGAATACAGTACATGGGTAAACATTACATAATTCAGGAGCCACCTCAGATATATAAATATATACACACACGTTTGCAAACATATAGGGACATTGAAATTAAATTCTATCAGCCATCTATACCCACTTATCCTGTGCCGTGTTACAGGGGGCTGGAGATCTCGCAGGGCGAAAGGCAGGGTACATTTTAGACAACCATTTACACTCACAGGCAGTCGGTTTTCTCATTCTTATGTCTTTGGACTGTTAGAGGAAACTGGAGCACCCAAAGAAAACCAAAGCACACAAGGGACAACACTGCCTGACAATCAGACTGAATGACATTTTAGTTCTCTTCATTCATTCAGCTTGTTCATATTAGCCCATTTCTTGTGGGGGGGGGGTGTTATTTTGTTTCTCTAACCAATCACTAGCGAGTGACGTATTCATCCCGTTGATGTCATTTTCATTCGGCCTGGAACCTGCCCACACTGACGTTTGAAGAGGATTTGATATGATTCACACTGAATAGTTTCTTTGTCAATGCCACTATAAAAATCCTATGCATCCTCTATCCATTACACTCATTCAGTCATGGTAGACTCATCTTTTAGTGCCACAGTAATCTAGCCTCATGTTACCTTAATGAGAAAACAGATCACTGGCGTCAGATCTGTAATGGGTATCGGCAGATCCTTAGTTGGGGTATCAGATTAGGTATCAGGAGGGAAATGTTTGATTAGTGCATCCTTTGCCCACTCTCAAACTCCACAAAACAAAATTATTTTCTCCCCAGTCAGCACACTGATAAAAGTAATAACATAAACACATATAATGTAAATGTATGTCCCTATAAGCATGTGGTGCCTGTTTAGAACAGCTCACAGGAATGTTCTTTAAAGAGTAAAATAGAAAAATAGCACAGTGATGTTCAGTCTCTGCACATGCTTTAACGTAGGAAAGAAAAGACAAGATCTACTGAATGAGAAGGACTGGGTGGTAGAAGAATGGAGAAAGCAATGACTAAGAGAACCTCAGAATGCTTTAGGCTAAACCTTCAACAATATCAGTCCTGAACGTCTTCACTTGCAAGCCGCTGGCAAGCCCTGCCTGAGCATCTCGCTGCCAGCAACTTGTACCGAGACACACATCTGGAGAAGCCAACGGGTGAGCTTTATCGACGGCTTCAAACTCTGTCTGTCAGTCCATTTGCACTGCAGGGGGAGGAACAGATTCTCCACCTCCGTCCTCTGAGCGCAGAGGGAATGTCTAGGTTCAATCTACCCCCTTCAACCCTTGGGAGGAATCCCTGAGGGAATACAAGTACATCTTCTCCCCCAGCCCTCCCTGTGCAGCCTCCTGCCACTAGTGGCCATCAGTCAGTCACAGTTAATGCCTCCTACCCGTGTGTCTAATCGCCCACGCACACTGTCACAGTCGCCTGCCTTGCCAGTTAAAACACAGACAGCCAAACAAAATCAATCTTTACTGAGTGTCCATGTTTAATAAGGCCCTGTTGTTTCTTATGGACTCTGACAACATGATCAGCCCCCATACCACTTCACACAGCGCCAATGTGCGACACAGTAAGACGCAGAGTTAACTCTTTCTCACACTCGATTTTATATTTGTTTGTTGTAATGCTCAGCTGTCCAATCCAACATGCACACACACACACACACACACACACACACACACACACACACACACACACACACACACACACACACACACACACACACACACACACACACACACACACACACACACCAAGCCCAGATAAAGACTGCACCCTCTGATGTCATCAACAGACTCAGAGTGAATCACTATGGGATTGTCAAGACTTAGGACACGATTTGCATAATTCCCATTTGTGAATTCCAAACTCTTTGAACTTTGCGCAAACATTTCCAGCCAAACACACACACACACACACACACACACACACACACACACACCATGGCACTGTGCAAAAATTCTCACACTGCATGTGGAGTCTGTGAAAGTTCCTGGAGGTGAAACTTTCTGCCAGCTCTTGAAATAGACCCTTTTAGCACCCTATGGTCTATTGGACTGCTGGTCTGTCTGAACTCTCACAGAGAGTAGAGGGGCTATTGGCATTCACTTCCCTGTGGGGCTCCGAGTCAATACAAACCTCTCAAAACTCAGAAAAGGGCTGAGTGCGTGTCTGAGCGCATGTGTTTGAATGTGTGTATTTGAGAGAGAGAGACAGAGACAGATATATATATATATATATATATATATATATAGAGAGAGAGAGAGAGAGAGAGAGAGAGAGAGAGAGAGAGAGAGAGAGAGAGAGAGAGAGAGAGAGAGAGAGAGAGGGCTGGATGTTAAAATTCAATAATCATTTTTCCATCTGTAAGCAGGCATCTGAATGATGTCATTTGTTTCAGACATGCTTTAGTACATTAAATGCACTTTGGTGCGTCTATGAAGGTACACACACACATACACACAGACACAGCATCAGTGCTTTAGTGTGTGTGTGTGTGTGTGTGTGTGTGTGTGTGTGTGTGTGTGTGTGTGTGTGTGTGTATCGGTATGTATGTGTATGTGGTGCAGGTAATGATGGTGAGTCCCACCCCGTCAGGGCCCAGCCTCTCAGTGCCATCCATCATAGTGGAGCTACTAATGATACCAATACATACACCAGCACAGAGAGGGCAGGGGGAGCAGTGGAGAGATGTGTGGAAAACAAAAAGGAGGACAGGGATAGAGGAAGAGGAGAGGGAGCCGGAGAGGAAGACTGTTGTGGGGAAAGTAAAAAGAAGCAGCTGGGATTAAAAGAGACAAAGGACAACAAGAATGTTGCTGTTATTACTGTACTGTAGGTTATTTTATATACAAATCCCTGTCACGCCAATAAAGCTAATGTGAATTTGCATTTGAGAGAAAGAGGGGAGAGGAGGAGGAGGAGGAGGAGGAGGAGGGGAAAGGGAGAAGGAGCTGGTAGAAAAGAGGCAACCAGCATGAAGAGGGAAGGAAATGTGCTGTCACAGGCTGAGGAGTGAAAGACTATCTGTGTGACTGGAATAGGCAATCTGATTCTCCCAGTCCTCCTCCTCTCTCTCCAACACACACAAACACACACACAAACACACACACACGCACACACAGTGAACACAACACTGCCCACTGCCAAACACACAGAGAAGCTCAATGCATCTGTGTGTATTAATATTAAAGGCCAGTGGATGCTCCTTGTTTGACTTGACCTCTTAGCTTCTCAGGAATAAGACACAAGTCTGCACTTCTCGAGATTGTCTTTTATTTTTAGGGATGGCTCCATGGAGAATTCCAAAATTACTCTCTGTCTGTAAGAAAGACAGGATTAAATTTAAACAGAATCACCAAGGAGAAGTATTCATATTTTAAGCATTTTTACTAGACACTTTAGCAACGTACCGTCGCTGCTAAATTGGGATTTTTTTAATGTCTCACTGATATTATGTGGTTAAACATGGGAGAATTTTGGTAGACATTAATGAACTTTTCATGAAATGTGGTGTTCAAAAATGTATTCACAGAAAAATGAAAGCTGGAGAAGTGCATTTAAAGAGTACAATCGTTCAAGGAATCCTTTGGGTTTGTTGAAATAACAATAGCTAGAAAATCTGATGGAAAAATAAATTATTAATAAGGCATTTTAATACTGCAAATCTAGAGAATTTCAAGCATTCTTAAAGAGCTCTTCAAAGTAGCCTTAGTATTAAAACCATTTGACCAGGTTGCTGTAAAGAATATTTAAAGGGTAATATATGGCCCCAAAACTTTGTGTACACCTGCTCGGTAATTAAAAACTAGTGTCAACCAACTGCCCAAAATAGGACCTAAAACGACGTCATAACCAATAACAGCTCAATCAAAAAGATTACTTTTGCCAAATTCATCTTTTGATGCAAAATCTGTATTTTCCAGACTACCTTTAGCTCACTCAGAATTCAGCTATATCCGTTGAGAAAGCGACTGAGACAGAAAAGGCTGGAGCACTTCTTTATTTCTTCTCATCTTATTCCCAAGACACATCATCCTCTTTACTTCCTCGAGCAAGATGAAGGCCAGTGGGGCTGTGAAATTAGCCTATCAGATGCCTCCACCAGCTAAAGGAGAACTCTGAATATGCTAATAGACAGGAGATTAAGATATGCAGCTGGGGGCACAACCACATGCACACACATTTACATGCACACACGCCCTCCACACACACACACACACACACACACACACACACACACACACACAGACTAAAACCTTTTATTCTATGATTATAAAGGACAAAATTATATCTCAAGAGCAGAGAGAGCTTTAGAGAATGTTACAGTGTCTTTGATGAGGATACAGGTAATGGAGAGGTTATTTTTTATGTGAAGCTGAACAAAAAAAGAGATAAAAAAGAATAAGATTAAAAAAAGATGTGTGTGCATACTGTATGTATAATGATATACAGAGAACCTAGAGGGAGACTCACTAGATTACACAGGACTCTATCTGCTGCAGGCGGCGGACACAGGTGAGGAAATCCCTCCCTTTCTTCCCCCATCTTTCGTTCAGCCCTACTCCCTTGTTACCATGGTGTTACACAAACAGGAGCAGCCTCCTCCCAACCCCTGACCACCAGCCCCCCCAATCTTCCCTTCCTCGATCTCCTTTAACAACCTACCCATGAAAAATATCATTCCTCCCTTCCCTTTGTCTCTTCTCCTCTGTTTCCCTTCTCTGTCTGATTGCTCATCTTTCTTCATTGCTCTGCCTGTCTCTCTCCCAAGGCTTGCCATCTGTACTGTAACAGGTGCGCTGTGTATGTGACTGATGTGTTTGTTACCTGTAGCGCTGCCTGCAGCCACAGCCTGCCTAGAGAATGGTTGCCTCTGCCTATCCTGACCTACTAGCTACCACTCTATGCTCTTTCTCTTCTCCTTTTCCTCTGTGTCTCCTTCAGATGGCGACAGGAAGAGGAGAGGAGGCAGGAGATGAGAGGTGTAATGAGTTGGGGAGGCAGCAACAAGCTGTCGTGTATTTGTATGTGTGTTTGTATACGTTTGTACCAGCCGTGCTGTGGTGGCGTGTTCACCGTCGTGGAGTTTGGGTAATTAGTCCCACCAGTCTGAGTGTGCGTATGTGAGCAAATGTGTGTGTGTGTGTGTGTGTGTGTGTGTGTGTGTGTGTGTGTGTGTGGTCCGCCGGCTCATCTCATTAGACTCACAGGTGAATGATTAAACACTCTGCAACACCTGGAAGTATTCCTCCTATCCATCCCTCCCATCTCTGCTGTTGTCTTAATTTACAGCCATACCCCTGAGAACTCCCCTGGCCCAGTCACAACACACGCCACAGGATGGCTACACACACCTCACAACACACACACATTATCACTTACGGCCATACCTCACTCTAGAAATGGAGTATGTTACATTGCTGGGTCCACCTACTGGTTTTTAGGTTTTCAAAGTCTCCATTATGTGAACGGTTGACGGTTGGCAGTTCAACCCCCCGTGTGTCCTTAAGCAAGACTTCTAATGGTTAGACCAGTGTATTGCAAGGTAGACTGCCACCGTCTGTGTGTGAGTGAGAGGCAAATAGTAAAGGACTTTAGATAAAAGTGTGATACACATTCCAAGAGAAGACTGCTTTGGGTAGCGGGGCAATGCTTGCGTTTTTTGGTATCTGGTATGCGAGAGAGAGCAGTAGCACCTTCATATCAAAAGAAGTATATGAAGGAAACATGTACTCAGTTCTCTACCAGGCTGCTCCTGATGGATTTTAAACTTATTTTTCATTTGAAGCCTTGATTCATACAACTAGGGATGTTTGCCCCCAGTTCTCAATACAGGGTCCAGTGAATCCATCATTTATAACATCAAATAAAGAATGCTTCCTATTTCATACACAGGCATGAAAACGGGTCAGGGGTGAAAAGGGTGAGAAGAATATTACCCCTCTAGGGGGGCCCGGGGGCTTGGTCCACCAGAAGAAAATTTTGAATATTCCATATTTTAAAGCATCAATGTGATATATTTTGAGATGCATTTTTTGCCAACCTGGGGAGAGCTGGAGAAACTTAACTTCAGCCATGAGTCAAAAATATTATGGCCTCCTTACTAAGTATTATCCAAGCCATTGTCAGCCAGCCTGTCCCTGGGTATAACATTTACAGTATATGAGGCACAATGTGGCTTAATGCATAACCCCCACTAGAGATGGTGGACATGCTGTAACTTCACTTGTCTACTCTTCCATCATGATTGACAGCCAATACAATGTTATGTAATTCAGAGTTTAATACATTTTATTATTTCTTTTTTGTGATTTACCGTTAGCTATAAAAGCTAGCAGCTAACTTTAGTAACAATATCTAGCTAATGTTAGGCTAACGTTAACGATAGCGTGCTCCCTTCTGGCACACGCACTTGTTCGCAGTTCACTGAATCTCTGGTACCTACACCCCCCGCCCGTACCTACCCCCCCAAAAAAAAGTTTGCTCATTGAATCTACACGATTCACATAGGTCACCTATTTTGGTTTCAAAATGGCAAATTTTGCCGAAAGGTGAGTGATTTTCATGTATGCATACAGTCCGATAGCACACAACAGGTTGTGACTCTGATTTAACTCATATTTTCTCAAATGTTGTATGCGAGAGATTTGTTATGCCTACTGTAAGGAGATTATTGTGGTTTTCAAAGTGTTATTTTTTCCTCTTTTGCCCTGCATTGCAGATGGAAAAATAAATCAATAAAAACACCTTTTTACAGAGAGAGATCTGATATGAGAAAAATCTCCTCACAACATAAGATTGGCTCATCCACAACATTTCTTGGCGTGTTAACCTTAGGCTGCTGTAGCTTTTACATTAATGTGACAGCATTCGATTCAGATTAATTACAGGAATGTTACTAGACGAAACCAAGTACGATTACTGTTACTGAGCTTTATGGGGGGAAAAAATGTAAAACCACATTTAGATGATGAAGTACATGTCCAAAAGAGGCTTATAACACACAGGAAAGAATGGTTGAAAGAGATGAGAGAGAGGAAGATTGATCAGCTAGGAGTCCATTGGACAACTGATGAAGATGGAGTACTGACCAATGAGCGCTGGATCATATATCCAGTCTTTACATCCAAACAGAGCACCAGTTACCACACATATAATGAATCATAGACCTACAGTCACAGTAGGAGGCAGTATGTTTTAGAGAAAACCACAGAGGAAGTCACAGCAACACCCAGTCAGTCATTTAATAAACTATACAGGCATCCACTGCAGCGGGCAGACAGTCATATGGCCAGTTGTATGAGGCTCCTGTGATATTATTATTGCGTACGTGTCCCTGAGGGCTGAGATGTGATGGATGTCAGCAGTGTAGGTAATAAATTGCGGAGGTCAATCCACTCTGGTGAAGAGGTCCACTCTCAGGGAAGGCCACCTGATAGACAATGCAGGCTTCAATATTCCCTTCAGCACACATTTCCATTCATTCCTCAGGCCTCAGTTTATCAGACTGGGGATCATTAAGTTGTTCTCTCAAGAGAGCTCTGGGCCAAGGCAGCGTGAGGGGATCACAGCAAGAACTCATTTGAGGGGCGATTTACAGCAAAGGCCAAGGTAAGAGTCTGTTTTCTCCAGACGAACGGAGAGTCTCCAGAGAAGGGGGGGCAGAGAGAGAGAAAGGATGAGAGAGAGAGAAGGAAAGGTGAGACAGTGGACTCATCGCCAGCTCTAAAACCCATTAGACATCTACACAAACGCATGAGGGCACATGCACACACCAGGTGGCTGGGTGCAGGCGAGTGCTGGGCGACGTGAGCTGGGCAGATCACAGCAGCAGGTAGTATGACTAATAACAGCAGAGCTCACTGAGGCACACCAGGCAATCACAACCATTTCTCACCTCACTTCTCTCTGTCTCTCACTTCCTGCTGCTCCTTCTTAATTCCTCTCCACGTCATTCACATTCTCCCCTACTTCTTCCACTTTCTGGATGGCTCCATTTTAAAAACATGCCTTTTTCTTCTTTTTCAGACCTAACTTTTTAGTCCCTTTTCATTTAGTCTTTCTTTTGCCCAGAAGGACGCAGGCTATTCATAATGGCTGCTGTAGCACTTTGCTGCTTTATGGCGTGAAAAAGTTGCTTAAAGCACACACAGACATGCTCCATACTGAAGAGAACAGCCCTTCCATGCCTGGTCTGCCTACTTACATTCATAGAGCCACATGGGAAAATATGGGAAGGGAAGATAAATGAACAAGACTCTCTCCTCACTTTAGAAATATCTCTTTCACAGTACTGCTGCCACATGAGACTGAAGCAATGTGAAGAAGTGGTGAAAAGTGCTATTTGAAATCATACGCACACACATTGCACACACCAAATATGATGGTCCAGTCATCCACATCATATTATGAACATCAAAATAAGCCCCACAACAAATATTTCTGTCAGCTCCAGCCATGGTTATTATGAGTGTGTGTGATTGAAACCATCAAATCAGTTCACAGACATTTAATCTTGCAGCTCTTAGATCTTGCCTATTCCATTAATCCAGCTTTAGTGCACACACAGTGAGTGAATGAGTGAGTGAGTGAGTGAGCATGGCCCCATGGTTGGATGGGTGGTCTTTTAACACCATTGTTCCTAAAAATTACTTATCATACTCATCAGCCCTCAGACTGCTGTGGATAAAGAGGAGTTATTATCTGAATGCAGATCCAGCTAATTAAAGCTGTCTATTTTAATGCTCACATATATAATATGGGGGGGGGCTTTAGGATATGGGCTTTCAAAACCACTTTTATGATGAAAAAAATTATTTACCCTTCAGTTATATGTCCTCTTCATCATTTTAGTCTGTGTGCCTGAGGTTAGAGTTTGTGACTCCAGCAGCCCAGTAGACTGTGTCAGTCTAGTACATGCTCAGTGGAACTCGATCAAGGAGCACAAATGACCTAAGAGCAGATGATTGAATCCTCCAGTCGTCCTTAAAGAGGACCCCTGAGTAAAGGCCTGACCGCCCACCCACACAAACACAAGATGGATCCTCCCAAATCCATATTTATTGATAATACCTATCTGGTTAATTTAGCCTTCAGTGCCTGGTTTGTATGCTAAAGATATTTTATGTTCATGCTAAATAATGACTCCCTGTTAGATTAAAGGTTTGACTGTCCTACCAATCCCACTGACAGTCAACACCCAAATCTGCAGTTCTTCACAAATTTCAGCCACTTTCACGTCGCATATTTGATTTGACAGTTGAACACACAATACTGTGCCAGTTCATTTAAAACCAACACTTCCATCACAGCTTACACAAGCTTGCTCTTGACTATGATCAGTGTGAAACGGTGGTAAGCCGAAGGAAACAAGCAGCCAAAGAGACAAAATAATAGTAAGCCAGACACCCACTTATTCAGCAGTTAATGGGTCACGCCAACAACAAAACACCAGTAAATATTGGACTTGAAAAGGAGGAGAGAAGGAGGACTCTAATGGAATGTTCATGTTGCTCTGTTCCTGCTGGATAAGTAGGCAATTGTTTGCTCACAGCCACAGGCTTAGCCATAAGAACTTGATAAGCTGATACATTATCAAAGCTCCTTACTGTGAGGTTTGTTTTGGGGTTTTTTATCTACTAGTAGTCAAAAATTGCTTAATGCTGCTTTAAGCTACTTTAGGTTTTCATAAAATAAGTGGTACTGCTGTATTTTATTTTCTGTAAATGCTTGTCTAATAAATATATCCTTACTAGCGCTAAAGCTTACAGCTCAATCTAAAGCACAAAGCCATGCTAACTAGCTGTGGGCTGATTTGAGCCGAACATTCCCATCGGTTAAGTGAGGACTGATTCATTTTATCTTTATTCCTAATGTGTATTTATGTGTTTGCGGGTCAAATCCTCTTACACAACTGCCAGTAAACAACATTTAAAAGTGTGAAACATGAAAATACTGGAGCATATACTTTATGTTGGGTCATTACGAAGGTGTTGATTGTGGTGTTAACCACATTATATAGAAATGTTTTAGTGAAACTGTATTTCTGCATTTTTCTATTTGTGAATACAGTACATAATCATAATTTCAGCAATTATTATTATTAACTCATTAAGAACTGGTCAGAGTACTATAAATGTGATAACTGCCTACTCTTAAAAAATGTTACAGATCCAAAAGAAATGTTGGTTCCACACGAATGGATCACTGCTTATAGATTCTGATCACCTTTACCTCTGAAAGTACATAGCATCTTTGTCATTATTCCATTAAACTTTTAAAGAAAACTATATAAATGTTGTTGGTTAATTGATTAGCAGCACTTACCTATTAGTATATGTCACAATACTCTTTTGCTATGACGGGATTCTTACATGATCAAACTTTGCTTTTATTTAGCAATTAGGGAGCAAACTTGTCCAATGAAACCACAAATTGGTGCAGTTAAAATGGTGTATTCACTCTACAAACCTCTAAAACCTTTAGTGCAATGGTATGAAGCTGGCCCTAATGATGTAGAAAATATTTGATGGGCTTAAGGGCCTAAAAGTATGCTTCATGTCCCATTTCAGGTACAAGCATGATAATGAATGGATCTTAATAAGTGAAATACAGTAGTTGGCAATGAGACATGGAAGAAGGAAGAAATTATTACATTTTTGATAATCATTGCTGGTATAACATACTCTCTACTGAGTGTAACCTAGTTTTAAATGCATTAGTCCTGTTCATATCCCCACTCTCGCTCACAGTGGTGGCTGTATCAGTCAAAGCGACTGACCTCAGCACAGCAGGTCCAAAAAAATGAGCTACAGAGACACTGACTGGAAATATGACAGACTGCATGCAATCAGTCTGCTTCCCTCACCTCTGTAAAGGCATGGCAAAGTGAGAAGGGCCCATAAAGTGTGAGTGTAATGCATATAGTCAGAGGTAGTGTGATAGGAGAAGAGAGCAGCAGTGCATGTCCAAGTTTTTACATGTGCACAAGAAGTGTGTATGTGTTCATACACTAGAGTGTTGAAGAGTCAGCGTGTAGGATAAATGGCGGAGGCTGAGCAGTGAAATGGCCACTCACAGCTCTGTAGCACCATTGACATTGAGGAGCTTCAGTTATTACTCACCTCAGCCTTGACCTCCTCTGAGCTGCTTCTCTTTAATGCTCATTTTCCTCTCATATATAAATATTTTGTCCATTAGTCTGTTTATAACAAGTAGTCTACAGAGGAATAAAGAAATTGCATCATTTAATCAGTTTGGTTTTGGGTTAGCACAAAATGTTCTCTACCTGAAACATATTGTATAAGAGATCAGTTACAGGTAGAGCACAGTAAGCAAAAATCTAAAAAACACACACTTAAACTGAAGCCTGAGTTTTCCATTGTTGCTTTAATGTTGCACGAAAAAACAAATCCCATTTTCATCATTTTTATGTTTCTACCTTAATTGAAACTTAACTTGGTTTATGAGTTGAGCAGACTTCATGACCCATGAAACCATATAAAACTCTATTCTGTGATCACAACAGTGCTTGGGTGCGACACTCAAGTGCTGAGAGCCATGAGCTGAGACACACAACTTTGTAAATGCATGCGGAGGTGTATGTATGTCAGTGCGCGTCAGAGTGTGAGCTCAGCAGGCTGAATGCAGCAGCATCTGGGCGCCTACCCGCTCCTCTGAGCTGTATGAGCCAGGCACCAGATGCTCTGGGGAGGCCGTTTGTGGTGTGGTTCCAGCCCAGGGACAGCTCTTGTGTCCCAGACATAGATGCCAGACTCAGCCCCTCTCCCTCCGTTTCATCTGCTTTAACAGATGTCTGGCACACAGGGAAGCCCTACCATCGCCTACAAAGAACTGAGTGCCTTGTCTTTCAAAAACGAGACAGGGTCAGACAGGCTGTGTTCACTTCTACATGACCGAGAACTGCCGCAAAGCTTCTGCCACACAATAAGTTACCGCACTCTGAAACATCAACGTGACTTAGGTGCAGTAAAGACAAAAGTTAATGATGGATACTGAATTGTGGTTAATCTTTACAAACAGAAAGAGTAAGAGACAGACAAAGGGGAGAATCATGGGACGGTTAAAAATTCATTAGTGAGCAGCCACAGAAACGCACAGATGCAGAGAAAGCGAGAGAGAGACAAAGAGAAAAAAGAGGGGGAGAAATATAAAGAGGAAATCCTCTAAGGAAAACATCTTTCCATTCCCGTCTCTGTCTATTTCTTTCTCTAACTTTGTTGTAGTCTCACAGTGAGTGTGGAAGTCAGTGGAGTCGTTCCACAGGGAAGTGTAGCTAACAAACCCCCCAGCAAAACTAAGAGCCCACTCCCTTTCTCCCAACATGAATTCATTATCTATTGTACTCCTTGAATAAAGAATATGGTACAAAACCAGGCATCTCCATTCCTTTGTACATAGCTGGATGAAAGGCAAAGAACACAAATTAAAATGTAATTCATGATGCTTTTGTTTGCGGCTTTCTCTCCAGCACCTAAAATGTCACAAGGAGCATGTAATACTGCTGGGGTCTGATGAGGCACGGCACAGGGCACCATACATCTCTGGTGTGTGTGTGTGGGTGTGTGGGTGTGTGAGGTTTGAGGAGGGGGGTGGTCCGGGATCTTGACTTCTGGGGAAATGAGAATGTAAAGCGTTGAATTAATTGAAGTGTTAATGTGCTGTGACTCCAGAATAGTGCGTGCCTCTGTGTGTGTGTGTGTGTGTGTGTGTGTGTGTGTGTGTGTGTGTGTGTGTCTTTACCTCCTGCAAATGCCTGCTCTAAAGTGCTTTTGTTTGCTGTGAAAACTCATTAACAAAGTGAACACCTTTGCGATTTCACCCCAAAGTAGTGTTCACAGGAGAAAGAAAAGACCAGGAGGACCAGACATGTACAGCAGGATGTAAGAGAAAATGGAGGAAAATGTGATAATGAAGATGTGAAATACTAATGGTAGGGGGAACTCAAGAGTGTCAGTTCCATAATCAACATCTCATCTGCAACAAGAACAGAACAGAATCCCTGAAGCAACACTACAGGCAGCGAGAAGGAGAGAAAGAGATATATATATAAATAAATATATATATAGAGAGAGAGGTATAGCGATGCTGAGAGATACAGAGACATAAGGGACAGGGCAGAGATTGAGAAAACACTGAAAGGACACTGTGAGGGTAAAGATGTGGAGCGGTGATAAAGTATAGAGAAGCAAAGGGCTAGAAAGAGGCTGGATGCATATAAAAAACATTTCTTTATTACCATTCAGCATGATTGTTCATTCATTTTCAGTCTGGTAAAGAAAAACTGCATATAGCCAGTAACTCTATGATCCCCTGTAACTGTGAAAGCATATTTATAAGGTTTATTAATATCATCTAAGACCTCGTGGTCCATCTTGGACTCCAAATCCAACCTAATATCTGTTGTGTGTTTGGAAATGCTCACACACTTATAATTGTACAATTCCTTAGGGATGCATATACATGCATATATTACATAATTTACACCTAATTGGTAAACTAACTATTTACAGCATTTCTGCTTATTCCATTTCACAGTCACAGTGCAGTCTAAAAGTCGGGTTGCAAAAGCAGAGCATGCCAAACCCACGCAGCAGTCTTTTTGCGGTCAAACATAAGGGATGCGAAAAGCGTGTGTGTGTGTGTGTGTGTTTATGTGCGCGCACTGTGGTTGTGTCTGCAGATGCTAATCCCAGCGGTGTGGACAGATTGCGAGTGTTTTAAGAAGATTACAGATTACAGACTGCAGAGGCAGATTAGCTGGCAGCTTGATCTGCACCTCTGGATGGACTGTCCTGCTCTCTCACAGTCCCTTCTGTGTGTGTGTGTGTGTGTGTTTGTGTGCATGTAACATGCTTTTGTGCTTTTGGATTCAGGGGGAAATCATGACGCATCCGGTTTCTTAAGGTCTGTGTCTTTCTGATGAATACTGATTTGCCAGGTATCACAAACACACCTCCTATGTCCCTTTCAGTGAATAAAGACCAGGAAATCGGGTACATATATACACACACATACTCCCAGTAGTCTGTAAAGATATTCTCGATGCCAATTATATCTGAGAGAATGTCACACACACACGCACACACAGCATGTGGATCAATGGGAAGGGCAGCCAGCCAAGAGACAGTCAATTCTTCCTCTATCCTTTCTCTGTAACAGTGGAACCCCTACTGAAAAATGGCAGTATTTAACATGTAACAACCTGTTTAAAATACCTCAGCAGAGTTGGTATAGACTGGGTTCTTCTCTTCTTCTATTACTGTTTTCACTGAATAAGAATTCTACCTTTGACTTAGGTGTACACTTAAGAAGGATAGAGTGCTTTGCAGAATCTTTATCTCTTACTGAAGAGAAGAAAACCCTGGTTCAATCATGAGTCAGAGCTGTGCTGAGACACCCCCAGTGAGTGCACTGGACTTAACTTATTTAGGTGAGGGGAGAAAAGGTAGCATACAAAAGGCCTGAGGAGGAGGAAAAGTGCACAGTTGTTGCATAATTCCGGATGTAGCCAAAAGGAGAGTAACTGCATGTTTTGATACAGGTCATGAATGATATCCCGGCTGATGGGGAGGACAGGTTTATAGAGCTCTGTGCACACTGCTGAGGAAAAAGTCAAACATGAATGCATTTACACAGCAGTTCACCTTTGAACTGAAAAATTTCATTTTAGTTGAATATGGATTTAGAATATTCACCCTGGAGCTAACTTAAAAATGGGCCATCGATTTATCTACCTTATGGAAGTGTCTATAAAAACAAACCAATACAAACTGGACCTAAAAGCAGGTGAACCTGAGTCTGAAATGGTCCAAAAGAAAGAAATTTGAATTTGGAGCCAAGATAAATACAGAGGAAAAGAAAGTAATAAAGGCGGGGAACTTGGTGAATGTTCGTTATCCTCATTCAAAAATGTATTTCCACTGCAGCTGCCTGCTCATTGTTTTCACCACTGCTGATTTAAAGAAATGCCACTGAGACACAGCCGGTGTGGAGTTGAGTAGGTAACTTGAATAGGCTGTCAATTTATTGTAACACTGAATTGTATCCATAGCAACAAGTGTCACTGGGGTGCCTCAGCCAAGTAGGCAGCAATGCGAACAACAAGGTTACAGTATGGTGTAAACAGGTTATGTGAGGAGTTCAACTGATTCAAATGTTCAACTTTAATTTCTCACATTTCGTTCCTTGGTACTATTGGATCCAATTAAAGTTCATTTGGACCTGGCTTGGTACTGGACCTGGGGTCAGATCCTCTGGTTTTCAGGGGCTCTGGTAGTCCAAAGGCCACTATTCTTTAACATGCTCAATGGCTACTTACCTACTTTAAGTGCTGTGATTCAAACTTTACACAGAACAAAGTCAAAGAAGCGCCCTGAGCTCGATGTAATCCCTTTTTAGATGCTGCTTTATTTTTTACAGCTTGTCATTTTTATGCTGACATTTACACGGTGTCAGATGAGTTTCTGTGCAGCATAAAACTATTCAGAGTAAAAAGAAGGCTTTACAAATATCAGAGGTACACCATGTCTCCAACTGAAATACTGTACAAACTCAGAGTTGTAGCTTACTTTTGTAAAAGCTGTTAAAAGCTTTAGGATCTGGAACAGTAAGCTCCAGGTTCGAATGATTTCCTGATGTCAAGACTTCATGCCTAAAAAAATCTCTTTTATCTGCTTGAGATTTAGTCCAATGTTCATTCAAACAGCATTGTCTACCATTATACAGTGCACAGACATAAGACCTCCTATACTGCATGGGAAAACCATAAATTGCACAAGTCAGCCAGGCTGGGTTGTGGAAAGTGACAGAGAATGAGCAAAAAAAGGGTGGCTGGAACTGTAGACGGAGCAGACTGAGATGAGAATTGAAAGAGGGAGAAAAAGACCCTTCAACAGTCTTTTCTTTCAGTTTCCACACAATACTCTACGCGTTTCTATGACGCCCTGGAGTCGCCTGCTGGGCCCATGGAGGCAGAAGTAAGAGGCCTGTTTGGCAGTAGTGGAAAAAATCCTTAACCTTGGTTAGAAGCACTACAACATAGATTTAATGAATTAAAAATAAAATGTCTTACATTCAAATGTCTACTTTTACAGCTAATAGTAAATAAGGAACGGCTACTTAAAGTAATTACCAAAAGTAGTCCTTATGAGGGATGGTCCCTTCCAGGCTGCTACTGATTCATCTACTGTATAAGTATTAAGAGGACTTAATGCATTATATTCCATGATGACAATGTATGTTTTAAATGTAAAATCTGTATCTGCTGAGTAACTACAGGTGCAGTGGTACAATGTTTCCATCTGACATGCGGTACAATATAGCTAAAGAGCATCACAAATTGAAAACACTCAAGTAAACTGAGACTACCTCAGAATACAACAGCTGCTGTTCAATAAAGGGTGCTCACACTAGCAGGTGATTGGTAACAAAACCCACCAAATACTCACTGAGTAGTGATTTTATTGCAAATGGAGACCCATTTTAAACACGTAGACGGGATAAAGCCCATTCAGACACAACTACATATATAAAACTGATGCAGGCTGTGTGCAGACAGAAAGAGAGAGAGGAGAGAGTGAGGGTCTGCAGAGCACCACAGCTTCATGATTAATGCGGCTTTTAGCTGCAGCGGAGCCTGGGCCCCCCAAAGCAAACTGACCTGGTCGCCCATTCAACTCTCTCCTCTCTCTCTCTCTCTCTCTCTCTGTCTCCATCAACCCAAACCCAGTGACTTGAGAACCTGCTACACACCATTGACTGCATTTCTACGCTAACACTTCAACATCCGTGTAACCTCCACTGTACATGCGTTTATCTTCATTTCACTTCACTCCCACTGTAAGCCCCCCCCCCCCCCCCAGAGTAGACAAAACCCCTCACATGAGGACATCATTGTAACGTCTGTGTAAAGGAGCATGAAATAAAGTAAATAAAGAGTGTGTGGCCATACTCTTCTCCAAAGTCAATTAGAAACATTAGAATGAGTGCAGTAAGGTCACAAAAACACACTACTGAATAGGTGCTGAAGAATTATTTAAGTCAGATATAAAAAAAATACCATCAGATATAATAAGATTATTATAAAGTCCCCATCGAGTACCCAAGACAGGCTACACCAGTCCCCAAGATGTTTTTCGTTGGAGGAAGAGGAGCATACATCAAATAAGGGGAAGCACATTCACGTTAAACAGCAGGACATATCTGGTGGGTACATTAATAAAAACTTGCAACGGTTTTATCACTTTATAAAAATCAGTAATCAATAATCAATAATCAGAGCTCCGATAGAAGGGGCGCCTTTATGAAACACGCGCCGGGGAGACAGGTGCCAAATGCAGCAAAGCCTTTCCTCCCGCCTAACATCACACACAAACACACAACCCCTCAACCACTATGTTTCAGTGAGGGGGTCACTCCCCCACAACCGGCCCAACACACACACACACACACACACACACACACACACTAAAATCCCGATGCAGCAGCAGCAGTAATAGATAATTCATTGCAGTGACAGGAGCAGAGCACAGTGAATCCACAGGCTCTTCTGAGGTCCACATACACTAACTACCACACACTGATGGAAAAGTACACACTTTGTGGAGCCCGTGCAGAGCGCCGGGACGACATCCGCTACTACTGCCTCACGCTGTTTGCACTGCCGCACTTACCTTTGCACTACAGCGAAAATGAGCACAGTTAGTTCCCATTTTGTGAAAAGGCTTTAGAATCCATTCATTCCCGTGTATCTCCTCCCGGTTTATTCAGACATCCACAGTGTGTTTCAGCAGGGAGAGTAATCCAGTTTTCCATCCCGGGGAGAGCGCTTGCAAGCTTCGTTACATCTTTTTCCACAATCCCCACAAAACTATGCCAGGCTTCTTTCAGCGCGTTTTTTTTTCTCTCCTCGCTCCTCTGCCCCCCTCTTCTTTCCTCTCCCTCTCTCTCCCTCTCTGAGGTTGCCTGGTTACCTCTTTCTGTAGGCTGGTTCAGACCGCCGGACGGCAGCCAATCACAAGACAGGGTTCAACTTAACCCCTCCACTGCTGAACTGTCCTGATTTCTTCAGCTTTCAAGGAGTGGGAGTGGAGGGGGTGGGCGAGGGGGAAGAAGAAAAGCACTGGGTAATGGTGAAGGATTTAGGAAATGTATATTAACAAAATTATAATGAGCAAGAAAAGATGAAAGGCGAGAGGGAGGAGGAGGAGGAGGGGCTGGTGGGTGAATTTAGGTTTGAAATAAAAAGTTGTGGGAGAAACGTCATCAGATTTGTGCTTCAGTGTTTGGTCATGAAGCGTGTTTGTTGTAGTTTGGAGGCTGTTAAAGGATGACTGTACTGTCAGTTTACAAGTTTACCGTCATCACATGCTCACTCTTCTTCTATACACTCATAGTAATACTGACAAAACACACACTCATCGAGTCTTGAATGCATGAAAGCAGTCATCAATGCTGCAGCCTTCAACCCAGTCATTCAGCATAGACTATTGATTGGTTAACCCCCCCACAGTTAAGTCGTGAAGTGTGTGTGAGTGTGTGTGTGTGTGTGTGTGTGTGTGAGTCATGGACTTACAAACTCACCATGGTGTCTAACCTTCTTACTCTGAGCAGGAGAACACTTTTGGAGTGAAGAACATGTTGAAACGTGGGCCTAAAGACAGGAAATACTGCAACCTTACTATTTTTATTGATTAATCAGCTTAAGACTGACACAAGCTTGAATATAAGATGGTAATGCAACTGTGCTGACTTCACTGAACCATAGCATTTAGCATTTTTCCCATTCTTCCTTAAGCCTCAACCTTGCACCTCCTCCTCTCCCTTTCTCCTCCACTTCCTCCCCTCAGATCATCTTCCTCTCCAGATGTGTGCTGCTGTCAGGGGTTTAGGAGCCTAAGCGTGGACACAATTCTTCTGATCTCTGCAAAGAGAGGAAGACACTCAGCAGTCTTCCAACTTAACCTCTTCGGCTACATTCATTCAGTCGGTAGAGACATAAGGGTGGGGTGGGATAGATCAGGGAGGCAGGTTAATCAGAAGTTATGATTGTGTAAACACTTTGTATTTGCTTGTTGTAAACTGTGATTTTTCAAAATGAAGAAATGCACAACACTATATGTCAACGAGAAGACAAAATAAACTAATATTTCCTCTTGCACTATAACTTAATGATCATAACTATAACCAAATTACTTAAAGGACCAGTGTGTAGTATTTAGTGGCATTTAGCGGTGCAGTTGCAGATTGCAACCAATTCGCCTCACCTTCCCGTCAAGCATGTAGGACACACTATGATGGCCGTGAAACCCACAAAAACACAAAATGCTCTATCTAGAGCCAGTGTTTAGTTTGTCCTTTCTGGGCTACTGTAGACACATGGTGGTTCAACATGGCGGACCCCGCAGAAGGACCCACTACCTCTGTAGATAAAAATGTCTCATTCTAAAGTAACAAAAACCCAACAATTCTTATTCTCAGGTGATTATACACTAATGAAAACATATCTATGAATATTATTCATTTTTCCATTTCTACCAACAGAGCCTCTCAAATGTTACACACTGCACCTTTAAGCTGTGTTCAGACTGATATTGCATGAAGAAGCAGCTTGCTCATTAATTTCAATGAGGCACACAGAGGTTACCACCAAACCTGGCTCATCTTCTAGTACGACGCAATGCAACATCAGAAAGCATCACACTGCACCGGCTTGTCAAACATGTTAAAACCCACATTCCTGGCTTGGTAACATGGATGTGTAATTCTTATTACCTGGTTATCCTTGTGAATTCTCTTTTTGAGTCTGATAAACCTTTAAACCCATGAATCTGATTCTCAAACATGTCCCCAACAACAAAGGCCTTCTTTTGGTCCGTTTTCGGCCTGAAAGTCTGGTTACTATCAATCCATTATTTTCTCTCCATCACTGTTGGTAAAAGTTGCTTGATAAACAGCTACAAAGAACAGAGTCCATACTCTTAAAGCTCAGTGGTTACAAGCTAAAATGTTGGCAGGGATATTTAAGCTTTCCTGAAAGTTGTCAGGGACATATCCATATCATCCCCACATAAATCTACTCCTGTGAATTGAAACCTTATTTAAATCCTCATTTCTCAATCTCATCAAACTCACTTTTCTCCCCTCCTTCTCTCTCCTCCCATCATCTTTTCTTACCCCGCTCTGTTTTTCCTACCTAAGTATAGCTATAGTTTACCTTCTCTATCTGCCTCCCACACTTCAGTATCTCTGCCCTTTTTGCCATATCTCCCTCCCTCAGTATCTCCCTCCCTCACTCACCTTCCTCCTCCACTCTCTCTCTTTCTCAGACAGTGTCTGTCTGTCTGTCTGTCTGTCTGTCTGAACTTGGCTGAACAGATAGCTCCTGGAAGCTCATGTGGACAAGCCAGCACCGAGCTTTCTCTCTTTCCCCTCCCTCCAATGTCACACAGACCGCAGTCACATACAGTAGAACACACCTGAGTAGATGACATGAACACAGCCCTCTCTACAGACACACGTGGCTCTTTAGGGTAGTTCATGGGAATGTCCAGATGGATATAATCTCTGGTGAGACTGTGAAGGTCGGTCCCTTTCGTACAAAACATTGTTTCACACGATTAGGATTCCTCTAATATACACAGATGCAGAAAAAGGGACAGAGAGAGAGAACAAAAGAAAAGAAAAGATGGGGACTGACGGAGAGAAAAGGAGAAAGAATGGAAATATATGTGTGTTATCAGCAAAACGGGTCAAACTCGTTAAAGGCAACAAAGGCAGCTCTCTAATTGCCTGAGCACAGCTCGGCACTGTTGAGCTACAGTAGTTGCAGTACAGTACAGCGGGATGGTCTCTGACTGTCAGTTCATCATTGGACATACAGTAACCCTGATTAAAACCTTAAGCCGTGTACCATGTAACATATTGACCAACAATCTTCAAACTGCATGTACATCAGATTTATGGCAAAAAGTATTAAAAGATGTTCATATGGATGAGGGAATCTGTGGATGGCAATGATGCCAACTCAGAGCTGACAGTGAGACAGGATTTGAGGGTTGAGATCTGGAGGACATGGTTACATTTTATTATGTTAGTTCAAACCTTTAAGACACATCTCATAGATAGAGAGGTTCTGGGTGTTGCTTTTACGTCTAGCCAACTCCATAGCATATATAACTAACAAGGCACTCGTAGAGTGCAGACCTCCGCCAAGACCAATCGTCCAGATATGGAAATCCCCACACCATTCACTTTAATTAGGATGAGTTCTCGCAGGTTGGAAAATCTGGAAAAATCACATCCCCGACTGCTTATTTCTTATATATCTGCTTTATTTGTTTCTTGTGATGTTTGAGCTGGCTGTTATGTTTCATTGTATGGTAAATTATGGAAAAATATTCACTTTTATTTCATTCTGCCATAGGAAAGTAAAAAACATAATTTGTGTATCTGCCCCGTGATTCGAATCCACTGCAAAATTGCATGAGTTCTTTCTTGACTCATGCTACATCCTTCCACCAAATTTCATGAAAATTGGGCCAGTAATTTTTGCTGTAATCCTGCTGACAGACAAACAAACCCACAAATGGCACCAAAAACATAATCTCCTTGGCAGAGGTAAATATACATAATTAGTAACCAAGATTAATTAATTGTTTTATTTGGTATATGTTATGTATGTTTCATATGTTTCAATGTTAATACGTAAATTTAGTAGTCTTAAATCTTTTCAATACCAAAACATTACAGGGTGGAGGCCCATCCATGTTTTGCATACAAAAGTCAACATAATGATGTGCCATCACGTACAGTACAGTACTAGGTAACAAGTAAATCCTTGTTTTAACAGCTCATTCTGTTTGGTCAATACACACCAGCCTGCAGGGACAACAAATAGACCTACTATAATTGTTAAAATACTTTTCAATACTTTTTGAACTATATGGACTAAATAAAAGATACATGTATCCCCTTTTCAATTTATTCATTTATTCATTATTAAATGGCAATAAGTTGGATGTATAAGTAATGCCCAAGACCTGTCCGTCTTATGAGAAGCATATACATGCAGCTATTTGCTTAAACATCTTCACTGCCATTGCCTCCTCTTTCTCTAATGAAGACATAATGTTGACAAAATGTTGAGCGCTACACCTCATCAAAAGCTATAACTAAAGCTGTGTGCTCCAGATCTCATCCCTCTATACTATATTCAAATATGGCTTACTGAAGTCACATGACATTGTAATCAGACAATAGTTGATGCCTGTAAATGACACAGTCTCCTCTGAAAAGGCGTCAATACGTCTGGAGGTGAATTTGAGAGACACATCTAGACTGGAATGAGATTAGCTTTGACCCAAATGCACAAGCAAGTACACAGTGACCTGACTTACCTACTATCTCACAGACTGCTTATTTAGCTACGAACATCAGGGTCTTGTGTGTGGATGTGTGAGTGTGTCACAAAGAGTGAATGAATGAGGGAGAGAGGGGGAAGGCAAATCAGAAACAGAGCTATGAAGCTGGACCCCCCCTCCAAAGACGAAATATCACAGCATAACTGTAGCTATCAAAGCATGCCGCTCTTCAGTAACTCAGATGTATCAGGATATCAAGTGCCTGGCAGATGTGAAGAGAGTTAAAGAGCATGTTGAGATGAGGAGAGATGGTTTATGAGAGAGAATATATATTGAATCGAAAAACTGTATGTGCACACACATGCAGAGAAGTGAGCTTTGAGTTGGATTTTGACAGGCCATTCTTAGTGCATTCTCATACAAAAGAAAAAGAGACAGAAACAGAAAGGGAGACTCCTGAAGATGATCACAACTTAAATCTGGTGACAGGTTGACTTGTGTGTCTTTTGTTAAGATAGCGGGGAGGGGGAGCCAGTGTGTATGTATGAATATGTGTGTGTGTGTGTGTGTGTGTGTGTGTGTGTGTGTGTGTGTGTGTGTGTGTGTGTGTGTGTTTTAACCCGCAGGGGGTTAGATATAAAGATGTGCTCTGTTGAAATGTCACACATGTTTATGCTTTCATCAGGATGTGTAACTTTGAGGGCTTTTGCCTCTGGGAGGATCCATCATATTCCATCATATTTCATTAACACGTTTCATGCATATGCAGACACGGGAAAATGCACATACACACATCACACAGTTTCCCCTTAGAACAGAGGGGAAGTAAAGGGTATCTATCTAATCCCACCTCAGTGTGAGCGTCGCTGTGAGCCCTGCTGCCAGTCTGAACTCATTGTACTCCATCAGCCCTGACAGCCTGCACCACTCTAAAAAACACCAACTGGATCACACATGTCTCTGCAGCGCTGCTTTTTAATAGTTTAATCGAAATGTGATGATATATTGATCCCCATTCAGTGGTTTTACATAAACTATAATGAATAACTGCCACATGCAAGTTGTACCCATAGCAAGTTTTGGTGTGTGACATAGAAAAGACAATTGATTGTTAGTTTAAAAAAAGAGACAAAGCAATCATATAAATAAATTATTCTAAAGTTATTCCAAAGTATTTTATGAATGTGTACATGTGTCATAATAGGAACATAATTTATGTCTGAGAAGTAATTAAAGGAAGTTATTAGCAGAAAGAAATTAACAGGGTCTTACTGGAGGTGACAGGAGGCAGTGGTGATAACATTAGCAGCGACATTAGCAACTGTTGATTTCTTTTTCAAGAAAGACATTTTCAATGAAGCACTGACTTTCCTCGAGTTTTTGTTTCCCAGGGACAGTTTTGTAGCTTTGCTTCACTTATATATATTTTAAATTATTTTTGTAGTTTTGCAGTAGCTGGTGCCGTTACAAGAGGAAAACAAGTTTGCAGTGAGGTGGAATAAACTACAGCTTGATTAAACAGTGAAAACAGTATAAATGACTTAAAAATTAAACATTTAATGTTACCTAAGGAGATGTGTTTGTTAAAATATTACATAAAATGATTAAAAATGTAATTCTTGAATGACAATTATTTGTAGGTCCCTCCTTCCCGCCAGTCACCTACAGCTGTCTGTCAGCTGTTCTACAGTCTCTGTAGGTTACTATCTACATATACATTGTCCATACACAAACAGACTTCTGTTACTTATTTCTGCGCCAAAACCTTAGAGAAGACACAAACTAGGACATGTGGTCACTACACAATGTGTCTCCAATTAAGCACATTCTCCTCTTTCTCTTCCACACAGTGGTCAGAATACAGGTTCAGTGGCAGAGCAGACCCCATGGAGCTGAAGGGGATTCGGCAATTACAAGAACTAAAAACTACTGACACATAAAACATGGGCATTCTAAATCCTACATGAAACACGTGACTCATTACTAAGAAGATCTGTATGGACCGATTAGGCTGTAACTCAAATTAATACACAAATAAACATAACTGGCGTATTTCTAACATGCTTTCTACATGGTTCTCCACTGTTTGAGATTTGACTGCCGCTCTTTAATTATGTCATCTCGTTGTACTCTCTTATTCAACAGTTAATGGCTCCCGAATGAGTGTTAGTACAACCAGTTGTTTATCAACTCCTAATAGTCACATAACAATAGTGAATGAAAAAAGCCCATTTATTATTTGCCAGTTTTCTGGATATTTGAGAAAATTTGAGCTACATTTGGATGGAAACTTGACTACTGCAAGGCATTTCTAAAATCTAAGAACACAAAACTAATCCTTGTAGAGAACAATGATCCAGTGCCATCTTGACAGACTGATTCCCAGCTGGTTCAATAGCCTCTGTACTCTAGATAATCGTGTTGTTTGGGCAGGAAACATTGTTCCTGTGATGAAGCTTGGACCCGCCTTATCTCATCGAAAAAGTCACCATCCACACTCCAGAGAAAGATCTATGATGTAGATTTCATGTATTTTTCTCTACTCCCTGTTCTTGCATTTTTTATTTATGAAGGACTTAGATATCATTTCAAACACGTCATAGGATACAAGAATGGATTGAGCGACCTGTAATAAAACTAAAGCAAGGTATTACCTGATTGTACAAGAGTATCAATCATGCAACGGCCATGGACTAAATGGATTTAAACTTTGGACCTGTACAATCACAGAGACATTTATTCATCCTCTATTACTGCATAATCCACTGCACCCTATCATTTCATAGAGGTGAAAAAGATATGATTAGAAATTGTGCACTTTCAACTATGCAATAAGGAGAAGCTATTGTTTATATTGTTTCCCTTCCTCTGAATGCTGAGTTTCTTTTTTATCTGGAGCATAAGACAGTTTTCTTGGATGCTTCATGGTTTTTGGCTCCTACGCTTAGTTGCAGTAGCCTAATTTATCGCTATAGTTGCTCCCTCCTTCAGCTCTGGCAAACCAATCATGGCTGGCTGAAGTAAAACGCATCACTACTGGTGCACTGGAATATCGCCACAGACCCCAGTTGTAAAAACTCTGGTATTTGAGAAATACAGAGACTTTTACCTGGCGGGGATAGCTTAACCAGCATTGAATGAATTTGTTTGGCTTGAATGTAACAGATGTTAATTTATATGTAAAGGTCTCAGAGCCCAGCTTTAAGATCAACCCTCATGCTCCCAGAGATAAATCATCACTACAGCCAGTCAGTACCTCTACACTTATCTATGGAGAAATGTCTGTATATCAGAAAAGTGTCCATCAAATACAAAAGTCATACATCAGAGTGAGTTGAAGAGTTGATAAGAGGATCTGTACACTATGTTCCTCCTGACTACATTCTGCTCCACTGGACTGAAGAGTTATGATACTGACCCTGCTCAACCTCTGGTAAACTCTGTGAATCACTCAATGAGAGGGGGGTGGGAGGAGAGGTGGGCTGATGGTAGTACTGGGAGGAGGTGAAAGGGAAAAAAGAGGGTAGAGGAGGTGGAACAAGTCAAGCTGACATAGTTTCAGCGTATTCTCAATATTGTAAATAATGCAAGACTGGCTGTTTCTTATGAATGTTGTCTTCATTCATTTTTAACTGGTTCAGTTACACAGTAGTACTCCAGCTCTCCTTCTCTCCCTCTGTGTGTGCTAGCCTCGGTGTCTGGCTATGTGCAGGTCTACGAGTGCAGGCATGTATTCAATGCGATAAACTCACCTTTTAGTTGAGGTCACAAAAAAACAAGCAAGGTAATGGATCACTGCTAATTGTTTTTTGATTGCTGGAGGTGATTAAAGCTTAAAAATCCACCTCAGAACAGATATTGGCATTGATCTGCACACTCTCTCTCTCTAGTGCTGCTTCTTTGGCAATGATTCAGGAAAAAAGTTGTGACTTTATGGATTCATATAAAACTTATTAAGCTTTTACATTCTAAAATGACTTAATTTTGTATTTGATAACAGCTACCAACTGAAAAGCCCATAGCCATAAAATCATAAACTCACCACAATTACAGTCACAGTGTAGCTTCAGGATGTCTCTCTTGGTCACACTGCCAAGACAGTCTTGACTCTTTTGTTTACTGCATTTTCATGTTTACAAACCAAGAATGAGTAATATACGTTGTTGGTTTTTAGATTGGATTTTCTATTTAAGGCCGTGCAGCAGAATGCCCGAACACAAGGCTGAAAGCAAGGACACAGCGGGAACTCCAGTGTACTTTCTGAGGCTTGACAATATAGCTAACTGTATTACATTAGTTCATCTGGTCAGACACACTGTTGATGAAACCCTCTAACCTCTACCGCAGCCTTAACTCACAGCATGTGTGTGTGTCTTTTTGTGTGTGTGTGTGTGTGTGTGTGTGTGTGTGTGTGTGTGTGTTTGTGAGCGAAAGTGTGTTTCTGTGTCTATGTCTGCTTGGGTTGGTGAGTGAGGGCTGCCTGGGGCTCATTGCTCATCTCAGTGGGTATAAATAGAAAAATAGAGAGCCAGGAATATAAGAGCATCATAGTGTGTCTGTGGGGTGTCTGTGGGGTGGAGAGGCTGCTCAGAGCCAAAAAAAAAAAAAAGAGAACTGATCTGATAGCAGTTGGATTGGCTGCAGGATTCAAGCTAAACAATTGTTGAATCTAATAGCAAGTTTGGTTTGTCAAATTGAAACCATATCAGATGTAGGTGTAGGCTATAGGATTCAGGAAAGAAAAAATATCTGTTACCATGTTGTGGTCTCCCAACACCATACCAAATCTGTGTGTTGCCTCAGCATCCCCTAGTTTGTTTTGGCAATCATTATCACTTTGAGTCATCAAAATGTAAAACGTTTACTGTGTGATTGTTAGCACAAAGTTCTTTATTAAATCCATAATGGGAATTTTTTGGGGCACTATATAGTGCGTAAAAATCACACAGACATAGAGGGGAAATATAATCCACTATATGGTACACAGACACATATTTAGATCAACATCAGCTGAACAAAAGATAGATTCAATAGCAGGTTACGATGTAATGACAGGACAGCAATCTTCAAAAGATGTGTGTGAGTTTGATGCACACAATCGTGTGCTATAAGAGTTTAATACATACCTTTACGTCACCACACCTGGTGTCCATATCAGTGCTCCTCAAAGAAGGAAAATTCACCTGGAGAAAGGGAGAAACAGGGAGGGGGGGAGGCACAGCATTAAGAAAAAGCACTTGTCAGGTAGCCCATTAGAGTACCATTACAATACCAATCTCTGCTCCCCATCTTTCCCTCTCACTCGTGTGTGTGTGTGTGTGTGTGTGTGTGTGTGTGTGTAATTCTCTTTGTATGCCTCTAGTCACCAGCGGGGAGATGAGATCATTACCTGTGACTGCGAGGCTAATGTCACACAGCCTCAAAACACACATAAGCACGCACACACACACACACACACACAAACACACACACACACACACACACACACACACACACACACACACACACACACACACACACACACACACACACAGGGCCACACGCATGCACCCACACATGCTGACTAAAGAGGCTAATGTGACTCTGCCTCAGTAACAAAACTACGGTGACCGCGGGGCTCATCTCCATTGGTAAGGCAGCCTGTTTTACAACCTGCCTCCAACACCGGCAGACGAGAGAAACAAGAGGATAGAGAGAAGAGAGAAATGACAGAAGGATGAATAGAAGGGCATCTAATTGGAGACATGGTGGGAATGAACAGCCATCTCTCTCTTTCTGGTGCTGGAGCTGCACTGTATGGAGAAAAGGGTACAGCTGCAGACATAATGTATGGCTCAGAATAAGCTCATTAGCAGTGGTGGGACTGTGAATGACAGATAAGGGGCGATGTAGAGGGGGATGATGGGAGGGGTGGAAATGGGTCAGAAGGTGGGGATGACTAGCCTGGCCTCCAATTAACATCTCCATCAGTCCTATAGCTCTTACTTTACATTACCTTCACAATACTACTACAATATGACACTATCTGAAGTGTGTATAAGGACAGGAGCATGCCTCTCTGTCTGCGAACATAGGTTTGGAGTCATTTGGAGAAGTTGTGGTGGCTGTTTTAAACTTGTAAGTTTAAGTAACCAGTTCAGTTCCAGTGTTTAATTTCTACCTCGTTTAAAAAAAAAAAAAAAGCTGGATCAACCAATCAGCTTGTTTTTGACCCCCTGGGCCACAAGCAACACATTGTGGAGATTTGAGATGTGTGCGAGTCAGCTCCACTGCCAGTCTCTGCAACCATAAGATCCCTCTCAACGTCAGAGACATTTACGTTTATCCTTATTACCACATAATGGCACAAAGTGTATGTGTGTGTGTGTGGGAGGGCTGTTTTAGTGCAATAGCATGGAAGCTTATCCAAAGTCTCCATTTCTTTGTGAATCTGGTGAATTATTGTAATACACATCATTAATACACCATGACCTCACAGGAGGCTTATTAAAGGCTCCAATTATGAACAATAATAACATTTTAAGGATTGTATTATCATGTGATATTACTCCCCCCCCCCCCTCTCTCTCTCTCTCTCTTTTCTTTCTCCCTGTTACTATATATATTTTTGCTTCATGCCGCCTGTTTCCAGAGGGGAGAGATTAATGTATATACTGCAAACACTATGTAGTTGTTCACTGTTGTGTTTCATAAATGAAAAAAATTATTCTCGTTCCATACAGCATAAAAATAAAGCTAGAGGTGCACTCTGTGTTTATTCTTGTGCTGGTTAGATGCACAACAACAAACTGTGTCAGCACACATTTCACCCCCCACATTGAACTACATATGGTAATGCTGCGGCTGTCTCTCTCCTCCCCATCCTCCCCTTCACCAGTCGTCTCCTGTCCTAATTGTCCCTTTCAATCTCCTTTTGTTTTCAATTTCAAATACTTGGGTCATATTAGCACTACTGGTAAGCACAAACTGTATTAACAATACAATTGACAAAACGTGTGATTTCTCCCTTTCACACTGGCTCTCTCTCTTGCCCTCTCTCTCACCTCCCTCTCTCACCTCCCAAATATGCACGCCCCCCTATGTGTCCCTCTCATAATCATGTTGCAATCATGTAAAAAAGCACAGGAATATTAAATATTAACTGCACATTCATTCTAGGCGAGCAGAATATGAAATGAATTAATCATGGCGTACAAGGCTGTCTAGATTCTTATCCTTTATCCTTATCTGCCTTCATGTGCGTCGCAGGATATTAACAGTGGCCAATGAGAGACCAGTGAGTGTACTGTATATAGTGTGTGTCAGAGTGTAATGATCTGTCCTGTCACTAAATGCCACATGACACCACTCTTTAATCCCACAAACGTTTCTGTGACAGAAAATACATTTACTTTAAAGGAGCACGCCACCATGTTTTTTAATGTCACAGTCAATTTACCAGCCATGGGTGGTACTGCTGAGCCGGTGGAAACAGTTGTATACTGTCATCTGTGGTTTGGCAAGGAGCTTTCCAACACCTGAGAAAATGACCGAAAATGATGTCAGCAGAGTTATCTTACATTTGGCTTGGACAAATTTATAACAGAAAGCCTGCAATACCCACAAGGTGTGGAGTTTGAAAGATGTGGGTGTTATCTAGGCAAGAAGGGTGAGTAGAGTTGCATTATGGGAAGTGTAGGACTGCATTCTAAGAACTTGACTCACAATATAGAGTAAAGGTCAGGATATATCGGCCTCTGCTGATTTGATTTTGACCATTACCCTCAAAAGCTGTCTCATGGAAAAACCCAATGAAGTTCAGTGTCTCAAATATATGGTTTATGACAACAAAAGTTTATCCAGAATGCCAAAAACACATATAGAGGAGCAAGGGGATAGGAGAGGAAACTCAATGAGTCTTTTTCAAAGGGAGCAGCACTACATTGCTTTAGGAATTATTCTCTCTTAACCATCTTTCTCTCTCTCTTCATCTCTCTGCCACCTCTATCTCTCCATCTCTCACGCTTGATGGCCCCCCTGCATGCTCCTAATAACCCATGATGAGTCCTCCACACTTGAGCACCCTCCCATCAGACACCCGCTGAGACTCACATACACACACAAACACACACACACACACACACACACACACACACATACACATACACATACACACACACACACACACACACACACACACACACACACACACACACTCTACCCCTCTGCGTCGGACATAGAGGGGTGTGGATGATGACAGCCATCAGCAGGGCAATTAATGGGTCCGTCCCCTGGTTAGAATACAACAGAGAGAAGAAGCAGAAAAACAACATTAGCCAATATGGCTGGATCCTAACGGTATAATTAGCCTTGCATGCTGCTCCCCACTTGGACTCAAAAACCCAAAAGCCCAGCCAGCAGTGACGCAAAGACGTGGTGAAGGAGGAAGACCAGGGAGAGATGAAGTGAAGGGACAAGCGGAATATGAGGGAGAACAGGAAAACACACACATTTCAAAGATAAGGATGCTGAATAGTAAAGAGATGAATACACAAACAGCTCTGTAGTAATAACTAGCCCAAATCTGGCTTTGTTTTACACTAAAAGAGGGAGAGATCAGGAATGGAGGCCCTACCAGAGCCAAGTTAGCATGGAGAGAGTGATGGAGGAAAGACAGAGAACTGAGAGGGAGGCATAAAGGAGAAGTGGACAAAGGGAGGGAGAGGAGAGTGGTGTAGACACAGGACCATGCTCGTAGCATACTGATGCTGCTGTAAGACATGCAGTCAGCGTGGCCTCGGCTATGCAACCAAGCATGTGCTGCAGAGGGCTGGGCCGCCTCATAATAGTGTGTGTGCACTTTCATGTGTGCATGTGATGTAGATTATGATGTTGTGAGAAAATAACACAACAAGAGAAAGCTTGGATAGTAAAAGAACATGCACTCTATGTGAACGCACGTGTGTTCCTGAGTTTGTATGTGAGTGTGCACGTGTGTAAATGTGTGTTTGTGTGTGCAGCGCGTGCTGCAGTGGGTGGTGGGTTGTTCATTATGCTGTGTGTGTCTCCTCCTGCAAAGCCTCTGTTATCACAACACAGAGCCCCGGCAGCTCCTGCGCTAGCTCTGTTACCATACCTCAGTCCCATGGGAGCTCCTATAGCATATTCTGCTCCTCAAGGACAGTATACAGGAGCTCCAACAGAAACACAGACCACCGTAACCCATCACATCCAGCTCAACTCATGAACTCCTGCTGATCAGCATGTGAGAACATAAAGAAAGTCCTTGGATTTGTTCCCATTCTTCCTGAACGTTAACTTCCATTTCGCAATTATAATTGATTATGCATACTTTGTTTTACATGGAAAGAGAGTAGGAAAGATTGAAAAAACAAAGGGAGAAAGGGAAGAAAAAAGACTTGTTTAAAGAATGGCGTAGTAGCAGGGCAAAAAACAAAACAGGAAGTGAATCATACTATTCAAGTGTCATTCTTTATGTCAGCATCAATTTGATTTGCATTTGAAATTCACATCAAAGACAATAATTCATTCAGATATTATTATAACTGCTCCCTACTGTAAAGTACAGCCAGAAGGCAGTCTGTATAATCTCCCTTTCTGTTCCCGCTCTATTTGACTCTGTCCAGGAGACAACAGGAGGCCTGCTCTTCCTTTGTGTCTCACTCAATCCCTCATCTTCAGCTGTCTCTCAGAAAGAGATCCAGAAATGGATTTCATTCATTAACAGAGATGAGAACAGCTTGCAGGGGGTACAAAAGTGTCTTTTTCTGCGTTTCTAAAAGTGTGCCACATTGTGAAAAATGGTAGGAACATAAAAAAGAGAAGCAAATACGCTCAGCAATGTTCTCCATCTTTAATGAAAGAGAATGAGAGGAGCTGTCGCTTTCTGTCTCCCACTGCTCCACCACAACCTGATTACTGTCTGATGATGATGGCACTACTTCCTGACATCTAATTGAAATAATTGTGTGTAATCACTTTAAAAGACTGGCAGGAGACATGCGAGCGATGAGAAGTAGTTAAGAAAGGCAACGGCATTTTAATTGAATCTTCCCAGATGCATCTGATTCCATCAAACAAGTCTAAAACCACCAGGAGACAGGCAGAGACACAGCGGTGGCACAGTTCAATTGAGAGATGAATAGTGGAGTAATGGGTTTAAGGGCTGTGAAAGGATAGCAGGGTTTAGGTGGATATGCTTCAGCCATTCTCTCATACTCACACACTTTATCCCACATAATCTGTAAGAAATCTTCGGAGTACCACACTGTATCCAGGTTGACTTTCCCAGAGACTGATCTTTAATACAGTATTTCACATAAACAACCCAAGTGAGGATTTTGTACCATTATTGCTGATGCTCTAAAAACCATCTTTTCTGGCTCTGCAGCACCAAAGCCGACTGCTTGTGATTACAAGGCAAAGACACCTTGCAGGTTTTGTTGGGATGGATTTGTGACTAAAATACTCTGTCTGGCTCTCCATGCGCAGCCGTTGCTGTTTCGTGGGCCTGTGCACCACGGGACCACTCTGTAGATTTCTGAAGGCCCATATCACACAGAGAGCCCAGGCCGGGGAGAACCTGTCCACAGCCATTTCCCTACTCTTTAATCTCAGTGGCCGACTAGAGAGAGCAGCGCTGCACATTCCATTAATGTAAAGTGGGGCTTGAAGGCCCGTAATTTATTGGCTCTGCAGGCTCGCCTCCCCTCATCTCACTCATACTGGCTCCTGGCCACCAAATACTCCCCCTGATACCCGCCGACATGCAGCACCCTGCGCTCAGCGTTTTACGCTATTTCGCTTTCTTCCTCCCTTCACCTCTCCCTCCCTCTATGCTCCTCTTTGCTTCTCTCTCTGTCTACTCTCTCTTCATACCTTTTGCCTTGATTTCTCTCTCACAATAGTTCTATTGCTTTAACTATCATGCATACATACAGAGATTCCCTCTGCAGGAGCCAGGCTCCTTAAGCCTCTGCCTCACCGATTTAATGGACAGTTTAATTACTAGCAAAATGACACACTCACAGAGTCACAGAGATAAACTGCAGGAGAACAGAAGAATCGGCTGCTGAGAGAGACACAAAAATCTGGTTTTCACTGTTGATCCGTCTCTGAATCTGTTTTCCCCCCACCTCCCTCCCTTTCTTCAGTCTGGATTAATTGGGATGATCTGGCTGTGGCTGCTATAGTGAGGGTGCCCTCCTGACCATTAAACTGCCAAAATGCCAGACAGTGCCAGGTCAGGACTAGGGCAACAAGCAGGTAAGAGGCAAGAGGTGGGAGGGAGGTATCACTGAATCCTAGGCCACACAGAACAACAAAAAAAAAGTGACATGTTTTTTGTTTGCTCAGGTATATCAATTACTAATTTAATGTAATTTTATTTTATTTTGTCAGTCTCTCAAGTTTTTGTTTTGTCACCAAACTCAAAACTACAAATCTTCAAAAAACAGGAGTTATTCCCTCAATTTTCCTAAATGGAGCCTTAAGGCACTCACATAAAATAGAGATACAGGAGAAGGACATTTTTGTTCTAAGAAAGTAACATAACGTATTGTAAGCCTGAACTGTAGTTACAGTTATTAAAGTCAGTTAAGACAGCATATGACTGGGGCAGCCTGGTGCCTCAGGGAAAAACACACTTGCCCATCACCACATAGACATGGGTTAAATACCCAGCAGTGCTGCTTCTGGCTTGACTGAGCTCTCTATCAAACATCTATGGGTGGGAAGCTCTTCAAGCATCATGCTGTTACAGTCTCCTACTGATTTTACCCTCCCCAGTACTGGAGAATTACAGAAACAGAGCTATAGTGATGCATTTATTTTCTAGGAACAGAACACACCAACTAAAATCCCAGCAGGAAAACACAGTTTTCCTTAACCTCTGTCACCAGTCAGTAAAACTCCTCTCTGAGACAAACAGCCTTTACTGGTAAAGTAGCGACAAACTGTACGTCTTAAGAGTCAGCAGAATTTAATATATAAGCTTCAGATGGTGACAGCAGCAGACATACCAGCACATGAGCTCAGGATAAGGTCTACACTACACAAGCAGCATTATGTCAGAGACAGCCAATACATCTCTTTCTCTGTAATGACCTTTATGTTCCAGTACCTCCCTCGCATGTCAAGGCAGCACTGCTGTATACACCCAGTATGAGGAGCACAGGACGCCGGAGTTACATCGATTATACTCTATTGTAATCGTTTTCTAATTCAAACTGTGTTTTGTTGTGCAAGTGCAAAATGTCTCCTGTGTGCATTGTAGTACTTTAGAGTTAAGATTTAATTTGTGAAATGTACAACCCAATTAAAAAAGCAAGTTTTATGTATGAAGAAAATCAATATATTGACAGCAAGTTAGAACCTATGCGGGGTATTTAATGAAGGCATTTCAGTAACGCTATTAGTAGAATTATGTTTGTTTAATTTGTTTCATTATTATTATTTCATTAGCACCAGTGGATTTAGTAATATGATTACAGCTAGGTTTACATATGTCATGTTTGTTATCATTAAACTGACATAAATTGAAACTTCTCAAATCTGTCATCAACAATGCTCCACAGTCTGTGTTATGTTGTGACACTGAACGGTCACCACAAGAGTAATTCCCCATTTATGCTTTATTTATAAATTTAATCAGTTTGTGTTGTTGTTAAGTTGTTGTTTAGTTAAAAATAAATTCCTTAGTAAACTGAAGATCAGTGCTACATTGCTCTATTGCTCTAAAACCAATGGTGATAGGTGCTTTTTTAAATAGACAAAATAAATAATGATAAGTTATTATTGTTATCACTTCACAGTAATAATAATAGAAACACACAATAATAGACTCTTGTATCTTACCAGTGAGGAAAAATACAAGAATGTGACACTGCAATAAAACAAAAAGTGGATAAAAGTTCAGTTACACATACAGAAAACATAACATAAATTCATCCCTAGTAGTTATGTGTGTGTGTATAGTATGTAGTGTAGTGTGGAATTAAAGAGTTTTTAAAGTCACAATAACAAAAGAACGTAGGTAGTGAAAGAACAACACAAATCAGAAATTATGAGCTACACGCTGTAGGTTAATGGTATCTAATTACAACAACAGTTACATAAACATCTGCATCTTCTCACATTTCCATTGTTCAGATGCATGTGAGAGAGTAACTCCAATCTGTCTCTTAACACCACAATTTGTAGACTCACTAAGTGATAGTTAAATAAAAACAAAAATGAATACAGAATTAGTGAGACTACCAAGTAAGCAAGCAGTGCAATATTTATGAACTGATTAAACTGTATATGCGGTCAGTGAGGAGCAGGGAGAGGAGCGCAATTGGCCAGTGGGCTGCCTCTTACTTATTCATGCTGGGGGCTAGACGTCTGTCTGTAAATTATTTAGACCTTTTCTTTGTGTGTGTGTGTGTGTGTGGGTGCGTGTGTGTTTGAGAGCAGTGTGTGAGTGAATTATTAAGGTTATGTATACAGCCACAGTAGGGGTCCTCTTTAGAGGGGTCACTGGCCATGCTGTTGAAATAACATTATTATATTGCCACTTTGTGCTCCACGTGCACGTTTGTGTAAATCCATCAGTGAGAGGGGTTTTCCATTTAGTGAATGGATCCTTGGGGACGTATTGTGGACAAAAAGGCCAGACTGAAATTGAGATAAAGACTACACGATCCTGAGATGAAAAGGGGAGGGGGGAAGAAAAGAGAGCGTTTCTGTTCATTTTCTTACTGTGAAACAGTATTCCCTTTGCTGTATGTCCAGCTCAGAGGGGAATGAGTGCATGATGGAAAGGCCTTTTCATTATGAAGGTATTGTCAGGACTGACTGCAGGGGTCCTGAGAGAGGTTCCTGTGCATTTTGACAGGGTAACATGTGAAATAGCTATGCTAATCGCTATGCTAATTGCATTTCTGAATGCATGTTAGCACACTGTGAGCTATTTCACAGCAAACAGCCATGGGCTAAGCTGTGAATAATGACCACTTCAGCTTCTGCAAGAATATGTAAGCACCGGGCCACTGATAGACAGGGTTAGTGGGCAGTTTAGAGAGAGGGGAGTGCAGAGTGATTAAGAGAGGGTAGAGGTGGTGGAGAGAGGAAGAGGAGGATGAGGAAGGACGGATAGAAGGTATGACAGCTTTCTGCATAATTACTCACATCTGTCTCCTCATTCTCAATACCTGAGTAATATTCATCTGACAGAGGAGACAGAGAGATAGGAACAGCCCTTACTCAAAATACATGTCTTGTGGCTGCATTACATCATGGATGATTGAGTCTACTGTCTGCTGGAGAATCTCCGTCTCTTTTACGACAGATTTCTCTTTAACAGTGGTACAGAAGGATGAGTCAAAAGAAACCCTCGCTCTTTGATTCTGAGGTACTCACACACTGAGTACAGCTGACATGTAACAGTGTTTCAGATGGTTAAAGTTTTTCTCCCATTAAACTCCTTTAGCTTTGTCTCCACATTGATTTCAGTGAGACCATTGCCTTGTTGCAAACAGAGAGCTCGAGCAACAAACAAAACAAAACAAGAAGCAATCCAATCAGGCATCAAGCAACACAGTGCACTGACCAATCAAATCCATAAACTGCACATAGCAGGTGGAATGCCTTGTAGCATGTTCCATGTAGCATTGTGCTGATAAGAAAATGATTGCTGCCATGATAACTTTCCAGATACACCAGTGTGTAGTGTTCCTGTAGACGTGCAACATGAAATATACTGTAATTAATCACACAGTGAAACCATTACCCTTTTCCACAAAAATAAATGACATATGAGTGGGAGCGATTCAATTTAACATCTTCTGACTATGGGAGGTGGAGATGGTGGAGAATTTGATTGCCAAGAGAAATGTAATGCAGTCCTTCGGGTTAAGCTTTAATCCAATTTTTAGGTTAAGAAGAGTTTTTGTTTAGATCCACCTACTGTGGGAGAAATTGGAAAAATTATTGAAACTGGAAAAAAAAAAAGGTTCTGGCTGGAATTTGTTATGTAAAGTAGGGAGACAAGATACCTAATTCAGACTGCATACACCTCTTGTCCTGACTTTATTCTAATTTTTGTTTGGCATATCTAGGCCTTGCTACCTCCATCAGAAGCTTCATATACTCCATGTCCTGAGTGAGCCTTCTCCTTGACTAGTGTATTCATCTAAGACATCACCTACACCTACAGTACCTATGAATAAACAAACAGAAAGATAAACACTACAAATATATCAATTTTGGCAGCCAAGTTTCAAATATTGGAACACTTACAGTAACTCTAAGCTGGTTTTCATGGTCAGTAGTAATATACAGTATAATGACAGCATACGCAAGAAAATTAATGGGGAAAAATATTCTATACCACCATTATGGGCATTTGGTAGTGGATTTGGGGTAAGGATGTGTAATGTGTAGAACTGTTTATAATTTGGAGGCATGGTGGTTAGTGTATTAGGGGGAGAGGATGGATGGAGGAAGCGCAGAGCGGCTGGCCTTTGAACCCCTTGTCTGGGATTATGGTGGATTCTGCTCAACATTCTTCTCCACCGTCTGCATGGTGATCATTACGGATGGCTGATAGTTGCACCTTTCGCTTCTGCGTCACCTCAGCACAGGTGTTCTCCTGTCACAGCCTGGTCTCCTTTACATATCTCCCCCTGATTCCCCACAAGCTCCACAGAGAATACCTCATCGTAATGAGGAACATATACTAGAACCCCTAAAACAACCTCCTACACCCCCTTCCACCTCTCCTGCTATGCTCATCCATTTTCCATTTTTTCCGCTTCTTCTGCCTCCTCCTCCCCCATGTCTGTCCCTGCATCAGCTACTCTCCTGGTGCTTTCCTTGTTTGTTCCCATTTCTCTTTTTTCTCTGCATTCTGGAAAGGGAGTGATATTACAAATTCCAGAGCGTCCCACACCTGGAGGAAACCTGTCCGTGCAAATGCTGCCTTCATGTTAATAGAGTAGCCAGGATTCCTCATGGGCACAGAAGAGTGGACTCACCCAAAGGTGAGAGCAGGTTTACCATATTCTGCTGGAGAGATGATTCGTCTCTCACTATTTTAAAGCAGAACAGCTAAAGCAAACACTTGATATGTAGAGCCAGAGCCAAAGAGCTATTAGGGAAAGCTGTGTCACTGCACTTACAAACACTTAGACAATGTAAACAGGCTAATGTTAATGAAAAGGGGCAGACTGACTTCTTATAGCTACCATTTAGCATTTAGCCGAGTGCTGAGGTAACAGCCACTGTCATGGGAATGCTAATGAAGCTAAGGAAAACAAAGCCTGGTTAATGAGAGCCCTGAGATAAGAGAGCAGAGGCTAGGGCACACATGAACACGTACACACACAACACACACAACACACACACCTCACACACACTGTGACAGGCTCTTCTCCTTCGACGCTAATTAGACAGGAAGGACTATATGTGGAGGAAGAGCTAACTAACCGTCCACATCAATACTGCATCGTGTGAGCCTGTCTCGGCCATTGGCCTCAAAGACATGGAGGGAGGAGGGGGTGGAGGGGAGAACGAGCAGAGAGACAAATTGGAGCGATGGCAAGACATGGAGGGCAGAGAGAAATGAATCTGCAGGAACAAAGATGATCACACATCTGCTCACACATGGCTACATTGAAATTCAGATAACATGCATGCAGTCACACACACATGCTTAAGTGCATAAAAAACCTGGAGGGTGGATGCAACCTAAAAAAGTAGGCTCATATACAACTAATTTGCATTAACAAGCTGCGTTTTGTAAGAAATGTAAAGCCACTCAGATTCCTTTTTCTATTAATATAACAAGGAAATGCTCAAATTGAAAGTTCAATCTAAAACAATATACAGTACACAAAGTGTACAGTACTTGTCTTTGTTACCGGCCATCGCGCTCTAAATATCGACATCAGCCACTGAAAAACCAATATCAATCAATCACTAATGAAAATGATGTTTAGCATTGAGCAGTATAATGTTTACCATGTTCAACCTCTTAGTTAACCATTTTAGCATGCTAACATTATTAACATAATCAGCATGAGACAAAAAGTAGAGCTGAAGCTGATTGGACTTTTAGAAATTTGTCGAATCAAAAACCTGCCAAAGGGAAATATTCACCTGCTGATGACACTATATGAAAACTCATGGGATCACCAAAGTTATTACCCTTCATTCTGAGAGGAACATGAATGTTTGTACCAAATGTTCATGGAAACCCATCCATGCTGACTTTTGTCAGTCTTTCCCTAAATTTAAAGATCCCGTTCAGACATACAAATAGTCTGCTTGGAACAAATGTGTGTCTGATATGTTTTTTTACACAAAATAGGTAAAAATATCTACCTCATTAAAGATTCCAGTATCTATAAAAATTGATTAGTTTTCCTGGTAGATACAAGATGTCTCCTACTTCACTGTAATGTCCATTCTCAGTAGATGTGCACTGGTGGCTTCAAATTTATTTATCACACTGTACAAGTTGCATACTGGACCAGGATTACAAACTATTTGTGATGTCACATATAATGTTTTTTGTAGGCTCCGCCCATTGAAAATCAGATTTTCAATGAGCACAAAGAAACTTGCTTTCAGCAGATGAATGTGAAAACATCCTTCTAGTGTCAAACTCTGCACATACAGCTTTCAAACATCACACTGTAAGAACAACTCATTTTTGAGGGAAGGGGGACTTTAACCAAGTGTTTCAGTGGCCTAAACCACAACAACACATAGAACGCAGGATTCAAACTCCTAACCTCATCCTTTCGACTTCTGTGCCATAAAAAGGATGTCACACAAACACATTTCACAGTATTTGGCAAAGTAGAGTACCTGTATATGAGTGTTGATGTAAGTATCCTGATGTAAGTGCTGTTAAAAGCAACATGTAGCATCACCAGAAGGAGACCAGTGTTTGGTTTTAGCTAAGTTAAAGTCTCTAGACCTGCTCTCCCTGCCCCCACCAGACACTCTTCCCTGCATCTCCCTCCTGTCTCTCTGCCTCGAACACTCCGGGAATACTAACCACTGGGCTTTTCCCCTCCCAGGGCTTGACCTGATATTGCTGCCACTCCTCTTCCACAAGCCCGAGGCGATGGCTGAACCTAAACTAGGTTAGGGATGGGAATGAAAAAAGGTGAATAGACACCAGACACACAGCACGTAAACATGGGTTAGCTTAATAACCATTCAGCAAAGGTTTGGGGTATGACATCTATCACATCTATTTTCTTCCCCTCACTTCCAATCCCTCTCCCTCCCTTGCAATCTATGGTCCTTTTTATCTGTCTCTCCCTCTCTGTATCTCCCCCTCTTTTGCACTCTATCTCTCTCATTCTCCTTTTCTCACTCCCTCTTGTACAATCAATCAGTTCTGAATTACTCATTTGCTCTGTCTCTCAGTGCTGCATATTCTCTCCGCCACCGAGGACTCCGTTAATTTTCTCATCCCTCCCTCTCTCTTTCTCTATACTATGCTTGATAGAATCAGATGCTATTTGTCCATTAAGGGGCCACAGGGATATTTAATAAAGGGCCTGTAATAACTGTGTGTGGTTGCATGTGTGTGTGCAGTGTGCATTTCCGACCAGGCGGGTGAATATCCTTCCATTCTCCACCTTGATGAGGAAATTAACACGTCCGATGTGGTGGCTGATGAAAAGTCATCTCGACACCAATGGTGAATGTCGCAGTTAATTTTCTATTTAGCTACAGTAACCCTAACCAACTCTAATTGATTAGGTGATCAAAAGTAATTGGTATTAGGCCGCAGCTATGGATTCATTTGTCTTTTATGAATACTAATTGACCCCAGACTGCCCCTGTGCCCACACCTCCCCTGTTCTCCGGTGCCTTTCCTTTCCACTGCAACACTTACTGGACCTGCAAGACATTGCACAATCTTCCCATACCGTCATACCTCTTCTGTGTGTGTGTGTGTGTGTGTGTGTGTGTGTGTGTGTGTGTGGGTTGTTGTTCATCTGCAGGAATGTGTTTTCCTCTGCTTGTGTACGTGTGATTAAGTATTCGTCTCTCAGCTGCCTTGCCCCCCAGCCTTGGGTAGAAAACCAAACATCCTTTTGACATCCATTATATGTGTGCGTGTGTGTGTGTGTGTGTGTGTGTGTGTGTGTGTGTGTTGAGCACTTGTATCTACACCAGTATGTCCATTTGTGAAGCAAATTGGTGCAGGGAAAACTGCAGGTCTTTGGGAATGAATGTGGGAAGAATCTAAATAATCTAAACAAGCATCATTTTCTCAACCCATGTTTGACATTTATGAGGCCTAGTAAAAAATAGAGTGAAAGAAAATGTGTCTTCCTCGCTGTACCCCATACTGAGCCTCTGGCACTCAGATGCATACAATTCAATCTCACACACATGCAGATACAGATAAACATAACTACAAGCCAAACCTATGCACAAAAATAGACACTGGCACACAGAAATGCACTAACACACACAGACACACACACACACACACACACACACACACACACACACACACACACACACATGCAAGAACTCAGACTTCCTCATTAGCTCATGCAGCAGTAAATAGTAATGACTGTTACCCTAGCGATATGTTGTCTATAAAGCCAGATATTGATCGAAGGTGGTCGGAAAGATATTGATTGAGAATGATTGGAGACTGATTTTAACTGCTTGTTACTGTTGCTTCTCCACCAGTGAGCTATGATCAGACTGCTGGGATTCTCCAAACAATATTTTCCTCGCGGCTAGGCCGTGCTACCTGACATAACACAGATAAGAACACCAGCACACCCATAAGACTAAACTGAACCCTTATCACTGCCTACTTCTTTTCTCTGGCAGTGCCTTCATGGCAGAAACACAAAAATGCATGTACACACACACACACACACACACACACACACACACACACACACACACACACACACACACACACACACACACACACACACACACACACACACACACACACACACACACACACACACACACACACCTCCCGCAGCCCCGCAGAGGCTGAGGCTATAAGGCTGTCATGGCAACCATTCTGCAAAGGTGTGATTGGTCAAGGGAACGCCATGCAGAGAAATGTTTGCTGAGACGAGGTATGTAAATTCGCTACACATAACAGGAACATACAGTTCAAACAAACAGGCACCACGGGGCACTCAGACACAAGCACACACACAAACACACACACAGTCTAGCACTACTCTAAGTTTTCTCATGAGGCAGAATCATTCAAAATCAGTGTATCTTAAATAATGAGTAAATATATACTGACACTTCAAGGCAAAGATGTATTAGTTAATGTCACAATATAAGAAGTGACAAGTTGGTTTAGATGATCTTCCAAAAAAAACACGCCCAGACATTTAATTAAAAATATGCAAATGTCCTCACAGCATGGAGGCTATCAAATTCAACTTAACTGAAAAAAAATCTCTTCTGACTACATTTCAATTACAGTCTCTCTGCACAGTTTTCACTAGCTCCACTGAAACAGAGGAGCTAGTGAAATTAGACATCTAACACAAGGTTCATCTTTGACTAAATGACAATCGTTCTGGCTCCAGCAGCACACAGACGAGATTAAACATCAACATGATTATTTATGATTAAATTGCGCCAACCTCTCATGGGGTTTGACGAAAGACCTAATGGGGAAATGATTACTGAGATAAATATTTTTGTAACAGTTGTCACAATCACAAAATTTGTTTTCTTCCCACTGATTTTTAAAGAAAGGAGATACCACTCATCATCACATGTGCATTTCTTAGATTTATGCAATTATTCATACGTGCAAAGGTGCACAGAGATGAGCTGCATGTTTTTCTGCCACACCAAAAGGGCAGAGTGATCATATCTTAGGTCCTTTCCCCACCACCGGTCCCCTGTGCCCAATTAGGGAAGAGAGAAAATCAAACTGGTCAGGGCTTGGAAAATGATCGATTACGCTGGCCCCATGTGTATAACATATATGTAACATGTCAGGCAATAAGCTGGGCTAATACATCAGCTAGCACATTTGGTGACCTGTGGACAGTTTAGCAGAGAGCAAATGACAAAACTGTCACTGCATCAAGTAACAACAATTGTTTTTAATTCATGATTTGGTCTTATTTTTCCCTTTTTTCTACAAGCGCATTTATTCAAAGTGGACTTTGCGGTTCAGTTTACACTGGTGGGATGAGGTTAAGATCTATGCAAATCAGCAGTAGTCATTCGATATCCGCATAAAAGAGGTATAGCACTCTGAATCCCCCTGCGTTACCCTAATTAATCATTCATACTTCACATCTACATATTCAAATTACCTGAGCTTAAGCCACAGCAGGTGGGGGTGGAGATGTGATGGAAGGAGAAGTTACTGGAAAGAGGAGAGAAGAATGCAAGAGTGGACAGAAGAGACAAGTAGAAGAGTCCTGTTTATGTGATTTCTGTAAAGAAAATGTTTTGTTACAGAGTGTTGGATTCATCTTGGGGCCCTTGATGCGTCCAAACAGTGTTGTGGCTAGCAGTTAGCCTATGACCGTGCAGTGCCATCTGTATTAGCACTTGGGTCTCCTGGTTACTCAGAAGAAGCTGCGTGCTGTCAGAACCCTAGCACCAAAGTCTTTATGGCTACAGATGACAGACTCCAACCTCTGCCCTATTAGTGAACATACTGGGCGCCTCTGTGCTCTCTTCTTTCTGTCTCTGTGTCTCATGTGAGAGCCTTCATTAGGGCTTCAGGGAACCAGAAGACGGAGAGCATGGTGACAGACAGAGACAGAAAAAATAAAAAGACAAAGGGAGAAGACAGAAGTGGAAGAATGAGAGATAATATCAGAGGGAGAAAGAATCAAGATATTTTAACTATTTCAAAAAAGCATACAACTATAAATAGATATAGGTGGGTTCTATGTATTTATATATAGCTTCTATATATGGCTGAGATAACTGCAACAGAGACATGAGTGAAGTATTAAAGTGAAGATAATGGAAGGAAGATAGACAGAAGTGTGACAGAAGGTGAAGAGCAGGTGGAGGTGAGCGTGTACATGAGAGGCAATGTGCAGCGTAGTGAGTGCTGTGTTAACCTGCGTGTTATTGATCAACCTCCCTCTGTTATCACCTACTGGTACCCCCCTGGGCTCAAGACACACAAGATAATCTATGCATCCTGGAGAAGCTGTAAGGGGTCAGGGAGTCAGGGTGGGGTGAGTGGAGGAGAGCTATATTTGGCAAGCAAATTGGTGAGTTTAAGTCTTAGGGGTCTAAAGGCCATTGCATGTTTCTCATGACAGTTGCCACATACTGACACGTGGCAGCTTGCATGTTCACAATTACTGTAAGTAATTGCATCGAACAAGCCCCACATTTGCCTCTTGAAATCTGAAACATGACATTGCCTAAGCTAAATGGTTGGTGGTTTGTTCTGGGTGTGTGACAGGCTATTTCTTCATCATCTCATCAGCTTCACAGCATCAGCAACAACAAATGAAACGTGGCATCTATTAAAAGACATGTTTAATACTTTAGATTTGCCTTTAACATTAAAATACTATTCTGTACTTTAATACGCTATAGAAGCTACAAGAAATGTGTACATTTTCACAATATTATATTCAGAAATCAAGTTTGTTTCTTTCTATATCAAACATTTGTACATTATACAAAGCTAAAAATTGTAAGGGCTTTACATGTCAGTACAACTAACTATTATTTTCAATAATGTATTTGATAAACTGAATTACTGTTTTATTCATAAAATGTTGAAAATAGTCAAAAGTGGTCACAGTTTCTCTCAAGATCCTGTCACCCCAAGATACAGGGGCTGGAACCAGCAGAAAATGTTTTCAGCATCAAGCACAACTTATCAAAATTGTTATTGATCAATTAATGGTTGTCAATTAACTAACTGTTTCAGGACTTCATGTCAGATTTTGTTTCAGACACATGAAAAAGCTTTTATCATGAAAGCACAAGAATAAGACTAAATCAGGACACATACACATCCGCAGAGCAGATGAGCACGAACACACCGAGCACATCTCAGTCTTAAGATAGCAAAGGTTTGCTGGAAAATGGGTGGAGGCGCAACTGAAGGTAGAAAACTGCAGGTAGGGGATGTCTTGAGTGGGAGCTGGGGAAGGAGAGTCGGGCTTGGCTGATGACTGGGTGGGTTGGCCAGCTGATGAGCATAGAGGCTGGCTGTCAGTGCAAGCCTGTAATTGAGGCTGGGGTGTGAGCTTCCCCCATGGATTCCCTACATTCTCTGACAGCTGCAGCACAGCACAAGCTGTTCACACAGAGCCGTAGTAATCATCATCTGCTCCTACAGACCAGACTCCTGTACATCTCTCTATCAGCTGGTTTCCATCAGTGAAATGTGGTGCATGGACAGGTGAGACTATAGGAGTAAGACAGAGAGTTGTGTAATTTGTGTACATTTTGTTCAGACCTAGAATGTATAATTCAGGATTTAATGCATAGGCAATGAGCGGCTGTTTGATGTAAGGTGAATTTGACAGCAAGAGTAACACGGACTACTTTGTCTGAAGTAGCTGACCTATACGACTCACAAGAAAGAGACACAGAGAGAGACATTTATTTCAAAAAGCCGTTTTGTTATGGGATAAAAAAAATCCTTCATTTTCTATTTCGATCCATAGCTGAGTGGTGTGTTTGGTAAAGTGTAGCTCCCCGGGGAGTCTGGGCCTGTGATCCGGCGGTGCTGCAGGTTGAAAGGGAACTCACATCTGCCAGTGCCTCAAATCCACCGCATCAATAAACCAGACTTAAATGTATTTCAGTTTACAATTTGCTCACTTCGCACTGGCATTTGAGAACTCTTTATAGCCGTCTCTTTCTTTCTGTCCCTGTTTCTTTCCCTCCCTCTGTCATGTTTTGTCTACTGACAAGGATGGCGGGGCTTGTAGCATTTTATAAACCTGCCACTCTCCCGCTTTCATTCTCTCCTATTCTCTGCCCTCTCTAAAAGCAAGGGGATTTGTTGCTAACCCCTGCTGTATTAGTTTCTGTTGACTTTGGGTGATCAGTACACTTTGTCTGGCCGATGGAAAAGCTGTGTTGTGCCCTGGCTGTCCCCAAACCTGCGCACACGCACACACACACACACACACACACACACACACACACACACACACACACACACACACACACACACACGCTATTCCATGTAACTCACATGGAAAGCTTGGGACAAATCTTCTGCATGGTAGGTCATTGAGGCCCTGAGGAGCCCTCACACTTGACACAATCGCCCACAGATGTGGCCTGCCTGTAAAGCACCAAGTGGTCGCAATGGAGCCACAGTTTTCAGCATGAGGCGAGGGAGCAGGAGCGGGGTCAGGTTTGGACAGAACCAGAGACACGCTCCAGTGGGCCACACAGACGAACTGCTGTCGCTCTAATTGGCTGCAGAGCAGGAATGAAAGCCCAGTACACTACACTCATATTAGCCTCCACTTTAAGGACAATAGGAGCTGAAGGACCACAACAGCAAAGCAGACAAGAATTAATGATAGCCATTATGGCTGCCAGCAACCACAAACCATTAATTTCCAACCAGGTTTTTACAAGACGGGTAATTAAGGGCCAAGTACGCCAAGCTGCATCTTCTGGCATGTCATATTTCCGCTTCTAGTGTAAAACATCTGACAGTGAGTTTCAATTTTAGATCTCAACCCCCACTTCTAATCCGTCTTGACTATAGCTTTGGGCTATTTGGCAAAAGCATTTATGTTTGTTTGGTTTAATGCCTTAAATTAGCACACATCACGCTGCTCTCAGTCTGACCTGTTTAATGCATCCTGACACCAGCAATTCTCTAACAAGTGTCTGAGTGCGCACAGACATGGGCTCAGCAATCCCTCAGTGCTTCTCTACTCCAACATGGTATTTCAAAGATTCATATTTCGGTGAGGATATAAAAAGGAGTGGGAGAGCCCAGGAGAAGAAAGAAATAGGAAAAGGAGAGTGTTTTTGCTGAGAGTGATGTTAATTGCCAACGATTCCTCTCCCTCTCTCAGTTTCACCTTCATGTGTACGGCGTCTGGCTAACCAATTTCCACATACAGCATCGAGGAATTTCTGTGTGCAATCAGATAATACGCAGCAGAGCCAGAAAGGCTGAGCTCTGAGTCAAGATAATGGCTGGATTTAAGGAAAATCTCTTCACATGCTTTCGTCTTCCCACCTGCAAACAAATCGGAAAAAATACATACAGGCAGATGAACAACGAATAAATCCATATCTGCGTGTGTGCATGCATATATTAAAGCATAGTATGTAATAAAAGAATGAATTGTGAAAAGCGTAGACACATCCGGAGGGAGACACCGGAGGGGAGTCTCAGCATTCAGACTGGAGGAGAAGCAAAGAAATCCTGGAGATGTGATTTTGACAAGTGCACGACATTCACCCACTCTGACAGTTGACTTGGTGAGAATGACGCTGGTGGGAGAACAGGAATGAATAAACTCCATCTGACATGGTGATGAGCCCTGACCTTGCAGGATGAGAGGAGGAGGATGTAGAGACAGGACTCACACTGCTGTGGGGGTGGCTGAGTGACACAGACGGAGGAGAAAGATGGGTGCCCTTATATACATGTGTGTTTGTGTGTGTCTCTCTGCAATAGGAAACGCATACCTACGCACTGAGTTACAGTAGGTCCATGTTTGTCAGCGAATGAGCTACAGTTCCTTCACAATATGACATGGATCCTGTGTGATAGAGGCAGAGCAGGAGCAGGGGAATATTTAACCCTGCTCAGGGCCCCTCTGTTGGGTTAAAAAGGCCAGACCTTGCACCGCTTGTCTCTCCATTTTTAAGACAGTGACTGATGCAAACAGAAACACAGATGAACAAAACTTTGCGAATGTTTGCATGGATACAAAAGAGTCACAAGGAAGAAAACAGCCTAAAACTAAAAATGACTGATGATAAGTATCATTTTCTGAAGCATTCCTCTCAGTTCAGGTAAAACCTCCCAGTTGCCTTCTTCCATCTCCATCTCTCACTGTGTCGCTCTCCTTCTCCTCCTCTGCCTCCTCTTCTGTCCCTCTGGCTGGGAGAGATGTAACAGCTAGTGACAGAAGTTAAGTGATTCCCAAACCCGCCGTTCGCACAAAAACCCAGCAGCAAAACACTGTCTTGCACATGGATACTCATATATGCACCCACACACACACACACACACACACACACACACACACACACACACACACACACACACACACACAGATTAAGAGGAGATGGCGAGACAGTTTGTACCGCTCAATTCGCCTGCATGTATGCATATGTTTATGTTGTTTGAATATCCATCCATTCTAGTTTGCCATGGTTCCCGGGAACATGTCTTCCTTGCTTTGAAATCAGCCAGTGTCTAAATCTAGTACAATACATCTCTTCTCCTTGTATGATGTGTTTTGTACGTGGTCCCTGACAAATACATTTAATAACCTAAATAAAGCTTCTATGCATCCTGTTTTGTCTCTTTTCGCCTCTCTGCAGCTTACCCTCTTCGTCTTCCTCTGTCTATTTTAATATAGATCTCAACATCAAAGTCTCTGTCCCACTCTCTTCTCCATCCAGAAGTGAGGTGTAGGAGTAAATGTCTAGACTAGCCAGCAAAAGAACATATCAACAGAAGTTAAAACCACTTTGTCAGCAGTTGATGTCAAAATTATAGCATGCTTACACACACTCACAGGCGTGCACATACACACCACCCAACTCTGGCTGACTGCAGGAGGTGGGGAAGTAGTAGAGATGGGCATATTGTTTCTTTAAAGATGCCGATTTTGTGTTGACTGAGCAGCTCTGCCGCCATGATCAAAGACTTGGGAATAACAAGTTGCTGAAGAGTATCTGACGGCCCCACTCGTGCACAACACATACTACAGAAGCTGATAAAGGGAATTTCACAACTAAGGGAGTGGGACTTTGTGAAATGAGCTGCTCTGCAAACAAAGCAGAAATATTTACATGTTCTTTACATCAAAGGGATATCTGCAAACAAACCTGCATATCGAGGGAGCAAATACATGTGCGATACAGATGAATAGGATACAGAATGCTGACAACGCAGTGTCTCGTCAGTGTCCATTCACTCCACTTTACATCTACTGGGCTAATTAATACACAAGCAGGAGCATTTGAAACCATTAATCAGGCATTTAAGAGGCCAGTCAGAGCTTATTTGCTTAATAGATAAAGAGTGTGTAGTAAAGCTGAGGTCTGTAGCACTGGTAAGAGTTGCTGCTTCTTAGTAAAGCCAATGACCTTCCTGATCCTCCACTCACAACACTTAGGGAATAAATAGAATCAAAGTCACACATGAGCACATGCACACAACAGAATACACACAGAATCATACAAATGGCAAGTCAGTGACCCTTAACATCGTCCTAAAACAGTATTTTGAGGGTATTTCTTTTTTAACTGTATATTAGGTTATAAAGTGGTAATATGTGACAATGAGGGAGCAAAAGACAGTTTCATTTGGTTGCTTACAAGTCTGCAGCATCAGTCACTGATGATACTGTTGTCTAAGAAGTATTTCATTTTACCAAATTTCTTATTTGTTCATTGGAAACTGAGTGAGAAAGAAACAGACTATTGAGCAGCGGATAAAAAGTGCTCCTCATTAGTGTTTTATTAAAAAGCAGCCTTTAAAGTTATTGTGCAAGGTTTGAATTTTAATGACCCCTCACTGTGCTCCAGATAGCAATCTGGCTGTGAACGTGAGAACAACACAGGAGGAGAGGAGAGGTAAATAGTGATAGAAAGGGAGATGGAAGGGAGAGGATAGAGAGACAAGAGATGAAGGGTAAAAGAAAAAAATGAGCAGAAAGAAAGAAAGGAAAGGAAAAAGTGAGATGAAGACAACAGAGAAGAAGAAAGAGTTGGAGAGGGCGTGATCCAAATTAGTCTTTTAGTGGTGGGATGATGAGATAAAAAGAGGAATGATGACATAGCTGTTAAGATCTGAAGAGACGACTGAGCAGAGGGAGGAGAGCTAGACTGGGGTGTTTTAGATGGAAGAGGGGAGGATGAGGTTGGCGGGCTAAAACGACCAGTCTCTTTGTATCTGTCTATGTATCCGCCTACAGCATGTCCTCTGTACCAGTTCTCCGTCTGTCTGCGTCTCTCTGCCTTCCAGTATGTCAGAGTCGCTGCCTGTAAGCTGTCACTGACATGTGTCACAGTCTGATGCCACATCCCTGTTGTGATCTTATTGTCTGAATGACAGCTTGTTCTCTCTGACATCAGCAGGATGCACACATGCACACACATAAACAGGGTAAACACCACAGTAAGTGTGTGTGTGTGTGTGTGTGTGTGTGTGTGTGTGTGTGTGTGTGAACTGTATGTGCACTGTGCCTTGAGGGTTCAACATAGCAACATGGAGCATCTTCTGAGTTCCCCTCCCAAAAGCTTTTGATTTCCACAACAAGGAACCAAAGGTATCTCCTCCATCACTGCAAGCTGTGCTGAGTAAGAGTGTCGCAACAAGAGTGTGATCCAACGACAGCTGCTGCCAATGATGACAATCAATCGGTGTGATGAAGTGGAATGATCAGAGCGACAGGCACATGTGGTGATTATGTACGGTTCCCTTAAAGGACCAGTGTGCAGGATTTACTTGCAGCTAGCGGTGTAGTTGCCGAATGCAACCAAGTGAATACTGCTTGTCTTCCAAGTGTGTAGGAGCCAAAACTTGTGAAAGGTCCTATCTAGAGCCAGTGTTTGGTTTGTCCATTCTGGGCTGCTGTAGATACATGGTGGTTTAACGTGGCGTACTCCATAGAACAGAACCTGCTGCCCCTGTAGAATAAAATGGCTCATTCGAAGGTAACAGAAACACAGCGATTCTTATTTTCAGATGATTATCCACTAATGAAAACATACCTATATCATATTCCATTTCTGCCAATAGATCCTCCTAAATGTTACACACTGGACTTACTTAATATGATAAACAAGAGAAGGAAGAAACATAAAGCCTTGCATTAACTTTTATTCCTTTTTAACATCACAGGGAGGAAAGACACACAAACACACACACATTTGCACAAACTCACAAAAGAAAATACTTGCATAAATGACAGGTAGCAAACATTTGGCCTCTCGACTTACTGAATGACAGTAATTGTGTTTTGGAGCTGAGTGACTGACAAGGTTTGAGTGGCAGAAATGAGTGTGGTGGAAAAGGTCGTTTAGCTCGTTATGACTAGCAGGTAGCGGTGGTTTGGTGCGTCAACCATGATTGGACCATTGAGTTCCAGCCTTCTTGATTCCTCTATTGTTTCTGATGTAGGGCTGGGATACACTGAGGGATTTTGACAGCTTCATGCGGTGCACCACTTATGTGTGCATGTGCATATGTGTGTTGGCTCCCATCGGATGTCGTGAGTCAGTGTTTCAGAAGGCTCATTGCTGCTTGACGCCCACTTCTCTGGCTAAACGGGTTTGTTTTTCAAATGTCAGATCATGGTGGGAGACTGAAGCAGCTCTCCGACGAGGCTATGATTGTTTTCCCAGAAAAATGGAATGAAGGCAAAGAAACAGGGAGAGGGAGAGAGCAAGTGGAGATGATGACTGCTTTCCATTATTAGCTTGGCTCATTCTACCGACACAGGAAATAGTGAGGCTCTCTCATTCTGTTGATCGATCCCTCCATTCTGGGAAGATGGCCAGCACAATACGCTCTCTATCTCTCCATCTATCTATTTCTTTCTCTCTATTTTCTCCCTCTCTTTTTTATCTGTCCGTCTGTCATTTGGTTTCTATTATGTTTTCTCAAATAATTGCCTTTCACTGCAGATAATTCTTGAAGTGAAGCCCTTCGCCAATGAACAAATTGTCATAAAAAGTTATAAGTTCGTACATTACAGTCCCAGTAAAATGGAATCCAGAGCTCAGTTCATGGCACGTGATAAAAGCGAAATACGACTGGGAGTTTTGCAAGTTGAAGGGTGAGGGTGTGTCATCTTGATGGTGGTGCTCGCCCAGAGCCCAGCAGCAGCGACTGATTATACACACTTTAAGGTCACAGCAGTAAAAGCTAAAGAAGCACTGATGAAATATGATTTGAATCAAACACATTTATTACTCTACTTGCTGTAACTTACTAGGAGCACTGGCATTTAATTGAAATTGTTAAGCATGGGGATCTCAACAACAGTACATCTCCCTGTGTTTAATATGCTTATGCATTATAGACCAAGTGAAAAAAGCTTCAATATATAGTGGATTGCGACCATCAACTCTTAAAATATAGCACTGCTGAGCCCATAATGAGACATTAAACTTCACAAGACATTTAAGGAGTACAAAAAAACCTGCAGCAAGTTTCTCCTCAGGCGCTTTTGTATTTTCTTTCATCCTGTATCTTCATTAAAGTATTTTATAGAGTAAATAGGTGCATTAATTAACAACTGAGAAAATGTTGGTCTTCACAAAATAAGTCTTGAGAAGCATTAAATGTATGCACTGTTAAAGCAAAATGACTTACAGCACTGATAATTGATAATTAATTAACTGAATCTTCAAATGTGCTCATAAAAAAGGAGGAGTGGAGGGTGGACTGGTGGCACACCTGCTAGAGTTGGCGCCCCATGTAACAAGGCTGGGTGCCTGCTGCAGCGCCCATGGGTTTGACCCCGAGTTGTGGCCCTTTGCTGTGTGTCATCCCTTCTCTCTGGTCTAAACAAAACCACGTTAAGCATAAAGGCCAGGTGAGAAAACTCACTAGAGCTCCTCAACTTGCACACTAAACCTTTACCTTACCACAAATACTGCAGCACTGTACTTTGAGTTGAAACAAAATAAACTAACAATTAAAACACTTAATGTCTTAAGGCACTTGCTGGTTGAATTGAATTTCTTGTGCTTTGGTTGCACATTGAAGATTTTACATAGAGCTGTTAAAAACTCATGTCATTTTTTAAATTCAAGATATTTCATAGACTAAACAAATTGTTAACTGCAGTCTAATGCACTGGTAGATGTGCAGTGTGACATGATATATTGATTATGTACTGCTGTATTTGTACCTAATGGTAAGGTATTCTGTCTGCTGAGGAGACTGTCTAAAGAATTCATGAGATAAAGCTCAGAGCAGAAGGGCCATCCCTCAATGTCAGAGATTCATCATACCAACACACACGCGGGCACACGCACACACTTACATGCACAATCACAAAGTGAGCTACTTCGGGTTACTTTTAACTTCATAATGCAGACTGACAAAGCCAAATCACAGTAATGCAGCGAGTGGAAACTTATAGAGAATCAGAGACCCAGGAGAACCCTCAGTACAACACAAACACATCACACGCTCCTCCTACGAATCGGTGAGGAAGTGTGTGTGTGTGTATGAGTGAGTACGCCCTTCCCATGTGGTCAGCGCAACAGAGACAGCATTGTCACTGACTGAGCTCCCTGTGATATGGAGGTGTTGACAGGTAGCACTCCTGCGGGACCTGTGTGACCACAACAAACTAGTATGGCATGCGCACACACGCAGGCATGCACACGGACACAGGACGTGACGTGACAGACTGAGAATCTCAGCGACAATGTGGGATCCTCAGCACATCAATAATGCAGCGCCTCTGACAACTGGAGGAATCAAACTCCCTGCACCGTCTCGCTCCTCCATCCTTCTTTCTCCCTCTCTCTCATTCTCTCTATTTCTCCCCACGTCGCCATCTCTTGCTCTCTATCCCCCCCATCCATCTCTGCTCACTTCGTTACCCTCTCCTCTGCTACAGCATGAAGACAGAGCGTGAATTAGAAAGCAGGCAACAGGAACAGCAGAGCCGCTGTTGTTCAGACAACTTGCTGGATGGTATCGAGAGTGGCAGAATAACACAATTGGCCTTTTGGGATCAAAACACATCTAAACAGCTGAAATGGATATGAGTGCTTATATGTCACAACTCTGTGTGTTTGTGTTATTATTCCTTTCTGCTGTTAGCTGTGGGCGCGTATTTCAGTCGTTTAGCTAGCTTGTCCTATCAGGCACATAAACAGCAGCGTGCAAACACACATACACAGCGAAATGTCTGTCATAACCAAAGAGCAGTGTCTCATGGGGTTACAGCAGCCGTGTGTAGCCATGACAGATGAGAGCTGCTGGAGACAGTGGAATGTGTCCATACAGTACAGACACATAGAGAACAGAGCTGGAGGCCTACTGAGTTTGGATGTCACTGCAATGGCTGTCACCAACTGCCATACCATTGTATTGTCACATAAATCTGTATCGTCTGGTGCCCTGCGTGTGCGTGCGTGCGTGCGTCTGTCCCTCCTTGTCCGTCTCTCGCGTTTGCACTGCCTGTTTCACAAACCTTGCAATGTCCTTTTGCACTGCCACTTTTGTCAGTGTGAGTTAAAGGATAATTCCAGTGTATTACAACATTGGTCTTAGTTTTGACCATCATTCCTGTTGGTTGAGCACAGTGTACTCGGCAAGCTGAAAGATGAAATCTTGGAACAAGAGTTGCCACGGTATTAGATTTAGACATATTTTTAGTATAATAATCGTCTCAGAAAATATCAAACTTTAACGGTATATTATATTACACAATTACTATTATTATCAATTATAATGAATCTTAAAGAAATTAAAACAGAAGTTGAAGTTTTTGGGTTGAACAAACACTTAGTTGATAGATAAGCAAATGAACAGTCCTGCTCACCATTATTGGCACCCATGAAGTTTAAGTACATAATGTGGAATATCTTCTGAAAAAAATGAGAAAAAGTGAAACATTTCTGTTCTATAGAGAACTCATGTTTGATACAAAAGAGCAAATGATAAACAACAATTTAAAACAATAAACAATGGGAGGAAAAAATAGAAAAACTTAAAGCTTGCCGTGTCACTGGTATTGGCACCCTTTGCTGTAAATCAGTATGGAAACACATTGTGACTCACCTGTGGTAAATCACAAATGAGAATCACCTGTGATAAATTGTGCCCATGTGACATGAATTAGCCAATGAATGATGACTTCTGTGTTTTAAAAAGCCATCTGTTATCCCCTGTTCCTTTCTCACAATGATGAAGACAAAGGAGCTGTCTGAGGACATCAGAAGTGCGATAAATGGCAAACACAAGACCTCCAAAGGGTATAAGGCCATTTCCAAAGACCTTGGTATCCCTGTTTCAACAGTGCGTAATGTTATTAAGAAGTTTGCCAAGCATGGAACTGTCAAGAACCTCCCTGGATGTGGGAGGAAGAGAAAAATTGATGAGAGAAGTCTTCGAAGGTTGGTGCGAATGGTGGACAAAACACCATGTCAAACATCCAAAGACCTGAAGGCCAAACTGGAACAGTCTGGGGTCATGGTTTCAACAAGTACCATACGCTGCACACTTGTGCACAGGGCTTCATGGGCGAAGGCCAAGGAAGACACCACTGCTGAGGAAAAGACATAAAAAGGAACGACTAATCTTTGCCAAAGAGTACCTGGACAAACCACAATCCTTCTGGGAAAATGTTCTGTGGACAGATGAAACAAAAAAAGAGCTTTTTGGCAATGCACACCAACAGTTTGTTTACAGACGGCGCAATGAAGCCTACAAGGAAAAGAACACCCTACCAACAGTTAAGCATTGTGGAGGATCCATAATTCTGTGGGGCTGCTTTGCTGCATCTGGTACTGGAGGCCTCGACCGTATCACAGGAATCATGAAATCAGAGAATTATCAAGAGATTTTAGAGCGAAATGTCCTACCCAGTGTAAGAAAACTTGGTTTGAGTTGAAGATCATGGGTCCTCCAGCAAGACAAAGACCCAAAGCATACATCCAAAAGCACGCAGGAATGGTTGAAAAGGAAAAAAGTGACTGTTTTAAAATGGCCAGCAATGAGTCCTGATCTCAATCCGATTGAAAATCTTTGGTATGAGGTGAAATCTGCCATTGGGGAAAAGAAACCTGCAAATGTTCAAGAGCTTGAACAATTTGCAAAGAAAGAGTGGGAGAAAATACCAGCTAAGAAGTGCAAGGAGCTTATAGATGGCTACAAGAAACGTTTGGAGGCTGTCATCACTGCCAAAGGGTGTGCAACCAAATATTAAAGAGGGGTGCCATTATTGCTGCACATGCTGTTTTTTTCTGTTTCTTCTTTGAAATTACAATATGTAAGTTGAAAAAACAATTCTCTTTGTTAAATTACTTTGGACCTCCAATTAAAAGATCCTGATGATATAAATTTCTATTTATTTCTGAAGATATTGTAGAGGTTATGCAAAAAATGAAGGGGCGCCAATAATGGTGAGCAGGACAGTATATGATATGATAACCGTCAATTTTCATACCATGGTGCGGCAACACTACTGGGAACGCAGCGACATCCCTAAAAGGATGTCTGACAGGGTAAGAAGCACAAGCAGTTACATGATCAGACAGGTTGTACACAAATGCCCAGGTCAGCCAAACTAAGCAAAAGCAGACAGTGGAATTTTGACTCAAACATCAATCACAACTTACAGACCTACTTCCTACCTCAACTTTAATTTACCAAACTTCACACAGTATGATTAGCAATATTTCAGGTGCACTCATTTTTGGTTTTCACTCTACACAAGGCGGTTTTGATAATCCGATTAAATTAAAGGCATTTTCAATCTTGTACAATGGCAAAAATCCCCAACTGCAAAAATAAAAACAAAGTTGTAATAAACTAGAATTTTTCTTTAATATGGAGGCTAGTAATATGTTACTGCAGAAATGCCACTGAGACAAATTCCTGTGAATTCTTTGTACTTGGTGATTCTGTCTTTTACTTTCTCCCTCTCTCATTCCACACTTCCTTCCTAATGGCTGAGACACAGTCAACCATGTGACTGGTCACAAATGCTAATGATGCATGGCTAACGCAAGACTCTCTCCCTCTTTCTCTGAACAGTTCATTCTAACTGCTACACCTGCAATCTAAATGGATCTGACAACTGCACACATGCGCGCACACACACACACACACACACACACACACACACACACACACACACACACACACACACACACACACACACACACACACACACACACACGTCACAGACATCAACTCATCCATATAATGCTGACAGCCAGTATTGCTCTGCAGAGAGATATTACTTAGCTGTATTGCATTGCTTGCACTTGCAGCAGAGAAAAGCATATTACTCACAAATGCCATTTAGGTGTGAGACAGTAGCTGGCTGCTCCACACAAGCTGTATGGAAATAGTTTCCCTCCCAGCCCTCGTCCTGTGACCAACCGCTTCAGTGCACCGGATGGCACTCACACAAGCCACAGCGCTGTTTGGGTTCTTCAAACAGTGACATAAACTCTTTTTTAGGTTTAATTCTGTAAGGCCACTATTTTTGAGCAATGGTGCCTTACTTTGTGCTATTCCAAATGAGCACAAAACCATGGATGGGCAACTTTTATAAGAATTTCTCTCCTGCTGTGATGGCAGTGGTGTGTGTCATGGGGGTTGTCTGTGGAATCTGGGGTGGGTGGATGGGGGGTTTTATGAATTCCCTTCTATTCAAACACACGCACACTTTCCCTCGCCTTTGAAGGGAAGCGTCACGCGTGATGCCACAATCTCCTCATGAAACGGGAAACCAGAAAAGAGGATTGGCGCATGGAGGGAAAGACACCCTCCATGCGCCCCCCCCTTCTCTCTTCCTCGTCCCCCCTCGCAAGTGCTGCCAGGACAGGCCGACAGAGGATGAGACTGTTTGCCATCTACCCTGGAAGCGCCTCTATCTCTCTCTCTCTTTTTTTGTCACTCTTTCTCTCCCTCTATCTCTCCTTCTCTCTGCGCACCCTTCATGCTGCTGCTGGAGTGCCGGCGTCCTCTTTATCTGCTTTAGTCCTTGTGTTTTCCCTCTCCATCCCATCTTCTCTATGTTCTGTTAACCTTCTATTAGCAAGTCTAATGTCAGGCCTTCCTGGCTGCCTCCTTGCATGGCTCCCGGCTCTGTGCTTTCCAGGCACTATGACAATGTTTTCCTCAAGCCCCATTAGTGCCTCCTCACACCACTAACAGCCATGCAGCACACAGAAGGATGAGAGGGGGAGGAATGAAGAGGAGGATTACAGAGGAGAGGGGAGAGAGAAGGAGAGGTGGGGGTGGGTGTATTGGGTTAGACTGGGGAAAGCGGACCGGGCAGAGTAGCTGGCCAAGTGAGAGAAAGGGTGGAGAGGGGATTAAGGGAGACCGAAGGGGGGCAAAAGGGGAAATGATAAAAAGAGAAGCATGGGGCAACGCTAATGGGGGAAGAGAGGGTGAGGAGGATGGATTGGGAAGAGGGCTGAGAGGGTGGGTGAGATGTGAGGGGGCTGGGAAATGCGGGGCCTTCCAATATGCCTGTTTAGCAAACATCATTTGCATAGAACCGATGCGGATGGAGTTCTGTGTCACAGTTATTTGCATACATTTGCATAAAATTAATCCCCTTCCCAATTGCCGCAGCGATTGTTTCTGATGCAGAAAATAAGTCAACAAAATGAACTGACGCATCCAAACAAAGCAAACATATTGACACAGACGCATGCTGGAAGAGAGCGCAGGATGAGTTTGGGCTATTCTGTGTGTGTGTGGGAATATGTGTGCATATGTGTCAGTGCATCTGTGTACAAGTGTGTGGGGCCATCTGCAATCATCTGAGGTCATCTACTGCTTGTTTAACAAAACAGGTTATCCTCTTGGTAAAATATGATCACTAACCACTTAAGAATATGTCTTCCTATATTTTTTCTTGAACACACACACACACACACGCATATGGATACAGTCCAAACAAAGTTGTCAAAGTGCTTCACATTTGCATTGCTCATAGTCTGGCCATGCCAAGTTGTACACTGTTGGCCATTCTCTCCACTGCTACTGTTCAGTATCTTGCTCAAAGGCACTTCAACAGCACGGGATCGTAGCAGGTAGATTAAACCTTTAACCGTCCATTTTTCTGGCCATGGGAATCTAGCACACTTTATGTATCAATAGATGATATCAGAAGATTTTCTTTTCGTCATTGTGGCCCTTTCTTAAAAAGTGAAATGATTCAGGCACAATGTATCAGAGTATACAACTGAAAGTGGGTGTTCAGGAGATAAATATATCAGTTTCTAAATCATAAAGCATGAAAACATCTCCCAATGCAACTGGAATCTGTGAGCTCCTTGAACATGTACCTGTGTGTTTCAAGATGAAAACCAAGATCACACAAACACACATCCAAGGACAAATCCTTCTCCTTGCAAACGAATTCCAGGAGCCTCAGTGTGAGGAAAAAGGAAAATAACAACGACATGAAAGATTCCTTCACTAATCATTTTATCCTGCGATCAATTAAAACTACAGAGCATGAAATAATGCAGATCCTGCTCTAAGGCAGAGTGGGCATTGATCAAACACATTTGGATGGTTTTGCATCCGTGCTAGTGTGTGCACTTGCGTGTGTTTGCAGGAGGGTTTGGTTGTGTTTCTGAGTGTGTGAGCCGGTCTGTGTGTGTGGCCATTGATCAAAGGCAGAGCCCCAGTTTGCCGGTGAGGAGAGGAGCCAATTGATCAGAAATGGCTGTAATTGGAATCTAAATAAGACCTGCAGCATTGATCCCATCTCAGTTCTAAGCTACTGGCTTCTGTAAATGCGGGTTTGCTCAAGGCCAGCCAGCCCACCTCCTCTAAACCTCCACCTCCAGCACACGGCTTTTTTGCCTCAATAATTACGAAAGTTAAACTCTCACATCTAAACCAACTAACTTGGATGATTGACTTAGCATCCTACATTTTTTAATACACTGCCTACATTTTCCCTTTTCACTGCACCACCTACTCAGTGAAATGCAGTAATTAGCCAAAGTAGCAGAGAGTGATTGCAAATGCCAAATGTTTTTAAGACTCAAACAATAGAGCAAATCAAGGAGCCTGGTCTACACTCCACAGGCACAAAAATGAGGCTGCTTGAAAGTGTACGCACTTACACCTACGCACAGACACACACACACACACACATTCCCCTACAAACAACCTCCGCCAGCAAGATAAGGGCTAAATTATGGGATCTGCGAGTTGCCTGGTGAGAGCAGCGTCATGAAGACAGAATGCAGCAAGTAGCAAATGGCCTTTACACTGTTTGTGTGTATTTGTTACTGTGTCTGTTTGTTTAAATGGTCATTCATGCATAACCACAGGCATTGAAAGAATAAGACGCCATAGTTCTACCTCTCTGTCAGGCATTTAAAATGGATTATTCTGACATAGCCATTACTATCATATATACAGATAGAGAGGAGAGATACACATTTAGACACAATAGGAGAGATATATAACAAACATGTCCTTCAGAGTGTTTATGCATTCACACTATTTACCAGTACATGTCATTCAAAATCACATTAGCATTGCAAACACTTTAACGCAGGAACAATCCTGGAAGTACACCGAGTGCATACAGTGCAGTGCTGTCACACAAAACAACTGCACACAAACGCACTTACAATACAAGGCACATAAAAGTTACGTTTGTTACCAGAAATGTAATGAAAGATTGTGTGTGATCACAAGAAATAAGAACTTAAGTGGTTGAAGTAAATACATATATTACCATTAAAGCCAAAAATATAAATGTAATTGAGAGAGGCTATTGCTTTAATTTGTAATCCTTAGTTTCTCTTCTGCATGACCACTGCATTTCCTAATTGCAGTGCTCTTACCACAATAAACTATAATTAGTAATTTAGCACCAAATTTGCACGTGTGCATCAGTGAAATGCAGCCAATGAGGGAGTGACAAAAATGGTGAAAAAAGGGGAGGGTCGTGGGAGACGGGGTAATACGAGGCTGCGGTGGTTCCCATGTAACTGTTTTGTGGGAAATCAGACGTACTGTACCATGAATGAGTTGACAGTAGTCACAGCTGACTCCCAGTGCAGTATTACAGCTTAATGCCACAATAACCCCATACATGAAGCATGACCTTTATTAATGCTCATGCAAAACAGCAGAACATGGAGCTTGATCATTATGATGGATGGTGTCTTGATTAAAAAAACCTTGTTTGCAAGTGTGTATTAGGATGGTGTGTGTTTGTATTAGCCTGTGTGCATCAGTATGTGTAGCTATATCTCTGTATGAACAGTGTGTGCATGTTATTGTTTTTCTTGTGCTTGTGCATACATGTATGTTCCCTTATGTATATGCATATGTTGATGAGTGTATATGTATGCCTACGTGTGGAGCTCAGTATGTGTGTGTGTGTGTGTGTGTGTGTGTCTGATGGTCTGCCTGTTCCTCAACCTCAGCAGGAGAGCTGCTTGAGTCTTAACGAGGCTGTTAATTAGTGTGCTTCAGAATGTACATCTAATGAGTGTCTTTAACAGCAGCGAAACACGCACGCACACACACACACACACACACACACACACACACTCACTTTTGAATACACATACAAGTACAAACAAGAAAAAAGGCAGATGGACAACAGTATATAGATATACATGTACAAATCTCTCCTTTCTTTGGAGAGTGTGTGTATATGTAGAGAGATTGTGTGTGTGTGTGTGTGTGTGTGTGTGTGTGTGCATGCGTGTGTGTGTGTGTGTGTGTGTGTGTGTGTGTGTGTGTGCGTGTGTGTGCGTGTGTGTGTCTGTGTGTGTTTGTATGGATGTGCTGTGTTGAAGAATGTGGACCAGCAGGAAAGATGTTGCTGAAGGCATTTCCCAGTGTGATGTGAGCTAACATTCCCGTACATGGAGAGAGACGAGTTGGAAGTGAAGACAGTTCTGAGTCTTCTGCCATCTCTGCTCTCTACCATCTGTTTACACACACTCAGTACTCACACCTACTGCTGCTGTCAGATTCAAGACTTGTACTGCTGAAATGTAGGTTTTTGTGGGGGAACTCAGAAACATCCAGTCAGATATTCCAATTGATGCCAGGGCATTTTGAAACTACACAAAGGGTTTGTAATGGGTCCCTGTGGGCCCTTCGGTCATAAAAAACAACAACGCTCAGAAAAGCGCAATTCAATTCCAGTCAGAAACAATAAAAACACCAGAGGTATGAGGTTTTTGTCTGACAACAGCCAGCGCCATGATGTAATGCTGCTACATTCACTGTTGTCCTGTAGACTGAGCCAAATCAATCAGATATCCACATATTTACAGCCGGCGTCAGATAAACTAATGCTTCAGTCCTCACAGACACACCGGCTTGGATCTGTAGCTCTGCCTTAAAGTATTCATAAAGGCAGAAAACCTAACGTGCAGTGCACTTATATTTATTTCATGCCGTCTGTGTGTTTGAGACATTTCCCAAGCGTAAGTACATAAGACAATCATCAAACAGTGAAATCATGTTGAACCGTGATTGATTGTGTTCGAATATTTGGATCTGGCAAAAATGCACTCTGACAACATCAAAAAGAGTGAGGGAGAAAGAAATGGACACACACCCTGCAAGAGAATTAGTGTATGGGCGAGAAAGAAAATAAAACTTAGGCAAACAGTCGCAAAGCCACAGAAAAACATAAAGTTTAAAACAAAAAAATGTAATCTCCTGAGTTATGCCACAAACTGTCTACTCGACATAAAAGCAGGACTGACTTCTCATAATGTCTTAGATACAATAATGTGTCCCAAACAGCACATTTATTACCCAGTGTTGCAGCAGAAACCCTAAGCAGAGACAGTAAATTCCAGCTCTCAAATCTCTTGTGAGTTCAGCACCAAGGACAGCTCCTCTGCTGCTGCTCGCTAAGAACATTTCCACTTTTTGAGGATTTGTAGAGGCCAGATAGGCTCATGTATAAACTTGAGAGTCCGGACAATATGGGACTTTGAGAAATGAATTACATTTCCCAGAATGACTAGTTCTGCCTTAATGCCCGCAAATGTAGCATGCAGGTCTTTTTCAGTCCAGAAATGAGAAATCTAGTATTACTCTAGGGCTCTTGTGGGTGTACTGAAAACACACTGTTACTGTTGTCTGCTACCATAAAATCCCACAAGAAGCATTGAGAGCCATTCTGGATCTTAAACCATAATTTATGGAAAAAATAGTCAAGAGAGGCCGTATAATAGTTCTCCAGGCTCTTTTCCTGTCATTCACCCATACTACCACATAAACAGAGCTTGTTCAGTATCAGCCACAGCATACAAGAACAGTGATAGAAAGAGAGATAAGACGGTACTAACCTCTTACAGCTGTTCCAGGGAGAAAAGGGGAAGAGAAAAAGAGAGATTCAGTGTGTGAAAACAGTAAAGTTGTTGCAAACGCATGCTTAACTGTGGTTGTTAGATCTAGTGTCATCTATCCTTTTCATTATCAATTAAGCTTATTTGTTTAGTCTATAAATTGTAACCCAAAATAACTCCAAACTCTTCCTTTTGTCTGACAAACTGTTCAAAGCCCCAAATAATTTAATTTACAGTGAAATAAACTAAAAGATAAGCAGCCAATGGCCACATTTTAGATTTTTATTTTGCTTGATAAATTAATATCAGGTCTGACAGTTTATCAAAACTTCTACATTTCTGTGAATCGACTGCTTTAATTCTTTCAGCACAAGTGTCTTCCACCCACACATACTGTAAGACCTGGCATGACTGCATATACAGTAGTTAAGTCATACACAAATGGTTATGCACACACACACAGACATCAGTGAGGTCACCCACAGAGGAGAGTCTGATAAAATTGTTCTCAAAAAATGGATGAATGCCAGAACTGCAGCAGCGGTACATCATTCCCCAGCCTCCGCCATGAATCACTCACTCTTTATGCACTTACCCTCTCTCTCTTTTTCACACACACACACACACACACACACACACACACACACACACACACACACACACACACACACACACACTCACCCATACACATACATGTTCGCATATTCAGACACGCCCAAACACACATTCACAGACACACACGCCCACAAGCCCTCCCCCGCTCTTCCACTTCGCTGAAACTGTAGAAGTGTGCCCTTTCCGCATGGCGCACTGCCAGCCACTCACAGCACATTACCAGTGTGTGACCCCTGTGTGCTGAAAAAGGAAGCATTTAACCTCCTGCCCTTTTCTGCTGATGCGCTCTCATAGAATCTCATCCTATGTTGAATGTGGACCATCAACACTCAACACACCCCTTTGCTTTTGAGGGATAGTTACATGCATTCTGAAGTTAATATTCAATGTGTTTCTTTCAAGTGTGTCTTTCTATACCCATCTGGGAGCTGCAAAGGATTCATTCCTGCCGTGGTGTTCTATCAGAGGGAACATCAATCTGCAAGACTGACATTTAATCCCAAGCCTGGGCAGGTAGGGAAACACACATATATGCACGTAGCACACACATACACAAAAAAAACAGACATACATGTAAACACACAATCAGCTGTCGCATACACATACAGAAACACACACCAAGACCTGAGCATAAACCAGTGGACTCTGCGTGAACGCTGTGAATACGGCAAGTTGAGGCAGAGGAAAACAAAGCTATGAAAGAAGACAGAGGGAGATGCTCAGAGGGAAAATGTTTCCTGCATCAATCTATTGGTCGAGACGCTGACAGAATGGCTCAGAGATACAGGTGGTCAAGGAGAACAAGGAGCTGATGTATAGACGTCTGCCGTCTGTTTCTCATTGCCAGGGTTTCACTGGACAATTCAGCCTGCAGCCTCCTTGTTGTTCTCTGTGGCTCTGCCGCCATGCCGACCTCTCCTAATTTTACAGCTTCTCTTCTCTATCTTGGGCTGTAATGCTCATTGAGGAAGTCATTGCAATTTCCTCATTAGGTGTCATTTTCTCCACAAGCACTTAGCTTTTTCCTCCAATGATGATGACTTCTGTTAATAAAGGTCATGCTGAGAAATCCTCGTGCCTGTGTGTGTCTGTGTTTGTGTGTGTATGTGCATGCAATGCTGTGTTACAGTAATAAAAGACAATATTCTTACAATCATTGTCAGATGCATAAGGGAGGATTAAAGTACCAAATGAAAAAAGAAAACACAAAAAGCTGTTAAAAATGGAGGGAAGAGTAGAGAGAGGGGAGACTATTACTGAAGGGCATAAAACCAGCAGGGCTCTGTAATCAATTTTAATTAGCACTGCGCATCACCTGGAGTCATATATTTTAGACACCGTTAGAGCCAGGTCTGTCAGAGAGCACGGCCTCTTTCGTCACACACTGCCAACCTTCTCACTGCTCCAGTCACAGCAGTGCCCCCAGTAGCAATCCAGTCACTGTCATTGTCAAGTCTTTAGCCAGTGAAGGTCCAATTAATCAAAATCGTATAAGTTTGGTCCTGTCATAAAGATCATACTTTCACAGTACAAGCAGCTGTTTAAACTAAACACTAAACAGAGCATCTTCTCTGCTGGACAGCAATGTAAATTCTAAATAGTAGCAGCAGTAGATGTTTCACTGTTTAGATTCAGATACAGAGGCTAGAAAAAAGATGTATAAATGTAGTAATAGTATAAGTGTATAATAATTTTAAGAATGGTTTTAATAATAGTAACATCAAGCTATAAGTGCTGTCAGAGCACCAAAGATATCATCCAGTCTACTAAAAATCTTCAGTCAGTCAATTGTCAGGAGAAGTTATAAAAATAGGAATTGTGAGAAGCACCGCATCAACACCTTAAACAGATTTGATGATCAAAGTAAACATACACAATGACTTATGGCAGCTTCTGTATACCTACAGTATATATCAAAATGTGGAATATGCTTTTTGAAGCACCCCCCTCACACAACATGGACTGCTGCCTTCACAAGTTGGTCTAAAGGCAGCTTACTAGTCATGTGAAAAATGCTGTTCTGACTCTTTGACACAGAAAGCAGCCAATCAGCTTTTTCCCTCTGTGTGAAAAGGAATCAAGAGGAAAGAAAATAAGACAGTGTCAGGAATCCACTCAGTTACTGCAACAATCATGAGGCAAGTTGAGTACGGTACTTATCGTTGGCACCCAAAAAAAAAAAACACCATTGTGCTAATACACTTTCTTTAAACCGATAGATTTTCCCATTGTGTATTGAAAGCCTAGTCAACTGTCTGTACTGGTTTGTCTGTAAAAAGGTAAAGGTGGGTTCAAGTGCCACTTCAAATCAAACTAATATACCGTACATACCGTAAAACTTCCAATAAAAGCAGGGTCCCTAATAGACGCTGGACTCCTTTAAAAGCCTGGTGTGGCTACACGTTTTGACAAATAAACGCAGGTCTCCAATAAAGGCCTGGTCTGGATTTTATAGAAATGATCTGAATGTATAAAACATCTTAAAACCCACCTGGTCGCCCCCTAGAGCGAGTTTTAAGCCGTTTAGATCGCCTACACAAAAATAAACGTTTAAACTTTGGTCAAAATGGATGCTGCATATCGTTAGATCCGTTAGATTCTCCACAGTTCAATCCGTCACTTTATTTAATGGAAACTATGAACACCAAAGTATAACTTTAATACATTCAGACTTACCGGCATGGTAAACAAGAAAGGCAAAAAAAAAGCGATCGTAAAGTCGGGGCGTTCCATGTCTGTTCCTCCATTATTTATATTCCTTTAGTCTGTAAGGGTCCACTGATCAAAGGAATCAAAGGATTTCATTAAAATTAATCAGAGTTGTGAATATTATCATGTGAAGTCAGTTGCTCACTGATTGTACGCCGGCTGCCGTAAATCTTCAGCTGCCGTAAAACGACATTCACGTTCAAGTGTCATGGTGCTGGCATAGAGAAAAAAAGTACCACCTGAAATTTACTGTAAATTGTCAAATTTACTTAACAGAACTCAAGAGAAGTAGTACAATTAGAGGGGTTTTCCATCTGAGATTTGTGCTAAAGGAATTAAACGCCTGTCCCAAATAGACATTTGTCTCCAATAAAGGCAGGGGGAGTTCAGTGATTTAAGCAAATAAACGCCCGGGCTATTATTAGAAGTGTTACGGTATCACAAGATACATGTAGAGATGGCTGTATTATCTGACAAGCACATGCATTCTCCCACTGCAGTGCAATTAAAACACCGATTGACTAAACAGAAAGGTACGAAAGCTCCCTGGTACAGTGACAGCGACCAGAGTATGGAATCTGTTCCACTGTGAAGAGTGACACATTAGATGATTAGACAGCATGCTCATGACAGCTGCCACAGGTACGCACAAGCAAGCACACACACACACACACACACACACACACACACACACACACACACACACACACACACACACACACACACACATATATATAGAGAGTGAGAGTAGGCATGGGACTAGTGCTCCGGCTCAGTTACAGCACAGTTTAATAAAGAGAAGGCTGGCAGCTGCAGTCTAACACAGGCAACTCCCCGTGAACATACACAATACTAAGTCACTACTAATAAAGGCCCACAACTGAGGCACACAGGCCTACTACAAAACTCTATACCAGCTAACATTTCATTAAAAGGGCGTGTGTGTGTTTGTGAGTGAGTGTGAGAGAGAGAAAGACACTTTTGCCCTTAGGCTTTTCCTCTGATAAACAGTTGCATTAAAAGATTTCACCCACATGGACACACACAAAGATTAAAACACCTACACACACACACACACACACACACACACACACACACACACAATGCTGAGGGGTAAACCTAGTAAATCATTTTTTAAGCACACATTCCCACTAGGGAAAAAACATTACGGACAAAGCTGGTGTGGAGGTACCTGTGCAGGCAGCGGTGGTAAGAAACTGCTAAGGTTGATAAACACAATGCTTTACTGGTCACTACGACTGCTGCACAGATGACAAGGCGAGTGGAGATGATCATGCAAAACAGCTGAATACATACAGCCAGTAATGGTATTTATGATGAGACGTCCTGAGAAAATAAAAAATAAATCATCACACATTTTCAAACACATTCGCGTAAGAACACAGACATTACTATCAGAGACTGGGTCCCTGATAGTATTCATGAACCATCTCTTTAGCGGCCATGTATATGTATGAAGAGGTGGCAGTGAGGCTTTGGGACAGAGGAGTCACTGAGGGGGACGTTAAGTCTCTTTATAGAGACTGTCACAAAGGCCCAATCCCCCACATTAGGAACAAAATTGTCTTTTTTATTGCCGGCGATTTGTTTCACATATCTATCTGTGCAGCTCAACCTTAGATGAATCACTGTCATTTTTAATCTGTGCTGCATCTTCAGGGTGAAAATACTCTAAGTAAGAGCAGAATTTCTACAGCAGCGCATTTGCTATGGACTTCTCTAAGAATCCACAATATTCTTTCTTAATGAGGCCCTCATCTCTCCCTTTTCTCACACTTAATTCTTTTGAAACTAGCATCAAGCCCATTTTTAAAACCATTCCCTAAGGGTTTGGCTAACACTCTGTAACACATAAGAACTCCCTCGCTGTTGTTCACACGTTCCTAAAGACAAGGTGCAAATTAAAGTGCGGTGCTTTTCCTCTGAAAGTCTAGCACTTTCTGTGAAAACAGCACCAAAACAGCTAACACATTAGCAATTATTAGCCTGTGTGAGAGACAAAACACAGTCAGCCTGAGATGATCCTCTCCTCAGGCTCAGTCTGAATAAACAGACACAAAAGGAGAACAGTTCAAAACACACATACATTTATTTATTTTTATTTTACCTTTATTTAACCAGATAAGTCAAATGAGAACTAATTCTCAAACACAGATAAACAGAACAAACATGGAGCCACACAAATGAATCTGAGTGTGTTCCTCTGTTTTTTTCTGTCGCAAACATACAAGCACACGCGCACACACACACGAGGCATCTCCATATTCCCCATCCACTCAGTTTCTATTTCATTATTTGTCTCTGGAAGTGTTCTCTTGTACCAAAGTGATCCTTGTTGCAATAAAATTAGTCTATAAGCTTTTAAAACAATGGACCGTACGTTGTCTCTGCTGTTCATTTTGTGTGTCTAGTTTTATTACAATACACTTGAGATTAAATTATGCTCTTTATTTCCATTTCCTCTATGAGGTCTGACCTTCAAATGTATCCGCACAGATCAGAGCCCAAAGCCTGATAACATTAATATATCCTTTTTGGGTATTTGCAGGGAAATTACGTGCACCACAATATTAGAGAAAGAAAATGAGATATATAATGAAGCAGTGATCCAAAGTCTATATCAAATTTGCCAGGGCTAGGACTTCTATTTCAATCCCTTCAATTTAGTGCTACGGTCGAAAACAAATTGGACTTGAAGTTATATTGGCACCAAAATTGAGACCTTCCATCCTAATTTATTTATTAAGTTCTGTTAGTAAGCAAGCATATTAAAAAAATAGCCTGTGCCAATGTTTAGAGGTTGGAGTGTCCTTCTCTAAAATAATTATTTATCCTTTATAAAGGTTGAACACATAACTGTTATACAGTGCTGCATCAAGGGGGTATGGCAACATTATCTGAAACCTATGGGACACAGAGACCACAATTCATTGATCTTACACCCTCAGATCTCCAGCTTACAACCAATTACCTCACCTTTTACCCCTTCAGCCAACCTCAATAAATCACTATTCTCTGTCCGATCACAAATCAGCTCTACATCGCAACAAGCAATCCTCAACTCATTGCAACAATCACAAATCTGAGCCCAGTGCAGCATTTAGACGAAACCTGGCTGGAGGAGGTCTATGAGTGTGCTGCTGTCACCGCTGCCCTGACCTCTGACCCCTGCCCTTTGAATCTGGATCTGATTGGCTGTGTCCTACAGGCATAAAGAGAGACCCTTCCCCCCACAGAGAAATAGAAAGGCTTAAATGTAGAAATGTGTGCACATGCCCTTTCACACCCACACTATTCCAGATCTGTATCAGTACTGGAAATAAATTACATATTTTGTGGCTTCAGTCATGATTTGACTTCGACCATAATGACTGTTCACAGAAGCCTTGTCCGCTTTTTAAGAATGAACATGAATTGGAAATCTGTTCTTTAAAATTCAGCAAAACAACTTTCCGCCCATAGCAAAACAAACCATCTCCAGCATATGTTCTCTAACAAAACAAGATTTTGCCATTCATATACTAACAGTTGTTGTTGTTTCCTTTGTTTTATTTTTTAAATCACAAGTAAACCCACACATAGCAAGAGAACTCAAACTGTGACAGAGTAAGAGTGAGAATTTGAAATCTAAAATTATTTCCTACATGGACTACAGGGAATGTCTTTACAAAATGACCTCAAACAAAAAACAGGCTAATTTCTCCAAGGTTGACTGCTGCAGCCTTAAGAGGTTTACTACTTTAATATGCAGCCGTTATTATTGTTATTTTTTTCCCCATTCTTTTCTTTTTTGATTTCACCAACCAAAAAATGTATTAAGAGATTTGTTATGCACATAAATTATTAACATTTTTGTTAATACATTTTTTTTTTTGACTAAACATACAGCATAGCAGAGATCTAATTTAATTCCACATTCTTCAGAAATACAGTAAGGTATATAAAGTAAGATAGTCTAAATAGAGGTGATATGTTCACAGTAGTAGGACATAATAAAAATGATGATGGCTGAATTCCATTTAGCTGCGTTAGTTTCAGGGTCCTGGTATTTTCCACACTGACATGGACATTTGAATAGAACAGAGCCATTATTCATGTTATTAGTAACACTTAGTAATGCAGTCAAAATGTCTGCTGTGAAAAAGGCCTATTCTAATTTACCAAGTTTAACGTGACGCAAGTCAAGATATAATGGAGTTTGACATCAGAATGTTAGTAACATGGATTATACAAATTTTTTGACCTTATTTCAATTTGTGAAGTATTCCGTCATTTATTGTTAAACATTAGCAGGGAAAGTGTAAATGGCTTTAATATAAAGCTGTTATTGTCACGTCTCCATGAGGTTTAATCTTGGTCTTTGTTTAGGTGGTCCTGGACAAAACACTGCTTTCTATCCTGCGTGTAAGCATCTCAACAAAAGCATATGCCCACATAAGCAGGAAAAAAAGAAACTACATTTAAAAGACACACGTGGCTGCACACATACACATGAGTAAACATGCACTCACACACTCACACACACAGGCATTGTTTTGGCATGTTCACAAATCCTCTCATCTTGTCACACCACAGAGAGAAGATATAAATTATGTGTGCATGCATTCCACCAAACACACACACACACACACACACACACAGAAGTGACTGATGACTTGGTTCAGGTGATGTGAGACTGGCCGGGATAATCCCAGTGCCTTATGTATTCTCCAGGGAATCACACAGCAGTAGCAACAAACAACATAACATAGCCGCTGATAGTGCTCCTGTAGGGTTATTACAAACACACACACACACGTACTGAAAAATACACAAAAGTGTAGAAGGTAGTGTAGTGTGGTATTGTCCCTAGGGGAGGATAGGATAGTACAGAATCGATAAACTCAGAGGAGGTTTGTCTGTCTGATCCTCCTCAAACAGACACTAAATACAACACGATACACTGGCACACAAAAATACATACATATGCCAGCACACACAGTCTGTCTGCCGCTCTCACTGTCTCTCTCTCCAAGGACATGTAGCTGAATCCACCCACTATGAGGTTTGGATGTTATAAAACATGCTGTAGCCTTGAAGCTCAGCGCCGCATCCTAATAACCAGTTAATCCAATCGGGTCAAGCTAAAAACAGACCAAGTTTCAGGGCAAAACTTTGATGCTTTGTGCGGCTGATTTAGACTCTCATATCATTCGATGCCTGGGAGAGAGGGCTAATGAACAGCTACTCAAACTAAGATAAATTCTTCTGTCTCTCACACTAACTGATAATGCATACATTGTAATTTATGTAATATTCTATAGCATTCAAGCAAGGCAGAATCATTAACTGCACCATTACACCTAAAGATAACACGGACAGTTTGGTTCATCCACCAGCCGTTTGCCATCTGTCTCATCAAACTCTGTATGTCTGTATGTGTGTGTGTGTGTGTGTGTGTGTGTGCGCGTGTACATGTGGGGAGGATTGTTTGTGTTTTTCATTTCATTGCTTATTAAAATGCCATATTACTGCAAATCAAATATGCTCTTTTAAAACTGGACAGAATTAAACAGAAAATGTTTTTTCTAAAACTGTATGTGTTTGTGTTTTGTGTGTGTGTGTCTCTGTGTGTGTCTGTGTGTGTGTGTGAGCGCAGTTTGTGTAGAAATGCGTAAAATTCGAGGGACAAAATTTTATCATGCTGCTATTTGTGAAGCCCATCTGTGCATCAACACCATCACAACACACTCTCTCGTTGACATGCCAGCACACTAAAACACATCTGAAGTGAATCTGTGAGGGAAAGGTTGCTCCCTGTCTCTTCCTCCCTGCTCATTTTCCTCCCTCCTCCTCTCACCTCCCATCATTGACGGAAATCCTCCGTTCTGAACTACTCTATCGAGCTGTAAGTTGATGAGACACTACTGGCTACAGCCAGTGCACAATGAAAGACACTATAAAATACCACACAATGTAGCAGAGAACCAGCTCTGGTAATAGCTTGGAGGGGGAAGGGGGAGGAGGGAGTAGCTCCACAGCTACTCATAAGGATGCAAGGGCAATTAGATAGCTGTCAGTGTCGATGAGAATGCCTTTCTAGAAGTACAATGTGTGGTGCAAGAGAGGAGATGAGATCTGTCTATAAACCAGTGAGGAGAGAGAAGCAGGATGGGGAGACGAGGGAAAAGGAGAGGAGAGGAGGCTTGTAAAAAGGGGTTTATTGTGAGGGAGGGACTACAACGGGGAGAGGAGAGATGGAAAAAAGAAAGGCGCAATAGAAAAGAGTCTCTCTCCATCTCTGTGTTGCTCAGACAGGTAAATTTGTCTCCTACGCAAGAACCTTCACATTCTCACTCAAAAGACATTCTATTGACCTTTGCGGTTCCTATAGCAACACAGAGCACAGGCCAACCGTCTTACTTGAAGTATGAAGCACAAAAATCACTTTTACACTTGATTTGATGTAAACAGAGATAAAGAGAAAGCAAACCAATTCGGTAATTAAAGCACTATTCGGACTTCTGTAAGTTTAGCAAAATAAACACCTGTCCCAATAGAATCTCATATGCAGTACTTGGCGCTGCATGCTGGTTATGCTAACGATGGGGCCCAGTGTGCTAAAAGAAAATGAAATCTTGTCCAAGGAGTAATACAAGAAGGACACGTCTGAAACAAAACAAAACTTTTTAGAACACTTGGCATCCCAGTGGCCTTGCAGTCCACATAACATAACAGCATGTCCCTAAAATCATCACATAAAGACCACAAGGCCTGTGCTGCTCTGTGTACCCATCCAATAGGCACCAGCTGCTGGACCATAGGGTCTAAACACACAACTGTTGAAACCTCACTAAACACTAATTGAAAGAAAAAAATGAGGTTTAAAAATGAATATACCATGAGGTAAGCTACAGCAGCAAAGCTTTAACTTTCAGAATCCAAATGAGACTAATGATATAGTAGCTCTAGTAGAGTTTCTACATATAGAAAGTCTAGGGAAGTTGTCGGGAAGGAGCCATTTTGTGCCAATATTATTATTATACAATTCCGGACAAGACAAGTTTTTTGCGTGAGAAGGAGGTGCCCACACTTAACCTTTAAAACTTGATGCACTGTTGATTCACATACCAGTCTTCACTAATAACTGATATACAGACCACAATGAAAACCAGAATCCATGTGTGTTACTACAAGGTTTATATGATAATAGTGCTAATTAAAGACAATTATCAGTACTAATCAATCCTTCTGTCACATGCTGGGTAAGAGATCCTCCAACATGAGTGCTGCACGTCTAACACTCAAGTTCATGTATATAACAGAGCTTCTATGAATTAAATAGATGAGTTAAATCAAGATAGCTCTCCTTCTGGCCCATTACCACTTGTGCTGATTTGAGCATAAAATCTAGTTTCTAGTTGCAGTTTGTTGGTTAACTTTGGGTCTGAGCCTCATTTTGATACCATGTTCGTTTTAAACAGCTGATTTGGACTTCAAACATTGTTTTGGTTAAGTTAATGAGATGCAATAAAGTAAAGCAGCTTAGTCCACAGTATGACTCTCACTATCAAATGGAAGAGAAGAGGAGGAAAAGACTTTACTATAATTGGTTCATTAGAATTGGCTGAGGCTGTTGGATCTCTTGCACACAGCAAATAATCCATTCAGGCACACATGCACATGCATGAACACAAGTATGAACACACTAGTGTGTGAGAGGGCACGCATGTACTAGTGCACAGACAGACACACACACAGACACACACTAATACTTCAAACAGGCTTGGATTATACAACCCAGTCTCTTGTGATGAGGAAATTTAGTTAATGCATAACATTAACTTTACTTTATAAAAACACACACACAGACACACACACTTGCATATATATACGTCAGACGTGCACACATATACAGTACATCTGTCTGCTTTTTCAAATCAGTTTAAATCTTTGCCGCATGTGGAATGAATATGTATCTGATTTTCAGTAAAAAGGGAGAAGATTATAAAGACAAATTTAAATAGACACAGTCTGCACTGCGAGGCGAGGCTTCGTTTGTATCAGAGTCAAAAAGAAGCAAAGACACTCAGGATTCAGCTGTTCCCTCTCATATGCGCTGTAGGGGTTATTGTTGACATCCTCCTGTGAATTAATTCAATTTGGAAGACAGCGTTAGCATTGATGAAACTGGGTTAGCATCGACGTTAGCATTCAGCAGAGAACAAACGCCATGATTACCAAAGCACAGGCTGCAATTGCTAACCCCATTTAGATATACAAGGGCAACGCTAACCTTATTCAGCAGCATTGCAGCAGCTAACCTTATTCAAAGTGAAACCCACATCTCTTAAGACCCTTTAAGCAGCCATGTGGAATTTGCTAATTGTACTCGGGGGTCTTTTTAGATGAGAACTTTGTGACAAGGAGGTGTTTCAGTTCAACCCCACACAAGTGAGATCTGTTTTCCATTTCCAAAGCCTCACATAGAGCTTCAATACTATTTCCTGCATCTGCACCTGTTTGTTTGGGCTGAAAAGAGAAGAAATAGAGAGGTAGAGATGAAAAACTAACAGGAAAATACGAAGAAAGTGAAAACATACAATTACATTCAATTCATTACAAGTGCCGTATACACTTTGTTACTTCCCTATATTAGTTTCTGACCTCTTTTCATTCCCCCCCCATTTTTGCTTCCCCTACTTTTTTATATCCCTTACAGTATCTCTCCATTCTCTTCCACTGTGTTCCTCCCTGCTCTTTTTACATTTGCTGTGATTTGGCATCATACCAAAAGGATTTACTTTTCCAATTTAACTCAAGCAGCCTCTCCGTCTCTCTTTCTTGCTCTCATATTCCCCATCCCATCCTTCTTCTCAGAAACACACACATGCTGTCCACAACCATGTGTATGGTGTCACATTAGGACAGGCTGTGAAACAGTAACAAACAAGCCCACACAAAACCTTAATGTGTCACCATACGTTTGTCTATATGAGGAAATGAATCAAAGCAGAAGGCAAACAAATGAGGAGGGTAGTTTTATGCTGATTAATTTGAGGACATTTTCATCAAAACATTCTTGTTCTCTCCTGACAACCAGTGTCTCCACTTGTTCTTTCATTTCCTTCTCTCCAATGGCTTCTGTCAACCTGAGGGGTGTTTCTCTGTTTTCTATAATCACTCATTTCTATTTACCACACCACAATGCGAATAAGGAAGATTTATTCAATTTACAATAAATTTGGTTCGACTGGTAAAAGGATTGGACACACAAGTATAAATTATGAACTAGCTACCTCAACAGAACTGCTATTTGGGTAATTGTAAACTATCCACAGCCACCCTGATACCTGATTTATCAACTGCAAGCATTAATTCTCAGTGTTAATCTTCCACATGAGTTGACCAACATGGCTGCCTTTGCAAGGCTGCTTGACAACTCCTAGTAACAGTGTCTCTAGGCAAAGAGCCCAGCTCCATCTCTCTGTCTGGCACTGTATAGACACACCCATCTCTTAGCTGCTCTCTATAATTTGATTTACCGGCCCTGTGATTGGATTACAAGACTGACATCTATGTCCAAGCTTTGAGAGTCATGTCCATTTATTTGCTGTAAAAAATGAATACACACATAGTGTATATACACACATAGACTTGTCTTAACTGGTCTGTAACTCAAAACCGATGTGGAAATTAGCAGATACTTAAGAAACTCCTTTCAGTAGCACCAAGTGGAATATCTCAAACCTGTCATAGTAATAACCCTAATTTGATGAACCACTTTAAACTTTGATATGAAAATCTATATTTGTGATCAAAAAAAAAAATCCTCTTGTGTGGTATACACAAATGCCCTCACACGCTTGAATTTACACACATACACTCACACACACACACACTGAAGGCAGGCAGCGCAGCTTTGATGTGGATTTGATTACAAGCTGTTCATTAGATGAAGCAGATGAAAATCCCTGCTCCATCTGAATAATCCTCCGCAGCGCTCACACTCTCTGTACATTAACCTTATCCTTTCCCTCATGAGACACAAGAAACATACAAGTGAGGAACAACCCACACATTCACCTGCAATATTTACCCAGCACCATGATAAATGCTGCATTTAGATGAAGGTAATTTCTGCGCTTGGGAAGTGTGTGAGGTCTCAGCGATATAAGCTCATTGGGATTTAAGATTGAAGGAATTGCTACAGTATACAGCAACCTGTCATGTTCCTGTTGGACATGTGATATTAAAATTATTACCTCCATTAAAGAAACTGTCTCTGACAGCATGAAACAACTCAAACTGCTGGTGTCAAAATAATTTTAAGAGCTGGAAATGGGGCCAGCGGTCAGAAAAGCTTTGACTGTAACAGTCTCTCTCTGTCTCAGCCTCTACAATCATTTTCTCACTCATAACACGATTACTAGGGGCATCTGTATGTAAACAAATGACTGGACTCTGACCCAGTCATCTCTGCTCAGCATCCTCCTTACACATAGACACAAACAATTTAGCATGTTGGAAGGGCACAGACTAAACAAGACACATGCCAGCTGGAGAAATGAAACAATTGCTATTTGGAGACAGACAGTATATAACAGTCACATCTTTCACTGCCTCTCCTCTGTCGCTCTCCCTCTGTTTCCTCCTTTGATACACTGTTCTTGGCAGACTTTCTCCTTCCATCCTCCCTCCCACTGCTTGACAGGAGCAGAGTGGCAGCCATTTGTATCACTATAATAGGGGTAGAGGCGTGCATACTTGTGTTTAAATATGTGCATGTATGTGGCATGTTCTCTTTTGTGAGAATATGTAAGTGTGTAGGTATGTGCAGTTATTAGTAAGCACTTCATTCATCCATTAAATCAGCCCCAATGGCCCCATACCCAGTGCGGAGCGTTGCATAGATTTGACATGGTGTACAGAAAAAGACATCGATGCACAGAGAGCACCCGCCAGTCAACAGGTGTGTGTGTGTGTGTGTGTGTGTGTGTATATGTGTGTGTGTGTGTGTGTGTGTGTGTGTGTGTGTGTGTGTGTGTGTGTGTGTGTGTGTGTGTGTGTGTTTCTGCGTGATACAGCTAGAACCCCAGCAGATTCACGACTGGAATCAGTTCTATGAGTCATCATCAAGACTCACTGAAGGTTTCCCCCATCAATCTTTAGGGCCGCAGGGAGCTGCCGGCCAACCCACACACAGACATACACACACGGACACACAATGAGGAAGGAGCTGAGTCACCGTACACCCACTGTCTGTCTGCTTTCCCACTGATTAATCACTCTAATCACAAGACCAGCAAGTGCGTGTTCAAGTCTCACTGTAGGCAACGTTGACTCCCCTCCAGTTAATTGCAGTGAAACAATATTGCTAGTTGTTACATGGCTTCCATTTCTTGATGTAACATGAAAAAGTGAAGCTCATGTTGTTTTAGTTAGTTTTTAACAAGTTTGGTTCACATTCACGTGAACATGTAGTTTTAGGATTCAGAAATAATACGGTAGAGGATAAATGAACTCCTGGCAGACCTAAATATGGACCAAGTTCATTGACTCGATTGTCTCAGCATTCCCAGTGAGAGAAGGTTTTAAGAGTTTAAGAGAGATGAGTTTTTCTATGCTGTTTAACCAAGTAAAACAAGTACCACATTCATATGTGTTGGTTAGCTTTTTTGCTATTAGTTTCTCCGTTCTCTGTCTTTCTTCATGAAGTTTCTTTCATAACAGAGATATCACAGCAGCATTGTAATATTTAACTTTCCCATGACGGGAGAGTTTCCTAATAAACAGGTGTTAGCTTGCTAAGATTTGCAAACTGCTGTCGTAGTACAACCTCACAGAGCTGTTAACATGGCTGTAGACTCTAAGTCTTGCTTCAGTTGTGCACATACCCACTTCTGCAGGATTTCCACCTTTCCACTCCTTCAATAATGATGCTAAACACACAGTTAATATATTCTGGGTCCTGTCTGGCCCACTGGATCCCAATCCCACTGCAACCTTCTAATGTGGAGCTTTGTGACCTTTACCTCCTCAAAATCCATTAAAAATCTGCATAATGTCAAAATATTCTTGAGTTAACAATAATGTTTTATATTTTCGTATGTTGTATTGGAGACACTGACCATCCAACAGTGACACTATAATTTATATTCCATTGTATAATTTGTAGCAGTTGGGAAGTTTATACACTTTCAAAAACATAAAATAAACATGAAACCACTACCCTCACCATTCAGATACTGAAGCGTGAAGTCTGCGTCCGCATACACGGAGGAAGGTAGTCATTTGTAACACTGAGGATAGAGGGTCTCATGGGCTTTCACACTATGAATAATTCAGATTCACATGCTACGGGGTTAACTCGGTCACTTCAACTATATACACACACAAACCTGTACATGCATGTTGTGCATGCATACACACCAACAAAATAGCCACCAAGGACACACATAAGCATAGGCTACTACTGTATACAGAACATGTATGTATGCAAACACACACAGATTCCCTCCCATCCCCGACGGCATCAAACTCTAACATTTTCAGTGTTTCCTGACTGTCTTCTGCAGCTGCTTTATTTGCTTTCAGTCAATATTTTCTTGGAAGGAGGGCTGTGTTGACCTTTCACCTCGACCTTGGTGAGATCAGCTGCTTTAACCACAGAAACCCAGTGACTCAGGACTTTTCTGCTTGTTGCTTGGTAACAGAGCACAGCGGCCTAAAAAACACCATCTAAATCCAGACATCCCTTCCTCATTCTTGCTCTCTGTCTGCCTTTGCTCACTCTGTTCCAACTGGCTTCAGATTTTCATCACTTCATCTACACAGAGATTAAGTGATAGGCACGGAGAGTGAGCAGTACAGCCAGGAAGTAGAAAGTGGGATCTACTCTAATTACTAAGAGACATTAAAAGGAAATGATACTGCAACAAGTTTGTTGTAAATGGCGGGAGCCATTTATCTTTCTCTTTCTTGGCCATTCCGTTTATGGAAATTCTGACATCTTTCCCCCTGCTGCCGTCACTCGTCTTCATTTGGTTTCATCACATTAGCTTATTATCCCTGCTGAGATCCATGAGCAGGAGGAAATAGAGAGAAAAGAAGGTAGCATGTCCCACTGGGAGGAGGTGAGGAAGTAAAAAGCAGGAAAGAAAGACGTAATATCAAGTGAATAATGCTACAGAGAACAGATGACCTCCCTCACCTTCTTTCTGCAGTCTTTTTCTCTCTTACTTCTCTGTGCCAAATCATTCTGCTTTGATTGAAAGAGACAGCAAAACAGTGTGTAAAACAACACCACTATTCATCTTCCTTCTCTGTCCCTCTGCAGGACATACATATTCATTTATGCTCCCAGTGTGTGTGTTTGCATGCATGACATGCCCATATGCATGTGTACGTACATGTGCACCCACTGCGGCAAGTAGCTGAGTACCAAGATGCATAATCTACATTCATCAACTCAGTTAAATGAGTTGATATCAACATGCAAATTGGGCTTGTGACAACAAACACCAAACAGGCGAATAAAGGAGGCCAACTCACACACATACCATGGAGAGAGACAGTTTGGCCTTGGCAAGCATACAGCAGCATCCAGTGTTCCATACAATACCCAATATTTTTCCCAACAATTACAAGAAATGAGATGTACTTGTGTAAATAATAGGTATCATTGTGCTTGTTCTTGTGCACATTTCTGTGTGTGCCCTATGTGAGACAGTGTGTGCCCATGTGTATAAGCAGTGTGTCTCTGTGTGCAGTGACTAACTGTGACTCTCAATGCGCTGTGGGACAGTGTGTGATAATAGGTGCAACATCACAGTCGGCCTCAGTCCAAACTACCTTCGCTCTACCTGATACTTCCTGTCTGTAGGGAACAGCATTAATCCTGAGAGCTCCTATTCTACAACACAACCACCCCGCAGTTTTCCTTTATCCACTGCAGTTAGATGTTGGAAAGAAGTTGGATAAAGTAAACAAATGTTCTGTCAACCCCTGACTGACCCTATCTCAAAAATGGCAAGGAGGGCAGTTAATGTGTTGGACAAAACAGACACTGGTTTTGTATCAATCATAGACATTTAGACATAAATAAGGGAATACATGAGGCAAATGTACAAAATCCACTAGGAGATTTCGTCTATAAATTGGAGATGTGGTGAAACACAAGGAGATTACGGTATGTAGAGAATGATGGAAGGAAGAAAGCCCAGTGTGCATCTGTAAATCCATCTGATTAGACAATTATGCTGAGTACAGATTAGAAGAGGTAAAACATAAGCAGTTAGAGAAGACTCTCAGGAAAGGCCTTAATATTCCAAGTAATCTCGCGGATACTGTAAGTATGAACACAAGAACATTCACACAAGAAGCATATCATTTGTTTGTGAGAAGTGAACTGGGTTGAAGCTGCTCTTAGGGATGTGTATGTTGTTGTTCAGAAAAGAGGGTTTGCATAAACATTCAAATTACAACTCATACATACACATGCGGAGGCACAACTAACAAAATGAACAAGAAAAAAAGGCCCAGGGGCTACGATTGGCTAGATGAGATATGGCGCCAAACAGCCTCAAGTAGAGGTGCTTTAGTATCCCGATGACACCAAGAAAAAAGTTCATTTTGATTAGGAACATAGGCATGGCTATACAGAAGGAGGGAGGCAGTCTTTCAGATTGACAGGTTCCATTGTGGGTGGGCTCTGGTGAATTTGCATGTGCTGTCACAGTGATTTCACACAACTTAACCTGTATTCCTCCCTCTGTGATGGTGCAGAGCTGGGAGAGAGGGGAGAGAGGGGGCCTGATGAGATGGAACACTTGTAAATGTCTCCTGTTTGAGGAGCAACAGTCTCTAGGGAATCCTCTCTCTTCACTCTCTGCACTGTACACTTTCTTGCACTAAGGAATTTAAAGCTTGCAGGAGTACTTTCATCTATTCTGTTAAGTTTGGAAAGGTGGCAATTATAATTTTAGTGTAGGTGACAACATTTTGCAATTATTCTGTGTGCGTGTGATCTAAAGTAAACGGTATTTCTAAAAGCAGCAGTTGGCCCCGGGCCACTGATGAGCTCATCTTGTCAGGTGGGCATGTGCACCAGTGATTGTTGGGAGGAATGGAGGGAGGGAAGGGGTTACAGTGTGACAAGAAGAGAGAGTCAGAGGGATGGAGACAGACGTATTGTCTACAGTTCAGTGACATAAAACACAGGAGGGGATAAAAATAAGAGGCTCCCTAAGATAGATTCAAAAGGGTAGAGGGAATCAACTCAGTGCATCACATTGCTTTTATATTTTCTAACCACTCAATCAGTGATACAGTTTCAGAAAATTAGGCTAGTTAGTTAGAATTTTGCTACTTATTGTACTGTTTGACCTTCTTAATGTTTTCCTAAGGCACAGAAGAGAGATGCCAGATAGCAAAAGCAGCATCTACTTAGTCTGACTCATCCTGCAGATAGTTTTCATAATTCAGCAGCTGTATTATAAGATGCTCCCTCTGCTTTTTCAAACACAACAGAAATAACAATATCAGAAGTTACAATACAACTGGTTTGAGCTGAGAACAAGAGCGAGACACAACCATCCATCATCCAAAACAAACTAGGGGCCCCCAGGGGTCATTCTGCTCCTTACACTCAACTGGGTTAGAGCGGTTTGAATGGACTGAGTATCCATGCGATCAGCTTAGAGGCAGAGGCTCTCAGAAGCAGTGCTAAAACTACAGAACCTTTTCAACTCTTGTTTTCAGTGTTTCTGACAGCAGCAACAAGCAGGGAGACCACAACAATGAAAAACTTTTTCGGAAGCGCTATGCTGTGACCCCATCATCAGACTCTCTTTGTTTCTGTCCCTAACTATCCTTGGCTGACTCAAACACAAACTCAAACACTCAGCATAAATGTCCTCCTGCTCAGCCCTTCCCTTCATCCTTCCTATAACAACATGCATAAACAAATTCAAAGTGAACTCAAGTCCCTCCCTGAGCACTGTCCACCATATGGCCTGAGAAAAAAAACAGTTTTAACATTCAATTTCCATTCCAGCACATTCATTAGTATTCATGAATATGCAAATCCAACTGTCCCAGTTGCCATAACAATCCAGGCTCCCACTGGGAGGTGTCAGCATTGTCATGGGAGAAAAAAGCCAACACCCTTCCGGTTGCTGGGACAGTTCATATGTGTGTGTGTGTGTGTGTGTGTGTGTGTGTGTGTGTGAACCTCAAACAGATGCTCCTGTATATTTATGACCCGTTTGACTGCTGTCTCACAGCGCTGGGAATAAAAACAGTCCCATAGCATCATCCATACACACACATTCACACACTTACGTCCACTGTCCTACACACCGATGGGATACCGGGGCTTTGAAGGACTTGTGAACAACCTTAACAGATCTAAAGGTACAAAGTAAGATGCAAAGTAAATCCGAATCTCTCTTGTGAATGTGAAGAGTAATGAAGGAAATGAAGAGGTGTGACAGTATCAAAGGGAAGCTGATCTACATTGTACAGTAGCTTGCCCTGTACTGTGGAGGGAATAGGAGAGACACACACAGAGTCAATACATATGCAAAGTTTCTCTGTAGGAAGTAGCTGTGTCAGCAGCTCTAGTGGCTCACTGCAAAATGAAGGGTAATCTCTAGGTAGAGAGTGCTTAGGGCGCGGAAATATACACAAACACACCCTTACCCATTCCGAGGGAGTGTGGGGGGAGAAAGGGAGCAGCTGTTAAATGCTTCAGCACAGTAAAAAAGGGACTCACAGTGGACACAAACTTGACAGGCTTTCTCGCAGAGCCAACACACCATGGAGTCTATTCATGACTACACTGGATGCCGAAATGGAGAGGCACTTATCCACAATACAGATGGGGGAATGGGACGGAGGAGAGGGATGAGGAGGATGGATTGGGTGTGACAAAGCTTGGATCATCATAGTGACAGTATACGCCAAGTAAAACTGAATTTGGTGCTCAGGCAAAATGTGAGGTTTGTAACAAAAAAGGAAGCAGATGCCACAGTGGGCACTTTAGTAAACTGCGGCACTGACTCAGCCTTTGTATACGTCTGCGATTACTTGATCATTTCATGAGATTGGTGATCTGGGTTCTTGTGTGTGCCCTTTGGGACATGTTTCTCCTCCTCCACTGAGACAGCAAAAAATGAACAGGGCAGATACAGAATGTACTGTCAATTCAACAGCCTTTGAAAGATGGCAATTTTCATTTTGTTTAGAATATACTGCCAACATTGGCAAACAGCATGATGGGTATACTACACTGTTTTCCATACAGTATACAAAATTGATTCCACCCAACTCCACCATTTTTTATTTCTGATTATTATTATCTTCCTTTCAGAAGTCTGTGTGGAAATGAAGTTGACAGAGCAGACTGACTACAGAAGTGTGAGTCTGTGGAAAATGCTTTAATATTCAGTACACCAACCTAAAAAACCCCACAAAGTTTTTTGTTTTGTATGTAAAGGTTTCTTTAAGAAATAACTTCAGTAATACCCTACAAAGTCTTACTTTCTAATACCAGCATCTTCATTTCTCATATTTGACATGACAAATGAAAATTAACTAAATTAAACAGAAATACGTGTTGCTTGTGACATTTATTATTAACTGTTGACTGACTGCAGTTTGCAATTTATAATAATCTTTTCTACATTACACTATGAAAAGGGTCTGTCTTAATATGATAACTCCAGCAGGAAAAAGAGAGATTCAAAGTGTTTCAGAGGAAGATGTGACACTGGGGATATGACATGGCTGTGGTTAGGTGCACTATAACCAGGTTACTGCTACAGCAGTGGATATATGGAGATAGATGACAATTGCTTCTATAACTTTATTTGCTTCTGTACAGTTAGGTCTTCATGGATGACTCCCTGCACTGCAGAGTGACTGTGGAGGAACATCAATCCAGTGGTACAATACACTGAGGACCACTATATACAAACTGTAGACTGTAAAAATGTCATGATATCTGTTAAATATACGTGTTTAAATTCAATTTAAATCATTCAATTTCCCAGATGGAGGAAAATATAGTCCTACTGTGCAAGCAACTCAGTATGTCACTGTCCTAAATTGGACAATGATAGTGACAACGACAGAACCAGCAAATACAAAATTCTATAATATAACAACTTATACTTACATTGAGCCAATATAAAATAATCTTTTTTATAAAACTGAGAACATCTTTAGTGATATAATGATTCTAAAGCATTTTGCAAGCGCTAATAAGCATCTGAGAATTTAAATTCAAATCCTTAATGTCTATAAAGTGGGCCTAATTAATTACATCTATGTATTTTAACTATCTAATAAATGAACACTCTTCCTATTACTACTCTCACATCACCACTGTTTTGCTCAGTATAGGCCACTGGTTCAATGAAAGCTGAAATCCACAGTCACAGGGCAAAAAAGGAAAAAGGAAATACATTTTAGACCATCCTGCTGTTTTAAATCTATTCTTGTACAAAGGCAGAGGAAAATGTCATTTGCCAACGTCATATGGGTTTGTTGTAATAAAATGTTTTTGGTTGTGTAGCCTGGTTAGGCTGCAGTGCATTGACCGAGGTATGGGGAGAAAAAAATAATGTTTTCTGCTGAGGAGGTTTGATTGAATATGGTGCGTGGTTATTGACAAAAGCAGGAACACACACACTCACACACACAGACACGTTTATGCATACATAACATGCATTCCACAGACAGTAGACTCACCTGAAATGATCATACATCATTACTGACTGCACTACAATCAATACCCAATTAACATGCTCTAAATATGGCCCATGGAGCAGATACATGACACACACACACACACACACACACACACACACACACATACACATATCCACATGTGACAGTCTATTCAATCTAACTAGAAGGATTTGCAGGCTGTAAGTCAGTAGGTGTTGGACCGTGCATGGAGGTCTGACGTTCCTCAGTGGAGAACAGAAGTAGAATAACACATCTCCTCTTTGAGAAAGCTTGACGGGTGCTGCCGGCTAATTATTCCCCCAGCTCCTTCCTGCAGTGTCACGGCTATAGCTTCCCCCTCTCAAACAGCTGCTCTGCTAATTACCTCTGGTGGCATGTACTGTAGTCTCTCTCTCCGTCTCTGTCGGTCTCTATTACCCATTCTTTTTCTCCCTCTCTCCCTCTCCATATTGTCACAGTTAAGACATAGAGACACCAAGCTGAGACTGAGGACCATCTAATAATCCTATCCCACAGAGAAGTCGTGTTCTTCTGGCAGTATGTGACAGTAAAAGCAAAGAATGTTAGCAGCGGGATTCAACAGTGTGACGCTGAAGTTCATAAAACAAACATTCTCTGTAAAAACACATTTTAATGATTAATTATCCTGGCTAAGATGGGATGGACTTACTTACGTGTGGCTTTGTGTGTTTGTCACTGTCTGTGTCAACACTTTTTTGTCCTCCGTTTGTGTGAGCTGACTGCGGTGACAAGCTAAGGCGACAGGATTAGCGCGCCCCTGCCTGTCATTCAAATAGACAAACGCACACACATCAGCTCTGATGCACGCAGACTCACAAACACACCATACCTACACACAAGGGAGCGAGTAAAGACGCATGCAGGTTAATTGACTTCTCTTTTAGCTGCAAGGTTTTTTGATGGAGTCAGCACATTCAGAGGAGAAAGCAGTGGGTGAGGAGATGCTACCAGGATGCCTCTCTCTGTCTCCCTCTCTCTGGCTGTCTCTCTCTCTCTTTGTGATGGCTTGAGTCAGAAGGATTATTAGACAGGACAAGGCCTCTACTGCTGTGGTGTGAATATGATAATGAAGTGTACAGGAGAGAGGATTACACTATCCTAACTCTCCCATTGGTCTAATCCAGGTTCACACATTTACATAACACACCCGAGTACTGCATGCGTCCCACCAGCACAACACTGATATGGATACAACTAGCAGCAGGTGCAGACTGTTTACACAAACATAAGAAAAGAGAATTGAGAATTGCCAGTAGGGGATTTGCAGCGCTGCCTTTGTAGCTGAAATAATGCTGAATCAGAATGTGCAGTTTGAGCTGTGATACACTATCACTTGTGTGCTTGGGGAGTTTCAACAGTTTCAAATGAAACTGTATGAACAGCACATGGACCGCGTAATAAGCATAAATATTACTTGAATTGAATGCCAACTATAAGAAGATTATTGTATTTTCAATAATAAGAGAGCAGGCTATGTGGTTGTTGATACAGTACATAGTTACATGGCATCTGTGCCACACTGCTTTCAATATAAGCTATTATAGTCTGCCATGTTGGCATTTATGCTGCAAAGGAGGGAAAGGGAGGGTTCATAGCGGCTTTGAAAAAGGACCGCAAACAACCCAAGAGACGCAGCACACATTCTGTGCCTAGAAGATTTGTACAGTAAGCTGGTAATTGAGCTCTATATTTTGTTGGGTTTTAAATTGTAAGACCCACCAGGCGCCCCATCCTATATAGCCTTTAGAGTTATGGAGGATGTAAAATCCATACCTGGTGACTTATCACAAACAGTCCAGCTCTCAGTGAGGCCTAAAACAGGATAAAGAGTGTCAGACTCCATCGTCACTGACAGTGATCCAGCAACAGCATCTGCACCATTCACCTCTCTCCATTACCTTCATTCCATCCACCTATCCATCCATTCATCTATCTATCTATCCATCCATCCTCACCTCATCTCCACCCTGTCAAAGCAGCAGGGCTGTATGTCAGCCCAGCATGTGTGTGCGCCTCTGCTTGTGTGTGTATTAGTGTACGTGCATGTATGTCAGGGCAGCGGTTGTATGTCATGGCCGTCTCCTGCCTGCAGAATCATGTTATTGATTGGATGCACGTCCCGGTGCACTATAGCTAGCCATGACTGATCACATGCTGCACAGCGTGTCATGGCCAGGGCTGTCACAGCACCTGGGAGGACAGACAGAGGAAGCAATAAGAAGTAAAATGAAGAAGAAAATGGTTTGCAATTTGAGGGTTGACTTGAAGGTTAGTTCAACCAAATAATAAAACTTTTTTTTTTTTCATATTACTGTGTGTACAATTTCTCCTATAGAAACAAATCTCAATGAAATTTGTTACAGTGGGGTCTGTTGCAAAGACATTGCTGCTGAGTTTTTCCAAAAAGAAAATCTGTCAATGCATTGAGTACTTCAAATTTAAAAAGAATATTAATCTGTATTGTACTGGGGCAGTACATTGGCAAATATTTCAAAATCAAGGCACATAAAACCAAAACTCTCTTGTGTGGCTCAAGTGAGAAAATATGTTTTGGTGTTGTTATTGTTGGATGAACCCTTTAAGAAAAAATAAATAGTAGGAGAAGAAAGAAAAGGGAATAAAAAAAAGCAAAGCAAGAGTGTGAGGGAGTGAGAGTAAAACAGGAGGAGGCATGCTCATATGAGGTGGTGCACTCAGACGGAGGCTGATAGGCCTGAAGGTGAACCAATCAATTATTCTCCACCGTCAATAATTCAGAGTAGACCAGGGGCTCTCTGCATGTGTGTGTATGGACCAACACACAAACACACACACACACACACACCTACACCTACACACACACCTACACACACACACACACACACACACACACACACACACACACACACACACACACACACACACACACACACACACACACACACACACACACACACACACACACACACACACACACACACACACTGAGCAGCCAGCCCACTGCCCTGATTTGATTTAAGATGACCAGTCAATGTGGATCCAAGGCTTCAGAGGGCCGAGGCTTTAAATTATTGCTCGGCTTAAAGACAGAGGGGAGCGGTATTTTCTCCCTCCATGGCAAAGCCCTCTTCTTCCAGCTCCCTCTCTCTTCAATCCCACTTCTCCTCTCATTTTGCTCTTGGTCTCTTCCCTCTTGACGAGTCCCAAGCCAGCAATGGAGGAATACAGGCCCCTCTTGGTTTACACCTTTGGTCTTCTGCACTATGCTTCCTCACACAATCTCTCTCTTTTTTCCATTTTTTTCCTTCCTGTCTCTCCTCTCTCTCTCTCTCTCTCTCTCTCTCGGCCTTGCTGTGTCTTTGTCTTTTCCTCTGTACTCACAGACCCATGCAAGCACACTCGCATGGACAAACACACACACACACACACACACACACACACACACACACACACACACACACACACACTATCCATTTCTCTGTAATTGAAAAGATGCCCTGGCTGTTTGCCACACTACTAAAATGGATCAGATGGCAGAATATCCCTGAGGTAGTACATCTCCAACAGAGAGAATTAAAGAGAAAAACCTCTCTCTCTCTCTCTCTCTCTCTCTCTCTCTCTCTCTGTGTCTTTCCCTCTCTCACTCACTCCTCACACTCACACACATACACCCACACACATTCACGCAGAGTCAAACACAGTGAGTAAGGCTGACTGTGCCATTCCTAATGTCCCGGCTCTCTCCTTTGTTTGTTCCAGCCCTCTATTACAATATGAATGGGCCTGTTAAAGTAGAATTGGACCATTTGTCTTGTGTGAGTTTCTTCTTCCCGACACAAGGACTAGAAAATGACTCCTCAGCTATTCAATAACAGCCAAGAGTCTGAGGTCTCCGAGATGAAAGCAGACCGGAGAAAAGATTCGTTTTCCCCTTGGCTGAGATGACAGGGAGAAAAGCTATAACACAACATCCGTCATCAACAATCCCTCGCAAACAACAGCAAATATTCAATGACGAGTCAACACAACTAAAATCACCCCATCTCGTCAATGTTTTTTCCCCCTCAGTATTACTACATGTCTTTGTGACAGCAGGGTGAGATCTGTGTCTGTGTGTATTTTTGTGGGCTGGAAGAAAAGACTAAGACTGGGCTTATGACAGAGTGACAGAAGTGAGAAGGTACAGCAAAGATGACTGTTAAGCCATGAATCACAATAAATAAAAAAGGACTCTTGAGAGATAAAAGGAAAGTGTCGTAACACCACGTGAAAGATGGAAGTGAGGGTGCAATAACTCAGTGTCACAGAACCACCACCTGGCAGCTTTGCATTGTTTATGTTATTTAAAACAGAAGCCAGAGTCAATTAAAAAAACTGTGCAACCATGCATGTCAGTCATGATGGGCAGCAGGATGCCAGGAACCAGGAAAAGGGTTGATAGGGTTGGCTGATATGAATGAAATTAATCTCAATATTAAAAATAATGTTTTCTCTGCAATTTCAAGATCACGTTTCCATTTTTATTTTATCAATTTATTATGGAAATTCTAGTGCACCCATCCTAATCAACTGACACAGATAAAAAACATAAGAAATTAATACCCACAAGGTAAAAATGATTTAAAATCATAGAAAACACATAGCTCATTTATAAAATAAACTAAAATAAACGAGTGAACTGTGTTCCACTGTCTTCAACCATTTAAAACCAAAACTTCAATAACTTATTTTTTGTGTTTAAAAATATTTTTTTAAAGCAATAACATGGTGAAATAAATGATAATATGCAGTTATTGCCAATGGCATCATGTTTCAGGCTATCCCACAACAATGATGCAGCCATAAAAGTGATCTCTCTCTTTGTCTAATAACATGAGCAGTGTCTAAAGTTGTCCAGCAGAAAGTTATTGTCCATATGTTGCCCATTTCAGTAGTATCCCAAAGCAATAACGAATATAACTAACTGCTAGAACATCAAATGCATGTAACAGGATATAGCAGGGTATCTAACAGAGAGTAGTAATTCAGTCATTCGTTATCAACACAAATTCTGATTCAGTGGATCAAATTGTTGCCTCCCCTCTCCCCCATTAAAATTTAGTCTTGGTTTTGACCTCAAAATAAAGTGATTTAGATAATATGATTAAACTGTTTTACCTGTTTACAACCTGTCTAATGCTCATATTTCTTGCCACTTTGAACTTATTTTTAGCACATATCAAATCCACAGATCTCAGTAAGTAAGCTTGGTGAGCCGATGTAAACATAACTGATAGCAATGTCCAAAATACAAAATAAGACCAACTAAATAAAATCCAAATCACAAAACAGCATTATACTTTAGGTTTTATACCTAGCAAATACTGATGCAAGGTTATGTTTTGAGTGAGAATGTGCGTGTATGCTGTGTGCATTTGTCTAACAATATCAGAGCAGTGACCCTCTCTGTCTCGGTTCAGCAGACAACAGGTCTGATTGGATTAAGACACTCTACAGTGGATTAGTCATGTCTGGTGTGATGCTGGACATGTGGAAAGAGAAAGAGAGAGCACTGTGGCTGTTCTGTGTGTATTTGAATCTCGCAACTGTATGTATGTGTGTGAGTTTAATCTCATAACTGTGACAAAGGGGGTTTTACCACAGCCAGTGTACGTGAATGAAATCCCAGGATAAAAACTGATGCTTTAATGGAGATTGGCAGCTCATTTAGTTTGTAAATATACCAAACATCCACCACTAAGCTGAAAATGCATCCTAATTGCCATAATAAATAGCTGTGAGTAACGTAGGCACAGCGCTGTCCTAATGTGTACTTCTATATTAAGTGATAGACATATTCATCGGAACCATCACTGAGATCATCAAACATCATAAAAATATGAAAAATGTCCCTACGAGTTCATCAAATGCAGGTTTAGTTGTCACAATGAAAAATATGTGTATCATGTTCATTTTAATAACTCATAAAACATGATAATTGACTCAGTTTGGAGTTCATGGCAGGTGGTTGTCTGTAATAGAGCTCAGAGAGAGAGAGAGACATTGCTTAACTCAGAATGCTACACCTACTGACACACAGCAGAGAGAGCAAAAAGAAAACAGTGCCAACTTTAAACAGGCTGAACTCTTTAATTATTTTATTATAATCAACATAAGAAAATAAGTCGCATGGACACAAGGCCCAGCCTTGATCAAGCTGACTTGGGCGTGATAAGGGTAAGCACTGAAGACAAGAGAAATGTTGAGGGTTAGTGAATTTCTACTTTAAGATGATTCTTGTGCATCATCCATTATGACAAATGTAGGTTTTTAAAAGCATATTTATTAGTAGCTTAAAGGTTGACTGTGTAACATTTAGGAGGAGACTGTGGAACAGGGGTTTCTGGTCACAAATTGACTGTCTCTCTTTCGCAAGCAATGTCCAGCCAATGAAAGAGAGGCGTGGAACTGACCTCTCATTCAGGAAATTATTGTTCTTATTTAATAACTGCACCATGAAATAATACTAACAGCAGAGAAGGATGGATGCTGCTTGGCTGTAAAGACAGCGACAAATAGTTATGATATGTTTGATAAAGGGCTGTCTAATTTACTTTATAGAATGCTGTTGTTAGCCACGCTAGCTTCTGTAGTTTATGTTTGCAACCTTATTCACACTATTTCCTCTCACTATTTGCCATGGAAGATTTGGTCTCACTGCAGCTTATATCTTGTTAGACAGTAAACCAGTACAGTAACAGTAAATTTTGACTTTGTCACGCTCACAATTTTGTCATTGTTCTTCTGACTGGGTTGCAAATGTCAAGAATTCAGGTTTTATGTAATATGAGCATGTCAGAGTCAGACAGCAGGGTGGAGAAAAACACCAAGAAAGTTGGCGAGTTGTTGGGTAGCAAGAAACTCCTTATGTCTAGACCTAAATTAAGTGAAACTGATGTCAAGCTGTGAGTTGTTAGCGCACAGTTGATGAGGCCCCCACCTCCCAGTTTGAATGAAGCGATATTGCAGGACACTAATCAGACTCATCAGGGTTCAGGTAAGGCCTGCATCCTTTGTATGGCGTCGACAACCTATGCCACTGTAAAGAGCTGGTACAGCTGCAAGGTTTAGTGGCAATTAATTCCCCTAGACCCACCAACTAATTAGTTTACCAGTGCTGCCTTTGCCATGACAACATTACACAAAAAAGAAATCAATGCAGGACTAGAAAAGTAGACGTACTTTAGAAAAAGAATAAGAGATGTATGGGAATCTACAAACTAAAGTGTGTGCTGCAGTCCTCCTTTGCCCAACCATTTGATGTAGTGATGCCCTGATATATCGGCCAATATTCACCTTGTTGACTGACATTGGCAAATAAGATTTTTCATTCACCGATATCAGTGTCCAATATTTGTTGTGTCGCCTCAAACTGTGCTGGCTAAATGTTGTGTTGGTTATTTCCAAATCAGATATTGGAGAGGTAATCACTTCTGTTTTCCAGCACTGGCACAAATACCGATGTGCTCCATGCAGCAGCACAGACAGTGAGCGACCATTCAGCTCTTAGTCTCAAATATTGGGTGAGAAAAGAAATAGACTAAGCAGCAACAAGGCAGAGATGTCTATGTAGATGTCTTTGTTTCCTTGCCACAAAAGGGCAAATAAATAATAACAAAAAACATTGGTATCGTTATTGGCCAAATTGTTATTTTCAACATCAGTATCAGTGCAGAATTTCCCAATTGGTGTTTCCCTAGATTCATATGACATAGTGTATAGTATACAGTGTGTGAGTCACTCGTCACAGGAAGTGCTTTCAGTCAAGTTTGAGTCATTCTCTCATTAAGTATGGTGTGCTGGTGCATCTACTCAAGTTTATTAATCGTGACATAAAAAAAAACCCTGAAATAAAACAGTTATGAGCCATATTTTATTAACTGTAATTTTGAAAGAAAATGAGGGTTTTGCTAATTGCAGACCAGTTAGTGCGGACTAATCTGTCACCACCACTGCTGCAAATCCACATAACCTTCTCCATCTGTGACAATGTGGTTCATGTTGTATAGTAGACGGAGGGTGCATAGTGGTATAGTGTAGGTGTGTGTGTGTGTGTAGGTGTGTGTGTGTGTGTAGGTGTGTGTGTGTGTGTGTGTGTGTGTGTGTGTGTGTGTGTGTGTGTGTGTGTGCACGCTGGCAGAGGTAGCCTAGTGTGTGGTGGTGACTCTTCCCTGCCCTTCCCTGCAGTCCTCTCCTCCCTTCTGCCACCATGGAGCAGCCTGCCTTTTAATTACCTGGACCACGATAAAGAGAGCGAGCAAGAGAGTTGGAGAGGGATAGAGAAAGAGAGAAAGAGAGAGAGTGAGTGTTTGTGTGTGTGTGTGTGCGTGTGTGTGTGTGTGTGTGTGTGTGTTCGAGATAAAGAGAGAGAGACAGAGAGGAGCAGGGAGCGAGTGAAGCGTGACATTCCAGTGTGCCTCATAAACTGTAAACTGATATTGTCTCTGAATGCAAACCAAAGAGGAGAAGAGAGGAGGGAAGGTGCGATTTGGGGAGGTGGAATTGGAGAGGAGGTGGGTCTGTGTGTGTGTGTGTGTGTGTGTGTGTGTGTGTGTGTGTGTGTGTGTGTGTGTGTGTGTGTGTGCGTGCATGTGTGTGTGTCTGTGTGGTAAATCAGAGCAAAGCGTGGCTCCCAGTGTGCAGCAGATTGCCTCAGCTCACACCACTGCCTCCGCAAATTAATACCATTGATTTTCCTTTGCCTGGCGTCTGACACACACACAGACACACACATACACACACACACCCCAAACACACACCTCAAACACACACACACACACACACACGCACACACACACACGCACGCACACGCACACACACGCACGCACACACACACACTCCCCAGCTGGTCAGAAGGTAGGCAGAGGATAGTGGATCTGTGGATCTGTGGATCGAACTGCTGGAGGAGTCTTTACTGCCTCCTTTAACACACACACACACACCCACCCACCCACCCACACACCGACACACACACACACACACACACAAAATGAATGATGGGATACAAATGAAAGGAAGGAAAAAGAAACTGTCAGTTGTGATACCTCCCTTAACACAGGGACTGGCAAAGGCACAGAAACAAACACACACACACACACGCCACACACACACACACACACACACACACACACACACACACACACACACACACACACACACACACACACACACACACAACAGAGTCATGCACACACCACAGTTAAAGTATTGGAGTTTTGGAGGCCTGCCAGGTGAAAGAAGCCAGAAGCAGAGGGATTGTCAAAGTGTTTTGAATGCTGAGAAATAACCAAACAGATAACAAAACGCATATTAATACTGAACCAGAATGCTGAGAGGACTAGCAGAGAGCATCTGACACTGACTGACATACAAATCAGATGGAAAGATCCAGTATGAGATTAAAAGAACCAGGTTCTGAGAGGAGAGAGACAGAGACTGTTCCCCTCTCTCTCCTTCAGTCTCAGTGAGCTTCCTGATGAATGCAGCTGATTGCAGTAGAGGGCAGCAGGAAATTATCAGTAATAATCCCCAGCCAACTCTTAACGCTATGTCCTCCTCTACTGCTTCACCAAGCTCATCTATCACTGTGCGAGTGTGTGGGTGAGTGACCACTTTTTGAGATCAGTTCACACCATTGTATGACACATATGGAGTGTTGGGAGGAGTGTTTAAGTGAGCAGAACCAATCAATCAATCATTTCTTCTTGTCTTTTTTTACCTTTTCTGCTTAACCACAATATGAAATGATGCCTGTGTTTTAGTTCACCATCATGTATGTGCCATTTGGGGATGTTTTGGCAGACCTCACTGATCATTTACTTTCTGGATTTGATCCTTTACCAGTTTGTTCTGTGACTATGAAGATACCACATACTGAGATCAGCTACTGCAGTGTACATAATGATTAATGATATACTCATTCATAAAGAAACAATTATTTGGTAACAAAGTATCAAAAGATGGTTCTTTTAGCTCTGGATAAATTATGATATCATATATTTTATATATATATATTTTTTAATTCATATTTTACTTTCACTTAATGAGTAATCAAATAATAAGATACTTTTCTATGAATGAATTGCTCATAAAGTTATAGGCACTATTAAGAGTCTGATAGATTGACATTGTGATCTAAGCATCCAGAAACTAATTTTCAGGTGAATAAGAGAGATAGTGGCATTTAATGTTCTCTTACTTCTGTTTCCAAACTTCATTGACAAGTGGATCCACGCTAAAGGAACAAACCAACAGAACATTGTCAACTAGATGGCTATGCTGATTGGAGGAATTACTTCACATGGCTCTTCCTTCTGACATATTGCAAACAACGCAAGTGAGTTGTGAGTACTTGAAAAGTGTTCTGATTACGTTATCTTTTGGCCTCTGTTTACAACTTCAAATTAAAGTCAGGTTTTATTCACAATCTTGAAACCTGTGTAGTTTTTTTAATGTAATATTGTGTTTAACACCACTCTTGTGTGAAACCATAGCTAATCTTACAGTTGCCAATTCATTATCATGACTTCTAGTGCTTTCACTCGGTGGAAATTTCACCATGATCTTGTCTTTGACAGCAGAAAAGGGAACAACATCACAGTGCAGTGCAAGTTCTGCCTTCCTGTTAAAATGGTCAATAGGATACTGCCTGAATTTTGCTTAATGAACAACAAGTTTTAGTTTAAAAATAAACTGAGCAGAGGACACATTTTTTATTTTGGTTTCCTTTTTCTTAACTAGGGTTAGATTAATGTTGTCTTATAGAATACACATCATCTTATTAATATTTCTTTTCTCTTGTCTTTATTTGTATTTTTGATGTTGAGGTAATCCAAAAGTAACAAAGTAATCAAGTTATATTATGTTAATATTGTGATACTTAGTAATTGTGTCAGATTACACATAAGCCTCTCAAAATGTCAAAGTTGAGAAAAAAGCTCAGCTCAGCTCACTTTTGGTACCAGTTGCTTTTCCCCATTTCCCCATTTTGAATTCTCAGCTGATCCTCATAGCGATGCAGCGTAAATCAGCAGTGACATCAACGCAACACGAACACAGAAACAATGTAAGATATGAAAGGATGGTGTTCTTTAGGAAGACTTTGTTGATGTTTTATGACTTTGTTACATAAAATGCTAAAGGCAGCAAGACAAAATGATTTTGGAAATCATCAGAGCGTAGACAACGAGACAACTCTGGTTGCTTTGTCGTAGTTGTGACAAGTCTCTGACCAGGTACTATCCAGAACTTTTCCCAAAGGAAGGAGAGTCAGTGTGAATTGATGCAGCTTCTGTCTCCTATGCTGTCGGATGGTAAAATGGCTGTTCTGCAGGGGCCATATTTTTGTGTGTAAACCACTGGTCCAGCGTCACACGGCTACTTGTGCGAGCCATTTTATGGAGGTACAGTAAACACACTCTCAGCAGAGTTTATCAACCGGTCTCTCATCGCTGTGCAAGGTCACCCATTCTCAGAGACAGTGCAGAGAGAGAGTGTGTGCGTGTGTGTGTGTGTGTGTGTGTGTGTGTGTGTGTGTGTTTTACAGCAGTCCCAGGTCTCGGACACCTTGGAAACGGAGTGGAACAGAGCATTGGAGCTGTTACAATAAGGCAGCCTGTTGAGCATGGAAAGCTACAGTTGCTGCAGTCGGTCTGTCTGAGTATATACACACACAAATGCACACACACGCACAAATACACACACCTGCCATCTCTAATGATGATTTATGCCCGGCCTGAGAGCAGGCATGCATAACTGTAGCAGTCACAAACACACACAGATCCACTCACACATGCACTCACAGCTAAATACACAGGGATACTGTATCTCCTTCTCTCTCTCAAGCTCTCTCTCTCACACACACATTCACACACACATACACACACACACACACCTCTAAAGACAGAAAAATGACAAGATGGATATGTTGTAACAGCGGTGAGCATCAGGGAAAGAGCAACGGTAAAATGCATACTGAAAGATGGAATAAATGAGAACTGAGGGAAAAAATATGAAAAAAGCATGGAAGCAAGAGAGAAAGCGAGGGAGAGAGAGATAGTTATCTCCCTGTTGACTACCATAGACTATGCTCATTTACCATGTACTATCTGTGATAGTGCTGTAGCTGTCCAATCTCTGTCTAGATATTTCCTTGGAGAAAAACTGCTCATTTTGCTCTCCTCTTAATGCCGAATACACTAAGCTGCTGGTCTTATTGAAAATACATTTCTCACATGGATCCTCTCTCTTCAGTGCATGTATATGTGTTTTTGTGTATCTGTAAAATAGAGAATTTTTGTGTATGTGCCCAAAAACGAAACATTAAGGCATAAAAAAATAATCAACTGTTGGGAACATGCACACATAAAACATGAAACCATTTTATAAACATACAGTACATGTAGTATAGTACACACATAGACAAACACACACACACACACACACACACACATTAACTATGCACACAGGCTCACTCGCCGCTGGGAACTGGTCTCAAAATATTTAGAGTGGTCTCAGATCCTTCATTCATGCGGTTTGGTTGGTGTTATCAAAGGACTAGGACGACCCAGAAACTTTCCAGTCTCATTACTAATAAGTCAGTTGAGGTGAAGGGAGACATTTGTCTTGATCAAATTTAACTAAAGTCATGTCTTTGCAGCGATGTAAATTTAGATCATCTACAAGGCCATAATACTCCACTCACAGCAGCCACTAACTAAAATACACAAGGATGTAATTCCCTGTCTGTAGCTGTTTTTCCTTTAGAACAATAAAAAGGTACAGTATGTGTTGTTTATTTTCATCTACGTGTCTGGGGATTTTTGTCTCTGATCTACAAAGCACTGTGTGCTGTTTAGCAGAATAAACACTGTTTATAAATACATTTCCAATTTAATTCTAAGTATCTGACATTTTTAATTTGTAAAGTATTCCTACTCCTTCTTCACCAATTGGCATCAAGTTAAAATTAATTCTGGGTAATTCAGTTATCTGCCACACAGCTGTGAATACTAGTGTTTGTTTATGGAGCAGATGCTGCAGATATTACATTGTGGACATTTTACTAGTGACTCTTTTTTGTAAAATGCACAATGAATGATGAAAATACACTGGAACAAACTAAAAGAATACAAAAGAACAGCATGGAGCACATCAGAGGCCACACACACACACACACACACACACACACACACACACACACACACACACACACACACACACACACACACACACACACACACACACACACACGCACACACGCACACGTTTTCAGTTACTCTGTTTGATTTGACCTCTGGTTGGAGCTATGCTGGGAACTGTGTGATGTTGCTTAACTATTTGGACTTTGAGTGTGGTCAGACCGGATTTTTATTCCCAAATCATTTCAGAACAGTTAAGACATATTCACATTCAGCTGCTTCTGCCCCTTCAGGTCTAACTCTTTAGTTTAATCCGATTACACTTTGACATGTGTAATTTGGGAGGATCCCCAAGAGACAAACACAGAAAGTTGTATAATTACAACTTTGTAGAATGTCATTGTCATTGTGTCCACTGGTTTTGCTTGTATGTTTACCAAATTTCCTACAAACTTCACTGTCCTTAATGTTTTCTGCTACACTGAGCATGAGAAATCTGGTCTGACTGCACCTTAATATAAAAAAAGATAACAATGTAAACTGTTGCACCCAAACAGGTGACAAGAAAACAACAGAGGGGTGGGTCAAGCACAGTTTGTATATCCCAACACAGAGAAGAGGCCTAATCAGGCAACATAAGTGAAAACATCTGCACTGGGTGTGCGGAGACTAACTTTTTGGTGGACAGCAGTACATTTTATTTTTACAACAAGCCAAAAAACACCAAGAATTAATAAGTTACAGACAGTGTTTGGAGAGGTGAGTCATATCTGCCCACTGCCATCAACACAAACTGCCAAGAAAGAGTTGTGACTTTCTCCCTGTATATATGATAAATAAATAAATACTATATAAAAATTATATCAGCTATGAGAATGAGCTCTCTGTCCCTATGAATTTACTTAAAATGTATTTTCCTTGTGCAGTCTCATTACAAATCTTTGTGAATCAACTCAGGACATTCCTATCAGACTGTTGGTTAAACGGGATAAAATGAGAGAAACACAAACTATTACATTAAACTGATCTCCTAGAGTTGCTGCATTGACTGCAGCTATAAAAAAGTCAATACTGCAGGTAGAAACAGACGCTGCAGTTAGTCACCCTGTTTCAGAACAACATAAGCTAAAGCCAAACATACTGCATTCACATATCTAAGTGCGTGACAACAAACCGCGAGTATATACTTTCAATGCTCATACTGCACTGAGAGGTCACAGGACAATATATTCCCATGCCCCATAAGATGATGACGACACTATATTCATTAAAGAAAATTCTAAATGTGTCTTTCTTGCTTGGGAAGATATGAGGTCTTTCTAATTAATGTCTGAATGAATTTCAGATGTAGCATAGATGCAATTCCATAATATTCAACATACAGGGAACGTGACTCATTTTAGATGGGATTTAGATGGGTCTCTGAGGTTTCAAAGAAAATATAAATTATCACACTCTCACCACTGTGCGTAAAGATACAGATGGTGAACTTTGAATGTGTTCTTTCTTTCTAAGATTACTATGTCAGTGGGGAAATTAGAGAAAAGAAATGCACTGAAACTGCACCATCTGTATCTTTGCACTTGGTGTCAAGAGGGCTGTTTAATTGAGGCAATTAAGCCCATTTGAAACTGGGTGAATACATTTACAAATTAGGTTTTGTTGCCATTTAAATTTTACACCTTTGCAGTGCTATGGTGAGTATGGTTACAGTATACCTTAGAAGTAAATCATTATAATCAATCTGTATTCACAGCAGATGTCCTCCTATGTCAGATAGACCAATTCCAATTTTGTGTCAATTTATCTAATTAATAAGATCCAATGTAAAAAAAAACTGTTAATTTCCTCAAGCTTCAAGCTATTATGCACTGAAAGAAGCCAAATGACACATCTACTTAAACCAAAGTGTAGATCATTTTGTTATTAAAACCTCTGTGGCTCTTATTACACCCACAGCCAGCCACGGACAGGGAATCTCTGAATTTCTTCTTTCTGTCTTTTGTTTTAAGGTTTGTGGGAAGCTTTTGTGGAACTTGGGCTGAGTTGTAACTGTCACTAACCTTACAAGGAAGCTGGACTCACTGGGTCATTAAATCACAAATCAAGAATCCATCTTGTCATGCTTTAATCTATGCCTTTGTGGTGAACCTCGTGCTACTGGACGAATCAGCATTCTTTGAGGGAGTACTGGAAGCTTTTTGAAAGTGCCTGCCCTTTTCAGTTTCCAACAAAGACTTCTCAGAGGGTTCTGTGAAACAAACCATTTGCAGCAGTCAGGTTAAACCGTTGCCACAGCTGGACTTAATGCTGCTACCAAATCAACATTTCAGTACCCTTTTGGTGTAACAGAGCTCACTTTAGGGACTTCTCACCAACAACTCCCGAAGAAACAAACATATTTTAGCCGCCTTTTGCCCTTCCTATTCATTTCCATCTGTTATCATCTCCTTTATTATCTCTCCTCTCCTCTCATCTAGTCTCCTCTCTTGTTTTCCTCCTTACAGAGCAGTAGCGTCCTTGCAACCCCCTCAATCATCCCCACACAGGGAGAGTTGGAGGCAGTCCAAGCCAAGTCCCTTGAGTCCTGGCTGGGTGACTTCCAACCCCGGTCCCCAGGCTTCACTCCAGGACTGTGGGCCTGAGAACTGGCAGCTCAGGGAGGCTATTGTCAGAGAGAGATTAACCACACATGGCAGCTATTGTACAAAACACACACACGGATCCACACACACATCTTGACGCATACAGAGCCACATATTGCCTCAACATAACAGTTATTGTTTGACGTCAATGAAGATGTGAAATAGTACCAGACTATACCATGAGAGCCCTCTAGATTCTCCTACTAATGTTGTACAAGGTGAGCAAATGTCATGTGTGTGCACGCCAGTGGTATGTAGACACTACTGCTTGCACGTGCTGTGTGCCCAGTAATTAATCCTGCTGAGGATATTGATTTTCTATTCATGGGTATTCACAAGTGAATACATAGGACTGTATCTTTATCAGCCTCCAAAACACACACACACACACACACACACACACACACACACACACACACACACACACACACACACACACACACACACACACACACCTGTCCAGGTGTAATACTAAATGTATAATATAATCTATATGAAACTATGTGTTGTGCATGACTTGATCTGCACACACCTTGATACAGCTGTAAAAACAGCACAAACCCACTTGTGTTCAGTACATATATGTTTCCACGCAAATATGCAAAACAGAGTCCAGGCAAGCAGCAACTTGAGTGCAAATGCTACTTACACACTAGACATATGCACACATACACACGCACATTCACAATGCTAATCCCCCCCAAATAAACCCAGTAGCCTGGGGACAGAGATGGGATGATGGCAGAAGAGATAAGAAAAAGAGGAAGAAAGCAAAGGAAAGGATGTGAGCTGCTGTGTCCCACATACATACCCCCTCTCTCATTCACCGCTCTTCTCCTCCCTCCTCCCCGATTATCACCCCCACCCCCACCCCCACCCCCCTTCTGCCTCTCTCCCCTCTTCTCACCAATCTCTACACCCTCTTCACCCCTCTGCCTTCCCACCCTCCCCCCACCACAGAATCCCAGCAGCAGCTCACAGGAGAGGTGGCACACTTTTAGGATAAATTTAGAAATGAGGTGCAATCCCAAGGCCGGCACAGAAAAGAGAAAAGTACAGACAACACACATGTGTGTCTGATCGCATGTACACACAAACCAATGTCTCAACATACTCTTGGCACATGAAGTGCAGTATGAAAAAACAAACATACATGGGAGGGGCAGGGGTTTTCAGCATGGTTTCACAGTGATTTTAGGAAGGGTATACTGTGAGCACAAAGGCATGGTGAGGAGGAAGGACCACAGCTGATGAAAAGAGTCATGTATAGCCTCGTCATACTCCTTTGTTCAATGGGTAAGAGTTGTGGTGTGGTGTGAATCTTTAATGCCAGAGCTGACTGGACCCCCTGATGAGAGGCGGCGAGAGTGTGTCAAAGAAGAGTGGAGGAGACCAAGTGACTTTGGGCTGATGGGGAGATGGGTAGAAAGAGGAGGAAAAGTGACTTTGAGGCGGCGAGAGGACGCTTGGCCCCTTGAATTTTAGGGTTGAAAACTCATCGTCTCATACAGACACTTACTCACAAACACACACACACACACACACACACACACACACACACACACACACACACACACACACACACACACACACACAATTCAGCCTCAGTGTGCAACAGCTTCTCTGCTTCACTGCTCAACCCTGAACAACCTCTTTCCTCCCTTATAACACCCATGCTGCCCTCCATCTCTACCCTCCCTTTTCTTATCCAATCTTATTATTACTATCTCACCTCTCTTCTCAACCGTTGCCCCTTCCCACTGCTCCTCTCCCCTCCAATTCTGTGGAATCCATTCGACTATCCCACCATTCATCACAAGCGCATACATTTTACTAAGGGTGGCCAGCAGAAAATAAAAAGTCTCCATCCCAGCAGGTTTACTTGCACAGGTTTCCTGGACCTCATTGACACATTCATACAGCAAGCTAGTTTTTGGGACTGATAAACGTATTAACTAGTATTATAGTTAAAAATAGTTAATATAGTTATAGTATCATAGGAGTTTACAGTACATATTACAGTGAAATGAGCACTGTGTGTATTAACAGGTAAACTGAGTCATCTCCCTTTACTAAAGATGTATAATGTAATAGATATTTTTACAGCAGTTTACTATTTAAATAAATGCAGGTGTTATTTACCCATCAGTCTGTGATAAATCAACTTAAAGTCAAGACTTCAAATCCTTCCAATTTATTGCTTTTGAAGAAACGCTCAATGCTGTTTATCATGAGTTTAATGGAGAAATTGGTCCCAGAGTGTGAGCCGGAAGGCTGGAGGTGTGGGGAAGCAGTCTCTGCCAAAAGAGAAATGCACTACCTGATAACAAAAACAAAAAGTTGTCTAATTTACATGTTATGTCTTCCTCGCTGGCGGGACCACTGGTAACCTACATTCAGGAATCGCCTTGGTTTTTGTTGGAGGGAGTTGGAGGGTTAGTTAACCTTAAGCTTACTGTAATTACAGGACTTCGGGACATCTGGACACAATGCAGGGCAAAGCTGGCTGTTGATCATCAGTAAATACTTTTAACACTGGCTGCTAGTTAAACTAAAATGTCTCTTTTGCCATTTAAATACATAAACCTAAATTTTTTTGCCTTGAAGTAATAAGTTAAGTAATTATTTTTTTAATGAGTAATATGTTTGATCAAATTCTTCTGTATGTTCCTCAACACTGGTAACTGGAACCCATGTAAGAACACACACTGTATTCAATCTTAAAAACGTTTAATCTAAAGCAACCAGTTCACTTTAAGTTACAGAATGCACTTGTGGCCCAAACTGTGTCTCAGTATAACACTATGTAACACTGAACGGTCACATTCACATTTGGCTGGCTGCATGAACAGATCAACATTATGTGTCTCACACTGCAACACAGCATTGGAAGCTTCAGCATCATGTAAGCAAGATACACAGCATTAAACATTAAAACAAATTAAAGTGTTGTCAAAGCACTGGCTGGGATGTGGGTGGCTATTAGGCAGCATTAAAGATTGTGTGTACGTGCGTGTATGTGTCTTTGTGCTTTCATCTGTCACACAGCAACTCTGACAAACAATTCATGTAATACAGTTTGGATTCAGAGTCTGCCTTGTCATGGTAATGTGTTTGAAAAGCTGGAAGTCAAAAGCAATTAGAGAGATAGACTTAGCCCCGTAGCTTCAAACACAAACCACTACACACAGCAAATAACACTCTACTCAATAGTAAAAAAAAAAAAAAAAAGACATTTATCTGTGGAGTTTAGTCACAGTGCAGCAAGTGTAATCTGATGCTACAGTATGTTCATGTTCTGCAAATTCAAAATGGTTGGCTGGTTACACAGTATACAAACATAGACAGCTACCCATCCAAATATATACACTTTTTGTTTTCTCTGAGCTGAAACAAAGCAAATCAAAGAAAACAAATGAGGACAAACAATGCTGACAGTATTTAAATAAAAGCAATAGCGCAAGACTGAAGAAAACTTGAATACATTTATTTAAAAGAATGTTTGAATCTGACTGAGATAAATAGTATAAGAGGGGAAAAAAGCAGAGAAATGTGGAAGAAGGGAAGAGGGATTACTTACACTTGGCTTTTGACAGACTTGCTGTAGGAATAAACACTATTGGGAGAGGTAGAGATCAATAGTCTCACTGCTACAAAAACACACACGAACACACACACACACACACACACACACACACACACACACACACACACACACACACACACACACACACACACACACACAAGCGGAGAGCCTAGTTCGGATCAATACTTCTGGTGCAACAGCGTTCCAGTAAACAACATTAATGAACACACATTTGTATCCAGTAAATATCTCACCCAACAAATTACTACATACAGTAAGGTCTCACAAAGTGTGCAGCAAACATGTAACAAACTACCTCAACAACCCATGTAACAGTGCTACAGACGTGCCTGCTCACACACACACACACACACACACACACACACACACACACACACACACACACACACACACACACACACACACACACACACACACACACACACACACACACACACACACACACACACACATACACATTAAGTACAAGAGCTTGGAGAGCCTGAAGAGGTACGCATGGACAGTTTGGTGGGTCTATGGTCATCCTACAAGACCAACACACATGCACACACAGAAATGCACACACCACCTGGACACGTGAGTAATTGCAAATACACACATGGACACTTACACACCCCGGCTGAGGGCTAAATAAATCACAGACAATCAGGATGTAAATGTGAGCCAGTCGTGCAGGACGGCATGTGAGGTAACACTGAACACGCACAACTACACTCTCACTAAGCACTTCAAGACTCACATCCACACACACATCCACACACACATCCACACACACACACACACACACACACACACACACACACACACACACACACACACACACACCACACACACACACACACACACACACACACACACACACACACACACACACACACACACACACACACACACACACACACACACACACACACACACACACACACACACACACACACACACACACACACACACACACACACACAGACTGGTGGAGGCCCAGCAGAGAGAGAAATATTGAAGCATCATGCAGGGAGGGAGGTGTATGGTTGGGAGATCTGCTGAGTGGGAGGGCAAGTAAAGCTTAAATCCATTTACACAGCAACCAGGAAAACACATTTTACAGAGCAGATGGGAAGGACAACCTGACCGACGCTACATCTTTGTGTCGCACCCTGCTGAATCACTCCACCTTAAAGAGAAAAGAGTCTCAGTGGAAATTTAAAATGCACAAGACTACTCATCTATGCACAAAAGAACTACCATCTATACAACAGCTAATCTAAAATAATTAGAGAAGACATTCCCTTTTCCACCCGTCTGAAACTCCATGTTGGTTGCCCTGGCACAGGGGAAATTGAATCTTGGGTCTTTAACAAGATATCCATTGAGTAAGATATTGTATCTCCTACCAAAATGAGACAAGTAAAATCAGATCCAAAAATCAGATTAATTTCTCGAGCTTTACTGTCAATTAAAATTAAATTTCACCACATATAAGCCTATTTTCCTTTTGGATTTCTCACCCACACACCTTTAATCATCTAAACAGTAACACACACAGATCTATTTCGGTGCAACTGTATCTGTTTGTTTTATGTGCCCTGTGACCTAATAGTATCTGGACAACAGTGCATTTCTTCTAAAAACTGATGCTGTCTTCATCTTCTCTGATTCTATTAAGGCTGGGATGTGAATATTAATAGGTGTTTTAGCTGGCAAGCTGACAAGGGGAGACTAATGTATTCTGCTAATGATACAGAGTTTGCTGCTTTCACAGAGTGACTGTGAAGGTGGAGCATCAGGGAGAATTAAATGTTTGTTGGCTGGTGTTCAAATTAACTCACCTCGATGTATATACTCACACTCTCTCTCTCACACACACATCATTGGACACAGATGTGCACCAGTTTCAGTACACACAGTGCCAAGACAGGTGCCCACAGATTCCACAAACAAGATTTGGTGGCAGTCACCATACAGCAGATGTGGTTCTCACATTATCAGCCTGACTATAATGTGGAGGAGACAATACAACACACTCTGTAAGTTTTTCGCCTGAGAAGATCATTAAATGAGAAGAAACCTTTACTTTCTACAGCATCTTAGCCAAGAAATAACTCAATAACTGCTACTCACGTACTTCTTACATCTTATTTGTGAGCACTGAACAAAGCTTGAAGTTCAGCTGCTGAGAATATTGTAGCTAAAATGTTTCTTAAAATCTTTGCAGCTTTCATAGAAGATGAAGAAAGAAGGGAAATGTAAGAAGGAGAGAGAGGTAGAATAATTGGAAAACTAAGGTTTCTTATTAATTTGCATTTAAAAGAATAGGATAACACACTATACTGTTTTCATCTCAGATTGTTCCTGAGAAATAGCTCTAATGAAAACAAAAGTTAGATACACCTTTGTATGTTCATAAATGAATTGGTACTAACAAAAACAAAATGTACCCACTCGTAGCAGACAGTGCTACAATATGATTCAGTATAGAGATACAGTACAGAGATATTTTTGTGACAAAACTCAATCAGAAAGTTAAAAAGGTATTTATAAGTGTTAATTCCAACGATCATACTTTTTAGGGGGTTCCCTGTGCTAAATCACCATTCACCCAATTGTACTGCTAAACTAAAATCCTCTAAACTCCTGTCACCTGAATTGCATTGAATCCAACTAAACTGAAGTGAATGGAAAGTCTTTGCAAGGATACAGTGTCAACAACAGTTTATCCTCCTCAGAAACAATTGACAGCCAGACTTGTTATTACAAAGAAATACAAAGGGATTGAGTGTCTCTTTCCATCCCAGCATTCCCCACTATCTCTCTTCACTTCCTTTTATCCTTTAATCCTTTGCTTTCCGACTATTTCTCTCTCTCTCCTTTTCTCTCACTTTTACTACCCATCTTCTTGAATTTAATGTAATGCTATTAATCAAACCTCCAGAGGAATCACCGTCTGCCTGACACATTGATTGGGTTGAACAAAAAAAATGAAGGCAGTGAGGTCGCAGAAAGAGGAAAAGTGCTGCTAGCTGAAGCTTGCTTACAAAAGAAAGACTACTTTGATGTTTAGCATCATGTAGTGAGTGTTACAAGATATAATGGATTCAAAGTAAAGGTTCATAACTCTGCTACAGAACATTAGAAGTTCTACCAATGAAATGCATATCATTAAAATGCACTTACTGTGCATTGACTTGTGTAACATGTTGCAAGTGTAGCTACATTTTAAAATAAATAAATGTCTTGTAAGTTAGGCACTAAATTACTATCTGTTTACTATCTGTGTTATCTGCTACAGTATATGACAGATTTTAATATTTTTTGTGTATCGCCACATCCATAATTTACAGACAATTCCAAGCTAGTCCAAGCTCTGTCATTTGATTCTCCCCAGCCGATCCATCTTTTCACCATCTAAAATGTATGATTTTAGACACACATTACAGAGAGAAAGAGTACGGGAGAAACATTTTTCTTATGTTACACTTACAGATAAACATGCATGTGCAAACATATAATCACAAAATATTATAATAGTGTCAGTAAGTCAAGGCAGAAAATATGCTACAACCTTCACACATACAACAAGGTCAGTGAAACTCTTCACTTTAATCTGTAGAGTAAACCATTAAACCATATGCTGTCTGCACAGATATCTGTCAGTATCAGGAAATGATTCAATACACAAATGAGGTTACATTTTCCTGGAAGCGCTAAGCCTAGCGCAAGGAGTGTCTCATGCTGGTGTATTCCTCACCCTAAAATGTGCTTTGCTCGTTGTTTTGCTATTTTCATTCCCAGCGCAGAACCCACCATGCAAAGGTCGGCTCAATGAAATGGGAGGTAGATACGGAGGCAATGTCAGACAAGATGTTGGTATTTGGGTACACAGAATTTGTTGATTCAACCAGCAAAAACTATACTACTTGACAGAAATAGGCAGAACACATAAAAAAAATGTAATTAACTTGTAACCCCCTCGTTGTCATTGCACAAATGACCAAGCACTTTGCCCTGCGATTTGTGATCTTTGTGATTTGCGTTGTTAAAAGTGCCAATGACAGCCCTCCCACACTACAAAAAGAAAGCACACATCTGCACATGCTCTTGCTCACACCAGCAATTCTTCAAAAAGATCTGTTCCTTTTGATTTAATGAGGGGAGACATGAAACTCTGCTTAAACATCACAAGAAGCAGCCCCAAGGCGATATGAACACGAGCACACGCACACATGCACACTCGCACTTTAAAATTCTTTCCCTCTCTGTCCTCATGTTCATGGTGTCACTCGTAATGAAGTATATTTTGCATCATGAAGTAAACAACTCCTGTATCACAGAAGACTCGCAAAGCCACAAAGTCTACACACACATCACATCACATCAGGCTGTCTGCGGGAGGGGAGACCTACAAGCAGTGTGTATTTAATAAGAAAAGCAGACAGTAGGATGAGGGAATCTCCTGCCTCCTCTTTTCATGCCAGCTCACATATTAAGGCAGGCAGCTGGTTAAAGCTACCAGAATCTCCTCGCTTTCACACATATCAAGCGGGATTTAATCACACGTTATATTGTATGCGCACAGATTAAATAAAACTTACTGGCAAATCAAAAATGCTACTTTGTGTGCACTGTCAGTCAGAAATTCTTGAGGATATATGCACATGCATATACAGTTTGTGTGTTGTCTCTATCTGTCTAATTATAAAAGTAAAATGGTCAATGAAGAAGAGATCCCATATATTCACAATAAAATCGTTTTCACCCCTAGTTTTCTACCCAACTAGATCACAAGAAACAAGAGAGAAGCACACAGAGAAAAGGAATAAAATCAGGGGTGCAGGGAGCTGTAGGGTGAATTGAGTGTGAAAGGAAGAGATGGAGAATGGAGGGATGGTGTGATAACTAGAAGGAAGGATGCAAAAGAGGAGTTTTACCATTCCACTGGGTCTCATTAATTTAGCCTAATCAGATAATATATTGCTGAGGAAACACTTGTACAATATCCTGCACAACACGTGGTGTATGTGCCTGTGTGTATGTGTCTGTGAGGATGAACTTCCTATGAGCTACCTACAACCTGGCAGTGGTATTTTTGCAGTTTCCTGTGCATCCAGGTGCAGGAGGGGGGCCTGAGTTCGGTTATTATCAAGAGGATTTCCTACTGTGAGACAAAGTGAGTCACACTCGTTTTTAGTGTGTTTTGCCTGTGGATAGAACCAGACAGTCTGGATGACCCTCTGTTTGAACACAGTCCTCTCACTGTCTAGATAATCTGTCTGAAAACATCCTGCCCAATCCTGACCCTAGAGGCAACGCCATCAGAGTGAGAAACAGAGAGAAAGAAGGAGGAAAAGATAGACAGAGGCCTAGATAGTGTGAGACAGATAGAGACGAAGACAAAAAGGGGCAGAGTTTCTCTTCTGAGTCTTTCTAACAACACACAATGATCCTCCTTTCTGACAAAACTCTGTTTCATCTTCCTGTCTCTGGGTCTTTCTACCCACCTCGCACATGAACACATCATTCCTTAAGTGGTCAGGCTAGGCTAAAGATGAGGATGTAGAGCATGAGGTCCCCACGGATTCCCCCAATGTCTGCACATTAAATACACACTACCCCCCTTCCCCTGAAACCCGCTGAGACAAAAGCAAGCAGAGAAACATAAACGTGCACAAACCCATATCGTATTTACACATACATATACACGCATGCACACACACAGGCTACTCTTTGTTCTGCCGAGGCTGTACCCTTTCATGTCAGAATGGTTGGCCTTATTTGTGGGGAGTCAGTCCCCTGCTGAGACTGACTTGGACTGAACCAATCCAGTCCAGAGCAGGGGGAAGGGGAGCAGAATTCTTGATGACAGATGAGAAATGCATGCTGATACCAGTTTGTAGAGAAGGGAAGCCTCGGTAGATAGGAAAACTGGGGGGTTAATGAGCTGGAGCAGAGGGAAGAATGAGGGAAGGAAGGATAGAGATGGGGGATGTGTGGACCAGATTCTCCTTGTAGTGATGCTGAACCAGACTGATTCAGTGAACACACTGGGGAATGGCCCTTTAATTCTAAGCCAACATTTAGCCTGGTGCACACTCACCATCATCAGGGGACACATATGTGAGAGGCATGGTTGATATTCTGCATTTGTCTGCAGGAATTCTGATAAGTAAAGAGTGCACAGTGAGAGCCAAAAATATTAAACTTCCAAATTAAAACAGCACACAACGATGTTTAAAGTCCAAACAAAAATCATTTAAAAAAGTATCAATTTGCTACCACCAATACTGCAAAGGATTTAAAGGCATATTGCTCCAAAATGATGTGAAATGCTTGTACGTCCATGACATTAAAAATTGTACCCTACAAACCCACATCCACCCAGTCTAGGTTGAGAGGGCATGAAATGGTTGAAAGATGACCTAATTAATAACAACACATACACATACACCCACACACATGCACGAAAATGTATGTTTAGCAGGCATGTTAAGTGTTCGGAGCGGACCCTATTAATTCAGCTCATTTAGCCCCAGTCCAACCATTAAATATAAGCCTGCCCCAAAGCTCACAATGCAAAACCATGACTCAACCCCCACAGCTTTGTCTATATTATGCCCCCCCTCTCTCTCTCTCTCTCTCTCTCTTCATCTCTCTCTCTCTCTCTCTCTCTCTCTCACACACATCCACTATTTCTTTATTTATTGACAGCACGTGCCATTTTTCTGCGCTTTCATAAATGAGTAAAATTCCAGTGCAGGTTCAGAGGATGAGGGCAGAGATGGTATCGGTTTTAGAACTGGTGTTGGGCAGCAATCGATCCGAATGTGCCCTCAGGCTAAACAAAAATACCAGAGTCTAATGTCACCAAATACTGTTTAATACCCCTGCCACAATACGAGGGCACACTGCCAGAATCACAGCTTACATTAGTCATTTAACAGGAAAAGATGTGTGAAGAATAAACCATTAACATTTCCAAACCACCGACCCACTTGCAAGTCAAAATTGGTATTTCTACATGAATGTTGCTCATATGAATTTGATAGCTGACCGACTCAGAGAGGAAATGAGAGATAGTAAAAGACTGTGGGGGTAGGTGGGGGTGGAGGGAAGCAGCAGTAGACGCAAATTAGGATTAGAGGAGTGTTCATCCCTCCTTTTCTGCTCTTTCATTAACGCACCTCTGAGGTGTTTTTAGAGGCTGTTGGAAATAAGCCGATTTCACTGCTCAAGAGGGCTCACCCACTACACATTAACAGTACTCAGTGTGTCACATAGACACACACACATATAAACACAAATTACTCTCGCTGTCAATCATGGTGCACTAAGCATTAGCATTAGCATCTGCATCTGCATACAGAGCCATTGGCTGAATGGTACTGGGGTGAAAAAACAAAACTTACCAAATGTCACAAGGGGTTCAGTCTGATTTTGATGCAGAACAATTGATGTCAATTCAATTAGTGCAAAGGGAGACAAGAGCATGTCAGCCTTATCTATGGCCTTTAGACTATCTGTGAGCTTTAGTCAGATAGAGCTGGTGAACAGGGAGCAGATGGATTAATACTGTATGTGGAGGGGTGATAGAGAGAGGCAGTAGAGCTATGAAACCCAGATAGTCATGGAGATAAACTAATAACTAAGATAAGACCCACACATACAATAAGTCATAAGCTTGCACAATTCACACAGAAAGCTACTGGCACGCTGCAGTCAAGGCATCATAGTCATCTGTCCCACCTATTCATCCATAGAAGAAGAGAGAGGGGAGGAGACAGTGAGAGCTGCAGGGGGCAAGGGGGTAAGGGACAGTCTAAGACACCTTCAGTAGCCCCAAGGAGAAACAGAGGAGTGAGACGACAAAAAGGTGACAGACAGAGAGAAGGCGGCAGGGTGAGAGTATTCAGAGTGTGTGGGTGAGAGAGACAGTATGGACCAGAAGACAGGCACATAGGCTGGAGGACTACTGACATGCACAGCAGACCAGAGGCAAAGGACACACTGAGGTACTTATGATAAAGTGTCCCAGCAGGAATAAGCTGAATAACACTGTAAAAGCTAAAGCTGTCTCCAATCTGAACCGAACAGCAGGCCTGACCTGAGGTCTGCCAGTAGGAGGACGCAACGGGGGGGGGGGCAGGGACCAGGCCAGAATATTTATTCATCATCAGCAAGTAACTTTCAGTATTTAGTTTAATGCAGCTGCATTTGACAAGTACAACATACAGCCTGTGAGATTCAGCACCAAGGACAGCTCCAGCATCACAGCATAATCTCTGTGAAGTGTTTCTCAAGTAACTCCTGTCCTTAAAATCTCTGATCCAGCTTTACCCCGGCTTATGCTTAATGGCTGGTTGAGCAGCACAAACAGACCTGACTAGGACAACAATTAAAGCGCGCAGAATAGCACTTGCTTGGGCCAGGTGTGCAAGTATAAAGAAACAATAACTTCCTTGAAAAAGCTATGGGAAGGTTGGGACTACACCCAATAGTATCATGTATACCTGCTAGATCATTTACTTTAAGTATGTATAATCAAGGGTTTAGGGTGGGAGATGTATATAATAAGATATTACGAGAGATTAATTCATTTGAAGAAAGGAGTGTAAGTATGTGTATGTGAGAGAGAAAAATATCCATCTTTTATCCTATAATGCCTCATACATTAAAGTTGTTTGACAGCATCAATTCTCATCAGCATTATCATTTCCTGCAATTGATTCAATTGATTTTTAAAAGCTTGAGTGTTGTAGAATTTTTCTGGTGCTAATATACTGTATGTGTGTGTTTCTAAAATGTCTAAGTGTACTACAGCCTAACACTCCAATGCAGGACATGATAAGACTGGAGATATCTATTTGTAGAGAGGTTGGGGCTACGTGAGATGACTGAGACAACCTAAAATTATGTGTGTCTGTGTCTGTGTGTGTGTGTCTGTGTCTGTGTGTGTGTGTGTATATAAAGGTGGAGGTATGAAGTGGGGCAAAAGGCCAAGGCAGACACAGGAATTGACAGACAGAACCAGCAGGCAGGGAGGAGCAAAAGGTGAGCAATTAGCTGAAACTGTAACTGATGCGTGAAAACCTGGACATTTGTTGGGTGTGTGTGTGTGTGTGTGTGTGTGTGTGTGTGTGTGTGTGTGTGTGTGTGTGTGAGTGAGTGAGAGAGAGAGAGAGTGGACAAGAGTGTGAAAGCATATGAGTGAGTGAGAGTGAGAAAGATATTTCTGCATTCTTGGGGTCCACTTCAGATCTAATTAAACAATAGATGGAGATCAAACTGTTAATAACCTGCAAACCTACTTCCAAACAGGGATCCAAATGCTCAAGGAGAAACAGACATACCTACATAATGACTTAGCAAGAGAGGAAGAGGCTGACAGTGAGACAGAGAGATATCAGAGAGTAAGAAGAATCACTATACTGAGGTATTACCAGTTCATATCCTTGTTTATCTCAAACCACAAAAAAGTTTTAAGGTTTAAAATAAGTACTAAAAACCCAAAATCAAACCATTGATTTCTTTCAGTGGCCTGGAGAAAATAATTAACATTTTCATTTTCTCATGACTGGCAAAGGTCTCCGTCTCACTTCTAAATGGTCCAGCAGTTTGGTGGTGCTGACAGACATCTTCATACCAGTCCAGTCTCGGCTCCTGTCCATTTGCTCATTGTTAGGTTCAGATTTGAGAATAAGATTACTGTAGAACTTCTGGCAGGGCCTCTATAGATTTCCTACTCTGTATCAGACAGAGTTTCCAAATCTGGCAAATGTGCGCTAACCTTTAGGCATCAGAATCTCTACCTTCTCTTAAATTGCTTTTTAAAACTTGTATTTATAGGCCAGCAGCAGTGTGGTGTGTTTTCTCCCTTTAATTCTTCTTTGTTATTGTTACTATGTGCCTTGATCCAATATTTATTTGTTTACTTTGGTTAATTTTCTGTTTTTAAGCTTTTTATAAACCACTATACATTAGCGGAGTAGTGGGCTTTCACTGTGTCTGACAAAGCAATTAATGAACACTGTAGAAGTCCACCATAAATTAAATCGATTATTATTAATTATTGACTGAACTAGTCCAAACTGCTGCACTCCTGTGGAGCTGCGAAGCTTTGTGGTGTAAAAATGTCCTCCTCAATATCAATCACAGACACTAAATCAAGTTTTCTATTTACTATGCAGAACTTCCTGTTTAACAAGTCCAATAGAAAAGGAATAAGACAGGGCTATCAGAAAAACACACAGAGCAATGGCAGCTCACCACCAAGGCTTAGGAAAATACCAAAGGAGCACGGTGGCTGATAATGCAAACCCTCACTGGGGTCTTTAGTAATCAAACATAATTATCCTTGTCACAGTGTTCTCAAACACACTGATAATCACATTCCCATGCACGCTCACTCACACACACACACACACACACACACACACACACACACACACTAATCCTGGCAGCCTACATGGGGATCTTTCGATTGATTCTGTTGCAGAGCTGGTTGATTTTAGAGTAAATGTCCCACTCCTGAGACACCCCGCCCTCTACTGTCCCAGCTGCCCTTTGTGTGCCCTTTTCCCCTCTCACATCTCCCATTTCCTCCTCCTCCTCCTCCTCCAATTCTTCCTAGAGCTTTTTGTCTCCCTCCTCTCCTCTTCTCCCCTCATCACTTTCCATTCTTGACTCCCTTTTTCCCCCACATCTGGTTCCCCACCCCCCAACATCCTTCTATATCTCCTCCTTTCCTTATTTCCCTCTTTTCCACCAAGTCCCATTTTCCATTTCCAACTCTCCATACATTTAGCATCTCACCCAGTCAGTCACAAGTGAGGGGAACAGTAAAATACCTGCTCAAATGTCATCAGCATCAACTCAGAATCTCAATCATCTCAAACAGGATGAAAGCAGGGGCTTGCAGTGGAGGGGGGTATGAATTTGGAGCTCTGAGATAAAGCTGACAGCACACTTCATTGGAGGAGGGAGCGGTGGATTAGATTACATTTTCCCCTTGGGTGTCTCGCCTGGAGCACAGCCCGGTCCAGGTGACATTTTGACAGAGTAGGCCTTAGGCTTGTTGTGCTATGATTTGCCGTAACTCTGTGACTACATAGATGGGATCTATAATTGTGGTGAGCTAGCCAGTTAGCTCTTGCTTGAGCCTGTCAAGAAGCACGAAAGACACTTCTGAAGACGAGTGTCTGCTCAAAGAGCCATTGTCTGGTATTATAGCTGGAGGTGACAGGGCTATTAAAATGCACAGAGTCTGAGCACCCGTGTGTGTGTGTGTGTGTGTCTCGCAGTGATGGGTGGAAAGAGGTGTCTTTGGTATAATCCACTCTGTGACACAAACCTGAGTGCTCCCTCTTCTCCCTCCCATTCCCTTCTGCCTCCCTCCACCTCCTGTCTTCCTCTCTCTATCATCTGGCCCTCCCTTATTCTGTCTCTCCAGAATAAATCTTTAATGGAGGTTTTATTGTCCCTGATCAGCATTCAGCTCTGTGCATGTTTATGCAGGCTCATCACACACACACACACACACACACACACACACACACACACACACACACACACACACACACACACACACACACACACACACACACACACACACACACACACACACACACACACACACACACACACACACACACACACCTCACCTGTGCCGCCTTCTGACTTGATTGTCCCAATTTCAAATTCTTGCTCCCTACAACTTTACCATCCATTATTTTCCTCTTTTATCACATTCACAAATCAACTTAACTTTTACACAAGGAACTCATATCTATTCTCCATTTCAAACTGTAATTGCAGAGTGAAACAGCACTGTCCTCTGTGCTTTCCACTGAAAAAAGGTGCTTTTGTGTTTTTTTTCCTCCCCGGTGGGAATGAGTGTGTATGGGAGCAAAAAGGTGCTATGCTGTGAATGTAAATCCTGATTGGGGTCCTTACTCGGTGGACCAAGAAAAGGATGTTTGTATAAGCAACAACAAAGACAATGACAGGTGAGGCTGAAGCTATGATTGATGTGCATCCAACTGAGGAGTGTAAGTATGTGTATGTGAGAGAGAGAGACAGACAGAGAGAGAGAGTTAGTGAGCATGTGTATATATTAAGGACTCAAAAGGTAAAATTGTGGCAGTGCGGCTCCTCTGTTCACAGTGGGAGAGCTGGGGAATTACGGTATCGCTGTCCTGCAGTTTACACACACACCAACACACACCCACACACACACAAAACTAAAAGTGCCACGCTTGGGTGTACATCAAAGCATTACAAGGACAAAATGTCCCTCTGTGTATGTGTTATTGAAAATGAATAATGTTTTGTGGTTTTATATACTCTTGTATACAGTATGTAACACATGGACAACATGTACAAATGAATGGTGAATGATGTTTTGAAAATGTATGTATGTGAGCTTGTTTGTGTGTGTGTGTGTTTGTGACATGTTTTGTCCTCTGACAAAGGTCAGAGTATCTACACATTACAATCAGTGGCATTGCCCAACAGACCCACACAAAGTCATAGTCATATATGTTCAAGCACACAAACACACACATAAGCACACTCAACATGCCAGATACACACTCTACTTTATATTCTGAAGTTACAGTCACTGGCCTCACTAGAGACCTGCCCTCAAAATATTAATTCATGTAGCATGTGGGTTTTGTCTGGGTTTAAATGTGTGTGTGAGTGTGTGTGTGTGTGTGTGTGTGTGTGTGTGTGTGTGTGTGTGTGTGTGTGTGAGTGTGTGAGAGAGAGAGAGAGAGAGAGAGAGAGAGAGAGAGAGAGAGAGAGAGAGAGAGAGAGAGACATGAAAACTACGAATGTTGCACAGATATGGACAGAGATGTACTGATGGAAGAAGGAGAGAGAGGGAGGGAAGGAGCGACCTTGCTGCAGGGAAGACTTCTCCACAAAGGCTCTCTGTAGTCTCTGTCCAGCACACGTCAACACCCCAAGGCTACACACAAACACACACACAGTAATATATATACACAAGTAGTGGCACACATACACAGACACAAAAAGCAGATTTCAGGATGAAGTGGTGCAGAGAGAGAAACAGAGGGACCCCCAGGGCAGTCTCTTTCTCTCTTTCTTCCTTCCTCCCTCTTTCTCTCTCTCTCACGTCCTCCCTTTCTCTCCCTCTAGATAGAGTTACAGTATTTAAGACAGATTTAATCACTTCAAGCTATTTTACTTACTTTTACCTGTGTATTTTACTTCACAGCTCTGGACACTACTCTGGATGTGTTTTGAACAGAAGGTAGTGAATAGAAAAGAGGAGTGAAAGATTCACAAGAAGAATCAATTACAGCCAAAGAAATGACCAAATAACATCGGCAGGTGTAAGTTAAATCTGAATGACTTCCAACATAGTTTCTGTTGACAATTTAAATACAAAATCAGTGTGCTGTAATAAACTGAAGGTAACCATAGCAAAAGTACTTCTGCTTTACGCTACATTACCATTTAACTCTCAATTTTTCTGCAATTTTTTGCTGAGTGACCAATCGATTTATCAACTCATTGTTTCAGCTCCCCTTAATATATCACTTTTGGTGTTTTTGCCTTCAACTCATCCGTTAGAAAATCCGAAATTGACATAACCACAACACTGTCTCAAATTCCAGTTAAAAACGAATCAACCATTGAACCAAAGGACTCCTTTGAAGAACCAACACAGGATCAACACATGCACGTATATGAAGCCCCAAGTGCACATGTAAAAAAAAAAAACACACACATACACAGATATACACACCTTGGCACATATACACTCTGAGTACAATACCCATTCTCACCCTAACTGGGTCAATCCACCATCTATTCTGCTGGGGGAAGGGAGGAGACATGGGTTTTGCTGAAATGGAAGAGCAAGCAAACACCAGAAAAAGCTGCCTCACTGGGAACAAATCTACCAGTGGTGAATCTAGGACAGCTGCACAAAGGAAGGGAGGATAGGAGGAGGGAAAGAAGGAAGGAAGGAAACAAAATGAGAATGGATAACAGTGTGCCACAAGAAAGTAAAAGGATACAAGCACAAGCGCAGCAAATGATGAGAGGGTAGAGGGCAGGGAAGAGAGGAGGATGAGAGAAGAGAGGGAAGAAAGAGACTGTGGAGAGGACAGTGGTTTCATTAGTGAGATTGATTAGATGAATGGAGAAGCTAACAGCCTCTCTGCTCTTTAGCTAAATGCCATCTCTGGGCCTATCAGCACCAGCTCCAACAACAACACATAAATTAGAAAGAGGGAGAAAAGAAAGAGAGATGGAAATAGAGAAACAAACAGAAAAGAAAGCATAATCGTCATCCCAGAAACACACACAGCACAGTGTGCCTGGGGAGGCCTGAGATCACGAACAACAGCAAATGGCTGATCACCTCATTTGGTCGCAGGAATGTAAGCAACAGTATGGTGATGTATTCTGTTTGTGTGCATGAATGTGTGTGTCCATGGCTGTGTAGAAAAGGGCCCTGTAGAGACTCGAACCTGGCCCTGATTTCATATTACTAATCTGTATACTATCAACCCCCTGACATACAGTACACACAAACACATACAGGGACACACACACACTCTTGCACACAATCACTAATGACATTCACCCATCCCGAGGGCTTCCTTCTAAAATGTTGCCTTTTACATGGAAACTTAACAAGTGTGAAATTAGAAAGGTTACCAAATAATTCACACACACACGCACGCACACAATAACAAAGCGTGTGGCAGAGAGTGGAGCTCAGACGGGGGGGAAAGTCCTAATTGAAAAAGCCTCTTCCTTCCAGGAGTTTGCTGCTGAGGAGAGACAGCACAATAAGGTAATTAAAAAAGGCCTGTGTGATATGCCGGGGTTTATCGCAGGATTGTCACACACTGACTGATATGAATTTACATAAACAAATCATATTTTCTGCCCTATTAACTGTATGTATAAGTGTTTTTGTTTGGGAGTTTGTGCAATATGAGAAGAGGAACAAAAATACTAAGAACTGTGTTAAACAGTCCATCTGCTGCATTTTAATGACAGCAGAGTGACTTTGTGATTTAAGAAATTGTCATTCGGTTCATGCTTCTGCGTCAGCAGACACTTGCCCTGCTGACTTGTCTTTAAGCAATTTCTCTAGATAGTTGAAGTCCTGACGTTACATCACATCTAGCTGCTGTTCCACTCTTAAAAAAATCTGCTCAGCTCCCATCAAATGTCTTCTGTGTAGCAGTGCAAACATTAAACATTTATTTCTTATCCATGATAGCCCCGCTTCTCTTCTAATGTAATTGTTCAAATTTTTTAATTGTAATCTTTAGGGATGCACCATGATATTGGCCCAGCATCAGTATTGGCCGATAGAGGCTTTTAAAGGAAACATCGGCAACAGCAATTTCTTCTGATATAACGGGCTGATAAGATAACACATGAATTATACCGTTAACTAGGCTAAATGTGTGATGGTGTCACCCAGTGCCGGGGTGCCCGAGCCAAAGATGACATTACCACATCTGTGAGCGTAGAAGAGGGACAAGTATGTCTGCGCTGTGGAGGTTTTTTAAAGTTTCCAAAACGGATATCAAAGTTGCTATTTGTAATGATTGCGTTGCTCATTCTTTCAAAAGGCATCCTGATAATTCCGACAAATTTATGAAGAACAAAGAGAAACAGGTATCAACGAAGAACACCTGTCAGCAGTCTCTTCTCCAGTCCTTAAACACAACCAAAAAATATGACGTGGAGTGTATCGCTCTGGATAACCGTCTGTTTTTGTTTGTTGAAGATAGCCAGACGCTAAATGATGGCCAGTCACAGGTATTCAGGCATGGCCTTCCCTGAGTTACAAGCTGTGCCTATTTTTAATGCACTTACTTTCACATGATCCATATGGACAGAAATTACACTGATTTACTTGTTCTGCAACTTGTGAAACAGGTCCAATTTGCCCTGGTTGTTGTCAGGATTGTCTCAGGGAGAGCATCATCCAGGCCAATTAAAGTAGGAGGATTTTTTACAGTCCCATAGCTCACCATTTGACTAGTCTCAGTCTGTCAACTCAATTTGGTTTTTGGTTTTTAGGATTCCTGTCCTTTTTTACATTTGCGTTATTACAAATGTCAGTATGATTTTGAATTCTTACTTCCGAAAGAGAAGCCTGTTCCAGTTTAACTTCCGTTCTCTAAAAGGTTTGACATTATTATTCTTATTTTTCAAGAATATGGTTAAATGCAGAGCTACATAGCTGGGTGTGAGACTGGGGCTATACAGTAACAGCTGCTTGGAGGCACACACAATCACCAGTAGACTGACTCTCCCCAGCTATCTTCACCTTTCCTCTTTCCCCCTTGTCATTTTCACTCAGGATGGAGCACAGTTTGCTCTATTAAATCTGTAATGATATGCAAATTAGATGCAAATCCCTCCCAGAGGAGTGGACTGCTAGAGGGAGGCTATCTGATGTCAGCGTTCAAGAGAGAACCATCGCCTTAGGAAGAAACAGAGAAGTGAAAGTGTGTGTGTAAGAGTGTGTGCATGTGTGCCTATGTGTAAGAGAGAGAGGGAAAAGGCAGAGCTGTTGAAAAAGGGCTAGGGCATTGATTGCAGCTGTAGAAAAATGTTTTTGATTTATCTTGGACACAGGAGCAGAATGGGACCTTCAGTATCACCGCATGGCAGAAAAACTCAGTAGAAGAAAAATAATACCCTCAATCTGTCCTCTGTACAGCTCTAGATAGGAGGCAGAGAGAGTGAGAGAGAGTGAGAGAGAGCGAGAGCGAGGGAGAGAGAGAGACAGAGACAGAGAGAAAGGGGAAGGCAAAGATAGAAAGGAAGCGGAAAAATGTAAGGAGTGAGATGGAGCTTGGGAGGAGGGGGGAGTCAAGGAGAGGCTGATGCAGCCATGCCTGTTGACAAGAGAAAAATACACCTTTCACTGAGAAATAAAGCTTCACCTCCCTCACTGCTGCATTCCCTCTGACATAGCAACTCATCTGGCCTCGCCTCACTCACACCGCAGAGAGAGAGAGGGGGGGAGAGAGGTAGGGGTCGGGGGAGGGAGGGAGGGAGGGAGAAGGACTCACGAAAAAAGAGAGGAAAACTGCATCAATCTGCTTTTTCTGACATCAGCAGTGAAACTATGTGTGAGAGAGAGCAGTGGAAAGCACTACTACACACACACACACACACACACACACACACACACACACACACACACACACACACACACACACACACACACACACACCTTGTTCTTTCAATGTGTACGATGTTCCATTGCATATGGACCTACTGTATCTGTGCTCGTCAGAGTTACAAACCCTGAGCCAGGCTCTTGGCATCAGTCCTGTGTGTGCTCCCTCTCACCCGCCTCTCTGTCCGACTGTCCACCATTTTTTCCCTGCGTCCCAGTTTAAGCTCAGCTGTGGCTTAGAGATAAATACATAAAGTTGGAGCTGGACACAGAATGCAGTGCCCATTTCTCTAACCCTTGCTCACTTTCCACAAACAAACACCCAGGGGACCATGTGATGGTGATAAACCTGCACTATTTTTAGCTGTAACCATAAAGATGGAGTGTACGAACTTCCACAATTCCACCAGGACTGTAACGTTGTAGGCTGGAAGCTTTACTGACCCACTATGTTTGTGTTTCTTTCGTATTTTTGTTTCTCAGAAATGGCAGCCATCCATTAGCACCTACCCAGCTTCTTTTTGACAAAAACAACGTTGCACCAGTCAAATCAGATGTGTGAGAGCCTGGAAAGTTAGGAGTGCTGACAGAGAGCTTTTCATTTTATTAACTTAACTATTTGTTCCCTGCTCAAATACACTAACTAAACATACCTTCCTACTTGTGGTAATGTCCTGAATCATTTTGTACCACTGTGATTTTTCAGTGCTGTATGTCTGTATGTTCTGCCATACAGACAAATGTTGATGTGCTCTGTATGTACAGTCAGTCCTCTGCTGTTCACTGGAGCATGGCTGAGGTTAAATGACTTTCTCAAGGGTACATCATTGGGTTTTGAGGTGAGGACACTGATAACTAGTTTGCTGCCCTCTTCACCCTTTTTCCTACAGCGCACACACACTCACACTCACACTCACAGACTCACACTCACACTCACACACACACACACACACAAACTCACACACAGTCACATTCAGGCCCACAGACACACACAGACACAACACTGTGACACAACTACATTTAAAAAGTGCCTGGTTTGACAGTGTATTCACTCACTCAGGCACTATGACGTATAACTGAAACCAAATCAATAAATTAAAGCTGTGCAAAAATGTATACATTACAGATGTAGAAACATACATTTATAACAAGACATTGAACCCCATAACCAGCATTAATACTGTATTTTAGTCACAACTGAGTAAAGTTCCTATCTTTACAGTTCTTACAAGTAGTTACAAATAGAAATTACATCTGTTTCTCTGTTCTTAGATTTACAGATGTTCCTCTATCCACAGCATTGTATGTATCAAAGCCATACAGTACACCAGCAGTTTGTCCGCTATCGTCTCTTAGACCCACGTCTTTCCCTCTTCCTAAGTCTCTCTCATCATAAACATCCAGCATTTTTATATAAAAGTGGGGGTTTGCATGTACTGCCATTAGTTTATTTCCCATTGATGTTGATTTAAACAGCACAAATGAGCTTACTAGCCAGTCAGCCAGTCCTTCAGAAAATAAACTGAAGTCACTTCAGTAGATCAGCAGGATGGCAGCGGTAAGGGCATGAGGAGCCAAAGCACTGCAAATCCTAAAGACATTATCAGCGATGCTAGTTCAGGCGCATATATTAGCAAACGTGACCAGAAATAAAAGGGAGAAGACAATGAAGGCTATGGAGAAAGTGAGAGTTAAGAAGACAAATCTTGAGTGTTGAAATTTATTTAGGAAAAAACATTTTATTTTTCTGTGTAGTCTAATTACTGTTGATTGGTTAAGTGGATAAGTAACATGATTGTAGTAATGATGACTCTGATGCTGATTGTGATGATGAGTCTAGCATCAGGACAAGGAATGAGAATATTCAAGCCCCATTCATCATGCTGGCAGGTAATTTAGTATTTTTGGTCTCCAAATATTTTGGCATATAATCACTGTGGCAAAGACACGCAGATAAGAAAGGGTGTGTGCAGTGAAGAGAGAATGGTTAATCAAAACTCTTAAGCTGCATTGCAGTGGGAAGAATGTGTTCATCTATAGTCAAGGCTCGATTGTCACATGAGACACAACATTATTTTGCTTATATACAATATGTGGTCATCAAATCATGGCAAGATAGCCTTTCAACTGGAACCACTGCTTCATAGTTTCAGCACTGATGCAGAGAGCTGACTGGGGGTGAGTCAAAGAAAGGATTATGGAGACGCATCATCATACCAGTTTGGTTTTCCGCCTCCGTCTTTACATCTAGTGGGTGTAGTTGTGTATTCAAAGCACATAAACTGCTGCACTATGTATGCATTGCATTGCAATTGACAAATCACACAGCGCTGTCAGAAGCACAAACACACTCACATTCATACACTTAAGCATACGCTGTTGATGTGCAGACTGTTATTGTGTAGATTCAAACTGCAGCTGTAAACTGGAAAGTATAATTCTGTATTGGCAACGGCATACACCATCATGTTTTTTTTTTTATTCTACAGTTATAAATCAAAAAGAGTAATAATATACACTAAAACAGGGTCTTATGAGTTCAACCATGGAAAACATAAGACAACGCAATAAAATTGTAAAAACAAGTGCCACATCTAACGTTGTCCTGTGTGTCTCTTTTATTTCCACTCTTCACTATCTGCAATAATGAAAAACCATTAAAATGTTTTGGAGAGTGGACTGCAGGCTCTTCCTCTTTTCCAGGCTGATAAAGAAGCTGCTCTACTGTGAGTTGGTCCCTGGGTCCAAGCCGTGGTCGAGTGAGCTGCACTCAGACACCTGCTGCTCATTAACCACAACAGAGAAAGGTGACCACTTCAATCAGGATATTAAGACAGGAAATGAAATGGACAGAGGGGGTACATCTGGGGGAGGAGGGGGAGGACAGGCGAGGAGATGGAGCTCTACAGCGTGTCCCAAGGTTAAGAATGAGGAGAGGAAAGAAGAGAGGAGTGAGGGTTATTCTTTGGCATTGTGCCCAGATGCAGTGTTGTGTCCCTCACCTTCGCTCAGCTGAAAATTCCCCAGCATTCAGAGGTGTGTGTGTGTCTGCCCTGTCCACCTGACATCTTTTAACAGTAATAATGTATTCCCTCCTATTAATATGTTATGGATCAGAGAGTACATTATCGATCCACCAGCTCAGCCATATTGTTACCCCTGGCCCACTCCCTTCACTGCTCTCTCTTCACCTGCTGCCTTCCTCCTTTTCCACTGCTGCACCACTGAGGACTCTCCCATTTTAATCCTCCTGATAGAACACTCCACTTTACAAGCTCCTCTCGCTCTCTTTGTCTCTATTTTTTATTACTTGTATAGACTTTGAATTGCACATCTCCTTATCTGATGTATAGCTATACAAAACCCATGCTTTACAAATGTATAGTCTTGCGAGCAGTGCATACAAAAAATAGCCAATTGATGAGTGAGACAAAGAAAAGTAAAGAACAATGATGATAATTTCTTATCTGTTAAGGTCATTGTGCCAAAGATTTACTAGTTTAAATTTGGCAATTTTTTTCTGTTTTCTATCAATGTTTAAGTTAATATCTTTGGTTGACTGACTGTTGTTCAGACAGAACAAGCAACGTGAATATGTCACCTTGGGTTGTGGTAGGGCTGTCCAGGCACTACATCTCCCATACAGTGTACTGACAATCACACACTCTCTCTGGTATTACGCCAGAAGACCCAGACACAATGGATCATTTACCAGTATGTGTCTGTCCCTTTATGATACAGCAAGAAACAAACAGAAAGAAGCTGGGCGGGGCAAGCCAGTGTGTGTGTGTGTGTGTGTGTGTGTGTGTGTGTGTGTGTGTGTGTGTGTGTGTGTGTGTGTGTGTGTGTGTGTGTGTGTGTGTGTGTGTGTGTGTGTGTGTGTGTGTGCAGTGGTGTGAAGTAAGAGACAGAATTTAAAACCAAATGCCTACCCAAAAAACAAATATTCAACTATTTGAATATTCAGCCCTGGGTTTCGGGTTCTTCTTTCATAAACTAAATGGTTGTAAATGTTTAAACCAAATAATCCACAGCTATTCTAATCAGATTTTCTTGATACAATTCTATATGAGAACATGATGAGCACTGAATTAATCATTTAGATAACATGATTACATACCACTTTCTTGGATGACAACTGACACAGAAGTAGCACCTAGTTATGCTCACTCATGGATCTGGATCTCCATGAAGTCATGACAGTAGTTACGTCTCTCCGCCTTTTTTTCATTTTTATTGTCAGCACAGACAGAACTGATCAAATCCAGTTAGAAAAATAGCAAAACATCTGCTGCTAAAATAAAAAGGTATACCTAAAGTGTAGATATTTCCAGTCCTCGAAGAAGATATGTCTTCATCGACACAACCATCACTGCCATACTCCATCACCATAATTGATGTTTGAGTTTCTGCTGCATTGCATTTCACTTACAACAGCCCTTTGGATCAGTCTGGAAAAAAACAGTGACTGTGCACTTTGCTGCTGCACCCACATTATTTCTTAACTTCTTGCTAGGATGGAGGCCAAACTTTTCTGTTGCACAGACAGACCTGTGAAGGTTGAGTTTTACCTTAACAGTACCTCAGTCTTTCAAAAACAGCAATCCACACATGCACACAAACACATATACACATTGAGTTGAATTCTTGGTCAGTGGCCCTCAGCTTCAAATTATGATGTTACAGGGAATACCTCCCTTAGTGTCATTTCTGGATGCACTCGCTGTCAAAGGTGACATAGTATAAAGAGCATATAAATATAAGGGTGGTGGGGTGGATGGATGGCTAAAACAAATACAGGACTTTAACCTAGGTGTCCCATACGTTTGTGTCCCATGTAAAACAAAAAACAATTTCTTGAAGTACTGTACGTAACTTACATCAGGTACGTTACATTTAATACTAACCAAGTAGTTTTTGTGGCTAATCTTAACAAAACTGCGACCATTGGACAACATTAACCATACAAGGTTTATTTTGAACGTGTAACCAGACGTTGGATATTTATTACAGCTAACTTGACCAGGGAGACCCATGTGTCTAGAAATGATGTTAATGGAATATCCACAGTGGCATATTTTGAAGTGGAGGGCCACTGACCAAGCTGCAGTATTTGTTTTGAGTTAGGAGTGAGAAGGTGTTAAGAATACACGGTAATTAATAACAATTTCATTAAATAAGGGAAATAAATAGTGGAGGACACAAACTAATGATGTGGATACAGATATTTGGATAATTTAGGGTAAAAGTAGCATCATCTGACAGTGAGTCCAAACAGACTAGTACTTCTAGCCTTTTTCTAACACATTTCTGACATTAGCCAGCCACTACCTACAGTACCTGTGGACATTTATAGAGTAAAATACAAACACAAGCAGTCTGTACTCATAACCAAGCCGTGAGAAAGCATCAACAGCATCACACACATGCACACGCAAACAACACTTCACACATACCAGAGCTCATGACATTCATAAGAGGAAATGAAAAAGAGCGTGGTCTTGTCCCGGGCACTGGCGTGCAAGACAGTGATTGTGTTGAGTAAATGTGATTACCTGGGAGTCACTCTCTGGAGGCAAACGCCACGGAGTTATTACACTCTTATTATTCCCAAACTAATATCATAGCCTGCCAATCACTTACAACGCATTCCATAACCACGTACTGACAAGTCTGGTGCTGCCACACAAACTGAATGAGAGAGAGGCATGCACACAGACAAAAAGTACACTGAGATATCAACACAACCACACAGATATGCACTCATATTCACACACGGTGAGAACACATGCAGAGTTCATCTGCACACACTTATCCGATCAGGCTACAAGCCAACACACACACACACACACACACGCGCGCGCACACACACACACACACACTTCCTCGAAGGGACCCCAGAGCGAGGGGAATCGCCCTCTTCATCTGAAGTGGAGAGGAAGCCCATTGGCCAAATTAGATTCCGTCGTTTCCTGACGGAGTTAAGCATCAATCTGCAGCGCTGCACCGTGATTCGCCATGACCTTGGCCTATCACAGCGCAGCGTCTGGGAGTGCTCAGAGAGGCTCTTAATCAGACCTGGAGGACATGGGGCCTATGATGACATTACTCAGTCTTTATCTCTCTACACAAGTCCCTCTGTTTCTCTGTGTGTCTGTCTCCCAATCTGCCCTCTCCTCTTCCCTTCATTCCCTCTCAGCTCCAGGGTGAGGAGGTGGATGCTTACTTAATCTGACCTCTGAATGTAATCTATGTTCATTGATCAAATTCTGCGCTGACAGTTTGCCCTCACAATGCTGACCAAACACCAAAACATGGCCCTTTTGTATCAAATGTGACCCATTTTCTCTCATTCTACCCTACTCAACAGGTACATCAACAGGTCAGTGCATCACTGACTGCATTCAAACATCCATTCACATACACACACATACATGACCGTACCCTAAACAATACACATTATACACACACTCATCCTCATTCCAGAGCTACTGCAATCTCATTGTGACTGATGAGATTGTGCTGAGATGGAGATAAATGAGCCTTCATTACAGCCATGATAGCACCAAGCAGCACCAGAGAGAGGGATGAGAGGAAGAGGATGCTCTCCTCCTTTCATTCCCTCCGTCCATCATTTAGCATGTCCACGGGTTCTTAACGCAGAAAGGACACAAAAGGACAAGGTACATATTGCAGATATACAATAAATATGTGCATTTATATAGCCTGCACTTATACACACACAAATGCACCACGTAAAAGAAATATGTGCATTTATATTGCTCATTCACGTGCATTCAAACACACACACACACACACACACACACACACACACACACACACACACACACACACACACACACACACACACACACACACACACACACACACACACACACACACACACACACACACACACACACACACACACACACACACATCCCTATACAGTGCTTCAAACCAAACTCCATCCACAGAGGCTATATAGCAAACACCTACATAGATAATGGAATTCTCTGTCAGGATCTATCAAGGGAAAGCTGTTACCTCCACATGGATAACACACACACACATACACTCACACATTTATGCACACATAACTTTCTCAAACATGCTGCATGCCAAATGAATACAGTAAAGGCATACCAGTTTAGGTACATTTGGTCCATTTGATGATTGGAATAGATTTGTAAAATCAAAGATATAAAAAGCCTGTCTCATTGTTGGCAGACAGTGTAAGGAGAATGTAATTGGATTTTCCCCCTCTTGGTTTAACAGATGATGTTCTGCTGTATGGAGGGCAAAAAGTTATGAGCGCTGCACAGCACCTGTATACACATTCAGACACACTTGTATGCAGAAAATACAGTACAGTAAACAGTGTGATATTACAACTGCCCGTATGATACAGTAGTCCTCTGTTATTTTCAAACAAAGTAATATTATCGCTCATATCCACTCTATATCAGTGCCAATATTCAAAGTCAATATTCTGCACTGTAGCAATACAGAAGCAAGACCAGAATTTTAACAACCAAGACTACCAATAGCGAGCAACTGTGTGTGTATATGTGTGTGTGCCCCTGCTGCTGAGTCATGCAGGGTCCAGAATGGATTAGCCTGAGTCAAGCTTAATTCTCAGTAGGTCAATGTCTAGTTGTTACCTCAGAAAGATGTGATGTGATGGAGAAAGGGAAACCAAAGGATAAAGATAGACAGATACAGGAAGATAGACCATCCTCAAGGCATGCAGATCAAACCCTGAGTTCGCTCAGACACACGCACACACAGTATATTCCCTCTACGCCTCTCACACCAACTCTCTGTCGTGCAAACGAATGTGCATAAACATGTGAACACACGAACATTCACTGAAGCTCTTGATTGGCTCGGAACCAATGTAATGACTGGCAGGTTTCGTCTTTAGACATTTTAATTGCTTTTCCCATTTTCGTGTCCATTCATCCTCCCACATCCCCCAGCTCTCCAACCTAGCTGTCAGTAGTATACACATTCCAGCATTTAAGATTACAGATTACTGAATGTCTGAAAATTGTGAAAATTTGCAAAACTGTAAGTGGCCTTGAAATTAGATTTCCCAACACCTACTGAGCAGTCATTTTGCTGAGGTACCCTTGAGCAAAGCACATTAAATCTATTGACTTAAAGAACAAAATTGACAGCACGAAGGTTTAGCACCAAGGAGCTGTAAATTAGATTCCTCTTCCTGAAGGCCACTTCAGCAGAGCAAATAATGTCTCACATAATGGTGTCTTCAGACCAAACACAAAGTTAAGTTTTACCGCGCGTTACTCGCCTGAATGTGGCTGCTTGTGTATTTTGCAATCCTCAAATATTCGCCCTAGTCAAGTACAACCGAATAAAGTAAAACATACATATTTTCAAAACTACCATGTAGTTCTATGGTTTCGCTCACCTTTCTCCAAGCCCTCTCCTTTTTGGTTGTTTCTGTACAGTAAACACGTTGAATCGTAGAACTGCAACAATAAGTTTGTCCTCCATTTCTGATTCACACTGATATCAAGAGAATCTCAGCACTAATATGCTTTTACGACACTCGCTTTAGCAACATTTTAAGTTTTATGTTTTTAAGAAGTTACATTTTCTACTTGCACAAACGTGTTTGTGACTATTTGGGTCTTTGCATTGACTTTGTATGTAATCGCACCACACAAAAAATTTGCTTCTTGTTTTGCCCTGGCCTTCTGGCTGAGGGACAGTAACCTTACTTGCTCCATACAGGTGTAGATGTACAGTACATCACACAACTACATACTACAACTTGCCCCTTACATGAGGGCCAGCTCCCTCTATCACGACTGTTCCTTTTATAATGAGGACACCAGCCATCAGTGCCAATAAAAAAGCATAATGTACTAATACTATGATTAAATCCCACAGAAGGACAAATTACATATTAAAGATACAGATGCTCCCAGAGAGCTGTGAGAGCACACTTCTCTAGCCTGCAGACTTGAGGCAGCGCCCAGCCCACAGTGATTGATACTCTGATACAGACGTTTTTCTCGCTAGCCAAGTCCAAGCCAGTAAGAAAACACACACACAAACACGTCTGTCATCCTTGCTGAGCTCTGGCTGGCACAACATACATCTCCCGCTCTCTCTCTGCTCCATCCATCTCTGTTGTTCTCCATTTATACGTCCTCTCTCTCTTCATATCAGCATCTATATATCTGGCTTCTTTGAGGATATATCCATCTACAACATGTCATAGAAGAATATCTCTCTTAATACTTATCTTCTTTTCTTACAACTCTTCTCCCTCAGCCCTGTACTTCTTTCTTAACTTGAACACAAGCACTGAATTACAGTATGAAATGACATGTTGTTGCAATGCATTTAAGTGTAAAGATCTCTCCCTCTGACACATTTCTGTACTTCATATGTAACGCATGCTTCCAACTGTACCATGCCCAGCCTCTGAATACAAATTCAAGCCCACAGCACACTCTCTCTTACTCAACCCTTTAAGTGCTGACACACACCTGATGGATCCTATGGCCGTTCCTCCTCCTCTGCTTTGCCACAATACCGCGAAGGTCACTGCCGGCCCGCTGTCGCTCTTCCCCCTCCTGTCTTCCTCTTCTTCTCCTCTTACTCTCTGTCCCTCTCTTTCTCTCTCTCTGCCTTGGCCAAAAGGAGAGAATCCTGGCAGCGGAAGGAAATCCTCAGCTACAGGCAGAGACACTTACAGACTGTAGTGCCTAACTGCAGCTGAAGCACACCGGAGCCGCCGGCTGACTGAACTGTGGAAGTGGTGGAAGGAGGCTAACGTGGCTAGGCTACGGTCTGCACCACAGCAGCCTACAGACACACACAGCCAGAGAGCTCAGAGAGTCGCTAGCTCAAAGCTCACCGCGGCAAAGCTCCGAGTCAGCAACCTAGCTCCCCCCCTCCCCGCCTGCCTCTCTTGCACTCGCTCTGCCTCTTCCCCCTCCTCTCCTTTCTCACAGTTACCACATTCCACCTAATAGCAGAATCCTCTTCCTTCCTTAACTAAAGTATACATCACCCTCAGCTCTTGTGTTTCTCCTCAACTCAGTGATTTACCTTCAACGAGGCTTATGAATGCTGCAGCTGTAGATTTATGCTACCTCTCTTCTCACATATCTACTCACTCTCTCTGAGGTTTGTTTGTGTTTTGGTGCACATGGGGTGGGAAAGCTGAGGTCTGGGCAGATACATTGTCTGACTTTAACTTGCTTCAAAATAGCAACACGCAATCACTAACCAACCATCCTCTGTATGTATTCTGTTTCAACAGTCAATAATAAAGTGAAGTTAAAGAAAGAAAGAAAGTAAAAAAAAAAAAAAAGTGGGATTTTACTGATGTGTTCACTGATGAGCACTCCTTCAAACAGAGGGGCAGTTTTTGGTTGGAATGACAACCTACACACTGTTGGTTGTCCATGGCATATATTTGCTCTCTACTGTTCCAACTGTGTCTTAAAGTAGTGAAAAAGTATACATAAATTTAGCTAAAAAGAGTTTTCATTTAGCAGAAAGCAGTCCCCATGAGACTGTTCGCAGTAAAACCTCAGGACATCAGACTAAAAGTATCTGCATGACTAGATACCACACACAGTAAATGACAAAACATTTTTAGTCATTTCAGTGAACTGACCCTTTAACGTGCAAAGTGGCAAACAGAACGCATAAATGCACACTTATGACAGCGGGGGAGACAGAAATGGAAGAGGGGCGGTGGCATTCAGATGAATCCAAATCCACACGCTGCCACCTTCACCGCCACCATTTATCATTTAATGTATTCATCCTCTCCAAACCTAATGCCCTGACAAAGACAGGCTTATTCAGCCCTCCTTAACACACAGATTAGCCACAGACAGACTACACATACAGACACCCGCACAGAGGAGAGGGAAGAGATGAACACATAAACAGTGGGAAGGGAAGTCAAGTGGAGAATCACCCATTGGGGGAAAGAGCAACCAAGGAATTAAGTGACTGCAGTAAGTGTATCAGACAGGGTTAGACTGGAGAGGTGTTGGAAAATCATTAACAGAAAGTCTGGTGAGTAGCATGTTCACAATGTTAAGATTGTTTATTAACAAATTAATAGTAAAATCTCAAATGTCAACACCTCTATTGTTGCATTTATCTAACATAGTGACTGCATGTGTAATACCAGCTGTGGAGAAAGCTACTGTTCAGGGGGGCAGGAAGAAGAAAATGACAAACTCATAAAGTATCTGTCACAGAACTCTGCTGGCTTGTAGAACAAACAGCTAAAAGGATATGAAAGAAAACCTCCGCTCAGTCTTCTCTAAAATTTCCTTCCAGCCCTCTCCACCCCTCCCTTCTCTCTCCATCCCTCACTCTGACTGCATTTTTATCCCTCGCTCTCGTTCTCTCTCATCTGAACAAGGACATTCAGTGCATCACCACTAAGAAAAAAAAAAAATCTCCATCTCCACTCATGGCTGTTGCTATGACCACAGCAATAAACCTGACAGTGCTGCTTCACTCCACACAGAATGAGTGCCTGTATAGGATGTTCTTATGCCCTCACATCCCCACTGTGTCGTGCTCACCTGCATCTTTCTTCACTGTATGGGGCTTCCCACAAATCTATAAGCAAGGATTCACATGGGTATTGGAACATCACTACATGTAGGGAATTAGTTTAGTCATGAATACGGTTTGCCTCTACTTCCTGGTGATGAAGATGTTGGAAGCGGCCACAGTTTATTGACAGCTGTCGAGTGTGGCCATAGGGGCAGATTGATAAGCGAGTGTGTTAACTGTCATTTGGCAGAGAGGAGATAGATTATGCTTAAGTAATGACTGGCTGAACGATGCAGAATGCTGTTCCATCTCCCTGCCACTGTCACATGCTCATTAAGAGCATCAGAGCATGTCATTAACATACACACATACGCTCACTAAAGCGTATCATTAAATAGATTTAATTATCTAAGTTTCAGAGTCTCTGAATAACGACAACAAGTGCACAGTGCATTCAACTTCCAAACAAATGACGCTCGTCAGTACATTTCTAATTAGTGCAGAGAAGAGGAAAAAGATTGGTATTAACCTGGGCTTACTCAGTCTGTGTGTGTTTAAGTGTGTGTGTATGAGTGTGTGTATTCATTCTCAAGTAATTATATTTCCAGGCAGCACTGAGCAGAAAGGGGAAGGCCTGTGTGTATATTCCATTCGGCTTATCAGACGTGTCCAATCCTGAGGCAGATCAGATCGAACTGTAAAAGCTCATTAATTACGGATGGTTGCTGAGCGACAGAGAATAGGGAGGGGTGAGGTGAGGGGACGGATGGGTGAGGAAGTGGATGAGGTGCAGGATTGGAATGCTGAAGCTGAGAAATAATTAAAAAAAATCTCCTTCTGGTTTGTATTTGTGAAGTAAGCACTCAGCAAGCACAGCTTTGGAGATCAAAGGGTAAATGTTGCTGGCTATCTCCATCTCTGCTGATAGAGGCTCACGCAGAGTCATTCATACACGAAAAACGCTCACACAGCACACACTCAAAGAACACACGGGAAGATTTTAAAAGGCGTTTGGTTAAGCATTATAAAGAGAAAATAAAATTTGTTGGGGATATCCTGGATAAAATTTAATTTTACTGATAGGACTCTGTCTTCCTACATGAATGTCCTTGGGCAAATTAATGCAATTATGCAAATTCACCTCTTAATAGGAAGTGTTTATCAGAGTGATATCTGTTTGTGAGTCCTGTTGTGATCCCAGGGATGAAGTCAGGCCCTCAAGGGAAAAAGCCATATAACAAATTAGTAATGTGTGAAAATTATAATTTGCAAAGTAAAACTGGTACCACTTTCTAACAAGAAATACATTGTGAATGGTTTAATCTAACTTGTAAGTTATACTTCATTAATCTTTATTAATCATGAATGTTTTATAGATCACCTATAAGCCATTAATGGAATTACTTGGTTGGGGTATATCCAGACCTTGCGTTGTGTTTTTACCTTTTTAGCACTTTAATTCATCAGACGTAACCTCCAATGAACCATTCAGCCATTTAACTTCTGGAAAGGGATTGCAGGACACTTGGAACCAATATCAACTTTGTTAGAAATCGTTTTTTCTTCTTGTTCCCACAGTTTTATGTTTGAGCTTCACTGTGCAGAATAATGTGTGTAAAGAGTTTGACATTAGAAAGATGTTTTCACATTCATCTGCTAAAAGTGGAAAGTTTCTGTGCTCACTGAAAACCTGATTTTAAGTTTTTTTAACATTTACAACTGCAGATATAGATTATAATTGATAAACTCATGCCATGCTAATAATGATATCACTAACACTATAACACAAGTCTAAAGTTATACATTTCAGTACATCAATATGTTTTCAATTACAATAAGAAAAAAGTCTGCAATTATAATTGTTATACCTTATTAAAAAGTGTAATACAACTTAGATGCAGCTGTTCTTTTTCACAGTAGTGACAACTTTCCTAAATGGTAATGGTCGCAAAAGGTACAATAGAGGGGTAGTCTATAGTCTGTCAATGTAGCTTCTCTGTCTTTCTGCAGCCATTTTGGACATGCCTCTAAATCATTAATTCATGGGACAGCAGCAGTTCAGTATGAAGAACTATGTGCACCATACACACACAGACAGTATGCCTGGAATACACACCATTCAAATCACTCCACTGAGTCTATACACATTAAAGTCCAACTACCCTCCTCCTCCTACGGGTTTCTTACACTCCTCCGCTGCTTGCGCCAATGGAGCTGCCATCCAAATGGCTTATCCAACTAACAGGGTCAGAGAACTAGCAGTAAGACACACACACACAGATGCAGGCCTGTGGACACCCTTTTTCCATTAGCTGGTGACTCTCAGATGAATAAAACATAGCAGAGGATCATGCTGCAACCGTCAGATTAGAGCACACACACATACATACTGTACAACTGCATTTATGGCGAGACATGAGAAAACAATTCTCATCCGTCACACTCACCTACAGGTCAGGGATAATCATAAAAAGTAATTGGTACACACTCTTGAATATATTAATTTTTGATTTGGGCTCCATCAAACTCCCACATATTCAAAAGCAGCACAGTGTGTTAATCAAGATTTTTCCAAATGATTTCCCTATGGTAAAAAATGTATGGACAATTATATATTAATTGTATATTTATATTATATTTCTCTAAGATTTTTCTTGTTTCTGTACTGTGATTCGATTGTATCATTGGTCTGATTGTGAAGTAAGTTAACAACAGTGGCAGAAAGCTTTAAAGAGAAAATAATAGAGCTTTGCACCGCTGCCACTTGCTGCCATGATCTTAACATCAACATTAAAGTAACCTCCTCAAGTGTCAGCATGTTTAGTTACGAATGTCTACATTGCCATAACATTCGCAAGGAGGATAATGCCAGCTGGATGATTCAACCTTGCCTGCCTAGTGGACTTTTTCAATCCTCCAGGTGACAAAAAACTATGCAGGCAAGACAACAACACAATGCCAATAACAATTCCACTTGCATCACAGTCATTTGTCCCTGGATACGTGTAGGTTACAAGGAAGTAGATCATGTGCTGTTGTTGTTTTACATTTGCCAATTATGATAAAGTACACTGTAGTTTGGATATAGAATAGGATATATATATACACACCTTGTACTTACTTATACTACATGCAGTATGATAAAATAAATAAATCATTACCACATTAATTTTGAGACAGAATATCTGTTAACAAAAACTACCATCACCAAGAAGACCTGCAGCCTGCAATAGCCTTTAGTCTGCATTTTATATTGGCAAGGCCTCAAATCAGATTTAGCAGGAAATGGACAGTTTTGCAGCACAAAGGAGGTAACACAGAATCAAGCAAAGATTTAAGGAAAATGTGGTCTTATTTTCAGAAACACTAGCATTCACAATAGCAACCACTTATTTACGTCAATTCTACCAAGGTATCATAACACATTTGCCAATGATATATTGATATTTTAAAATGCTATGTGCAGCACATTTAAGTACCTCTCAGCAATAACTCCCCAAAAGAGCATCTCTCTGTTTCCCTCTATTTAATCTCCTCCTTCCTCCCCCTTCTCCTCCTCCTCCCCCTCCCCGTGCCTTCTGCGATGTCTGGGTGTCATTAATCTGATGGTGGTGGAGTGGTACCCATTACAGTCGCACACCCTAAATCAATGACTGATACATGGGGGTGTGTGTGGGTCTGGATAGCTGAATATTACATAGAGGAATAATGTGATGTTCCTTCTCCTCCTCTTTACACCGTCTTTTGATTCCTCTCCCTGCAATGCTGATGATCTTACTCTACAGGAGGGCCTAATGAGCTGACGTGCCTTCATGAATAAGAGAGAAAACCCACGTACACATATGTGCACGCACACACGTACACACGAATGACTCAGATTGTTTGTTTTAAAGAGTGAACAGTGTGATAAATCACAAATGCTAGTTAGAAGTAAATATTTGCATGTGCTAATTGGACTCATTAATGGCAGAGATATGAGTTGGGGTGGGGAGGGAAAAGAGATGAGTGACTACTTAAATATACACCACTGATCAGCTATCTAATTGGAGCTTTGTAATGCACATGCACACACACACTCAGAAACTGTTTGTGTATTGGTGTGTTGGGCTGTGGAAGAGGAAAGATTAATACCTTTCTCTCACACACACACACACACACACGCACACACACAGGCGCACACACAGTCACACACTCAGGCGAAGACTCTCCACTGAACCCCCCGTCTCCGAAGAGGCTTTCAAGTAAATTGAGTTTGGGTTTAGGGTCCTGTTTATATTAATGAGTCCACTGCCGGTTGAGTTAGACCCAGTGCTCTGTGTTATTACCTGCTTGATAATGAATGCCAGCTTGACTAGCAGCAGTCAATGGAGGCTGCCACACACAGCAGATAATGCTGCAACTTGCCACTGGCTTGCAAGAATAAATTAGCTGCAATCTCCCTAGGCTAGAAAATGATGGCAAATGGCAAATGTGGAAAGAAACTGTGGCAGACCTGGTGTCTTAAAGGACTTTGACAATTACGATGTACTAGACCTTGATCAAACAGCATTAGCAAATAATTGAACGCATTTGTTTTAACCTTCGTGGAATAGCAGATTGGTTGTATTTGTCAATGCAATGAGTGCCTGGAGGTTTAAAGTATTTTAGACGTAATTTGGTAAACATTTTGGTGATTAACTTATCGCACGATGGAAAGCCCTGCTCATCACTAACACTAATACAAAGCATTGTTACCAATACTGTCTTAGCTATGAGTCAATACTAGTGTGCTTCATTGGTATTCACTCTACTCTCAGAGCAGGAACAGAGCAAAAGGAGCTTTGGTATCACACTGTTGCTCAGTGGCTACAGTATCTATATAATGACAACATACTAGATGATTCAAATATAGGTTTGGAGCCTTATGGTTATCACAGATGTAAGTAATAATGAATAGTAAGCTTTATAAAGTATGGGTGAAGGCTGGGCATTTTCAGCCAGCAATGCAGCAGTGGTCAGCGCGGCAGGCAAATAGCAGATGTGTGGAGCAGGGTGTTTAAATAGTCCACTATTATGTGAATGGGTGTGTAGATGGCACTTAGAGGAATCACCTGATCACCAGCTCATCAAGGTGGCACAAATGACGTCATGTTTCTGCTTAAGACCTACACTATGAGCTCCATTTTAGCAGCTTAATTAAGCCACTGGGCACAGTAAACCATGGCTCTATTCTCTTTGCACTCACATTTTCTCAACTGGAAAAATAATTTTGATCCACCTCCATGTTTATAGCACAGAGAAGCCTAATCTCTCAGGATGGTCAAATGTTATTCTAGAAAACAGAAGACAAGTTGCTGAAGAATCATAAAAACAACTCCATCCATTAGTTGAACACACTGGTGGTGCCAGAGATTCTCTTCAGCTGGTGCTATGGGGTTGCTCGACGTTTCAGTGAGGCTGCTCTGAAATTTAGGGTTTAATGTGACAGTCGCCATGGTTTAATTTCTGTCGCACCTCCCCCGACACACATAGGCCCACACATGCATGCATGCACACACACCCGGAGTTCCACGACAGTTACATTGTAATTCAAATTAAATACACGGTAAGATATTCAACTCAAGGAATGGATCACAGAATAGGTTCACAAGCCTGCCTATGTAAACACATCTCTGAAAAAGGTACACAGAGTTATGCCATAGACGGTGCTTGCACACAGGCAGAAAGTGCACATTTCAGCTTCAGATTCTGAGATCACAAAGTCATGCTGCCAGTTACACACACCTCAACTAATGAATCAAATGTACCAGATACCTAAATATGATAACTATAAGTAGTCAGATTTTGTGGACGTAAGGTCAAGGTTAAATGCATGCTGCACAGGGTGCCCGGACAGCTTACCTGGTAGCCCTGGTACCCGATGTACCAAGGCTGAGCCCTTGCTGCAGCAGCCCAGGTCAAGTCAAAAAATATAAATAAGCCATGTGTTTTTCTTGGGAGTGATAGGGGGGTGCTATGGCAATCCTAGGGGTAGCTGTAGCACCCCCAAGCCCCACCCTGGCACCACCTATGGTTGAACATTACAAATTTAGGATACATAAATTTAACATTATCCATGACATACGTACATTTTATCAGAACCGCTGAGCCTGTGAGCAAACCACTGTGTCAGTGTCTCCAACTAGAAATACCAACTTCTGTTTTCTGGATTTCAGGGTTTCTCTAAAAATCTAAATTGTGTGATGAAATATGCCTTCTTGACAGCCAGGTTGTGTTGTTCTGAGAGTGCAGCAAGTTCATGTCAAATCATGTCAAAACATTAAAGATTATCCACTCTTTTCATGCAGACTCACACTATGCATAAGGCTATAGAGAGCAGCAGATCTTTGTGGGAAGAGACACTGGACTGGACAGAGAGGATCTAACTGCTGAATATCATTTTCAGGAAACTGGAGATTCGATTTCTTCTGGCGTTGACACATACAATTTATTGAAAAGAGCATAGTTTATGTCTATTAAATCTCTATAAGTTACCTTTCTATAAAGCTCTTTGCACTGCATCAATTCACATTCAAATTAATAACTGTCCACAATGGTGTGTCACTGTACCAATTATTATAGAGCAAGGCTACGACTCGTACTCCCTTTCTTTTATTTTCCATTTGCTTTAAATATAACATAAATACCATCAGAATAAATCTTTAAAAGGTTAGAGAGTGCAAGGCAGCAGCAGCTCTTCATAAATCTTGTCTGACTCTTGAGTTGGGTTCAGACTACAAGCTGCAAATGTTGTATGCCAGGTGGGATGTTTTTTTTCCTGCTGTAGTGAGCTGTAGTAATAGTAGCCTATAGCTGGATGTTTGAAAGGCTACAGCAGTCCATCTGCAGTTGCAAACAGTGAAATCCACCAGCTTTGCTCAGCATGAGCAGTCAACATTCTTCATGTGTAGCAATTGTGAGTATGGTACCTTCTGGGTATTATACTGGACTGGCCTCTCAGTGTGTGTGTATGTGTTGTGGTGTCTCAGTGGTCTGCTGGTTCTCTATGAGTGAAGCTTCAGCAAGCTTTAATAATTCACTAGTCTCTTTTAGCTCCCAGACAAACTGAGTTTTCACCGACAGGGGATTCAGGGAGCAAGCACAGAGGCAGCTTTGATTTAACTGGAGTCCAGTCTCTCTCTCTTTCTCTCTCACACACGCACACACACAAATGTACAGTCTTGTGGTACAGTTCTCTGATATGCTCCCACACATACTTCCTGCAACAGTAACTTCTGTGAAGAGAAATGCCATACAGTGTGGCAAAGTCTGTATTGCTAGAATGAATACGTCATAACAGGGCGACAGGGGATGTTCCAGTTCAAAGTTTCCACCAAATGCAGCTTTCTTTCGCTTGAATTTGGAGGACACAGACATTGTAGCCTACAGTATGCATCCCTCAGTATCCCACAGTTCATCTGAGGCCAGCCACTTGTTTAATAGTGCATGCAGGTGCTCTGTGTGTGGTGCAAGATGACCATATTGTTTTTCTGTTTTCTGTTTTTTTTGTTTTTCCAGTTTTTTGTTTGCTTGTCCTGGGCAACAGTAGAGAACATGACGGTTCACCATGGCGGCACCCACCGCATCTGTAGATAAAAGCATCTCATTCTAAGGTAAGGAAAACACAACAGTTCTTATTTTCAAGTGATTATAAATGAATGAAAACGTACCTATAAATATTGTATTCCATTTTGGCAAGAGATCCCCGTAAATGTTACATGCTTTAATTCCAGTATATGCTTTATGTTCCACTAAGCTAAATTTGAGACCAGAGTCCTCATCAACTCGTAAAGTCAGGAAATTACCATGTTGTATGTACCATTTTTGCATTCCAGTGGTTATCTCTCATAAAATAATATCATTAACTCGGTGGTGTTTTCTGGCACGCTCCCATTCAGAAGCCAGAAAATGTTCATACCCAACCCAATTTTTAGCAATGATTAACAATGATACGGGAATCAAAACTCGGGAATCAAAAAAAGGATCCAAGTTAAATTTTTGTGAAATAAATGTCACAACAACATCAGCAAACTTTATTTTCCCCACACAAATCAAATCATTCCACTTCGTTCCACTACATTATTTTCTCCTGGTCATCCATGCCCCACCTGCAGTGGCTCTATACCCCACAGTTTGAGAACCACTGAATTAACTGGACCAATACAATAAAAGGTGTAAAATACTGTAAACATGTTCAGCTTTGGGTGTAATGCAAGATGCAGCTCCTGAACTGAGGGAACCCCGAAAAGACATTGGTTTAGTTTTTTTCATTCAATCTTTATATGCAGTAACATTGAAAATGACCTTGTATACTGCTAACGCAAAACAACCCAACTGTCAAAACCAAAGTCACATGACGGTGGAGAAATGAGAGAGAGTCTGGTAGAGAGAAAAGACTGTTAGAGCTGAGATTGATTAGGGAGGAAAATCTAGTGTAAAGATAATCAAGACTTCATTTGGTTTCATTTTGATCATAATTTGGTACCATAATGGAGAAAGAAAAATGACACAAACAACAAATAAAAACGAGGAAACGAGCAGACAACCAGCAGAAACGGTAACAAAGTGCACATTCATGTTACCTTAAACCCTGGCCACAGGTAACATAAAATACAACTCAAATGCAACTTGAGACCAAGAACATGACACAATCTTGGACAAGAACAAACTCAATATCTCCTAAGAGAGAAAAAAACTGACACTGCCATATAAGTATCAAAATTAAATGATTTTTTTCAACTCTTTGTGCTACTATATATTTTTTTCAATAATATTTTTTAACCACCTCTATATCCATTATTATGATACACTTTATAATCTTCAGATAATGTGAGGCACCTATTAAACTTAACGCATAGTAATCTTAAATGGTAAATTAATACTTGTTATTGTGAATGGATGGCTCGCTGACAGAAAATAAACGGAGGTTGTAGCAATTCAATCTTGGCTTACAGACCCTTGTAGGCTTGAGGCAGTCCTGCATGAAGGAGCATTTTGGCTATATGCATGAAGCTTAAAAAAATCCTTGTCTTGGGTCCATAAATATACAGTACATCAAGATGGTCTCCTCCAGTGTAAACCCTGCACTAAGGTTAACCATTTAAGCTCGCTGCCTCTCACAAGAGAACCACAACAGAGTTTTCTTTAAAAGGAACTATATGTAAGAATGAGCAACCCATCTAACTCCAAAACAAAAGGGCTGAGGGAGCGAGTGAACAACGATGGTCACTTCGAGGTGGATATCACCCACAATGCATTGCAGTTTACGTCACTGCCGCTATAACGCCGACGGCTGCCAATGAGTAGACTCCAAGGCCAAGTGCGTTTTATTTAAATCCCCCGCTCCTCCCCTGCCCGCGCTCCAAGTGGCCTCCGTGCGACGTATGCTGTTACGTCATACCAAGGGTTGAGGGTAAGTGAACGAGGGGAAGTGGAACTACTAATGAAACGCAGCCATAGTCTGTCTTTCCCTTGGGGCAGCTCTACTTCTTCATCCTCTCATGTTGGACTGAGGGCAGACTGGACTCGACAGTGACTCACTATTGCCTCTTGAGGTACAAAGTGGTATTATGTGATAGGACAAGCCAGGGCTAGCTGGTTAGCAAAACCAGGGTTAATGGTTAGGGTTACAATAACCCTAAAACTGTTATTCAAACTTCATATTCTGTTGATAATTTTAAATCATTTTTGAATATTTTAAAATAAAATTTGTACATTTAGCTCCTTTAACTCTCTTCAGAATAAAACGCACAAATCCACGTACACACACACACACACACACACACACACACATACTCTCTCACACACACACACACACACACACACACACACACACACACACACACACACACACACACACACACACACACACACACTTGTACTAGACTTGTATGACAGTGATCAGTATTGAAAAGGCTACATTGTAAACCCATGTCTAATTTCACAGATGCTGAACAAATTGTCCTCTAACCTAAAGAAGAACGTGTTTGTGTGGGTGGTATAATTTGTGAGACTGTGTATGTGTGTGTGTGTGTGTGTGTGTGTGTGTGTGTGTGTGTGTGTGTGTGTGTGTGTGTGTGTGTGTGTCTTTGAGTGTGTATTCATCTTGGATTCAGACAATGAGAAAAAGTCAGGGAGGCGTGACGAGAGCTCAAGATGCAGGGGGAATATCTATGTGATTGCGTCTGTTCGTACATCTTGACACTCAGTGTGTGCGTGTGTGTATGCACAAAAAGGGTGGGGGATGCCACCAGTACAGTACATGAGTACATCTCTGCATTAGGCTGCAGTGCAGAACGGCCGACAAAGCTGCACACACATATCTCTTCAAGATTCAGAAGCCGTCACGTATCTGCTTGATGCAAGTTGACAGTTTCACTTCTAAACCGATTTACAGTGAAATGACACTCACATAGCCTCACTCACTGCTGCAGAACCAATGAATAGGCAAACACGTCATTTTGTTCCACTTTAAACGTCAACATCCCATAAAGTTCATCGGCTGTGTGTGTATATGTGTACAGAATCAGTATCTTTCTCACATTCTGTAGACCTAGAAGCATTTATTGTACGTCACTCTTTGAAAGCCTATTTCCCTCTTCAGGATGAACCCAGCCTGCAGTTCGCTGAATCAAAGAGACATCCATACATTTTCATTATAATATTCATGGATATTTAAATAAATCAGGTGACATGAGAGATCAGGTGCAAGTTTATTTCTTTTGTCAAATTGGGTGTGGGGGGTTTTTTCAGGCAAAAACTAGAAAATCCTTTTAGCCCCAATAAGAAAATGACAGCTCAGGAGCTTACCTCAGTGACCACATCCAGGGCAGAGTTTAACCTTATTACAAACAACAGCTCCCTGATGGATATCTGGCTGGATGTGAGGGTGTGTTTGTGTTTCCTCTTTATAGTGTGTAGCTTTGGAAATACACCTCCACCTCACACACATCAATCTATCTCCCCATAAATGGACTGTCAGAAAAAGAAGTTTGTGTTCAAAGAGAGGCCAGACAGGAAGCAGGAAGGAAGCGGATAGAAAGAGAGACAGAGTGACACTGGAGGAAAGATCGAAGGAAAGCTGTGAGTGCACAGGATTGTGGCGAGAGATTGTGGCTGCTGGGTTTGAACCCTCATCCACAGAATAAGTGTTTCCCACTGTTTATATTTACCAATGATTCTGGCATTGTTTTCTCAGAGACAGTTTTAATAATTCGATATTGATATCTGGACTGGATTCTGCTACAACATACTTGAATCAAAACATTCCACAGATTAAACTAATTTGTTCATGGGTTCAGCTCACTGTTCTTCTAAATACAAGATGACAACACATTATGACAGGCTGATCTTTCCCAGCCTGTTTCCATCCCACCCACACCACCCATCTGTAAAGAGCACTGACGCAGCCCCTGAACATTACAGTCAGATGACATTTATGGCATGACAGGACACTTTTAACACATACTCAACTGTACGCGTATGTGCATAAGTGTGTGCGTGCACATTTAAGTGTGCACGTATGTGTGTGTAGGCCCATGATGTGTCACTGCCTGGTTAAATGTGACATTTCCGTGGTTAGGGCTTGTGAGGCCAATGCCTCATTAAAGGTTATCTGTTAATTACGAGGACAACTTGGGGTCATATCGAGTTGACAATGCCCTCTCTCTATCCCTGTTTTCACACACACACGCACATGCACACAGAGATACATGTAAGAGTGTGGTTTGTTCAGCCTTAACCTTTATTGTATGTAAAGCCACTCAGAGCTAAGAGGGGCTAAAAGGAACCACCATAGTAGCTCTACTGCCCCCACAAACATTAGTGCTCAAAAACAGATTTACTGTACACACAGACACAAACCTGATAAGGACATAAAGCCAAATCAAAGATGATCTCACAATATTAAGCTGTATTGTAAACTTGAGAATAGTGTCCTGCTATCTGCTCAGTGAGATCAGCTGCAGTAAGAGCAGAGCTCTCAGACAGTGAATAGGAGGCCACAACACAGACAGATGGAGCAGAGGATGTACGTCTCTGAAATTTGCTGGCATGGAGCTTCACCACCCTTTATATCATGCACACAGAGAGCACCACCAAGGCAGGAATACTCAAACAATCCTGGAAGTTTCGGTATAAATTTAAAATGTCACCTCTACACATTTGCTTTGAACTTGCTTGACACAGGTGTTTTTGGTGACATTTCTGGAGAATGCTGACTTAATGTGTTCAAACTAAGAAGGTAATTTCTCTGGTATTAAACTTTAATCATCCCTGTGGGTAAACTGGGTCATTGCAAGCAATTATTAGGAAACAGCAAGGGGGGAAAAAATGGGGTAAAATAACAATAAAGCAGCTTGGCGTTAAGCAGTTACAACATGATCATGTATATTAAGTAAAACCTACATGAAATTGAAAGTAAAAAAATAATTGATTTTGTTATTGCAGTTATTGAATTAGTCTGTTAATATGAGGCATCTGCCCACACTAAATCCAATTAAATTTTTGCTTAAAGTATGTCTACTTTAAATTTACTCAAGCAATCTAACTATGTCTCAAATATAAAATATGACAGGTGAAGGGCTCTTCATTAGGCAGTCTGCATCACTGTTGCTAGAATAGACGCTTGTGCACAATGACATCAGGGGCCAACAATGCTGATTACACTTACCTTTTGTTGTATCATGCTTCCAGTGTTCATCAGCAGCAAATTAGCATTATTTGCTTCCACTTCAACTGACCTAAAAACATGCACAGACAAGGACACAAAGCCTAGTTATAAGAGAGTGTAAACAGGTACTGAGAGTTAAAAAAAAGAACCTACTGAACTCTCGTTCAACACTGGGAGATGTCCATTTGTGTTTGGCTTTGTTGTTAAATGCAGTGAAGCAGTCATTCAGAGAGCAGTCTGTTTTATTTGAGTTTTCGGGAAGCAACTGACTCCATTCCCCCATGTTAATGTAATCATATTACCACACAGGAAAGCTATTGTCATATGCTTCTGTCAAAAGAGTAATGGAAATGCTAGCAGGCTTTATATAAGAGGGAGAACGGGGTCTTGCATAAGAGCAGAGAAGTGTAAAAAGCCCATATGCAGGACCTAATTTCACGCAATCAACAAAGCCACTTTATGTCAAACCTTTGCTCTTTTTAAAATCCTCCTTTAAAGGAGCTGCAGGCCTCCAAATCAAGACTTGGACAAGCCTCACAGAAGCTCACAATTTCATTTCACACTGAATGGAATTAGCCAGTGGACCAACCTTACAAAGTGGCTTTAAAAGATTTTAGTTCCACCCTGAAACACTCAGCATGTCGCTGCTGTGAAATGTGAACATGAGGATGTGTGTGTCAGTGTATGTGTATGTGTGCATCAAAGAGAAATGTCTAAAGAAATAGATTCATAAAGGTCATGACTAAAATGTCCTTTTACTTCAGAAAATTACCCAGTAATGCTCCAATGCAGGACTGGCCTTTAATATCAATATGTTCATTTCATCTGAAGCCAAGCGTTTCCTTCTTACCATCAGTGCTAAGAGAGAGCTTCTGAACACCGGGGACAAGTGAACGAGGCAAGAAATTACTACCTCACCTGCCTCTCTCTTTCCACCTGTTTGTTTCTGTTTTTATCTTATTTTTTGTATGTGTCTATTCATCTATTTGCTCTGTCTTAGTTGTAATTGTTATAAGTTGGTGTTTCTGAAATGGCAAACCAGGAAAAAGAAGCCCAGATCCCTGGCAAAGCAAATCTTAAGCTTGACATGAAGCATAATGTCAGTGCGAGTCTCTCGTGACTCTGCACTATGGAGTCTCTAGCACTCTGGGGCTGTAGGCACAGATGCACTCTTTTGACCTGCTTTGAATATTTTATGATTTGATTTTGCAGTCTGACTTCTTTTGATTAACAAATGATCTCTGATTCCATCTATCGGCTTTTTCCCTCTTTTACCCATTAACCACAGTGAAGCTGGTAGATTAAGAGAAGAGGACACAGGGAAGGAGGACAGAGAAGCCCGTAGCCAGAGAACAACAGAGGGAGAAAGAGGGTGTCAATCCTCTGTGTTTGCTGCTGCGTGGTTCTGGCTGTGGTCCAGCAGGGCCTAAGGACCCAATGTTGCAGCTCTGATGAAGAGAGTTCTGCAGCCCCTCTCAGCTTGCCTTCTTTCTAACACACCACTCCTCCAACCATTTCTCCAGTCCCCACAGTTTCTCCCTGCCTCCCCTCTTATTCGCCTATACTTGTTAGCTTTCTCCACACCCCTCACTCCCTCCCTGCCTGTACCCTGCCAATGTGATCCATGTGTTGAGCTCCAGCAGAGACTTGCTGAGGCAGCAGAAAGAGGGAATATTTACAGATCAGTCAGATGGGGTTGAGCTCTGCTCCTACAGCACACTCTCAGTTCCTCGTCAATCACTGCTACAACAGCTGCAACACAGAGGCAGGGACACCGCTGCACACACATAAAGGCATCTTAGCCACTATGAATGTAAGCACACACAAACATGCACTTACCCATTCATACAGTATATTCACAAATTTAACAATGTGCAAAATATACACATTTTAACCGATTCACACAAAACTGCAGTAAAATCAAGTAGTCATCAAAGCTGCTGCTATTTCAACTCTAATATTCAGACTATTTTAGTCCACAAACTCACTTTGATTAGATTTGATTTATCTATGGATCTACAAAACTCGACAATCCGAGGAATAACATACTAAAGACTTATTTTCAACATGGTCCCAAAATGTTAAAAGACAGATATGCAATATGAAATTTAACAATAAGGGTTCAAATATAATTCGCTTTTTACTACCTTACTTTGAAGAATATAAATGTTTTTATTAGTGCTGTCAAACGATTAAAATATTTAATCGCTATTATTCGCATTAATGTCATAGTTAACTCGCAATTAATCGCACATTTTTATCTATTCTAAATGTCCCTTGATTTCTTTTTGTCCCATTATTTTTTCTCATTTTAATGCTCTTATCAACATGGAAAAGAGGATCGGCTTGCTTTGTGCAAATGTTGTTTTTTGAAAACAACATTGGCATATACTGTAGTGTTCAATTTCATAATAACATTCTCACTTGGAGCAAATAATCTCACACAATGTAACACAATACAATACTTTGTCACACAAACAGCCCCTTCAAACAGCCCTTTCGAAGGGATCAAAACAGGGCGATACAAATTAAAATTACAAAGTGCACATGTAAGGTAAACTAGGACTCAGCCTATAGTGCAGTTAAACCATGGCTTAATACTTTTCTCAAGTTTGCTTTGAACATAACAGTCAGGCTACTGCTCTTAATTCACCAGAGGCTCAACCCAGCCTCTTATTTCAGAAAGAATGAACAGTAACGGTTACCAATAAAAGGTAAGCCTACTACTTCTTTGCTTTGAGCCAGTTACTCAAACAGACAAGCCTGTTGACATTTTCAGACAACAAGGAATCCATCCATTTCGGCGTCTCTCGCTCGCCATCCACTCAAAATGTCTGCTACTCTTAAACAAGTGTGTGCGGCGTGCCTGTTTTGTTTCCGGTCTAGCTAGATCCGGTGTGGTGTTGTAGTTTTCCTAATGTTACTAGTTGTTGCAACAGCATGTGAAAAAACCTACAAAGCGTGCTAGGCGTCAATCTCACAACAAAAAAATTGACGCCGTTAAAATGGGTTTGCGTTACGCCGTTAATAACGCGTTAAACTGACAGCACTAGTTTTTATAAAACAGGTCTTACACAAGCACCCAAACAAGAACTTTTGCATTCGACACTTAGTAGAGTTATTTAGATCAAGAAAATGTTCAATAAATAACAAGACTGAGAATCTGTCCAACCATTCGCTGCCAGCTGTCAGTACTAAATTCTAAGGACGTATTTCAGTCGGCACTGAACATGTATTGAACTTCAATAACTAGACCTGTCCACGCTCTGAAAGTCTGCCTGGCTGGACTGGCTGTCTAAAACAGAGCAACAACACATCAACCACTTCGCCCTGTATGTTGCCTCTTGGGCTGACAGAGACATCCAACTCTCTTTTTATCTTCACTCAGGAACAAACACACTTGCAGTTTGGCTCTGGGTGCTGTTCACAGCAGGGATCTAATCAGACCAGCATATAAGTATTGAATGAAGATGCATGTCCACAAACTTTGCCTGCATATGTGCAACCTGTCAATTTTGCTTTCATCAGCTCAGTTCAAAGACTGAATTGATCTCTGCACTTTTCTAGCTGATGCTGGTTCCCCAAGCTTCTTCCAACAAGCCCACGGCAGACAAACTGAAAAATTATCGTTGCTTTTTATCCTTTTTCCTCCCTTTCTCCTGCTTTTCTTACATCTATTCCTTAACAAATGAATCACAGAGTCCAATGGGAGTTTAACCAAAACTACACAGGCAGTGCAGAAACACACGCGCACACACACATACAGTTTAACACAATGCAGTGCTCTAAGCAAACAGATGATGCTGCCAAAGAGAGGTGTTGCTCCTGCTAACTCTGTCAGCCCAACAAGGTCGACATCCAAAACACAGACAAATGTGTGTGTGTGTGTGTGTGTGTGTGTGTGTGTGTGTGTGTGTGTGGGGGAATGTGTGCATACATAAATGTGTGGGACTGTCTGTGTGGGTAAACAGCATGGGAGACCTTGACATCCACTTTCTGGGTTCTCATACCCAGCTGGGGCGGATCTCCTGCACCTTGATCACCCTGTTGCAGCGTTGACGTCCTGCCAACACCCCGTCAATCACGCTGACCCAGACCCCCCCTCTGGCCTTCACACACACATACACACCTACACACACATTACAGCACCTCTTAGCCCACCCTCTTCCACCGAAGCTCCCTCCCTCACCTGCCAGTAAGGTCAACAGGAGCCGTGATGTCAGCAACCTGGCTGGCGTCATGGTAACAGTTTGCCAAGCCATGGTGTAACTCAAGGACAAACAGTCACATTGTATCAGTGTAGCCATCCTGACCTATTCAAAACTTTACCTCATGCATGCATTACATTTAAGGTTATCAGCTCTCACATATCTGACGTGACACCCACACTCGCACGTTTAATGTCACGCTTTAAAGCCTTTAAAGAATACTTAACGCTAATTGGAAATGACACAAGTTATTAGTCATTTAATGGTTATCCTCCAAACAACCTGTGTGATTTATGAATAGCCAGTAACACGTAGGTAGCCTAGGTCATTCCACCATCCCTGACACAAGGACCGACTGAAGCCAATTACAGCCTGTTGTGACTCTGAATAACCACTTCACAGGTCTATGCACTTGCACCTGTTGCGCAGCTAACTCAGCCTGACCTACATTTATTTCCCTTGTAGTCGACACGTATCAATGTTTCTGTAATAACTAATTAACATACTTCTTAAGTAAAACTGACAACTGGTTCCCTGTATTTAGCATCTACGATTCATCTTTATGTCAATATGTCACAGAAAAACAAAACAAATTAATAAAACATATATACTGTACTATACTGGCTTTTAAGTGAAAACAGTTACATAGTTTTTCTGACAGAGGCTCAGGAATAATATGCATGCGCCCTACTTTTTAACCAACAGTTAAACCCATTTTGAACCTGATATACCCTAAGCACCTTTACACAACCTCACAGTACTGATTTTCTAAAAAGAAATTGAGCTGTAGTTTCTTCCACACCCTTCAAAAGGATTTAACATTAACACATCGGTGTATATGCAGTGTAACAGACATCTTGGTATCAAATACGTTGCCTCAAACTACAATGACCTGGCGCTTCTCTATCTTTAAGCATACTTAACTTTTTTTATTTGGAGAAAAACAACTATGCACACAGATAAGAAACGGAGAATGCTGTGGTCTGAACCTGGCAGGATGTGTATCTAAATCTAGTAATAAAGGTGATTAAAATGGCTGATATCTGCATTACTGCAGCAGCTTGTAATGAGCACTGTGGTCATGCCTACAACTGTTGGTATATACCTTTCCTTTCTTTTGGATAGTTTGGATTATTGACAATGCACTGCATGAAATAAGTAGTAAACTCCATTTCTCTTGCAGAAATAAATCATTACAGTTCAAGTAGATGAACCTCATCTCCCTCCCTGCTAGCTGAGCCCTAAGTCTCTCCCTTGTGTGTATGCGTCTGCCTGTCTAGTGGGCTATCTTGGTTTCCGTTTTTATTTCTGTTTGTCCATCTGTTTCTCACTTGTTATCAAGAGTAGTGGAGAGGAAGGCCTCAAGTAAAAGTTGAGCCAACTCGGAGCCAGACATTAATAATTGAGGAGGGCAAGAGCAGAGAGAATGGCTCCTGCAATATTCATATGTCATATTGACTTGACTGCCAGCCACTCGCCCATGCACCCAGTACTTATGAAGTCTCACAGATGACTGAGGATGCAATGCTGTGTCCTCCCTCAGCCTCGTCCTCCTCCTATATCTCCCTTCCCTTCCCTCTGTACATTTTCTCATCTTCCATCCATATGCCATCTCTTCTTCCTCCGATCCCTCCCTCGCTTTGCCATCTCTCCTCCTGTCTCCGTCCCTCTGCCACTTCTTTTCATCCCCTTCTCATCTGCTACCATCTCTCAGAAGAGTATGGCATACCCATGGGCCAAATTCAATTATAGACCAAATTAAAGAGATGCTTCTCAACTCCCTCAACAGACAAAATGAACACCCGCATGCATCAGACACGCCGAAGGGTTACAGCCACACACACACACACCAACACATGCACACACAGAGGCAAACAGAAACTCACACTCTGCAGCCTCTGCAGCACACAAAAGGAAACACGAATCGTTCACAAGAAAACTGACAAACTGTATTTCAGATAGTGTGTTCGACCCATTCCCCGAGTGTTACATTACTGACAGAGCTTTCCAACTGTTGCTTGCTAAAAACCTGCCTTTTGTGCCTGTCCATCTCTCCAGGCCCTAGATGCTGTCTTTAATTAGCCATGGTAATGGTAACATAGCTACGAATAAGTAGCCAGTCGCCTGGCTGGTCCAAATCTGGGAGGACAATCTGATGAATTAGACAGTAAAGCAGGGAGGACCATCATTAGTACCAGCCGTCTACATTTTAGCATCAGCCGTAAAATATCAAACCCTCAGAAAGAGTTGGAGTGTTTCTGAGGTCAACCAATTATCGAGCGCTGCAGGCTACACTGGCTGCCTTTCAACGTGATTAGATCTGAACCCACCAGAGGACATCCGGTCCACTTGTTCTCTTACGTACAGAGAGCTGAGATTAAAAAGCTCAGAATGAAATAAAAAATATTTTTGTATGCTGTGAATTCAACATCTGCTGCTCTTAGCATGAGAAAAAGAGGGAGCACTGGACAAAGGGGAAAAAGGGATTTGATGGAAGGAGAGTCCCCTGCATCTTCCAAAACAGCCTCAGGCTGAAAGCGAGAACCAAGAGTGCAGAGTAAAGGAATACTGCTGCTGTTGTTAAAACTACAGCATCAATTTTGGTGATTTGCATGTTTTTACAGGTCTTTACTAAGTAGAACAATTGTCATGACCGCTGGGCCAATAAAATCCACTCAAAACCAATAACAACATTTGTTAAAATGCAGAAATGGAAAACGAGACCAGCGCAGAACATTCCTGAAAATCTGACTTTTTAATAATGAAAAATGGAAAGGAAAGAAAAAACACAGTAAAATGTATATAATTCCTATGACTGCATGTAAACCTGTTTGTGTCCTCATCATCATGCGCAAGAAAAAATAAAAATATGAAATACTTATAACTCCTGGGGGGCTGCGCCATGACCTTGGTGTTAATGCATGTGTAGCGAAAGATTCCTCAAGTTAACAAGGGGGGGGGTCTGTGTCTGTGTGTCTGTGTGTCTGTGTGTAGTGGGGGGAGCATGGCAGGGATGGTGGTGGGTAGTGGGTGTTGCAGTACGTCACCTCTGCTCTCCCTGAGGATAAAGTAATAATAATTCTCCACCAGGCTGAATAGATATAGCCAGAGGGCTCAGACAATACATGGAAACAACAAACATTTCACACACACCAACTTGAAAGAGCCATAAACCACCAGCCGCCCACACTGTCCTCACTGAACCAGGCCTGTAACATTACTCTGCACCAACACCCAGTTAATCACACACAAACACACAAACACACACACACAATATCAATTTGTGGAGCACAAGCACAGTGCAGTAATAAATATGTAAATAACCCCACAGTTTGTACGTGTGTGTGTGTGCGTTTGTGTGTGCGTGTCCGCTGTAAGAAACAAATAGTGCCCACAAGGAGGGTAGGTGTAGGCATTTATGTTATCCTGTGTCCAGATGACACACCCAACAATGCACAAGTTCTCACCACACACACACACACACACACACACACACACACACACACAAAATAACCTATCCATGACAGGAACTGTGTACAGATGGATCAACAAATACAAATGGATCAATTGGAAAGCAGTGCATCCCCCTTCCCACCAATCCTTACACACACACACGCACACACACCCACCCACCCACACAATCCATGACTATGACAGTGGGATGGGAGAGGGGGTGTCTGTCATTGTCCTGTAAGGGGATATCGAAGCTGATGTTGGCGACTTATCCACACTCTTCATAATCCAATGTGTGTGTGTGTTTGTGTGTGAGAGTGTGTTGATGTGTGCGTGTGTGTAGCCGACCAGGCCTGGTGTTGTTGATAAGAGCTGAGGGCTTAGTCCTCAGTCACAGGGACACACTCAGAGCATTAATGAGCCCACAGCAGAGAGGAGAGCCTCTGCCAAAAAGGTCTTTATCAGCCACTAGGAGCCTCTGTGTGTGTGTGTCGGTTTGGTGTGCATGAGTGAGACTTCTTCATATGTTTTTTTCTTCCTCTACATTCCACTGTATTTTCAGAAAAAGCATTCATGATCAAACACTCTGTCCACACACACACACACACACCTTGGTAGTGGGTATAGCCTGAAGGTGAAGCTGGAGGTTGAGATGCAACACACAGCAGTTCTGTCTGAGAAGGCACATCCATCACACAGACAGCAACTGTGTGAGTGAGAGAGAGAGAGAGAGAGAGAGAGAGAGAGAGAGAGAGCGCCTTTTCAGAAGTTAGTTAGCTGGGTAACAGGGTGATTGTGTTACCAAAGCCTAGCAACAAGGTGATTGAATGACAAGTATACTGGCTGTCGACATGAAGCGGTGGATAAACGTCAGAAACAAAATGGGAGGGTAACAAAGGTTGCCAAAAGGAAATGTCTGCATGACTGTGTGAAACATGAGAGTTGCATCAAACACAACGAGGACAGTAACTGTAGTCCCACAGTTATCATACACACACACACACACACACACACACACACACACACACCGAGTACAAGAACAAGTGACGTGCGCTTCAAAGTGTACACAAAGCCAAAAAAAACACACTCACCTATGTGCGACACAGCAGAAAAACACAGTTCTCAACTCCAACTTTTTGATAAATGGCTTTTCTTCCACTATCCGTCTGATTTGTCATGTTTCAGTAACCAGGAGCCATTGCTTTCATCTGCGAGAGGTACAAAGCAGGAGGAGGAAAGGTGGTGGCATCATGAGGTGTGCTTTACAGTGTCTAGTAAGCACTGGTCATTTTGCTTATCATTTAACTTATGATTAAACAGAATCAACAAATCAATCATACTAGCAGTCAATCACTCAGTCATCCAAAAGAGAGAGATGAAAGGGGACCAGGCGGAGTGGAACTGGAGAGTGGGTTTGAAGTATTTCAGGTTTAGGACTGTGCATTAAGAATTTATGGGATCTAAGTGATGCTGGTTTGAGATTACAGCAGGGGAGAGGTTCACTCAGCTGTAGAGTGATACTGGTGCTTGGTGGGGGGGGGCAACTACTGAGTTTTGTGTACCATAGTGGGGGGTATTCCTCAAATATACACACACAGGAGGAGGAGAAAGCAGAATAGTGGGCAGTTGACAAAATATTGTTGATAGGAAATAACTTCTATTCTTTAACTAACAAAATAAACTTTGTCAACATTGCTATGAAGATGGGTGATACGGGGCTGCTGAACAATTACCATGGCAGTGATTACATTTTCTTTTCAGCTAGTGCACCAGTAGTTTGGGCACAGTTGACAATTTCAGGATATTGTCATTCAACCCATTATGTCCCGCCACTGCAGCCATGCTTAAATTGTAAAAACTGTCCGTTGCTTGCCCGGTTATTACAGTAGAAGTGCACACACACGCGCACACACACACACACACACACACACACACACACACACACACACACACACACACACACACACACACACACACACACACACACACACACACACACACACAGTAGCAATGTTACTGTATGTTCCCCTTTCCTAAAAAAGGAAGTTACTTTTGATATTAACAATTATTTTCATTATCGATTAATCTGCTGATTATTTTCAAAATTTACCCATTAATATAAAATGTCAGAAAGTAGTCAAAAAGGTCCTTCCCAGTTTCTTAAAGTCAAAGGTTTAAATGCAGTGTTTTGTAATCCCAAAACAATATTCAGTTTAATATCATATAAAACAGCAAAAAGAAAGAAATCTCCATATTTTAAAGGCTGAAAACAGCAATCTGTCAATCAACTAATCAATTATTTGAGTAATAGTTGTTAGCTCCAAATGACCATGCCATTGTACATTGACAGAATAAACAACAGACAATGCAGCAAGTCCATAAACATACAATTTACGATAAAAAAGGCCTTACATATAAAATAAGATATTTGAAGGATGAAACTGATGAGAGCATGAGAAGCTCCTAGGGGGGACACATGCTCTTCAATGTAAACGCAGGAACAGAATGGAGCTGATTTCTAAGACACCAAGATTACAAAACAGATTGTGAATCTGTGCTCTTGTAGCCTGCATACAGACACCAAAACATACATGCTCACATAACATGTCTGGTTCCTTAAACAGCATGTGTCTGCTTCCCAAGCCCTGGAGTAATAGCAGTCATTACCGCGCACGAGCAACATGAGCACACACACACATTGTCCAGCAGGTTATTACAGCGGCAGTGTAGCTTATTACCCTGCCTCAGCACCACTCAATTATTCAGCCCGAGTCCACGGGGATAGGAGAAGCAGCTCAGTGTGCTACTTACAACACGCCTAAGTAGGCCAAAGAGACTGAAACTAAAGTATGACACACAGACGCACCACAGCATCACCATGCAGACCGTGGAAACTGGGAACTCCGAGCACCGATAATAACACATTTTAGGAGCCACTTTAGCAATTCAAAGTGTGTGGGCATGTAATGGTTGAGTAACGTTTGGTGAACTGGTAGTCACAGGAGACTGAGGGGACAATTAACAGAAAATTTAATTTTCAGTGTGGCCACCATCAGTTCACAGATTCATACAAAAATATGTCTTCACTGTCGCCAATTTTGCCCTTCATTGCTGAGAAAACGGAGGTATTTCCTCTTGAAAAGATTCATGCTAATCCTCTTTAATAGAAATTAAACTGGCACATCCTCCGTCATATATACCTTTGCTAGATTGCCTACATACACACAAACCACAGAGGACAATACAACCTTGCCTGATCCCGCAGTAGTTTCTTAAATACCTTCACAATCTTGTGGAGAAATACAGAGAGAGGAGGCAGAGGGGCTGAGAGTAAGAGAGTGGAGGGAGCAGATCTATTTTAGAGTGAGATTAAGCAGAGCTGTGTTGAAATAGAAGCCCTGACCGACCAAGCCATGATCTGGGGACTTATTAAAGACTCTTATTAAAAGTTAAGGAAGGCCCCTAAGACCCTTACAATAAGACAGAGGGGGGAGGGGGGAATCACACAGTAGAGGAGGGGCCTGTGGTGGAGAAAGGCTTGAGTTTAAGCTCTTTCTTTCCCTCCCTCTCTATATTCGTACTTTTCTGTTTTCACCAGCGTGGACACACACACACACACACACACACACACACACACACACACACACACACACACACACCATGACCATCTCCCTCCCGTCTCATCTCCACTGACTCCTCCTCACTCTAAAACCAGGTCAGCTAAATAAAAACCATGGTTTTAGCCTAATTTCTGACAGTGTGAAGACTTCACACAGACACACACATCCAACTGCATGCTCCCACAGTCATCAAGTGCTGGTTATAGATTTCAGAGCAAATCCTTTTTTCCAGTATTGCTACACAGTGTGCAGCACGGTCATTGAGCATAACACAGGCCCGGTGCAGGCTGATTTGGTTCAGTGAAGTCCTTTGTAACTGCAGCCTATCCCGTAGAGAGCAAAGGGAGTGCTGTACCACCTGCTTATTGATCAGTTAGATAAGGCTTGCTAGTGCTAAACATCTGACGTCCAAGGGAGTGTTGGAGTGGAGCTGCCTTTCTACCTTCCCTGGAACCCTTGGGATGGGGATCGAAGACCACAATGCGTGTGTGTATGTGTGTTTGTGCGAGAGATGACATGAATCAACCAGGGGGCGAAAAAGAAAAACTATAGCATACAGCATACACATAATTTCCTTCATTGTTTGCCTCTTTCTCTCTCCCTCTCACTCTCTCTAAATACTACCCATCATCAGCGTTTTGTCCTTCAGACCAGAGCAGGCAGGAAGCATAATGGAAACCATGGCAACGAGACAGCGAACAGACAGCACTGCTTAAGCCGAGTGAGGACGGATGGATGTATGGATAGATGAGGTTTCCTGGGAGGGCGACTGAAGGGGAGGTGAACTGAGAAGATGTGTGGGAGAACAAAAATAAGATTCTCAACACTCATTTTAAACACCACCCCCACCCTTACGGTACATACATGTAATAAGACAGACAGAGATACAGACACACACATGCCAGCACACTGTGGAACTTCATTTTCTTGGCAGATTGGTAGGACTTTGAGGCATAATGTGAGTCGATGCTTTGGTTTAGTAAGGGCTCAGTGGGTTTTTTCTTTACAATTTCCTGGTCTCAGCTATCAAAGTTACTCAATAAACATGTACAGCCCACAGATTTCAGCTGGACTCAAACCAACAGAAAGCATGCAGATATTCCCAGTCACTAAGGTCTTGGCACTAAGTCTGTTCTGTGAACCTAGCTAACAGCATGCAGTGGCTGGCATTAAAGTTTCCTCAGATGTTCTGCTGGTTTTCCCCCGGCAGTAAGCTGGAATTATAATGTCAAATTTAAAACAAACGTCACAGAAACAAACGTACAAGGATTAATGTGAAATTATTCTAATTTATTCCTGGCTTAATCCCTCATAATATCCCTGGTAAGTAGCTGTAAGCAAGCAGACACACACACACACACACACACACACACACACACACAGTGATGCCTAGACTAGACTAAATTGAACTACCACAGCAATAGTCAGACCATTCCCTTCTTGTTTTAGCCTGAAAAAACTCTATCTTGGAGCATGTTTTATTCTAACATACCTACAGCACGTTTTAGCCAAATAAATTTGAACTTAAAACATGTTTTAGTCTGATAAACTATAATTTGTAGCAAGTTTTAGCCAAATAAATTACATTTTACAGCACCTTTTAGTTTAATAACCTATATCTTGTAGCATGTTTTAGCTAAATAGACTAGCTAAATATGGCTCTTTTTTTTAGCCTAATTAAGCTATTAACCTGTAGCTTGAAGGATGTTTAAGTGTATAAACATGAACTAGGTGAGTCATCATCCTTTAAGCATTTTATTTTGAAAATATGAAACATATTCTTTAACAGTAATTCAAATAAAGCATAAATCTCACCTTTGGCTAACTTGTCCAAGTCCGTTTTCGAGCTCCGCCTCAAGCTGCTTTCAAAGCTAAAATGTGCTCGTTGCTGCTCTCTAGTGTTCAAACAAGAAAAACTATTTTCAACTGCGGTTTTCTGAGGCATCTTCAGCAATTAACTGAACCATATTCTTCGTCATTTTACCAACTACCTTTACAACTAACATTATTGTCCTAATGGTAGTTGAAAGACCCAACACGCCCATAGTAAAGTCCCACAGGTGCTTTCACTTAATTGCCTGATTAGACCTCCTCTCTGGGCTGTGTGTGTGTGTGTGTGTGTGTGTGTGTGTGTGTGTGTGTGTGTTTACAGATCTTACTGCTTAATTGACATTTTCCTTCCTTGTTGCACAATTTATAGCTTTTTTATTATTTTTTTTTCGCATCACAATCACTGCAAATTATGGACAAATTAATAATTTGCATATGATCATCCACAAAAAGACCATCCTCTTTCTTGGTGACCTCCAGTAGTTTCATACTGCCCAACTTCAACCTGAGATGTGGCCCAATCAGAATAATAATAATAATCTATTTCTAATTACTGTAAGGCTTATGGCTGCTAACAAGACAATACAACAACACTGGTGCAGTCAATAAGTTGATAGATAGCCTATAACATTTAACAAAAAGATTTATTGGCAGTAAACAAAACAAGAACAACAACAGAAAGCTACTGAAGGTGGACTAACACTATCTCAAACCTGTCTTTGCATCATATTGTTGAGGCAACTAATATGGTAAAAAAAAAAAAAAAAAAAAAAAAAACTCCATACACAATGAAAGTCAGTGCAGACCATGGCACTTTCATGAGCTGGTGAGAGGTTACAATATCTGACATAGAGTTTTGTGAACGCTCCTCTTCTGCAGCCCTACAGCGTGTACATGAATGAAATCAAACTTTTTCATCATTTGAATTGAGAGTGTTCTTCTAAAGTAGAAGCCATCAAAAAACACCTACAGTCCTTGTCAGTAGTACAGTACCAGGTCTCTCACGGTTTGTTAAATTCAGCTGACATTGAGTGTTTTGGTCTGAATTCCTCTCTCTCCCATGTTGTTTTGATATATTCATAGGGATCACAGGGGAGGTGAGAAGAAGAATATAATGCACTGCTGCACATGGACACAGGGATGGGAGATTTGGTTTGGTTTTTGTTTTGTTTACGCCAACTCAAATTTCTCAACTCAAGTGGCCAAACACATTTAAATAAAATTTATTAAAACATGGTTTAAAACTAATTGATGAAGATCTGCCATTTTTACAGAGTACAAAGAGGCAAATGTAAAATGTATTTATACATTTAAAAAATATAATTTCATTGTCATCGACAATCTTTAATCTCACTTTGTCACTACCTGTCCTTGAATAAACCGTACTGTTGCATGCTCTTCATTTTTCTTATAAAAAGAACTTGTTCATTATCCTAATATGCTTGCGGCTTGATGTATGTGCTCAAACACTGAAAGCTACCAGTGTCAGAGCAGCTGAGGAAGACTGATTTAAACCATTTCATCTCATCTCATTTTCACATCCTCTAGTCCCCGTCTGCTTCTGAAATCTTCCTTCCTTCATTCCATTCATTAGATTGCACCCTCTCCTTGTTGAAAGACTGGGAAGAAAGCTGTATATTCAAATTTAAATCAACACTGACAGAGAAGCAGATGTAAAAGAGAGAGAGGGGTAAAGAGAGCTACAAAGCTTGTACCTGACGTTGTTAGTATTAATGTGATTCCACTGCGAGGGTTGGGATCGATGCAGTCAGATGAGGGACTGTGTTAACATCCTAATCTCTAATAGCATCAGAGCAGCCAGACTATAAAAACCCCTACCAGTTCAACCATGAACACACAGACACACACACACACACAAGCACAGATCACAGGAGGATAAGACAGACGGAGAGGACATGAGGAGCCATTAGAGGAAGACCTGTATTGTGTGTTGAAAGAGAATACCCAGATAGCCTCGATGACCCCGTGCCAGACTGTTCCTTCACTGCGGAACAGAAAGCACAGTGCCCGGGAAAACCGCTGACCAAAGACCATGTAAAAAATACCAGATTTAAAAACTACAGGTCAATTTTCAGATATGGGTTCAATAAAATTTTAAACTTTACTGAGTGAACATGACTGTCTCAGTGTAGCACTGTATGTACTGTATGACTAATGCAGACATTAGCGCCTACATTAGCTCACATTAAAAGCACCACTATCCAGATAAAGCTTTTATGTGGGGTTAAAATAGCCCTGTGTTATCAGCCTACTTAGATCACACTGTAGACTGCTCCAGAGAAGAACATCCCCAGCCTTCCTGAGTATCACAGTTTTGTCCTATTTGCTAAAAATAACATTTTGGTGTCAGTTTTGTTCAGTGGGGGGAAATCGTCTCAGTGCACAGAAAGTGACACATTGAAACTTAGGAAGTTGCTCCTTGACAGCAGAAAGTAATTGTTCTTCATCTCTGTCTTAAACAAGACAATTCATCCTTGCTGTGTGAGGTTGTACAAAATAGTTTACACTTTATGTTTAGACTAATGGTTCTACATGATTAGAGACTCTACGGCTACATCTGCCCAACACTGCCACAATGCCACAGAAGCTAAAAGAGGTTTCCCATTGCCACCTGAACTGTTTGAAAAGCTTTTTGCTAATCAAAGTTAAACAAAAGCGAAATATTTCATGGGCCCCATTGCTTTAAAACATTCCAAATCTAATTTCGACTCATTAGTAAGCCTCTGGAGTACTTCTGTCTCAAACTGCAGACACAACCTCTGAGACTTGTATGTGTGCGTGTGTGAGACAGCATCTTTAATTACCCAGGTAACACAGCCAGATGCTCCATCACTCTGGCAATGGCAGTGATTAAAAGCAGTAAAATATTCATTTCAATCAGACACCCACATGCCACATGTATAATTAATGCACAGCGGAAGGACACGGCAACTTTTACCACAGACACAGACACACACACATTTCCATCACTATATTCCCTCTACACGCTGCAGCCAGCTGATGCATGTGTGTGTGTGTGTGTGTGTGTGTGTGTGTGTGTGTGTGTGTGTGTTGGGGCAGATCCAAGAAATGGAACTGTGGATGAGCCACTTCGAGCAACTCTCCACAGGGAGGTCAGAGGGTAGCCAGATTGCATTCTGGGACATCATTCAGCCACCTACACAGCAGATGTGTTGGGTTGCTCTCTCACTGCCCTGACTCTCTCTGGGAGTGTTTTTGTTGGGGAAACAGCATCTTGAGTTTGCCGTCTTTTGTGCGTTCAGCTTTCTCTGCTGTGGGTGTTGCTACCTTTTCTGTTCCTTCTTCCAGTTCTCAACGCTGCTTGTCAATATTGTGAAATACCTGCAAGCAGTTTGTCGGAGGTCTCAGAAGCAGTCTGATGTCTCTGGTGGGCGGAAGAATATACAAGCACAAAACAATCTGAGACTTGAGGTGAATTTACAGACAAAAAGTAGACATCTCACTTCATGGAACAGATCTTATCTGCCCAAGGCTACACATACGAACACAGAGAAACTACATAGAATACAGCAGGACATTCGCATCCAGCATTTAAGCTAAAATGTTAAAAAATCAAATGCTTGATTTAAATGTAAATAACGCCTCACACACCTGAAGTAAATCTTTTATTTTCTCCTTTCAATCCCCACGGTTCCACTTTGTCTATTTTCTATTTCTGTGCTTTCAATCCATCTGACTGCTGTCTCTTTGTTTACCTTGATTAAGCTCTCTGTCGCAGTATTGTTTAGACTCCAGCAGTAGGCTACAATTACTCAGCTCAGTGTGTGTGTGTGTGTGTGTGTGCGTGCGTGTGTGTGTGCGTGCGTGTGTGTGCGTATTGTATCACACTCATTACAATTACCTCTGGGTGTGAGTGTGTCATCTGTTGCCTGCTCATGTTCCAATTTTCTCTCTGAGTGGTGAGGGAGCTGCATCCAGATGCTTCAGTGTGTACACAACAATGTGGCCAGGAAACAGGAAGTCTCCATTACAATAAATAAGAGCTGTTGATCCAGAAGTCCTGAAAAGGGTCAAATCTGCATGACCAAGAGGAGCAACACCTTAAGACATCCCAGCTTTAGTTATAAAGTAGAGAGGTTCATGCTCAAATAGGAACTTGGATGTTGCTCCGATGGTCTTTAATAGACATATCACAAGATTGATCTTGTATTCAAGAAGCAAGAACTTGTAACAGTTGGCAGACATTACAAAAGCTCCATGGTGAAGCTGACTGATGGGGATTCTAGTAGCTTTCATTTGAATATGACTGGTGTGGTGTAATCTTTTCTATGAGATTTCCAAATGTTACATCTGTCTGATCAGCTGGGAGAGGCCAGCAAGGGATTTCCCCCCAGAGTCTGGCATCAATATGTAACTGTGATTCCTAGACACATAATACACATACGAACACTTCAGAGAAAACTGCCAAAAACTCAGTCTACATCTTTTTACATTTTTCACCCACTGTCTAATTGGTTGGTGTGACAATGGGAGGGTTTAGATGTTCTTATGTAATGTCACAGGCTGATCTTTTCCTCTTACTCTCGTTCTCTCACACACACACACACACACACACACACACACACACACACACACACACACACACACACACACACACACACACACACACACACACACACACACACACACACACACACAGTGTTTCCATAACACTCTAATTTATGTTGTCATCTTTAATGCATTTTAATATTGGTGGATCTTGCAATAAAAAAAAAAGCTAAAATAACAATTTTCTTTTTAATTATTTTATTTTTTGCCTGCTACTTGCACACAGAGCACGTTCCTGCTGAGTTATTGATATGCAAAAACCTACATTCCCTTGGCTTTTTCATTGCACATTTTTGCACAACCCCTACTTATTCCAATATAGACACATATTCTAATATAGACCTACCCTGTTTGCAGCAAAAGCTTCCACAGCACATGTAAAGACTGTCGACTGATGTTTTTTAACCTGATACAGGCCCTGTGCCTAAAATGCATGACACAAATAAAATAATTTATCCCAAATGAAAACACAGTAGTCATTTTTTTGATTTCACAGTTTAACCAAGTGTGCTACTTTGTTTCAGCACACACACACAGCGAAGATTACCCAGATATGAACCATAACTGCCCTCCCCTCTCTAGTGTGTGACTGCTTCCGCGGGCTGTTGCTGTAAATAAGAATGTTTTCTCAGTCAGCTTGCCTTGTTAAATAAGATTTTACAAAATCCCATGAAAGATTTCTCAAAGCTTGACGGTGGATATTTGCCATTCTTCTGCAGAAAGCTGTGTTTTAAAACCTGCAAACAACCCGGCATAAATTTACACCATTAAGTCCCTCAGGCTAGAGAATGCATTAAGTGCTATGTGTGTGGCATGAGAATGCAGCCGTCATAATGAGAATGTAGATGTCCTCTGCCTGCCATGGTCGAAGCCTCCAACATGCACCACACAAAGTGCTTACTCTCGTCTGTTGCCGTGTGTTGATGAATAATGCACATATTAATCTCGCAATGTATGGAAGCGTTACTAAGATTCATTCAGCATTTCACCGTTCGAGGTTATCTAATTAATGTGGCATCTTTGTAGTCACTAGGCATGGTTAAATTATCTGAAGTTCAGTCAGAAGGCTGTTGCAGTAGAGGGAAAGGTTAGGATAGGCCTTGAATCACTTTTTTCTTTTTCTATTTAATTTTGTAGACGTAATCCACCAATTTTCCACATTTAGATTGACCAGAGCAGCTTCTTTTCACATTACCCAGCTCCACCCTCCATTGTGCTGGCAGCCAGTAAGAGTTTCTAGTGCCCTGGGATGGTGGTTGAGAACTTTACCCCTTCACCACCTGTGCACCCAGGGACTACTAACTAACAGACAATGAAACTATGCGAGCAGACCAATATACAAATCACTCACTTACTTATGCAAATAGCTAGTTTGTGAAAAACTAGAGGTTTGTAGAAATTTGTGAGGATTTAACACCCCTGTCAACTAGAACTCTGCACCATGTGTGGGGATCCTTCCTGCTCTGAAACAGTGATAGGGGCTGCAACAGTTAACTCTGAATCTACGAGTGGGACTGGGCCTTTACTCTCTTGCTCCACATTTGGGGAAAGAGAAAGGGCAGTTTGGGCAAAAAGACCTGCAGGCAGTCCGTTGGGGAGTGAGGCAGTGCTGTGGGGCAGGTGGGGTTTGTGTACACCTTCTTGCCCTCCTCTCCCCTGGTCCATAGCGTTTTCCAGCAACACACGGACGCTCTTGGAGAAGATGGAGCGAGGGTCAGTAGCAGGTAAAGCAGGGCAGACACAGCTCTCCCTCAACTCCAGAGCCTGGACAGAGAGTGAGGGACAGACTTAGTCACGCTCAGAGGTGAATATGTACTGATTTATCATAACTTCAGACAAGACGTTAATTAACAACAAGTACAAAAAATGCATATAAAAAGGTCTATGAAAAATATCTTTATCTGTGTTGTGGTGAGCCGTTTGTTGTTTTTGTTTGTGGTATCGGCTACTTGTTCTCTTTACTTTGTGATAAGTAGATAAGATATTTCATCAAAACGCAGCTGTGAATTGAAATGAATGCAACAGGGAGAAAGTGAGAAAGACAGAGAGGAGATCATGAAGGACCAGAAACAAACAAAAACAACAAAGACAAAGATACTGAGATAAACAGATGCTGAAGACACAATAGACAAATACAGCGAGAATCAACAAGTCTACAGTCACGCTCCGGTAGCAACTCTGTGAGGCTGTACTAAAGCACAGCCAGGCTTTAGGCTGAATGCTAACACATCTTAGTTTAGCGTGTTAGCATATTAACATTTGCTAATTTGCACCACAACATACAACACAAATTACAGCTGAGGATGATGAAAATGGCATTAGCTTTTTAAGGCATTTGGTCAAAAAGTATTAGGAGATATTAAAAATGTAACCTGATGTTGGCACTAGAGGAAAAGTCAATGGATCAGGAAGTTGCTTCTTCCATTTGAGAACATGAATGTTTATACAAAATTTCCTTTCAATCCGTCCAGTAGTTTTAGAGCTAATTCCATCTGGACCAAAGTGGTGGACTGACAGACAGGCTGCCATCCCTAAAGCCATGCCGCCAGCACGGCTACAAAAATATTACAAGCTAAGCAAACTTTCTTCTTTAATCTTGTACAGGCTGAGAAAGCAGATCAGGTAGGGACTAACTACAAGCTCTTCCCAGCAGTTAGAGACATTCTCTCTGTCTGTCTCACACACCCACCAAACTCATTAATCTCTCACTTAGAATCACCTACAAGACTCTGAGCACATACATGCACTTGGCTTCCCACTCAACAGGCTCCCCCTCTCATGCTACCATTGGACTTAATGCGCTCTGCTGAAGGATGATGAGCGCACTAGTGGAGGCGGAGTGCCCTCAGAAGAGTCAGGTTAAGTAGCTTGATGCTGTCACCCCTCGCAAGGTTAAAAACATCACATTATGCATCACTTTCACCGGAGTGAGCTCAGCTGTTAACTTCCTCATATGTGCTGCTATTCTGGATCGAACAGTTTGGTGTGGGGAGGGTAATAGAGATACCAGAGAGTACCAGAGAAACACACACGAACGCAATGCAGGCTGATGAATCCCCCAAACAACAGTCTTCCTCACTTCACCGCCTGTGGCTGCAGCCTGGCCTCATCAAGGACCGCTGCTAGAGGTCAATCTACCACACAGGGATATGACATGATGCACAGGCACATACGTATAACACACGCACACTCACGCCTAGAACATGCACACTGAATGACACAGGCACCTGATGGACAATTAGCGGTTTACCCATCTGTTCGTCTTTCGTGCTTAGAGCCTCTGAGTGTGTACCAACAGTCCAACTCACGCTCAAGGTTAAATCGGCTGCTGCCTCATACATTGTACATCTCTCTATCTGCCTCAGACATAAACACACACACACGTACGTAATGATTGTGGATGCTGACGCTTTCTATAGAGGTTGCTGTCTTAACTGCCTGTTGTCTTAGCCTTCTAGGCTTAAAAACACCATTGATTGTCTTGCCACAGTGCTGGCAAAGTGTGTGAGCCTGTGAGATCGAGCTGCTACCGTGGGGGGTTGCTTTCTTTCAGGTCCTCAAATCAAAGCCTCCAAGACATTTTAGTTAAGCAGGCATCTAGGCCCCTGTGTGGCAAAATGTTTTTCCTGTTTTCTTAAAATCTTGCATCTTTTCCTCTCCTCCCCAAGTCTCTACTTCTTCTCTGCCTTCCCTCGCCACATGTCTGCAGGTGGATACACATCTCTCCAGGTGCTTCATTAGCTCCATTAAGTCTCCTAAAGCTACACTGTTTCTCCTAAACAACAGACAGGTGTAGGTCCCGCTCCTCACACAGGGATCAAAGAGTCTTGTACTTAAAGCAAGTCAGAGCAGCAGGACTGTATTTACTTATATAACTGAGGTAAAGTTACCTATGCAAGACTTATTGTGTGTGTCTGTACCTGTGGTATGTGGCGGTCCAGCTGGATGTATCTGTTTCTGTGCGACGGGTGTGTGGACAGCCACTCTGGGAAATTGGGCTCTTCTCTCAGCTGGTCTCTGATTTCCATTTGCTGCCAGAATACGGGGCCTGCTCGCACATCTGCACAGGCCTGGGAAGGACACACGCACCCATGGAATCAGAAACGCACACACAATGTGGCATCCCTCTGTCTTGTGCGGAGATGAAAATCCTTACGGACTAATCATCGGAGTTTAGTTTACTTTAGTTTGACAACAGTGCCCCCTAGTGCCCTGCAGGTAGATTACAAGGTTTGACAGCACCAGCTACATAACACCATAAAACAGGTCTAATTTTGCAACATTAAAATACTACTTACAATATAAAGAGCAAAAAGGTGTTAAACACTTCCTTAATCATGAAACATGTCCCTGAAAAAGCTCCAATGATCTTTTGTAGTATTGTCTTAAATGGATACTCCAGCAATTTAGTATTGCACTTCCCTAAATTTGGGGAACTCGCAAAGAGAAAGAAACAATGTCAAACCAAAGTCGAAGCAGCAGAGGCCGACATATCCTGACTTTAAATCTGTTGTATTTGTTTAAACCCACACCTCCAGTCTGTAATGTAGGGTTTCGGTTGAGGTTTAAAAGCCAAGCAGGGTTACCTCAACAGGCCGAAAGCAGACTGACATTTTTGATATCTCTTCCAGAGCCACAGAACACATGATACTAGACTTTATGTGTAAAATCTGTGGAGTGCTTTACTAGGAACAAATTGATGATGATACCTTAGCAGCCAACTGCAATCCAACTTGATCGGCCTCAGCCTCCAGTTTCCTACTGAAGGGACGGCTAAACATCAACTGAGGGAGAGACAAATGTTGTATGTATGAAGCTGAACAAATTATAATATTGATGCACATTTTCATCATCAGAAATCCAAGTCTATTCCAGTGCTCTAATTTTCAAGCTTCAGACAGATCTACAATAACAATGGCGCTAAAATAACATATAGTATGTAGTGTGAAAATGCTGATGTTTATTCAATTCAGGGAAGGAAATTGTGTTATTGGTAAATCAGGTAGCACTCATGAATGGGTCTCACCTGGGAAAGCTTGTCCTGTACCCACTGTCCCAGCAGTGCCAGGCTGTCTCGAGGACACAGGGCCCAGATGGCTGTCAGCAGAATAAGGGACAGGAGGTCCACGACATGAGACAGACTGGCCTGTTCTGCCTGGGGGAGGAAATGACAAGGAGGAGGTGAAAGAGGGGAGAAGGAAGGAATGAAGGAAGTGAAGGTATGGGGTGAAAAAAAGAGAGAGAATGGGATAAGGAGAGAAAAATAGAGGTAAAAAGTTTCAGGAAGGTGAACAAGGCAGCTGGAACATATTGATTGTTCCCATCTATTTTAGTGGAACTTTTACGCTGTAACAGATTTAGAGGTTTTAACAGCCAATCCAACAGGGCACACCTACTGGGTAATACCGAGCCCATCGATGCTCATTCCCTTCATCTAATTAAAATCTCCTTCAGGCATTTCCTCCGAGGACGTTTAAAGTCTTGAAATACCCACAACTTCATTAGGCACTTTTTTAGACTAAGAAGAATGGGCTTTTGTAGGCAGAGGAAAAAAACAGCCATCTGTGGAGAATTATTAAAGCGCCACAGTGCCCTAGGTCGACAGGACTTTGGTCATCATAGCAAAGACAGGATTAGTGAGTGCTTGGAGGTGATTGTCAGTGAGTCTTTATCATTGGCTGATGCAACAGCACTGCAACTGATGCCACTTCAGCCATTACTATACTTCTCAGAGGGGGGGGCTGATGATGAATAGTCAGGGGATCTCAGTGTATAATGCACATACCTATAGGAGATCCATATACATATTTTACAACCTTGTGAGGGAGAGACCTGGAAGACGTCCAGCTGTAACTTCTACACTGTGTGCCAAGGGCTTCTAAACGACTAAACTTTGTTCTTGAACATTATTATTGAAGTGTTTTCAATGACTCATCCTCACACACAGCTACTATCAACTAATCTTCTCAAATGGCAGCATACTGTACACAGGTCTTGTGCACTGCAACACCTCAGGCCTCAGGAACTGAATGGTCTCCATGTTTTCTGCCTCACACTCAGCAGTGGCTGTGTCTTTGTGTGTTGTCAATGTGTTTCAAGGTCAAGAGAAACTCTTGAAAGGATATTATCTTTGAAAAAAAAAAGTGATTGACTCCCAATGTCAGGTCAAGTGCTACAGTACAGTAAGTAATATGTTGTTATATGGTGGTATAATGCTACAAGCACAAACACACTATAGAGGGTTATGTACTTACAGAATGTCCCAATATAGCATGAGCCATCTCGTGTCCCAGGATAATGCTGAGCTGGTGAACATCTGCCGTAACATCCAGCATCCCCGTAAACATGAACACTTCCCCATTCTACATAAAGGAACATAAAAAATTAAATAATAATAAATAAACCTGTCTGTGACTTCCTGCCACACATATGTGAACTGCCTTGATGTTGTAAAGCCATTTAGTACTCTGAGCAACCAAGAGAAAATCATCACTGTGAATCTTTTACTTATACTCATATTGTACTAATTTGGCTATGAAATTAATCCACATTGCTCTGTTGCAAAGATACTTTATAGGAGATGTAAAGTCTGATGCTAAGACTTCCTCGCATGTGAGTTTAAGGATGCTATGACGTGATAATATGACATCTAATATGAAATCTACATCTGTTTCTGTTTCTGTTACAGACCGGGAGGACAAAGGCGTTGACGTTGGGACTTTGCACCACGTGGACGTTCCAGGTTACATCAGACACTTCAGGGATGTCCTTGTTCCTTAGTGCCAGGTGCTGCACCAACCGCTCCACCACCTGGTGACGAGGGTCAGTGACTGGAACCAGCATCTCTGCAAACTCCTCCATGTACTGAATTGCATGCGGACACGAACACAGACACAGACACAGAAGCATTTTAGGGAATAATTACATTTGCTAAATTTCTCTTTATATTACATTTTCTCTTCCTTGATCCATCCACTAAATGTCTGTCTGTTTTCATCTCATGATTCTTGTTAAAAGCGTGTGTAATTGTCTATGAATCTTGTAACACACACACACACACACACACCCCCTCTTCCTTCTCTTACGGCCTCTGAAGTCAGAGTTGCCAGTTTCATGTAGTTCTCTCTGCTGAACACCAGGAGGCGGGTCCGTCCCGTCACTGGGGACTCATCCAGGTGGGTCAGGAGAAGGAGTGCTACAATCACCATAGCAACGCCTGCTCCAGCTGCCAGATGCCAGCGGCGCTGCCAGACCCATTGGCGCATGAGCTGCCGGCGGTTGGCTGGTAGAGCCACCCACCACTTCCTTATACTCCTGTAACAGGGGAAGGATACAAGGTCTGTGATATACAGCCTCATGAAGTAAATTTTGAATCATATACTGCCTTACAATGGTAAAAAAAAATGAAAAGAAAATAATAATTTGAAGCTCCTTTCATGTCTTTAGGAAAAAAGGCAACTAGAAAAATGTGCAGCAAAAGTTCCAGCTGGAAATGTAGGAATCCAGGCAGACCCACTGAGATCAATAATCTTTTTTTTAAAAGTAGGTCTGGCCAAGAAAGTAGCATCAAAACATGCATAAAATATGTTCACAGCAATGTACTATGCACAAAATGCTGAAGTAATTTTGTATGTTTGCCCAGAGGAAACGGTCAAATATTAAAGTGGACAAGTAGGCCAAGACGTTTGGAAACAGTGACTAAACAAAACAGCTCTATGTAATGCAGGGAGTTCCATGATAGGGTGGCTGTAGATGTCTCCAAATTGAGTTCTCTGACCCAAAATAACACTAAATAACTTAATGAAGCCTCAGTGGTGGTGTGTGTTATGCAGCCTCGTGTTACTATGTTTTTCTCAATTAAAAAGTCAACACTCTTAATCCTGAGATCTTACTGTGAGGAGAAAATATAGAAGTTGTCAACCATTTCAAGTATTTAGGCTGGATTATTGATTCTAACTTAAACTTTAAAAAACATGCAGATTATATCTCAAACATGGTTTAATAATTAAAATGTATTCAGACTGTAAATACAGATGCAGCTATGATATACATGCACTCTATGATATTATCACAATGGCCTTATTATGCCACCTCCTGGGCACAGGCCTGAACAACAGCTTTGTAAACATGCTCTTGAAGAACTGGACAAAAAGCCAAATTCATACCACTACTGCAATATTATTGAAAAATACAACTTATTGAGCTTTGAACTTTTTTTGCTAATAACCAGTGTTTCTTTACTTTATAAGACACTGCATGAGCAAGACTCTGTGTACTGGGAATATACCCTGAAGACTTTAATGTAACTTTGCAGCTGTCATTGCTCATTGACTTGTATAAACCAGAAGGATAAGTGCACTATTATGGAAGAACATGGAGACTTCTGCTGGGATGTGGATAAAGGAAGTGGCAGCCTGCATAATTCTGAATGAAAACTGTCTGAAACTATACACTGCTGTAATTTATTTAATTATTATATTATTTTATACATTTATTTTCTATGGTTGGGGGCAATATACACTTAAATTGTCAATGTTTATGTTTTATGTGTTAAATTTAATAAAGAAAGGGGGGGCACCCAACACTTCTATTCTAACAGCTCATGATGAAATAAAACAAAAACAATTATGAACAAGGGGAGACTGTTATATAAAACACTACTCAACAAAATGTGCTCAAACTGCTTTTTCAATTACATCAACAAAACATAGGAATGCTGTATTTATTAGAGTGTATTAGTTTAAAACTAATGTTAAAAAGTGGTTGAAAGAAAGACAGTCATGTTGTCATTTCGGTCTGATAATGCCTCTCTTATACGCACTGGTCTCTCCTACAGCTGTATTTATTATGTGGATTTATCATTTTTATATTGTTATATATTGCACATACACACCAGGGACAGCAGATGGAAATGATCATTGTGCTATACCGTATCAGGTGCAATACATTGATACAGTTTTAAACAAACCAGTGAGTGAATGAATGAATATGTGCCAAATGATACTCTTGGTGCAGTTTGTGGAGTTTTTGCCAGTTTTTTCTTCTCAGATTAGTGAAACAACACGTAACAGGGGAGACCAGACAGAAGGTAATGATGTGAATGATCGACTTAATAATAATATCAGGTTAAATATTGTTTTTAAGTCTGTACACATATCATTACACAGTAATGGAAGGGGATTTTTTTAAAATCAGTTCATTAAAAACAACGAACAGTAACACAGCAGCAACCTATAAAGGTAATTTATTTGTTCTTATTTAAATGACACAATTACTACAATTGTTGATAAAACAATTAAGGTGTCCATTAATTAATGAACACATGCATTAAGTAGAATTAAATAATCGTGTGCCTTAAAGCAATTAACACATTTGTCAATTTAATATGTATATTTAACATAAAACTATTATCAATTAACCTGCCTTACTATTTGCACTTGGAAATACTCCACTTATATATCTATTCAGAATAATTATACGTAATTACTTTTTAATTCATGTACTGAACATGCAGCACAGTGCGGACTGGTTGTATGTGTTTTGATGAATCCACACTGCTCATCCAACTTAAAAGTGTGTAATAATGAGGGGACATTGCACAGCTCCTACCTGCCCAGTATTATAGCCAGCAGCTTCTGCAGAGGTTTGAGCACCAGCCATATGAGAGGAGCAGGCAGGGCCCTCACAGGGGCTGAGGTGTGGAAGTGGTGTCCGAACTGGGTCAGGACAGCACCAGACCGCTGCAGGGGTAAACTGGTTTTGGGGCTAATCTGGAAACACACCGTCCGTCCATTGCTGCAGGGTAGGAGAGCTGGTCCTGTCGGAGTGGCTCTGAAGTGAGAGGTGATCTTAGAGGACACTGAGTGTGGCTCCTTCAGAGGATGTCCACTTTGTTTGCACACCTGGAAGTTTCGTGTGAGATGAGCAGGGAGAGAACAGAGGCGACTGCTCCTGAACAGATGAACACAAAGTAAAACCATTGTCCTTGGTGGTAAGTTCACTCTTCCTGATTTCACTCCTCAGACTGACCTGGCGGAAGGAAAGTCCGTCGCAAATGCAGACGACGCCCCATGGTAATGTAGAAATGACTCTCCAAGGACGTTAGCGTTACTCGTTTTTACTCCAGCTGTTAGTGAAGTTACTATAAAGTCCTTACTGCTGCCAGCTGTCAATGTCACTGCTACCGGTGGACGCTAGCTACAACTGACCTCTGTCCCCGCCACACAACGGCTGTACACGGAAATGTTTGTCCCTAAAGTGTGTACTTAACACACTAACACACCGAGTTAAGAAACATTAGTTACGACACGAAACGTCAGTACTTTTAACAACAGACTGAACGGAACTTTGACTGTTTGGGCGCTGCTGCTCCTAAAACGACCCCCCTAGAAACAACTCCGTGAAGAAGGTTCCGGGCATGGTGCCACACATATCACAGATAGTTTGGAAATAAATTCAGGTTTAATTAGCAATTTATGCAAATGTGACGTAGAAACACTTACAGTGCAGTAGGAGACATTTTGTGTCCAGCATAATTTGCATATTCATAGATTCATAGTCATTTTTAATGAGGAAGAAATAGTAGATTCCTTTTTGAGTATTTTAATGTGGAACTTTTTTGCAGGAAAACATACACAAATTATTGTTGTTATTTACTATTTGTATATGTACTATTACATGTCTGGAGGGATCTTTAACTGAACCAGCTAATCTTATCATTATGGAAGACAGCATTTACTGCGACCACTTTTTGACATTTTCTTGTATGGAAAAGTTTCACCTCAGTTTTAGACATTGTGTAGTAAACAGACCCTTAAAGCACTGTAACAAAAATATATATCAAGCTGCTACACAAAAATAATATCAAACAACAATATATGAAAATAGATTTTTATTTTCATTTTTTTTAAAAAAGGAACCTGTAAAACTGAGAAAATGATATTCTTTTTCCCCCTATAACACACTCATTCTCTCTCTCTCTCTCTCTCTCACACACACACACTCTCACACACACACTCACACACACACTCACACACACACACACACACACACACACTCACACACACACACACACACACACACACACACACACACACACACACACACACACACACACACACACACACCTGTATTAGGTGAATCATTAGGTTTTTGGTTGAAAGACTAAAATAATAAAATGTTAAAAAAAGAAATGAGTAAGTTGGTAATACTGATACAAACATTAATACTTTGCAATAATAATGCAGGTACAGTCATATGTGTGGTCCATCACAGTAGATAGTCATGTTCAGTCGACAGCACAGAGCCCAGATGTAACACTGTGCTGGTGTTTGTCTCTGAGGTTGTGTCTGTGGTCTGTGTGGTGGGCTGTACACGCCTGTCTGAAGCTCTGCCAGAATCTGGGTCAGAGTCTCTTCCTCCCTCCTCGGGCATCTCCTCACTTATCAGCTGATCACAAACCAGGTCATCTGAGTCCAGCAGTCTGGATGAGGTATTTAAAGATTCTCCCTCTTCCTGGTCAGATAATTGCTGCTTTGCAATGAAGTCTGACTGGAAAAGGGCCTGGATCTGGGTGAGGAAGGGGTCTCCCTCCTCATCTGGCAGGGGCTCCAAGTACCTGGCTAGAGACGACAGCATCTAAAGGGAGGGGATTGATGCAAGAGATAAAGTAGAAGCACGGGTAAATCAGTCAATGAAGCCATTAGCCACTAGGAAGTGTGAACTTAGGTGGACTGATCGGCTGGACTGACCTTCTCCAGACAGGTGAGATGGGAGTCTTTACGGAAAAATCTGTCCATCTGAACACTCCTACCCAGAAGAGAAAAACAACAGTTAAGATACTCCACCATTAAGTTTTACAAGACAAATTCAAAAATCAGTAAAAGCCAAGATCAGCATTAGATCTGTGTCAAGACAACCACTACAGTCTGACTCACCCGGGCGTTTGACAGTATTTCTGGATGATCCACTGAGCTCTCCTCAACGTCTGTTCCCAGTCTGGAATGTCTTGTGATGACAGGAAGTCGAATCTGTAGGGTAGCTCTGGGGAGCAACAGAGAGAGCGACTCAGCCAGAGGATAAACTGTGCTTCTGTGGGCTGAAATCACTGACCTACATTGTCAGCTTGATTTCAAAGCCTCTTGATCTTAACTGTTTTGAAGTTTTGAATTGTGTGTGTGCTTAACATACTCTGTGGGCCTGAAGGCTCCTGGCTCTCTTTCACCAACAAGCAGGTAGTCTGGGAGTGGGGGGATCGATTGGCCGGGTCATATGGGCTCACGATCATCCCGATGAAGGGGGCTCCGCCACGTGAGAAATAACTCTGGAAGAATCAGGGCATAGAGAATCAGATCACACGTTCAGGTAGAACAACTCCAGTGTGACTTCTCTCATCTTTTCATTGTACCTGGAACTGGTCCTGTGTGTTTATGTCCCGGACTGAAGGGTTGGGGTTGAAGGAGGGATGTGAGTGGTACCAGCCCACCACGCTGAAGCCCAGGGACGACAGGACATCACAGGCCTGTGTCTGAGACAGTGGGTCCATCTCGCACTGCAAACCTGTGCTTACACTGTTGCATGGCTCTGCTGCACAGATCTGGACACACAAAGGACCGGTTGTCACTAAATACACCTGTCAAAATACTGTATGCCGGGAACCAGGTCCAACCCTCAGGATGTTTTCTGCTACCCTTTTTCACTATTATTTCCTGTTAGCCTATATGGGTCTTTACAGATCGATAGCGAGCACCCACAACTCTGGGTTGTTTAGTCTTGGGGGACCCAAAACCCCTTATTTGGGGCATGTTTCTGGCAAAATGGTGTACATGCAAATATTAAGGTACTAAAATAGCATCCTGAAACAAAAAAGTGGCAAAATAAGAGTCTGCTGCTTGATGCCATTCAGTATCACTTACAACATCCCCAAAAGACAAACTTAAATGATATTCAACATATAGGCTGACAGAAAACATCCTGAGGGCTGGACCTGCCTCACGACATACTGTATGTAATAAATCAAATCTCAGTCTTCATCTTCTACGTTGTTGATTTTCACTCCTTTTCCTACCTTTAACACTTCCTCTTCCTCATTGAAAGTTCCACCTAGCAGGCCGATAACTTCTCCCCGCGACACGTGTGCATGCTGACAATGACAACACGTTTGATCACATTTGGAACATTAGAATAGTTTCAGACAGAATAAATGAGACATTGGTTTCAGACTGTAATATCCTATAAATATGATTTATAGGCTTGCCTTTAGAGGACTATCTGCTCATGGTGTATGCAACACACCGAAGAAACTTTCTTCAAGCTGACTAACTCTTAACATATCAGTGTGATACCAAAGGGAGAAAGAACACATTCAGCATGTTTGGGTGTGTGTATGTAGCATACCATGTCCATTATGAGAAGAGTCTCTGCACACACAATAACCTGGAATGGTTCCTGGGGAGAACAGCAAATAAACACCTGTCAAACTTACAAAACCTGACAGCTATGGATCACAATAATTCAAATAAATACAGTTTAAATAGTTGATACAGTAGACTGTGCTAGAGATACAAGAAAGCTGAATGAGAGCATGATGTTATTTCAAACAGCAGGAGTTCTTGTAGTCTTTTATAGGCTGCCTTAATGAAGAGACTGAATGTCTGGTAAAACCGGCTGTGCCTTCTTATTTTAAACTGTTATGGAGGTCATGGACACATAAATCAGATTAAATAGGTGATGAACTTTCCATCTTGCAACATACATTGCGTTACTAAACACTGAATAATGAGATAAACAGCCACTGACCTGCACATCCTCTCCAAAAGACCTGCAGGGAATCAACTGGAAAGGATCAAAAGACCTAGAAGAAGAAGTGACAGAATGAGGATTGACACATATATATTACAAGGCTGTCGGGAAATCGGCACATGTTGCGCGGAACTATCACGCTCACCCTTTGAACCTGGACATCTTGCAGGGTTTGGGGTGCTTCTTCATCTCTTCTCTCCGCAGAGCGAGCTCCTCCGCACTGAGATGCTGATGAAAAACACCACCAACACAGGATCAGTAAATTAAATTAAATGAAACTAACTATACTACTGTACTATGCTAACTTTGCTGAAGTATTGCAGTGTGTGTGTGTGTCTGAGAGTGTCCAAACCTCATATGTCTGTCCCTCCAAGTCTTTAGCGTCACGCCAGTTTCCCCATATGTCCCGCACACGTCGCTTCCTGGTCCGCTACAATGTGCAGCCAATCAGCAGTTAGCTCATAGTTCAGATACTCGAGGTTGTGGGTCACAGTTCAGGAGTTTATGGGTACCTACCATGCTCTGCAGTCTCTGGGCCAGCTGGTAGGCCTCAAGCACGTCTTTGCCCACCTTATGCTTGGAGCGGTCCACCACCTTTGGACGATTGTAGACCGCTTGCTCTATTAGAGAAAAGACACAGCTCCACATTAAAAGGGAGGCCAGATTGTTTTTCAAAGAAGAGAAGAATGCCGTCATAGGCTCAGTAAAGGTACCGCAGTTGAAGTTGATGGCTCCAATGAGCTCCAGGTAGGTGTGTATTCTCCCAATGCAGTTGACGTCTCCGCAGTTCTTCAGTCCAGGGCGGACTGAGGTCTTGTTCAGGTACTTGGGCTTGCTTCTCAGCCTGGTGGAAAAAAAAGACAAAAAAAAGTAATAACCACTTCTTCTGCAGAGTTGTGGTGAAAGAAGTTACCAAACGTTTTACCATTGATCCAGGATGTAGTTTCGGATCTTAAGGTATCTTTCTGGGGTCTTGGATGGTCGTCCCTCGAAGAACTCTGGGATAGCTTGTTTCTCATCTTCAGTGATGGTCTCCATGTCCATCTCTATTTCCTGCTCAGGGACCTTAAGCTCCTCCTCATCTTCATCCTCATCCTCATCCTCGTCCTCCTGGTCTTCTTCTCGTCTATCAGCTGGACTCTGCTCAGTCTTATCAGCAGAATCTGGGAGGCAAATATGACCACAGTGTCACTTCACAACAGAAACAACTACAGCCATCATCGTGAGGTGGATTTACATAAAAGGCAGTCTTACCTGTGCCATCACTACAGGTCTCTTCCAGTTGACCAGTCTGTGCTGAGCTCTCAGGCTGGGAGCTCTGGCCTTCATTCTCATCAGTAATTTGCTCTGACTCGGTCTGAGCTTCTGTCTGAGGGTGTTTTAGAGGTGGTGATACTCTCTCATTGCCTTTCTCATCCAGCTCAGTCACACCAGTCTTCTCTAAGGAAGGGAGGGAAGACGAGGGTTGAGGACTTTGTGGAGATAAAGATGATGATGCGGTATGGAGGGGTCTGTCCTTCGTCTCAGTCAGACCAGCTTCTTTCTGCTCCTCGGTGGGATTGTCTGCCTGGATCTCAGCGCCCGTTTGCAGCTCTGGCTCACAGAACTCAGTTTTGAGCATGGTCTGAAGTTTATCGTCACCATCTCCATCATCACTCAGGTCATCGGTGATGTCAACCTCCTCATCCTCTTCATCAGAAAGCTTCTCTATACGAACAGTGTTTGCCAGAGTGGATGCACGACTGGAGGTGGGCTGAGGGGCTTGTACGTGCAGCACAGGACCTGCAGAGGGAGCTGCAGCTCTGGGTTCTGATTTGGCCTGAGAAAACATGTACGTATGATGAAACGTTTGTTTGTTTTTCATTCTTATTTCCCACGCCTTCCAGAAGAATGCATTCTGGTTGTGAAAGCACAAGTTTAACTGTGGGAGACATGCCCTGTGTGCTGCTTAGGTAACAGCATGACACAGTGAACATAGTAAAGGCAAGTCTCACCTTGTGTTTGAAATACTGTCTGGCATAGCTCTTGACCTGGAGAACGGTACGGCTGCCTACCAACTTGGCAATCTTGGTCCACCTTCGGCCAAACTGAGCCTGCAGAAAAACACACCCAAGCCACCTGGTATTTTAGACAATACACTCACAAAGTGCCTCACAAACAGCAAGTTTTAAATCTGTTAAAGGCAAACAATTGCATGTTGACAAGGGGAGCTTACCAGTCCTTCCTCAAACAGTTCTTTCTCCTGTTTGGACCAACGAGAAGAGGAGCTTGAGGCCGAGGTCTTGGCTGGAGACCTGAACACCCAACAGACACAAGCGTGACGTGAATGCCAACAGCATGAGGACTGGGTCACTCTGCTCATATGACTGCTGAAGGAAGAATTTACTTACTTCTTCGCTTTGGTCTTGCTGTTCGCATCACTTTCCCAGATATGATTATGAGCCTCCTCACCTGTCAGGTAGTATCTACAAGTGTGGTTCAGGTCCATCAGGTTTAAAAATGAGTGTTATCCAAACTATGTATCTGAACAGTTTAGTTCAACTGACAATGACATGATACAGAAAACACATTAAAATCAGTTTAAGAAGCTGTAACAAGCAACTGTCCACTAATTAAACATATTTTAAAACATCAGTGAAGTCATTCATCATACATTTTTGCATCATTTCTCTTACTATTTGTGGTTGTGCTTTAATTTCTACAATCAGTAGTTTAAGTGAGGAGTTTTATTGTTTCAGCAATATCTGTCAAAAGATTTGGCCTTTTCCTCACACTGAAAAGCTTTGGGTTGAGATAAAATGAAGCAGACACTAGTAGGGCGGTATTACCAAACATTGATATCATGGTATTTCATAAAATTCTGGCAGTTTCACATTGTATCGCAGTATTTTTTATTTATTAACTTTTGCTTGACTGGGTCTTTATATAAGTTTATGGTGGCTTAATCTACTGTCAGGAGTACAAAGAATATAAAAACATTATAATGTCATTGTGTATTTATTGAAGGCTGCGATTACTATGGGGAATCTGAATGAAAACAACTTTTACTGTCCAAACTTCAGCGTAGTAAAAACAGATGTGTGTAGATTATCGTGGTAGTAAATCTATCGAGGCACAGGTGCAACAGGTCATTTAATGATATATGGGTGACGGGGGTAACAGGGGAGGCCGCACACTTACACACTAGTCATCTTATCGCGACACTCTGCAATTAAAGTACTATTTTTCATGTAAACTAACATCTTCATTGAAGGGACACCATTTCATTGATGCACGTTAAAAACACAGACTGCAACACACCCAACTGAGTGACTGGATTGCGGGTCAGGATAGTTGCTACACTGCCTACTGAAGAGTAGAGTAGATCAATTATAAATGTGTTTAATTCTTCAGTTCATCCCTGGGCTTGGACTGTAAGGCGATATGTCTCTGCTAACTGTAGATTGCATTAGTCACAGACATCAGAGACACCTCTGCAGCTCATCCAGTCTGCAGTTAGTTAGTAAAGACTGTTGAGGTCAGTGAAAGGATACTGTTCCTCCAGCAGCATCCTCTCTATCACCTCTCTGTTCTCTGCGCTGATGGAGCTGTCCAGCTCCCAGGGCTGCACGACACAGGGACAGGGACAGAGACAGAGACAGTCAACACCAGCAATAACAAGTCACATAGCTGAAGGACTATCCGCTGCATGCATTCATACCAGTATCCCAGCGCTGCTCTTCCACGCAGACTGTATGAACTGCTCCTGAACTAAACCTCCTCCATCCAGCTCACTGCGACACAGAGAAGATGAGCTGTCACTTACACAGCAGCTGAAGGGCCGAGGAGACACACACACACACACACACACACACACACACACACACACACACACACAGAGAGGAGGACAGCTGTAGCTGTTAGCCTGCTCTGTGCGACTGAACACTGCTCCCAGGTCCCCGCTAACTGCTGCGGACTACAGCAGGAAACACCAACATACAGTTTAAATGTGAATTCACCAGAAACAATAAATATCCTCACCTAACACTGTTTTCAAACTCGTCTCCCTCGATATCAACATCCACCTCGTCCTCCATGTTGTCGGATAAACGTAAACAACGGAGAGGAGCCTGGAGGGAAACAGCGGTCAGCTCTACCCGCAGCGACACCGTGTGGTAGGATGTACGCATTGCTCTATTGCGGTTTAATCTTATTGCTAATAACAACTCCTGTTCTTCTTTACCGTTTTTATAGTCCAAAGTTTTGAAAAAAAAACAAAAAAACAAAGGCGCTGCTTTTGGTGGCCGGTGTTTTATTATTTTGTCACACGGGTTCAAAGACTCAAAAAGCTCAGAAGTAGAGATATTCTGGTCACAATGTCTGTCTTCTGTCACAGATTCCTTTGCCAGTATTTATCTAGTATCATATTTTTGTTTATCTTGTACACAAACAGCTGTGCAGTGCTTACTACAATAAGAAAATATGCACCACAGAGTTCATCCAGATATCACAGTTTCCTATATTTTGTTTAGTGTCCTACTGTAATGTGTCAGTGTTAAACATGTAGACAGTCTTCTACTTCTCCAGCATAAACAAAATACTGAAGTTTAGGTTCCAGCAGCAGAAGGTTAGCAATGTTAACCTTCAAAATGTTGCTGACAAAGAAAAAATGTTGTATAACAACATTTTTTTTAACTTCCTCCAGTTGGTTGGAATAGTTAAACGAATGGTGCCTCACATATAGACCCAAACTGCCCTGCTGGATTTTATTTCACATTTCATTTAATCTCAGTTTTATAAAAGCCTGCTTTGTGGTTGTACTCAAGTGGTTCAATAATATCTTAGTTTCAGCAGATTCCCTGGTCATGGACTCCGACTGAAATAATTCAGTTTAAGTACTGGCATTATCAGTAAATCAGGTAAAGTTATCAGGACATATAGAATATTCATTCATTAATTTTATTAATATTGTATCAGTGCATTTAACCCTCTGTGGCTACTCTCATAATCAATGCCCACTTGAGTTCCTTAGAATCACCACGTTTAGTCAGGTTCTGACAGTTTGAAGTAAAAAAAACACCCATTTTATTTTACTTTATGTACTAGGCAGAATTTAAGATTTATTAATGACTGACAAACAGTGTCCACAGTATGACTGAATAAGAAGGCGCCCACAATAAAAGCCAGAGCAAGGTGAAAGACAACAAAAAAGTTTTATTTAGAAATTCACAGTTTCTAATGGCACTACAGTTTTGTAGTAACTCACTCCTGCTCAAAAGTACTGTGCAGCTCTTCAGAGTAATCACAGAGAGAAACAGTGGGAGTGAGAGAGAGAGAGAAAAAAGAAAATATAGCACTTGACATATAAGGTAGAAAAACAAAAAGGCATGAGGAGTCATACAAAGTGCACACTGAGCTCCTAGAATTTCTCTCCAAGGGCCATTTTCCCTATTCGCTGTGTTACGGGATAAGTAGATTCAAAGTAGTCTTCCTCATAACACAGACACACACATACATGAGATTAAAAACAAAACAATTCTCTCATGCATACAGGTTTACACACACGCACACACACACACGCACAAACATAACATATCATACACATTCAAAAAGGGTTATAAACCATGATTTGCTCGGCTTGTGGAACATGTAGAATCACATTAATAGTGTTCCAAATCATACCCATCTTTGCTGCATTCCCTTTATTCAACAATTCAAATTCTTTTCCTCACAAACCACAATGACCATTCAAGGTGGGGCGAACACATAAAGTCAAAGAGCAATGACAAGTGAATAAAAGACTGGAGTACAATGAGAGTTAGGATGCACAGAAAGATCAGCTAGTCAGGAGAGCAAGCATGTAGACTGATAAAGCATTTCAAGCTCCTAATAGGAACATTTTAGAGTGGTTAATAAAAGCAGGCATATTAAAACTTTTCTTCAGTCACAGAAAGTCGTGCAATGTAAGGTGAGGAGGTCAAAGGTGACCTTGGTGGATAAAGATATGTAAAGACAAACAGGAGCTGTAGAAGCTGGTCAGAAGATGTAATGATGCTCTTTTGGGAGAGTATAGTTTGAAGAATATTCTCAGTCTCTGTCAAAATGTACAACCACACAGAGCCAGTCAGAAACCGCATACTCTACATAAAGAAAATGCATTTGCGTTTTATTATCGAAAAACAAGCAACAAATGGATACCCCCTTTCACATATGGAACTCCCTATAGATTATTAAACATTAAACTGGATGTTAACGTAGGTGAGTCATGAAATCTTCAATGGGGTGAGTTAAAATCGGTTCGTCAGCGAACCAACAACGATGCTGAAACAAGCAGACAGAAGACAGGACCATAATAAACACTCAGTCTAGCCCTTTCCACTACTTTTAACCACCCAGCAGCTCTGAACATATACAAAAGCAGCAGTGTGATGATCCCAAGAAGCCTGTAGTTATTCTAAATCAACACTCGATTATCTTGTTGCGGCAGGACATGTGACTGCTATCGTACTTGTCTGATATTTCAGGCTGAGGCAAACAGAATTAGGATCCGTTATATTGTCAGAGCCTAAACTAAAATATATCAAAAAAAAAAATTGTTTAGCAATCCACCATGGTCATGTGTAAATACGTAGTGTATTGCACTGTAATATTTCTATGTAACATACTCACATGGATAAACTACTGTGACACTGCAGGATTGGGAGACTGGCAAGCCAGTGCCTTAATTAGAAAAATCTGTAGTCATTTAAATAAATAAATAGATAAATAAAACTGGCCTGTCAGACTCAGCTGCAGGGTCCCAGTAGGATATGCGTGTGTGACGGAAGTGTAAACATTCAGCTTTGCCACCCAATGTGCTCCTACAGTACACTGTACCCTGAACAGGAAACTTTTGCCTCCATACTGGATGTGAGAATAATTCAAACAAACCACACCAGCAACATTAAGAGAGGAGCATGGCTCAGTTATGGATGAAAAAACAATAAAAATATAGCAGAAAAAGACAATAAAAACCTCATGGCTTGCCTCTAGCCTGTTTAAACCAATTTTACCTTCCTCGCAGTCACAATATCTACTGTAACAGTGCAATTTCTCTTACTTTAGTGTGTGTGAGCAACCTTTTCAGGCTCAGCCCAAACTAAGTGAGTGGGGACAGTTTCATTCTGAACTCAAAGGATCTACAAACTGCTACAATTGTATTTGTCATATTAGGTTAAATAGGAAACTAAACTGAAAGGACAAACACATTCGGACTATTTCACCCCATGCGAAAATGATATTCTTCATTCAGCTCTGGTGATTGGTTTGGAACAGACTGACAGAGACAGAGGAAGAGAAATGGAGAGTCTGGTGTACAATGTAAGTTTTACACTCTGGTCCCATACAAATGCCTGCAGTCATGTTAGGAGGCAATACAAAGAGAGAATGGATGAAATGATGGTGATAGAAGACAGAAGGAAATAAGGATAAGAGGAGTAGTTTGTCATGCTCTGCAGTTCTCTCATAACGACACATTTCATCCAAAAGAGCAGCCTAATACTTTGTGATGTTCCCGGAGGTGAAGGAACGTAGAGTTGAGGCCAGGACCTCTCCTCACTGTGCTCAGAGTGGGGATAAAAGCTCACTGGTTCTCAACTGTCATGAAACAATGTGCTTATCCGGTACAAAAAAGAAAAAAGAAAACATCTTGAACACACTTCAATGGATTTGACTTGTAGTAATGTTTCACTCCCCACCACGGTGTCTCTCTCTTTCCAAATCATCAATTCATTTAATGTCACGTTTTTTTTTAGCATTAAAAGGTCTAGAACAGATATAAAGGCACATAACCGTAAACAGGTCTTTGACAGGAGTGGATAAGGACTGGATGATGTGGAGCTACTGCTGCCATAGCCACTTCAGTTCCACGGTGCGCCTGGGTGCTCACGGGAAATATGGTTCTTTGGGATGCAGTAAGACCTCATCTCCTTACTACACAAGTCTGCTACCATATAGTGTGTGTGAATAGAAAGTTGTGTAAAAGTATGAGTATTCAGACATGTCCGGTGACGGCTGTCACCCCGATGGTCCCGACACTGATCTCCTTGTTTCCCTTCATAAGCTGCTGCAGGCTGGGCAGAGAAGCGACGCTCCCTTTCGGCATGGTAGGGAACTGCAGCTCCGTCTGCCGCGACTTTCGCCGCTTCATCGAGCGCTTCTCCTGACGGGACATGGTGGGAGGCTGCTGGAGAGGGAAAGGCAAGGACTCGTGGCCGTTGCACAGACCAGTGGAGGCGAAGATGGGAGAGGGAGGGGGGAGGCGGCTTGTGTAGGACTCCTCAGAGTGGGTGGATGAGCTGCAGCTGCTGGTCTCCGAGGGGAACTCCTTGGAGGTGCAAGTGGGCAGTGATGACACCTCCTCTGCAGAGGGAAGGAGAGGCAGTGGGAGAGGAGGAGGAGGAGGAGGAGGAGGAGGAGGAAGAGGAGGCGGAGGAGGAGAGGGTGGTGGCGGCGGATCAGGGAGGCATGGTTCGAAACCGTTGCACTTAATACCCCCATTTGTGAGTGGAGCATCAGGATCAGATGCCTTCAGAATCTCAACCTTGTCCAACGACTTTGTCTTGCAGCGTTTTTTCTACAGGGAGAACATAAGACAGGAGGAGCAAATGATTAAAAAACATGCAGAGAAAGCAAAGACACATCTCATAATATAAAGCCATATTAACCACTTTTGTGCTAGACAGTGAGGTTACACAAATGGATCAAAGGGTGGGAAAGTTTAACAGGGAATGAAGGAATATAGGATTCGGAAGAAACAAATATTCATGAAAACTACTTATCTAAATAAATAAATAAGTCAGAAAATATGCCCGGTGTCAGCAAAGAAGTGGTTAACAGGTACTTGGAGTGGGCTGAGTCTTAACACTCTTCAGCTGCTCCCTTCTCTTGGCTACTTGCACAGAGATCAGAAATCAGTGACTGACGAAGAAGACATGCCCTGCTCTAACATGTATTGCACAGACTGACTGACACTAGGAAACACACAGCACTTAAAAAGTACGGCGGCCGTCACAGCCAACAGCAGCAGTTGGAACAGACACTGTACCTTTTTCTCTGGAGAAAACCTTAGAGGTTCTACAATGTACAAGTCATCTGGACCTACTGGGGAGGGGAGAGAGGGGCCAGGTTAATGATGGAATGGGAAAACAGGAATACATACATGTAACAAGCATGAAGTGACCTTGCAAGTAGTTTTATTAAAGATGCAAAGGCAAAAAAAAAAATCAATTTTCTAATCATGGCTTAATGTCTGTAGAGAAGATAACACAATTTGACTAAAACTAAAATTAAGCTAAAATCACACCAAAAGCATGTTATTTTATTATCGATTACTACTTGCAAATGTCTACCATGAGTCAGCAAAGCATCATGCTCTATTATTATACTCCTTAAGCCCGCATGTGTGGATACAAGCTGGCAATGACAGCCTCTCAGCCTCAAGGGCGCACCCCCCCACCCCCCATCCACCCACACACACCCCCACCCCACACACACACACACACACAAGGGATAATGAACAGCAGGGGGAGTTTTAAGTTTCACAACTTTAAAGACTACATTCTTTTATTTCTTGTACCAGCCTCTTCGCTGGAGGCGCTGGCAACACCAGGGATGTCAGCCACTAAGCATGGTAACATGTGTGAGAGGAAATAGCGGAGATATAGACAGAATGAGTGTTGGAAAGATTGAAGAAAGACTAGATAGTAGTTGGATGTGGACAGTTGTGTGGTAAGAGCTGCAGCGGTCTGATGCAACTAGCCTGAAAAGGTCTACAGTAGCGATAACATGATCTTTGCAATGAGCTATGACTGTAGTGCTGCTTATGTTTAAATGACAAAGGCGGAGGGAGAAACACAATAGATAGGAAATCAGAGGAGAGACTTGTGTATAGTGTGTGTACGTGTGTGCGTTTTTTGGTTACCTTCTGTAGAGGAAAAGTGGAACGACTTAGAGCGAACAAGCGGACAGGTCACCCTGCGCTTTAGGCTCATATCATCATAGGAGGAGAAGCATCTGATAACAAAAATCAGATTCACATTTATAAAGTGCTCTTTTACATTATCACTGCTCCAGCTTCCTGTAGTCAGTGGCAGGACAAGAGTGACAACATTAAGCAAGCAGATAACAAGTAAGGAAGTGGTCCAATTTTGTTCTATTCAAAAGCAGCGCCATAAAACCGGGTGTAGGGGGATCATAATGACAGATGGTAGAACAATTATCTTATAAATAACTCAGTGGATTAAAAAGTGCACGTGACTAACCTCTTGGGGCTGGGGTAGTGGTTGCTCTTGGGAAGGACAGCAGCGTTGGTGTTGGGGCTGGGAGAGGAGCTGCGGCAGCACTGCAGACACAGCAGGAGACCCAGACACAGACACAGAACCAGAGAAACCACCAGGTAGCTCTGACGGTCGGATACCTGCACAGAAAAAGCCACACAACTTAAGTCTTAAAAACATGTACATTTGAAACATGACGGTTTTGAATCCAGTACATATTAAGGTCTTTCCCCACATTAAGATGACAAAGTCTGAATTAACTATTACATTTGTTAGAAGCAGGTTGTGCATTTTATACTGTGCCCTAAATTGAGAAACCGCGGAAACAGTAATGTGGTACTTTTTGCTTGAGCTTGAGTCACATATTTGCCACAATTAGTAGAATTTGTCAATGTTCTTCCGGCTATCATATCTGTATCTCCCTGTTCAAATTCACTAATGTGCTGTGCAGACTCATTTCCATGTGATCCGTTCAATTTCCTCCAAAACACCTTGTTGCTGAGATCCTTATGCATTCCAAGCAGTGACTCTGGTTTGTGCTAGGCATGGGTAGTTCAGCAGAAAAAAGGAAAAGTCTGTTTGACGAATAGTTTTGTGCTCCAAACAAGCACTGTGGTGTTAATAGATCCACACTATCCATCAGGAACACCCTGTATACAGATTATTTCTCCCAGAGGTCGCTAAACTCAACACTGTGCACATATTAGCTTTGTTGCATAGTGTGTTGGTCAGCTCTCATAACGAATACAACAAACAGACATTATTTCTGAACTGGTTGAAAAATAGCAGTGAACCTCCAATCATCCATACAATCAATGAGATATTGTATGTCACCTCTCTCTGCAGCTGGCTCACTGTGGTGGTGAGATTGAGCATCAGTTTAGTGACGTTCTCCAGCTGGCTCTGTAGGACCTGGATGGAATCTGTCTGCCTCTGGTCCTGAAATGCACCAGTGTGTCAATACAATCAGACAACAATTGGACAAACACACACAACTATTTTTTGTATTCATGCTTAAACTTGTCTTGCTCCAGTTGCCTTCATGTAAACAGACCTGCTCCTCAGCACTGCGGGAGGTGTTCTGCAGTTTGATGATGGTCTTATTGAACGCTCTTTGCATCTCTTCCATCTGTTTACGGTATCTGAGCAACACAAATGCAAAAATTTCAACCTATACAGTGTAAATGTTTTTTATTCATGACCCTGGTCGTTTCAATCTAAAAAGTAATCAAAAACAAATTTGAAAGAAGTGCTAGCTAGTCATAACTCTAGTGGTTTACCTCTGGCTGAGCTCCTCCAGGTATCTGCTGGACAGACTCATGTTCATCTCCAGGGCTTTGATCCTGTTGTTTAGCCTCATGAACACACTCTCCTTCTGGCTGGAGCCATGCACCCCTCCCCCGTTCAATAACACACCGTTCATTGCCCCGCCGTTGTAATCACCTCCATTCTGCAGCTCTGCATAAAAGTCTGTAGCTGTCCGGTGGACATTCCCATTCCCGTTGGTGCTTAACAGGTCCTCGTCCACGGTGTCCTCCACCCGATGGGGCTCCCCAGTGTGAGTGAGAGAGTCCCCCTGCTCCCCGTGACTCTGAGAAGCCTGCACACTGTGTCTCTGTGAGTCCCCACTGTCTGCATCTAACTTTACCGTGTCTGTGTGAGTGTCTGTCAGTGGGAGAGGTGATGGCAGCTCAGTGGGAGGGGGGATATGGTCATCGGGCCTTGATGCAGTGGGAAGAGGCTGAACGGGCTGCTCCTTGACAGGGGGAACCACAACAGTAGGAGAGGCTGTCTCAGAGGCTACAGACTGTGGGCCAGAGCTGTCAGTAAGGATAGGGGTGGCACTGCTGGCCTGTTGCGTCTCTGGGATAGAGACGGCTTGTAGGGGGGGAGTGGGGACGGGGTCCAAGGCTGCATCCTTAATGGGAGGAAGCTTCTCTTCGTGGGTGGGGGTAGGCCATGTCAGGGAGCTATGCAAGTCTGAGAAACTGTGAGAGGGTATGGTGGCGGTTCTACTAGGCTCTAGAAGGATGTTGAGCTCTGGAGTGTGTGTGTCAGGGGTGAGAGTGTTGGGATGCATAGTGTGTGCCTCACCCAGGATTTTGCCCTCATTTTGGGCCTTAACAGGCACCTCAGGCTCTGGAGTTTTTTCTGTGAGGGGGAGGGCTTCTTTGAGAGGTGTGGGAACAGGGGTGGGGATTGAGGGAGGTGTATGTGTGAGGGAAAGGATATTTGTATCAGTTTGCCTCTGTGTGTGAAGCTGCCTCCGCCTGATGCTGCGGAGTCTCTCCTTGGCCAGCCTGGCGGAGCACCAGCGATGGAGCAGCTCTGGCAGGGTGGCCATGCAGGACAGAGACAGGGAGGAGAAGGAGGAAAAGGGACAGTAAGTCTGGTTCTCCCAGTGGTTCCTGTCTGCCTCCCTCCTCGTCTCCTCCTCTCTCTTCTCTTCCTCTCCCTCCTCCTCCATCAGGGTGACAGTAGACTGTCTGGGCTCTTCTTCCTCCTCCTCCTCCTCTTCTACCAGGGTGACAATCTGTCTGTCGTCATGGGAGTCAGGTGGTGAGGGGGAAGGTGTGGAAGGCTCACTGGAGACACTAGAGTCTTCCTGGGTTTCAGGGTGTTCTGGCTCTACAGGCTCCAGTCTGGAGGAAAGACACAGATACAAATTTAAAGCCTATTAACAGAACTTGTGATTTTTTGGAGGGATATAGCAGAAAAGTGATCGAACAACACAGAAATGTAGTTGTATTCTAACTCATACTTGACATATTTCATCAATTTACATTCATAATGGTTTAATGGTTTTAATAATGGTCATAATTGGTCTTTAACTGGTCTTACACTGCAGAGTCAAGAGGTGGGTCAGCTGGTTTAGGTGCAACTTCTGTGCTCCCCTTCTTTTCAACCACCTCTGCTGTTGTATTACCTGACATTTAGATAAAAACACAACAATTAGCAAACTCTTCGTTAAAATCAGAACAGGCCTTCAATAACACGTGGTTACTGTTTAAAATTGCCAAACCCCATGTGGCTTTAGGAGCATAGAACAGTAGAACAGAGAGCCTCTTTGCTGCTCAGTGTGGCAGGCAGGCCCATGTTTGGGAAAGTCAGAAAAACTGAGAACCAGTCTAGTCCAGTTAGAACCGATTTCTCCCCCACAATCTCTCCTCCCTGCTTACTCCGCGGGTGTAAATGGAAATCCGTACTGTAACTTAAAAGAGCAGCAGTAAAAAAAAAAAAAAAAAAAAAAAAAAAAAAGGTTTTAGTTTTCTCCTCTGTCAACAAAAAACACCTTTTGTGGCAGTTATATTAATAAAAATATACAGCTGTGTTTGCAGTGTTCTCATTTGATTTGCAAATCTCCTTTAACTACAACAAAATGATTTAGGGGCGAGCAACTTTGCAACAACTGAGAAGTATATATATATATATATATATATATATATAGAAGTATAGAATAGTATAGTATAGAAGTATAAGAGCATAAACAAAATAGAAAAACTAGGTGGAATCTGTGAGTTTTCTCTTTTCAGCCACAGGGAAAAATTGAATAGGAGTCATATTGAATCAACTCTCTGTGGGGTAAACTGGGTGAGGAACAGTTTTGGCGTCATAGGCCCCCCTCATTCCTAATTCATCTACACTTCTCTGCCAAGAAGTAAAACACAGATAGTTATGCTGAAATGCTGCTGGACAACTCCTGCCAAAAGCCACAAAAACATCTGGCTCCCTCAGCATATATAGACATGAGCATTCAAGGCTATGCATATGCTTGCACTTCAGAGGAGGAAATAATGTGACCTAGTTTTAGAAGCAGTTAATCTAAACAATATGTGGGAAGACAGGCAGGCTGGCAGTTAAAAACAGAGTAAGGGAGAAAAAGGGCAGAGTGTGAGCAGAGAGTAGGAAAACAGGGACAGTATAGTAGTTCTCTCTGCAAATGTAATTTTTAAAACTGTGAAATGTGAATAAGCGTGTTTCCTTGACTAGTGATCTGTAATATTCTCAAAAAAGGTACATATGTAGTTAATGAAAAGAACACGTATGTAATGACATCAAAACTGGATGAATGACTCATGCTAAACAAACTGTTTTTTTAATGAGAGCTAATCGGAAAGAAGATCAATGGTTTTATATGGATAAACCAGTTATGCTTCATAATGCCCTGAAGGTGTGGCTGCTTAAAGAGAATACAAACAAATGTCAAGGACTTACGTTTCAAATAAAAGATAACACGCACAGAGGCTTGGTCAGTAACGTAATAATGATGGATTTGTTTCGTCTCAAACTTTAAGTAAGCCTGTTACTGTGTGTCAAGCATCTGTGAAATCTACAGTCTTTGAAACGGCTTGCTGATCGGCAGGATTTCAGTACTCTTTCCATTTCACTTCACGCAGAAGAAAGCTTAAAAATACATTGTTTAGTTAACTCAGCATGAGGCAATTTCTCCTACAATCTATAGTTCAGGAATGCTGCATATATTTCACTTTAGAAAGGATAAAAAAGAAAAGAAGGAACTTTGTGCAAAGCTGTTTAAAAGCACTAAAGCAAACATTCTTAAGAGAAAAACTAATGTTCATACCAATGAAACTAACAACTAAGTAAAGTAAAGAAACTGGGTTAAATGCAGCATCCAAAAAACACAGCTCTTGAGTCACAGACCACAGTGGTATTGATTTTTGTCTTCCTACATTAGGATGAGAGGAGAGGATGTAGGTGGAAAATCAGAAGCGTTTTACATTTACAAGAGGGACTTGTGGACATGAAAGGTGAAACAGAATTGGAAAAAAGGAGGAGGAAGCATTAAGTACATGAGGGATGAGTACCTCCTGTTGCTGTTCCACCCTCCAGCTCTGGTTTGCCACCCAGCACATTAGCAGCAATGTTGTTTACCATGTTTAGGATGGCATCTAAAGGAAAAGAAAAAAAACACACACTACAGTTATTTTGAAAGGCATGAGGTTTCTGGTAAATAAGTAGACAGACAGCAGCTTGCAGCCAAACACATATCAATGAAACCACAGGCTTTGGCCTTTGCTGTTCCTTTTTCCCTGACTCTGAACTTTTCCAACTTTCCCTTCAGGCTTTCCTTCAGCCCCCATTGTTCAGTTACCCTCTGAGCCTGCCCATCTAAAGTAAAAAAAAAAAAAAAAAAACCTGATGTGCCCCTCTGCTGTTTTTCATGGTTTTATGGTTTGAGCCCTGAACCTGTGTGTGTGTGTGCAGTATTTGTGTGTGCACCAGTCCTCCCTTTGCTAAATCAGGAGACAGAGGGGCACCAGAGTGTTAGTGCATGTGTGTGTGTGGTTTAAAAAGCCTAGTGCAAGCTGCAACATTTCTGAAACCCAAACAGTCTATATCTATGAGTATGTGTGTTACCAAGTAGGTTAGGAAACTGAGGGAATATCCAACACTGCCTTAGTTCAGTTGCATTGTATAGTGGTCAGTATTTTCTTTTACATAAACACTATCAGATTCACCAGACCATTTTAGTTAACATTTTAGGATTTAAAATCCCCAAACTACACCCTGCCACCACAAACTTCAACAGAATGAGGAAGCACTCACTACTTGGGCTTATGAAAGTAAAAGTCTTGAAACGTACCTGCTTCTAACCCTTCAAAATCCTGAGTAATGTGTTACTGTGTTTATGTCTTAACTATCCTTTATTCCGTTATCCACGTATAATAATGTAAACAGGAAACACACAATGGATCTAATCTTCTGTTGATAACATATCATATTGCCATAGCTTATTTGCTTTCATTTAATCTCTGTTAATGTAGCCGTATATGCATGTACATACTGGTCGCTGAGCCAAGCAGGTTTTTAGAGGCCTTGTCTTCTGATGGTTGGTAGCCGGGTGGATAGTCTGTAGAAAAGGACATACTACAGGTTATATTTAGCAAAATACATACAATAAATAAAATGTAATCACATTCAAGAGTAAACAAATGTTATTATTTTATAGGATAAAATATCACAAAACGCTGCCAGAATTGCAGAGTTGATGAAGGAAACTTAGCCGCAAAAGGTCAGCTGATGTTAATAGTTAACTCTAGCCCAAGGTACTTGGTGACTAGGTTGAAGAGCAAGAATGTAATATGACTCTCTTCTCAGGGTCCTTTGTTTGTCTAATTTGCATGCATGTATTGTTCTGTCATGTGAGGCAGCTTAAAATGATGTTCATGTTAATACGTGCATTCATCTTCATTAGTTAAAAATGGTAACTTTGCAACTGATGTTGAAAAAGAGGTTTGGACAATGTCTTTTAACAATTCCCATTCAAAGACATTATAGGAAACCATCTTACCATAGTCTTCATCCAAGTACTCCAGTCTCTCTGAAGGGTACTGGGAATCTGCTATCTCCTCATACTCCTCCACCATGCTGGTACCAAACACCCTACACAAAATACACATACATACTGTGTTACACAAACAAACCCACCTACAGAACAGGACAAGGGTTGTTATCACTACACAGAAGGGGGAGATGGTTTCGGAGAAGGGTCAGCTTTCCATAGCTGGAGATAAGATGTCTGTGTACGAGACATGGCTTGAACTTTGGAGTTCATATGTACAGGTGAAACACACGCATTAGTAATCTCAATGACGCCATTCTGGATTTGATGACTGCGTACGGCAAACAACCACTAAGAGCGGTAGAGAATAAGACGGCAAAATATCAACATTTCTTGTATAATCTAATAGAGACTGACTTCCCAAAATACAGCATAGTCCCTGTAATTATAATACAGTATCACATGAGCTGAGACACAGGAGTCAATCTTCAGGATAAAAAAAACATTTGTGTATAGTACATTTCATTGAAATGTCATTGAAAACTGTATTGTTGGCTCTGGCTAAATAAAGCAGTATGTGGTTTTAAGTAAAGAGAAATTCAATTTCCTCTTCTCTACCAGTGTTTCAATTACCTTAAGAAGAAAGGGCAGTAACCTTTTGTATAGAGCAGTGTATAAGATCTTCACCTTTGTATTATTAAATGCTAATTCAGATTCAGAAAATCAAAAAGAGACGCCTTAGAAGAGTAAGGGAATTTGGGAAGAGTTCATTTCTATCTTACCTGATGAGACTGAGGGGACAGAAGTGTTCTGATCCAAAGTGGGAGAGGAGTTCAACCTGCAGGGGAAATGGACAACCTGTTAAACTGGAAATATCATCCACAACAGTGCCAATACCAATAATGTATGTGCACCCACTCCATAAACCCACAATACCACCAGACATGTAAAAGTATTAACTAGAATTCCCAAGCGTTGACAATATGGTTTGTGTGAATGTTTTACTTTTTTAATATCTTCCACATGCATTAAAGATGAAACTGTGCCAAAGCTCACCCATTAAAGTGTATGACAACATTACAAGAGTGCATTTTACAGCACATCACAACCTCAGAGAGAGAAGAGTGCTAACCTTTATGTACTTGATGAACATCTGATGCGAGAGGAAGACAGGAGAAGGACAGGAGGAGAGAGAAATAAAACAAGAGAAAGAAATCAGTGAGGACTGATTCAAGCTACAAGCAAGTCAGGCATTTGCTTACAATCTGGCTCTGTCTTAAGACAAACATATTGCTGGTATACGCTGGATCGTTGTTCTGTAACAGTCCACAGGCAAAATACTATAAAGAGGTTTCTAACGAGCAGCTAGAAAGAATAGCATAAGCAAGAGAGAGAGAGAGAGACAGACAGGCAGACAAGCTCAGCACAGAAACATCAGAGCAAGACATAACAGTTTTCAGCTGCTTAGATCAGAGTGTTAACCAAAGCAGATAATCCTGAAACTAGACAAAAGTCAGTTTATATAATAAAAACACAATCATTTCATAACAGAGCACATGAATCACAGTAAGCTCCCACACTTAACACCCACAGTCACAACATAAAAGGGATAATCATCCGAGCAACTCTGCACAGTGAATATTTAGTGAGAAACATTGAGGGTAGAAGTGTGAAGAGAGAGACAGTTCAGAAAAGCACAGATACTTTAACATCAACACTACAATTAATGTAGTCTAGTATTGTCTTATGAACAATAGCATTTCTGGAAACTGAATGGGCTCAGCAATAACTGAAGCTTAGAACTTAAAAAGACAAAACCTACATATAATTCATTTTCACTAAAAGCAGTTTTTGTGTTCAGTCAGTCAGAATGGAGCGCACATTGTCATGACAACACACTCAGCAACAGGGAGGATATGTGTGCAACTGAACCAAAAAGAGAAATGGATGTCAATCAAAGGACAACCTTCCTGTTTTATTTATGCTACAATTTAAAGATAGTACAGGAATCTTTTAAATGGTTATGAAACAGTCTCTGTTTAATACCGGTGCCTCTATATGAAACAAACCAGACCATCAGTGAGGAGATAGTTATTCTAAATGCCTGCCACCGGGTCGGATTCGGTCAGATTCAATCAATGAAATGAGGCGGTGGAAACACTGTCGCAGGGGCCGCCAGAATCAACAAAGACTAAGAAAACACTGTTTCTTATAGGGGGCTTTAAGCCACACTATTTTCCTGTCAGTTCATTTCACCTCCTCACACCTGTCACACAAATGGATGTGCATTTAGTGCTAAAAGAAAAAAAAAAGTCTAAAGTTTAAATGAATCTTAGTGGGAACAACTGTAAGTCATTTGAGCAGAAGGCAAACAATTGTAATCCTTTAACATAACACACTGATGATTTAAATTCCAGGCTGTCAGCAGCATTTGGCCCAGACAACAATAGACTTGGGCCAACTTGCCCGATGAGTTGTGACAAACAAAATACAAATATAATTTTCCCGATATAGTAATGTGTATCTGCCCTTTAGTTTTTACAAATGAAACTCTGTCATGAACACACACCCCCTCACAGTCATTCACAGAGTCACATTTCTTCATCCAGTCAAGGGAGGGGGTTACAGGCAGCGCTGACGGCATTGCTGACTTACCATGAAGTCATATGAGGGTCCCCTGAGCTTAAAATACAGCTTTAGCCTATGTGTATGAATGCATCTGTGTATATTTATCAACTAGGAACTGTAATATACTACTAAGAATGAATACATGAATTGTTTATCCTTCCTCTCCTAGAAAAATAAGTGTACTATCATAGCAGGATGAAGGAAAAAGCAGTACCTTCACATATTTAGCATACAGCTGTTCATCTAGTGGGAAGCTCTGGACAATGCGCTCATCACGGGCATGGAAAGTACCCAGCTTTACCCACTTGTTGGTAGGATATCTGCAGACAGAACAAGGGAAAGGTAAGATACCTGTGTGTGAGGGCTACAATATACTTCAAAGACAAGGCTGGGCACAAATGCCACTGTACTCCATGTGACTGGATGTTTGTCCTTACATGCCAGAGGGGGGAATTTATGAGTTGTGGTGTGAGATGATGCTGGAAATAAATCTGGATGGTGAAATCCAAAACAAAAGGAAACACCAGCTCAGGCAGCATTAAAGTTGGAGCTGATTATACAGGAGGAAGAGGAGGATTTTAACCAGTCCAGGTCCTTGTGTGGTTTTATATGGTACTAGTTGAGGAGGTGGTGAACTTGTGCCAGCCAGTTTGATGATCTCTTAACATGAGTGATCCCTGAAAGTTGGACTAGAGGCCTGCACATACTCTGACATAGCCCAAATACTTTTTATCACAAACCCACTACATGTCTATGAGAACATGTCAATCAATTCTAGTAACAATATATACAGCCAACTTGAACATACAATAATCAAAGTGAGTATACCTGTCACTGATGGAGACTAAAAAGTCTTTAGGTGTTGATGAAAAGAGCTCAAAGTTAGCAATGTCCAGCTGCTTGACTTGAATAGGCTCACAGAGCTCTATCACAAACCTGAAGAGAGGTAAACAGAATGTTTATAAAAAAAAAGATAAACTCATGCAACGTATTATCTAAAACCATGCTATGTTACAAACTGTGTACCAGCACTGTGTGTCATTGCACTCACCAGATTTTGTTGCTGCAAGGATTTAACATGTAAAGGTCCATGTTCTCCCTTAGAATAGCTGAAGTGCTCTGAAAAGGAGACAGAAGAACAAGAGTGAGTGAATTAGCATCCACCATCATCATCACAAGTTTCTGATTTCATTTAATGATTTATTTTTTGTTTAATGTAAGACTAAACATCTGTCCAAAGTCATGCCTTTCATCTTATGAAAGACATTTTGAACCAGGTTTTATCCATCTGCTGATGCAACATGACATCTATATCTTTAGCTGTGTAAGTGTATGTGTTTGTGTGTAGGCAACAGGGGTAATGTGTGTTCAACCTTGGCCTCATTGTTGGCAGAGAGAATCTTGGCACCACACTCCACAGAGGCATAGTTATTCTTGAAGTTTTTCTGGACCTTCTTCACTGGATGGGGGCTGCCGCTGGTTGAGGTATGGAGAGACTGACCTGGACAGAGATCGAGTGTTACATTAGGCCGATTACAGACACTGGAAAAAAAAGCGTGTTGCCTGAGAGGAACAAGTATGGAGGTTATGCAACACACAAACACACGCTCTGCTGACCATTGCACATGTGCACAGGGAGAAAGAGAGAACAGAGAGGGAGATGGCGAGAGAGATAGACAGGAATAGAACATGAGGAAGGAAGCAAAAGAGAAAAGGGGGTAGGGGTAGAGGTGGTAGACAATGGAGGAGAGGCAAGCCTCTGGATGCAAATATACTTACGGTACATTGCACTTAGTTGTTGATCTGATGTCTCTCTTTCCATTTGTGCATACATCTCTAAATGTGTGTTTTTAATAATGTATGCACTTACTTTTCTCTTTCTCCACCTCCATGACTTGTTTCTTCCACTCGTCGAAGGTGGGGATGTCTTCTTTGCTGGGCACTGATGGATCAGTCTCCCTGGCAGTACTGGCATCTCCTGCCTGAAACACACAGACCCATAGTGACAGTTAGCTCACCTAATCTCCTAATATGCTTATATCTTGATATGCAAGAGCACAGCATATTGTAAACGAACTTACTATTGCTAAACATGACTAACAAGATTAATTATATCCTGGAATCAGTGATCCACTACATGAATTGCATGCTATGACCAGCCACTGGCATACACGCATAGTGAGTGTTAGAACAATCAAGAGAGTCCCATCCACAGTCCATGGTAGTGAGCTACCCCCTGGCCACTAAAGCATTAAGATGCACTGGGCTGTGAATAACATTTTGATGGATTATATAAGCAGCCTTTTGGACCTCACGAAAGAGTCTGATCCTAAAAATCCACTAACTCAGACGGCCTCTTATGTAAACACCCCAACAGTTCTGGGAGGAGTCATTTCCAGTCACATACAGATTAGTCACCAGATCTGTTCTTCAAAACACATACAATAATATGTACAAATACACAATTCACACCACCCCCCTGATAATAATTAAATTCCCCCGGGTACACTCGTCTTTTATGATCCTTCAAACACGAAAATAGTAACTGAAAGCAATTTTGCCACTTGAAACCCTCAAAAGCTGCCCTTTGCTTGAGCAGCTGTGCACACTGAATATGTATAACTTTTGTGGCAAACTAACTGCGGTTGCGCCTAAAGTTTGACTAATGTGCGAACAGAGGACTGATCGTACAATAAAAAGCACCCTTGGGCCGCCAATCATACTTTCATCCCACTGTGGTGTATGTGTGCTTTAACACTGAGAATGGAAACTGTGGAGAATAGTGTGATACTACAATACCCATTATTAAGAAAAAAAAAACATTTAGCAGCACTGAAAATAAAAGCGTGAACATCCACTCTGCTCCAAACAGGACCGTGGATGTTCTGCGGACCTCCACATCGTTGTGTTGCTTTTACTTATACTTACTTTTAACGCTGCACTGATAATCCTCAAACTCTGGATGTTGTATTTCTGTTTAACATTGTTTGTCTATTGATTTTGTAATACTGATACATGTGAGGAACCATGAGTTGCTGACCTTCTGTTCTTGGTGGTGTTGGGAAGTGTTTCCCTCCAGGTCCAAATCAGACAGCCCATCCTCCAGCTCCTGCTGCTGCTGCTGCTGTTGTTCCTGGTCCACTTGGCCTGGAGTAGTCTGGACCTCTGCTTCAGGACCAGAGCTGTGGCTCTGGGCTGACTGCTGGTCCTCTATGCCAGCCTCATCCACACTATAGCACAGAAACAGGGCCGAGGAGGAATTGGAGAGAAGAGAAGGTAATGGAGAGGGGAGGAAAGAGGGGTGGAGAACACAAATAAGTACTGATGCAAAACATAAAAAATATATAATTTATTTGAAAGCATTGACAGTCCTTGGTTGTGAGCAGGCAAAACGATGGAAAAAGGAAATAAAAAAAAAAAAAGCAGAAGTAAGTTGAGAGCAAGGCCAGCGGTCGACGGTTGCGCACAGCAGAGAGGTGTAGCTTGTGACTTGATTACCTGTCTCTGTGCTTTGATTGGCTTCTGGGGGTTAGAAACTCACCTGAAGAGAGGGCTGCCAAAAGGAGAGTTTTCACAGGTTGCCAGTTCGGGGGGAATGACAACACACTGTGAATCAGAGTGCTCAGCAAAGACAAAGTTGTCTACTGGGAGTTCATCTCCTGCACTGGCAACCCGCACTGCACTGAGGGAAAGAAAGGACATGGGGTTTACCACACCTCCATACACTGGGGAGGGTAGAGAGAGGAGGATGGGGTGGGAGAGAGGAGACAAGTAGGGAAGGGGGCGAGGAGGAGGAGATAAATGACACCAATAGCGAGCGAGAGAGAGAGAGAGAGAGAGAGAGAGAGAGAGAGAGAGAGAGAGAGTGAGAGAGAGAGAGGGGGTAGGAGAGAGAGAGGGTAGGAGAAAGAGTGAATAGAGAAAGAAGTGGTTGGACAAAGGGGATGGAGAGGTCACTCGCTGGTGGGGCAGTTGAAGTGCATGTCTTAAAATGTCCTGATGTCGACAGCTGCTTTGAGAAAGGAGCTGAATGGAAATGTTGGATGTATATATTCTTCTTGAATGTTCAACCCAGGGGATATCCAGACTAATCTTGGTCAAAAGTCCAAAGTTCACACAGTTGATCTTCCACAGTGTCCACAAACTTCCATTTCAAAGCCCATTCGACAAAATTTCTGAGAACATGAGCAGTTCCATGTAGCTTCATGACACTGGCCACCACTTCCCCAAACGGGACTTTGAAATATCCAGGATGTCAGACCAGCTCTCATTTGAGTTTCTCTTTCAGTTTGTGATCAGTCATTAACAGTGGTTCAATTTAAAACAAAATAAAACAACTAATGGGAACAAAAGCAAACCAACAAAAATATCAAATAAAATGTGCAAGGTCAGGTACGCCAATGGCAGCAAGCACTGGAAAACAATTTTACCTATATCATACCTGGACTGGGTTGAAATTGGCTTTAACCATTTAACCAGAGAAACATTTTCTTAGCCATCTAAGATTATAATTTAGTTAGTTAGTTTACCAATGAGATTTCTCTGTGGTTATAGCCAACTTCTAATGCCAGAGACCAGGTCTCTGGAATAAGGAAATGAAGCTGAGCTTACCCTGTGTGGGTCTGGCCGGCACTCTGTGAGGTAGGTTTGTTTTCAGCTTCATCTGGGGATGTGGCTGGATTTGAGTCCAGGCTGGGTTGTGCAGCAGGGGCATCACTGAAGATCTCTGCTGGGGTTGGGGCATCTGTGGACACTTGGCCCTGTGCTGGAACTGGTTCTGGAGTGGATGACACAGGGACTTCCTGGTCATGATCCTGGGTGTCAGTCTGCAGGTCCAAATCAGCCTGGGGGGTCTGGGTGGGGTTCTGGCTCAGGAGCAATAGGTAGAGTGTCTGACTCTGCATCAGGCTTGGTCTCCTTCTCCTCAGCTTCCCGTAGATTCACAGTCTGGTGAGAGAAAACAGAAAAACATTCACATATAAAACCTAATCCATCAGTACCCAAAATGAAAAGTGAACGCGAACTTTTCTTGTGTACAAAATGTCTGCTGAATCCACCAATAGCAATCCTTAGAATATATTCCCATTATTGATATCCATGTATTCAGCCAAGCGTATTATATTTGAACTGAAAGACTTTGAGGCACTCTGAAGCTAAAAGTTTAAAAGCCATAAGTGGAACTTGACTAGAGGCCAACTTTCCCACCCCCCTATTTACCATCCTGTATAGTGTGCTGTATGTGATGAAGAAAACAAGTACAAGTTGAAACACTGATTTCTACTCATGCTTCACACCATCTTGGTTGTCCTGCATATTGTAATTTTAATTTGATCAGTATTGCGAAGCCTTAGTTTTGAATTTTTAACAACTGATAAATATATGATGTTACCTGTTCTTGGTGTATGTTGTGTGTTGCCAGCTTCTCTAGTGCTTCTCTCTCTGTCTCCAGTCCCATATCGTATGATGTGTGTGTCGTCCATTCTTCCAACACCTAGGGAAAAAATAAATAAAAAAATTCCACATCACACACTCCACATTGTTGAAAAGGGACCTTAAATGGTGACAAAGCAGATACAAATACAACTGCCTAAAAATGAAGCACTATCCCAATACAGCAATTCAAACTCTTTGAAAGGCAATATTGATGGATTATGTTTAGTTTAAAAAATGCATTTTTGTGTGAAAATGTCAAACGCAAAAGGTCTTTGGATCTCTGGTTGTGGAAAGAAAAAAGCCTTTTGTTGACAGACAAAGAGTCTGTTATAAAGGCCAAAGACAGACTGCCAGGCCTGTTGAACTGCCCTGGCACGCCTGAATCACAAACAATGATCCCCCTTCATCTGTGCTTACACATGCATACCAAAACACACTTGTTTCCTCAAATTATTGTTCATTCTTATACTCATGCGCACATTACCACACATGCAACTTTGAGGGCCCATTCATAAGAGCTGAGGGTATCAAATATTTAACCCAACCCAGCTCTGAGCCAGCATCAGTCCGCCTCAGGCAAACTCTTGTTGACTGACTTAAGATGGATTACTCTCCATCCAGCCACTAAAGTGGAGAATTGGGAAAGCTTTGAGTACTCTGAACTCTAATCAGGGCTGGTCCTAACCTATATTCATTATATAGAGAAACCTATGTTCTTGACAACGTGTAACTGGGCTGCTTTCTAAGTAACTTTTTACCTGGAAGTGGCTCTAATCTTCATGTACTGAACATTGTTTTCACTCTTTGTGACTGATCCTGACACAGTTTCAAATCATACAAGATTATCAGTTGTAAAGTTTAAAGAGATAAAGTGAAACAACTGATATGTTATTTTCTTCTTCAATGACGCCTATCTTGGTGGGTTCAGCAAAGAATTATGCAATACCCTCACACTCCCACCATCGACAGGCTAGCCTCTATAATCCATATATTTATAGCTACTCCTCCTCTCTTCAGACCTACTACTAACCAGGGGTTAGTGGGTCACTAAAGTGCATGACCCAACACCTACCACTAGTGTTCTGTTAACTCAGCATTATTACATATCACCACAAGCAGCGATTCTAATAATACTGCCCTCATCCTACAGCTGGTCAACAAGATGAACCAGCAGTATTAACCACACTGAATATCCATTCATCTTCTGTCGCATATCTGAGGCTGGTTGGCGGTGGAAGCAGGTTAAGCGTGGTAGTCTAGACTTCCCAAGCAACGTTTTTGCTCCTGCGACCACAAAAAAGCCACTGCCCTTCTGGACTCCCAGTACCTATCTGCTGCTTCAGGACACCCCTGGGCCAACCACTGGCCAACTACTGTCCAGACAGAACCTCTCAGCGACTCCTAGTTGCACAGAAGCAACCCTCTGGTCCTCTGGGGGAACTTCAATACAACAGTGCTCAGCTGGGGACTCGCTGGAGTTTCCTGAAACCCACCCAACGTCTCTCATCCTCCAAAGATTCCAGCCCCTCTGCAGGAGTTAGGTTCCAGACCCAGTGCTATGCATAGAGATGGGGCCAACTATATCTAGTTGGTACCACTCTGCCTCCCGCACTACCTCTGGTTCCTTTTCCCCCAAAGAGGTTTGCTATGCCAGGGGTTAGCAAAACCGGATCCCTATCTGCCAACTGGTCAACAATGCACCCAACCCAAATGCCTATCTCTGTAAGTGGTGGGCCCACAGGGCACCATGTAGACTCCATTTAGTTATTTTGGCCTGTGCCCAACCAGGCCCTATGGCTCAAGGCCCGGCCACCAGACACTCGCCAGCAAGCTCCCCTTCCGGGTCTGTCTCCGGGGGGGGGGGCAGTTTCTTTGTTTTAGGTAAACTGCTACAGCTCCTCTGTGGGTGATTCATGTTGTGGCAATTACAATTAGAGTATACTTTCTAGGCGGAGTGATAAGAATTTTTCCAACATTAAGAAGTTGATGGTACTATAATGTTATTTGATATCATTTATCAAACATATGTGTTCTTTATTACAGTACAATAGTGTATTACAGCTGTTTATTGAAAGCAATGCTTGGTGTGACTGCCTGATTTTTAAACACCTTGTGTTGCGTGGAGTCCTGCTCCTCCTTTTGGCCGTCAGGGTTTTGGTCCCCGGCAGACTGACCTTGGCCAGACAAGCTCTGCTCTGAACAATACACATATTGACTGGGGTACCTGAAACACAAACAGGGAAAATATTGTCAGCACAATGCAAGCTTACTCTGACTATCATACAAGAGTAACATCTAGAGGGTAATCAAAGCCTGTTAAAAAAGTAGCTGCATATACTAAAAAACGGTCAACATTACAATCCTATATCAACTCACTGCTATTTTAAAATTATGATATGAGTTTAAAACACAGATACACATAGAGGTTAAACGGCACAATATGCTCTAAACAATCAGTGCTTTTGAATTAAAAGAAGGCTGTAGCTGTACTACAATAATAAAAATACTTTGAGTGTAGAAGAGCAAAGGAGGCTGAATGTGCAATGAGGGAAAGCAGAGATACAAAGGGAGAGAGATAAACTCAGAAGAGAAACATTGCAATTAGGCCTACAAGGATACAGGCAGAGAGCAAGACAAAGGCAGAAAGTGAATAATCATGTGTAAATAACCGGTGTAAACAAAATTCCACTCTTGTTATTTGTGTATTCTTGTAAGCTGCTCAAGGCAAACTGCATTCTTAGAATCGGTCTTCTCCACCTCCCTCCCTTGTTCAATTCTGTCCTTTAGGCTAAGCAAGGCCCAAGATATTGCTGCAACACTCTCAGGCATCTCCAAGTCAATCTTATTTCAATACAGCTCACATGTGCGCGCATGTGTGCAACTTTTACCTTTTCTTCTCAATTATGTTCGCCTAGTTTCAAGCACTACCCATAATGTGCAGTACAGGTGGGCAGCAAAACATAGCTGCTCTTTAACTGCAGCGAGCTCAAGGCCAACATGGCTAACATGAAGCCTGGAGCACAGACTAATCGACATCATCTCTGGCAGACAATGGGACTACTGTAATAGCAGGAGGGATTTTTCAATACAGGACAGCTTATAGTCTTGATGACAGAGTGCAAAATAAACTGGAATGGAAAGGATAAGAAGCCATGAGAAACAAGCAGAAGGAAAAGAAGGCAGGCGAGGCAAGAGAGTGATAAGGACAGAACAGATGAAGATAGGGACACAGGAGAAAGGCAGCTGCTTCTCAACCCCTTATCAGTGGTGTTCAAACGAAGTGAAGAATGGAGCAAGGAGAGAGTGAGGCTCAACAAGAGGTCTGTCTAAACATGTTCCCTCTGCTAGGGTGTTTTCCATAACTCACCTACTATATCTACACTTAACTTCTTTGGACTTTAATAAGTCAGTAAGCAGACTACTTTAGAGCTATTAGGCTAACTCGTCATATACAGACTGAGTTAAACTAAAAGGCGCCAACATCAAACAAAGACCTCTCACACACAGTAGCCCTTAGTTAGGCAAACAAGGCCAAAAGTAGACACTCAAAACACATTGAATTACTTAATCAGAGCTCTATTACGTGGAACTACAGGCACTGCCTTGTACATTTGTTCAACCTGAAAACATTAAGGCTAATGCAAAAATCTAACTCTGAGCATGATGACACATTGCACCAGTGACAAGAGGGAAGGATGCAAAAGCTCAGATACACCATGTGATTCTGAAACTGGAGCGGTTCCCCTTGAGCGGTCAAATATCAATGTCAGGAAAGAGTGGGACACATGGACAGTCATGTTAGCGCCCTGTCAGCCTGGCTGTCAGGAGGAGGGAGATGAGCACCTAGAGACAACCATCTGTGCAAGTCAGGGTCCTGTCAGTCAGAGGGCCTCTCCATCTGTATTCTGTTCATTAACATTTGGAGGGGTTGAATGATGAGATAAAAAGATGACAAGAACATCCAGCTGACACTTCATTTGGAAGAGGATCTTTTGAAAGCTGCGCTGTACACCAGATCAGATTTATGAGGAAACGACAAGTCAGAAACATAAATTGTTAATCCAAATAATGAAGCTACTCAAGTAGACATGCCATTGACCACATTTAGTTTACAGACAAGGGTTTTGACCCATTACTGAAAATACAACATATCCACTGGTTATGTTGCAGTAAAGATGACTGAGTTGCTAGAGTAATTAATTTCTATGCGGATTAATTTATCTGTTTATCTGTAACATAGGTGCAAAATGCCACACCTAGGAAGAAGCCCTTGCTCTTCAATTCAAAAGGGACAGCTAACTCCGACTCCAAGACATGACAGTTACAGTTATTTTGGATCCCTGCAGATGATGAAATGTGTGCATGTTCCTATAGGCATTAACACCTCAAATATAAGCTTTCCCTTAGGAGGGGCCACAAAGCCAGTGAGGGAAACCTAAGAGCCAAGCAGTGTACAGATACTAAGGGGTAAATATGAACCACAGACTAATATAGGCTCCTGGCTAAACTTAGCTTTCCATAGCTTTAAACTATGTTGTGTTGTGTTACGTTTCAAATGTCTCAACTCCTCCTCCGCCGTCAAACAGTAAAACCTCCATAAATGTACGGAGAAGACACCTCCCACGTATTTTATTTCAGAATACACAATGAACAAAATGATGTAACACACTGCTGTAAATGAAATACCAGCAAATTACAAGGACAACATGCAATGCCCTATACAACATAAATGATGATTAATGTCATGTGTGGAAATATTATGTTGTCCTTTTTTATACTTAAATGTCAAATATTTAGGTCTAGAAAAATCTTGTTTATTTAGTAACTCAATAACTGACTATTGACTATCGGGGCGGACTAAAACAGAGATAACGTCCTCAAATTATGTGTTCAGTCAGGTCAGTTCTACCCTTTGCCCCCAATAGGCAACATTTGAAGCGAAACACCCAAAGATCATAACAGCCTTTGGTGTGAAGTACAGAAAGACACTGCTATATAGGAAAATCCATTTACACTAACATGGAGGAACTTTGATGATAGCACATATATACATATCCATCCTGAGACAAGCAGGTAGTTGAGAGATGAGAGAAGAAGTTGGGAAAGATTTTGAACTCAGAGGCAATGAAGAGTAAGAGGATGTACAATTACTGTGTATGTACTACTTAATAAATATATGATGTATGTCTCTATGCATTGTTTTATACTGATTCTGATATACAGACACACAAGTCTATCCACACAGAACTTATAAATCAGTTTAAAGCGTGGTTATAGGGCACTGCCTGTCAGAAGTCACTAATTAACTCTCAATAACTGGCAGATATTCTTTTGGTTTAAACTTTATTTTCACACAAGATCCTACACATAAGAATGTATTCCTTTGGTCAACATGTCCACAGCTGTAACATGGTTTCAGGAAAGAATTGTTTGTATACGCAGACCAGCCATCAAAACACAGTTTGTTGCGTATGGGGCTGCATAATAACTGATCGGTGCAGATCTCGGGTTAAATCTTTGCATGATCAGTTTACTCAAAGCTTTCAAAATATCACTACTAGTTAGGGGTGTAACGATTCAACAAATCCACGGTTCGGTTCAGACCTCGATTTTTGAGCCACGGTTCGGTTCATACCGCGGTTTTCTCCGTTTCCCCATTTTGCAGAGAAACAGAGAGAGAGAGAGATGTTATCTGATATTACATTAAGCGGATACGGCAGAAATCTTACATTATGCCCATTATTATGAACGCACCACTGCAGATGTCACCCACTAACGTTAGTTTCGGTTTGGACCCACATGCGGCGCACTTGAAAACTGAATCACGGGTGAGTTTATGAAACGTACTGCTGATGGAGAAAGTCAGCAGAGACACACACAGGGAAAGAGAGACAGAAAGAGGCGGAGCAAGCGGGCGTGTTTGCCTTGAGTGACCAGAGGTCCAGGCTAGGTGTGTGAGCTGTGTGTGAGTGTGGGGAGAAGAGAAAGGGAGCAGATTAAAGTAGTAAATAAACACTAAAATAAGGGGGAAAATGACCTAGAATAACCTACTGTCAATACAAATACGATATAGGCGTACGCCGCTACCACCCCATGGGCCGCCGCCACCACCGCAGTTACACTGTCTTAACAAGAGCTCAACAGTCCAGGGAGGGAGTGTGTCGCGGTTCTCTATCTCGGATCCGCGACACGAGTCCGTGGACTTTTGTGTCGCGATTTCGGTCTCGGTTTCAGAACTGTTACAGCCCTACTAGACGCCACACAGCCTTAGCATTGCTGATATTTCACATCAAGGTGTCTTTTTTCCTGCATGTTCTCTGAAACACAGCTGGGCTGATTCCCTGTCTAGTTTCACAGTCTAGTTTCAAATAACTATACTGAGTCACTATACTATATACACACACAAACACACTAAACTCTTTTAGAGATGTACAACCTCATCTAAAATTTGCATTTAAGGTTTCTGTTATTAATACCCAATAGTCAAACTGACTGTTTCACTAATTAACTATTTATCTCCCAAACTTTGCTTGTTATCATCTTTTAAAGGTCTTGAATCACCAAGATAAGAGAACACTTGTGTAAATACACATAGGTGACAAACAGATCACATACCACAGTGCAGGTTCAAGTGAACACGTCACAGAGTAAACAATTTTGTACAAACATCCGTGATGATGGATGCAAATCTGACTGACTTCCGCAATGTGACTCACTGAACCAATGTTGAACTTAAACCTGCCAAGTAACAGAGTGCTATTCAAATAATAACAATTCAAATACAGAAGATTAAAACATGTGGATCAATTCAACACCATAAAGGCTATGTACTGTAAAACAAGTGGGAATGATGCCCCCCCCACTCAGCGTCATTTCAATAAGTGAACAGAAAGAGTGCTGACATTCCTTCTAAAGATGAAAAAGAGAGGGGAAGAAAGGGTGATGAAGGGGCTGATCTGACAGGACCTGCTTTGGGGGTGTGCTGTGACCTACTTTTTATTTCAACTGGTTATGCAACAGTGGGAGGAGGAATTTAGAACCCACGAATAGACAAAAATACAGAGACCACGACAGACTAAATGTTCAAGTGTGCAATGTATGTTACGTACTAGTACTGGGTCAATGCCAAGCTAATGAAGGAAGAGCCTGAGGCAAGACAAATGAGTCAGCAGCCTGCAAATACACTCTTCCTCATTCTCTCACTATCCCCATTTCCTGTCCCACTTCAGAAGCACCTGGGGGTTTTTCAATTTAAGTTTTTCCCTATTTTATGCTCTTCCTTGGCTACAAATGGCTCAATCATTTAGTAATATTCAAAAGAGTGCTGAAGAGGACATTATCAGCTTGTTTGCCACCCATTATAAAAACATGAGCGTGCACAAAAGGGCTCCTCTCGAGCTCTGATGGCTTTACGACACAACTACAACATGAGCCATAACCTCTGAAAACATTCTACTTGTTTGGCCATCATATTGCCTTTCAATGCAAAGTAACACAATCAAAAGCAACACAGCTTTGCACAGAAGCCCACAGACACACTGGCTCCATGTCCTGATACACTGTCTCTGCTGGTTCCGAACACCCAAATCCCCTGATATTTCCTGTTGGCTTTAGGACCATTCAGAACAAGGAGACGTGGTAAAACCAACTGTAAGGTACTGTACTAACTGACTGGGTTGACACAGAGCAGACAAAACTGCAGAGATAACAGGCTGGAGGATAGATTCATCTGCCAGCACCGAGTCAAATATTATCACCAGCTGCATGACATGCAAACTGTGCTCTGATCTCTTCTCAGGCAGGATGTTTGCATGATGACTAAAAGTTTTCAGAGGCTTCTAGCATGACAACATGTGTGGACTTGTGAGCGTAGCTTCCTATAGCCTTGGGTCTATGAGCCCTACAGCCTTATTGCTTTGGTGTTTCTTCCCATTGACTTTTTACTGTTAGATTAGTCTAGATCAAAAGAGCTTCGTCACCCTGCCCTCTCATACACACTCATCCTTCTCATAGCATGACACTGCAACACACAAAGTATATAACCGGGGCCAGGGCAGATTAATTACTGCCTTGGCCTCTTGGCCTAAATCTCAGATCAGCTTGTTGCTGCTTATTATATTAACTCTCCCTCTATCTATCTCTCTCTCACACACTGTAACTGACAGCACATGATGTACACTAAGTCTTTACCCTCCTTAACTGTATTTAATTACTTAAACTGTGTCACTGTGTCAACTGTTGTGACAAAACATGCTAGAGAGGAGATCAATACACAAAAGTATAAGAAGAGGAGTCATGAACATCAATACAGTAAATAAGACAAACTGGTTGTCAATTACTGAAGTCACAGGGAATAGGTCTCATTTGTGGTTGACCAATATGGGTTTTTTGATTGGTCGGTGGCAATATTTATGGAGCAGGGAGGCCGGTATATAATGCCAAGATCAAAACAAAGAGAAGTCGTGTATACCATTATTCCTTGCACTTTGTATCTGATAGACATGGTTATCTCAGATGTTTTAGATGGAATCTTCATTAATTAATGAAATAGAAAAATACATTCAACTTCATTATTGTATACATTAAGAAATAATATATATTTAATGCAAGCCAGTAACAGTTTTAGATCAGATTTGCTGTCATTTAGGATGGAAGAAACATGTTTACACTCAGGCAAACGTTTACAGCAGGACGCAGTAAGTGCTCTACACTAACTTTTTCACCACATTCCCAAAATTCACAAGTGCTAACATCGTTCCACAGCAGCCACACTGACAAGGCTGCCAGTAGATGTATCTGCAGACATTTGTCTGTATATCGGCCTTGTGAGTGCAGGGATCGGCTGATGTCGATAATCTCAAAATGTCAGATAATCAGCCTAATTAATCGGCCTATCACTAGTTATTGTGCTCTTGATTATGAATTTAACAGGAATGTGAATATTGTGTCTGTCTGTCCTCTGTCTGTCCTAAGGCTGAGGAGAGTCTTGTGATGTTTTCTCTGTTCAGATTATTCTTGATATATGACATGTGGTGCAGGGAGATGGGTTAATAACGCGAGAAAGGCTGACTGAAAACAGTGTGATGATGTAGTGACCTTATACACTGATTTGATTCACATGCTTGGAGAGAGAACACACACACACACACACACACACACACACACACACACACACACACACACACACACACACACACACACACACACACACACACACACACACACACACACACACACACACACACACACACACACACGGCAAAATACATTTCTCACAGATCTGAGAATAAAAACTTCAAGCAGGCAGACAATGCTAATTCAATCTCAACATACTGTGTACCTCAACATGGCTGACAAAACAAAAAAAACAGTCAGACAGGAAGATAAGGAGAAAAAGCTGAGAGAGAATCCAGGATCCACGTGGGCAGAAGTGGATTGTGGGCCAGGGCGATGTGCCAGGGCTCACCAGTAAAAGTAGGGCAGCGCATCTGCCAGGCAGACAAAAACATGTCGTCACTGTTTGGAGGAAGGGGGGGGGGGCAGAGCCTAAAAGCCTAACCTTAGAGGACTGAGTGGGTCTGTGTGTGTATGTTTGCATGTGCATTCTAATTTCCCTCCACATCGAAGCATGGAATAATGTAGAGCAGCAGTTTGTTGTAAAGCCTGCTGATCTCCCATAATCCGCTCCACTGGTGCATCCTTGGGGCAGCCAGGACATAGTGGCTGAACTGGTGAAAAGCTCTCCAACTCTCACACAAACATTTTTGAAGTGGACCCTACCTAACACCTCACCTATGGTGCGTATAGAGTTCAGCTCAGGTACCCAAAGGGATTGCTAGAGACGGGTTACAGTAGTTAATTTTCAATGTCAGGGAATGAAGTACATGAAGAGCAGTTTCTCAAAGATGTTTTCACATTTTTTAAGTATAATCTTGATTTTTTTTTGTAATTGTAGCTATACTCCTATACTCCTCTTCCTATGAATTCGCAAAGCCAGACAAGATTTACTTTGGAACAGCGAAGGCTCTGACTTATATCTCAAATCAAAATGATACTCTACACCCGAGGACTATCAAATTCAAAACACAGATTCAGAAATATGAACTGTCAATGGCAGATGTTCTGCTGACCACTGCAAATTTGGCTCATAGTGTTTGTACTTTGGACCACTTCCCCAGTCCATGTACTGAAATTATTTTGGATTGATACCGACTGTTGGCTAATCTAATTCTGCAATAACCCATTTATACTCTTTTTAACCAGCAAGTGGTCAATGCACCTTTATTATGCTTGGGCACAGTTTAATGCTCTCTAGCTGTTGCTCATAATGCTAACAAATCAATACCTCAGAGGCACACAGAGCAGCAGAGAAGCAGCAGAGACGCTTGTTTTTGAGAAACTCCACTAAGCAGAAATTACAGTGGGGTCAAGGGAAAAATTTCAGGGAACGGATGTTCATGTTTTCTACATTGCTACTGCAGACAAATTAGTCCCAAAGCTTAGCATGCCCACTCTGTTGTGCTAATAGTCTTCTGCATGGAGTGACCAAAGGCACTGTAAGTGGTAAATAGGGTTGGAGTGGTGAGCTCATTTCCCTAAGTGCTTTAATGCTGTGTGCTGACTTGCTGTATAGGAGGAATACAGGCATACCCCATACAGTTTATCCGCTCCAAAGAATTATGATCCTGGCACCAGGATCTGGGTCTGTACTTATCAAGCATCTTAGAGCAGGAAATCAGTCCTAACGGGACCAAAACTCTCAAATTGATGCTTTTTGTGATGATTTTTAGGTTTAGGAGTAAGAGCATTTTACGTTCTTTATCTTTCTATACTCTAGAATTTAGAGAGCGTCAGAGCTTTCTTGAGGTTCCCAGCAAGTGGAAAGTGATAGGACAAATATGAATGCACCAATCCCAGAAAGTGTGGAAGTATGAATAATCTTTGAAATAAAGTAACTTCTTCAAAAAACAAATTCAGACTTCTTTTAACTCATTCTGTCCATGTCCAAAATACTACCTGCCTACCTGCAAAACTCCATCCATACCACAGAAAACAAAAAAGTTTGTTAGCTAGATAGGATTTGATTTGTACTCAATAAGCTCATTTCCACAGTTGCAGAAAAATAAAAAAAAACTATAAAATAAAAATAATAATAATAAAATAAAAATAATAATAATAAAATAAAACTAAGTTTGGGAGGGGCACCTTGTCACTGGGGTGAAACTATCAGGGGATTGTTGCAACACTGACCTTTTCTCTTGTAACACTGTACAGTTGGACTTTTGCTTATGCTAATTGTACTAGCTGCTACCACTAGCTAGTGAGCAGTCGTAGCTGACTGTACCTGGACTGGGAGCTTGAAGGACAGGGGGAGTTTAAACACTACTAGCATAGGAGCGGGGGGCAGCTCATAGCCTTAACAGAGGTCAGCTTATTTACAGCGGCTCCGATGGCGACTATTATAAATCTGGAGATGAAGACACGGCAAGTTCAGGCAGGGACAGGAGACGAATAAAACGGAGGAAGAGGAGCAAGTTTGTAGCGAGTTAAATCATAAAGTAACTGTTAACGTTGAACATCATCCATCGTATCGATGAGTCAGCCAGGATTTTTTTTTTGTGAAGTTGGAAGTTATTTAACAAGAAGATTTTAATTTTTAAACTGTGTTGAAATATTATTAGTCATTATTGTTAAAAAGGTCATGCTAATAAACACATTGACAAAGGCCCAGCAGTTCCTGGAAGAATGACACCACTCTATCCTGTTCCTTCTTAAAGACAGGTGATCACAATTTTATAAAACACTTAAGTTTATCTTATATAATGAAAGGCCTTATACTCTCATAATCCACACTAGTTTAAGCTATTTGTAAAGCTTGTTTGTCATTCAGATGTGTGAGGATCCTTCTTTGTCTAAACTGGCTCTGTGAGGCATGTAAATCCTTCACAATTTACACAGGAGCCTTTCTCTAGGATGTAGTGTGAATGAACACACCTCTATTTGGAAGCTAGCCTGTAGCACCAGTAGGCCAAGTCACCAGGTGAAAGAAAGACTGTTCCTCCTGTGAGGTTCACCTAACATGCAATGCCTGCAGCTCACTGACATTATGAGAGCCAAAACTAAAGCGTTAGAGAGAGTGTTTGCCCGTTAAATCATTGACGTAATTCAGATATCATTTAAACCCCAACAACATAACAGTAGCACCCAACCAGGTACATTATCTTATTATCTGTGTATCTTGTACCCAAGTGCAACTGAAAAACTTGAGACAAGAGCGGCTCTGAGCACAGACACCATGAATCATTTTTAAATCAAATTTACAAGTCTTGTAAATGCAAGCAAGACCAAGACCAACCAAAGAACTGTTGTGTTTTATCAATTTTTGGAGCCAACGTGTAGTGTTTTTATTTCCTGATTAAATGTGTATATAACAAGTTAGGTTTGTGTTTAAATTAAAGACTCAAAGTTCAAAATGATGCCTAGCTACTTCACTAAGACTGTAATTAGTTAATCCAAGCAAAATATATAATAATTTGTAAAATTCACAGTACATTTTAATTTAAAATGAATATAATGGGTTGCAAGAACCAAAAAGCATTTTTCTCAGGTATAATGAAAGAAGCTCATATTTTACATTTAAAAAAATAGTAACAATAAAGTCACTTGTTATAAAATTAAGTAGTCCTATCTTGCTTGACAAGGGAAATCAAAGAAGAAAGATTTATGTTTGAAAGAAATAAAAAATAAATCACATCTCTCTTCTCTAGTACCAAGCCAAAAAAGACCACAGTCACAGTACGGTGGCAACAGTGAAGCTGTGACACTGTGAAGCATCGCAATAGTCCCAGTCAGACCGGGATCAAAGAGGCTTGGGAATGCGACATCAGGAACATCGGCCCAGGACAATGGGACTGAAGGACGCAGTCATGTGATATAATGTAATTTGATAGGAAAAGCCATTTTGCCAGTGTGGGTTAGCAGGGGTGGGTGTGGATACAACAATACATGTGCATTCTCAGTCAGCGTGTATGCATCGGCAGGCACAGCAGGAGAACAAAAACTCATCAAACATTCACCTCGGTACATAGTGTACCAATGTGCTGCAGCGTGGTGAAACATTTACATTTACCATACATAGTCCAATGCAAACAGTGGCCTCATGAGCAAGGAAACACCCCTGGTTTTTTTTTTTAAATAAAACACTGGAAACTGACATGCTGTCATATTTTGCTTCTGAACAACGTATACAGTCGCACTTAAATATTAAGCAATCCGAAATAATAAGGCTACTGTATACTGCACATTTAATTCTGATGTCCATTAAAAATCTAATTATTTTGTCCTGTGAAATAAGATACGGGATTTTGCATTCAGCAGGCGGCTTGAGGAAAGTAGATTTGATGGCTTTGGGATGTCTTCATATGCAAGCTTAAGTAAAACATGGCTGTATTAGCATTAGAATACAATGTTCTTTAGTAGCCCCGTGTGTCAGCTATAGACATGCATCGTTCTGTACATTGCCCTCCCCTTGACTGTTAAAAGGCATGCACACACACACACACACATAAAAAGAGTCACACACTTGCTGCGTACAAGACTAAACCATCAACAGAGAAAAAGAGAGGAATAGACCAGCACACGGTACAAGCACAGTCAGTCAGTAGCTGCACAAGGTAAACAGTGACAAGCAGAGTGAGAAAGGGGGAGGGGAAGAGAAGAAACAGGATTTTCAGGAGGGGAAAAATAGTGCCCTTCTCTAGGAAGGCAAGAAAAAGCACGACAACCCCCAACATTTAAGCATAATAAACAAACCGAAAACTGCGTATATACAGTTTAAAAGCTTTTAACATTCAGCAAAGTGCAGTGTATTGTATCATAGCATAGCATAACATGCCTTGAATCATTTTACAGTTATAATGTACAATTAAAAACCTGGTAAACGACTTTCAACTGTTTACTCAGAAAATATGTTTATTCTATAACCACAAAAACTGAAAGCTCAGTTGTCAAATACGTCAACCTTCCCTTTGCCATACCCTCTTGTCACAAAGGCAAACACACACACAATAACACTACGTTAGTCTCCACCTTTAAGACCCAACAATCTCCACCCTCAGAATACCATTCACTAACCCAGTAAACAGTGGTATTTTCACTCTAACCACTGACAGAGCCAAAGAGCTACTGGCCTGCATTCAACTCTCACTGCAGGCCTACCTATTCCCAGAAAAATATTATGTGAGCAACAGGATTCAGTGAAGACGTTCCTGCAGCCAGAAAATAAAACAAAGAATATCATAACTGAGACTTTCTGTGAAATGACAAGACGGCAAAGCTTTTAGACAATTCATGTGATGCTCTTTTTATTGACTGACGTACAAGGATGTGATGCAAGTTTATCTGATACAACATTCACAACACAAAAACATGTTGATACAAAGCGTGGGGCATTTTTAAAATACGGTTAACAAGATTTATCTTGGGGCCTGAATTCTGCAGGAAGTAAGAGACAAAATGGACTGACACAAAGCAGAAACAGACGATACTCAAGCCAATTTACATCTGCTTTTTGCTTTTATTCAAGCAAAAAAAAAAAAAAAAAAAAAAAACCACACCTAGAGACAAGACACCTAACAGAGACAGGTCACGTGTGCCTGCTTTATATTATCCATCAGTCATAATCTGTTATCTGTTATCCAGTTGTTACCACCACCCTAACTCACTTCTAAAGAGAGTGCAGCTATATTCAAGTAAACACATACAAAGTAGACTAATAAAGTAGTGTTTCTACTCATTGTTCTTCCTCTCTCTCTACTTTCAACGATTACCACAGTTGTGAGGAGTTAAAACAAGCTGCTATAAACTAGCTATATTGTATAAACTGCAGTCTGACTGGATTATGATTAGCACATTCTCCCCACAGGTATGTTTTTAATTGGTGGTATCGAGGGAAATTGTAACTGTAATTTGGATTTGACATTGTTTTGATCACCCAGGCCTACCTCTAAGCGCTCACCTTAAAAACCCTGGTGAACTAATTTCACGTAAAACTGGGTCTTCCTCAGGTGTTGGCTCCCTCTGACTACTTCACATTACTCGTGTTATAACAAGTACCAGCACAAAGCATTAATATACAGAGATCCATGCAGCTGGGAGACAAGAAGGTCGGCAGGCAATAGAGCTCAATGTGCTCAGCAGTCTCCATGGCCAGTGGGCAGGAACAATAGTGCGCTCTGGAGTGCCAGTCCAACTCTGTCTCCCGACATAAAACTAGAGCCGCCAGCCTGCGCTGCTAAACTCTGGCCTACTGCAACAGAAAGATGGACTCTCAGTTAGTGAGCCTCTAGTCTCGAAGCCAAGGGTGGAGAAAAGGGAATGTTTTATCACCAAATCTTAAGCCAGAGATTTACAAGGTATAATACACCCACTGGCAGCTAATTAGACCCCAGTCCCTCAGTCAGAAGAACAGAAGTCATGGAGGATTTTGATACAACCCATATGTACATTTAACATCCTGCCAATCATTGTCACGAGCAAAATAACATCAGATATTGGTATGTAGTTATTTGTTTTTATCATTTTCCTATTATTCTTTCAATTAATTAGAAAAGCTAAAACAAAAGCTGATGTCTTTAAAAAAGTCAATTTTATATCACAGATAAACAAAATAAACAACAAACCTGAGACTAGCAAATTTTGGGCATTTTTATTTGATAACTGACAATTTTCTATTGATCAAGCAGTTGATTGACTAATTGTTTCAGCCCAATCGGTTTTTCAAAATGAATTCTTAAAATGCCGACAGAGACAAGAGACGCACTATCTGGTGAGCTTTGATTAAACTTAGATAAAAGACAAGAAACAACTGTTTCTTAGAACAAGAGGTCTGGGCCTAGTTTGCTCGCTGAAGAGGACGATTCAGCTGTTTTTTGACATGTAGGTCAAATGTCATGTTTGTTCTGACAGATAACCTTGTGGGTTTTTTTGTTTTGCTTTAGACACATATCCAAGTCAACTCATTGTGAGTTCATCAATGCTTTAAATTCCTATGCCTACCTTAGATACCATTCAGTTGAAGGTTGAGATATGCTGCATCTTTAGAAAGGAAAGGATAAGAAAACAAGCTAACTGGATAACCCTCTAGTAAAACTGCACGATTTATAAACTGCAAGATAAAACAAGTACACATAACTTAGTCAGACTTTTACACGTCATGAGATTGTGTATGGATTATCTGTGCATCTGTCTGTTCACATGCACAACAGTTCAGTATGTGACTGCAACTCGTTATAAATTAATATCAACATCTCCTTCAGACTACATAAAAGATGTAGGACCATTCATGACTGGCCAGTATATGTCCATACCTCTAGGTTGGACCACTTACTGATCATACTCCTCTGACCACCCAACCATGACTCAACATGAAGTCAGAATGTGGCAAACATGCTGCTGAAGTGGCCCCCTTTTAGATACTTTTTCAACCTTCAACTGGACTGTAAATCACAGCTGCCATACAGTGTTACAGGATCATAAAAGTTACAAAAAAGGCAGCTGGATAAAATGAAGTTGAGAGAACGATGAGCTTCAGGAAAAGGCTAAAGCAACATCATAAGGCTGCTCAATTAATCAAAATTTGATCATGATTACGATTTTGGGGCCAAACGATCTCAAAACTAATAAAATCAGGGGGAAACGATTTTCTTTTCATTTTCTGTTGTGCAACGTTGTACAGAAAAAAGCTTTGTCCCAATTCAGGGATGCAGCCCCTGAATTGGGACACAGCCACAGTCTGCGTATTTCGTGCATGCGTATTTCCGTCAGGCCGGCAAACGTTTTACGTATGAAACAGAAGTGACACTTCGCTGCGACACAAACAAATATATTTACCGTTTTAATGTTTCCAGATGTTTGATATCAGGACGTTGAGTTGAGAACTGACAAGTTGAACGTTGTCCAATTAAAACGGACCCACCATAGTGCAAGAGTGCACTATGACTGTCAATGTAAAAAGGAGACTTACGAATGTTTATGGGGAAAGGAAAGTGTAGCTGAGGACTTCCTTGCAAAGAGTTTTTGACAAATGTCCAATAAATGCAGCATGTTTCTGAAGTTTAAAAAAATAATCGTTTGAATAATCGTGATTTCAATTTTGACCCAAATAATCGTGATTATGATTTTTTCCATAATCGAGCAGCCCTACAACATCATCGTGTCCCAAGTTAGGCTTTGCTACCTTCCATTTTACCTTCAAGGTCCGACCCCTCCCCCCAAAACACACACAGAGCCTCCTCTGTTTCATGTGTAATTTACTCTCAGTGCCGAGTACGTATGCTGGTGAGTGTGTCTACATGTGGGCAGTATAAGCAGTACTATCAGTGACAAAAGGCTCCCTGGCCTCTGATACACGTGGGCAACACAGGGAGGATCTACTTATGCAACAACTGCCCCAAAAAGGGAACTTTTACGATGTGGGCAGAACACATAGTTCTTTTAACGAGAGGGTCCTCTCGCTATACCGTGGCTTCCTTGTTTATATAGTGCTCACATTGCCTTTGACAAAGTTAGAGTGGACACCGTTCAGATGAAGGAGCACAAAGTCAAGAAATATTTTTAAGCCTGATGCTTTATTAGACAATTATATACTCTAATTGTCAGCTAACTCATTGTGAACTTTCTTTTGGCTGTTTTTTTTCATAGCCAAAGGTATGTGTGCTACAAAACAGAGGTTTACACACAAGACTGCTCAAGAACTGACGCAGTGAGTCGGAAAACTCTGACCTAGCAATAAAGGGCAAGTGAAAGCCCCTATAGACCACGTCACCCTATAGATTATCTAGCAATGGAAACAAGTTGGACAAGGTGTCCTCTTACTGGGCTGCTGTCAGAACAGAAGAGCACAAACACCCCTCTGTGTGTAAAAAGCAAAAACAAAAGCCACACCAGCATCAAAGGCATTTAATTACATAAAAGACTAGTCATCAGCACAAACACTAAATTATACAATAATCATGCGAGTCAGCAGATTTAAAATTCAACAGCACTGAGTGGACAACTTCATTTATTTTTCAGAACGTTTTTTTATGCTTTGCTAGTTTTGTTAAGCTACAGATGATAAGAGCGAGTCTGCACTCTAATGAAATACAATATAAAATCCCCAGTTGGTCAATTGGCTGCAGAATTATCTCTTGAGTGCTAATCACGTTACATAATAACAATAATCTTCAAATGGCTGTGAAACCAATAAGCCTATGACACAAGGACCGAATGAGTTGATGACAAGAAGTGCTCCTGCACAAATGCAATAATTGTTAATTTCGCCTCTCGGGTAGTTTTACAGAAAATACAATTAACGGACCGATGCCAGCTGTTTAAGAGAAAGTCCAACAGCAAGCTATATCGGTTCATAACCTGCAATCAGAGTTGTGTTACTACATAGAGGAGTGCTGACACACCACGCTCAGCCACTGCTAGGCACTAAACTAGAAAATATATGTGGGAGGAAAACTATGATTACGAACAATCAACCTGGCTGGGAATGTGCACCATCACGCAAACACTCTCAAGTACACACATGTAAACTTTCTCCACCGATGCTGATGTCAACAGCCTGAGCCAGCACACAGAAAGATCCCTGTTGCTGACTACGTGAGTGAAAGGGGCAGCATGGCACACACACAGTACATTCTGCTGTGCCTTTCTGAGCACTGCAGCATAGAGATCTCTTTGCTGAGCAGCTACAGCAGTCTCACAGTAACATACAGAGGACAAGGCGTCACATTACAAATAAAAACATGGAATCTGAACCAGAAATCTCAACATTAGCCCTTTTGCACAGCAAAAAAACAGCAGTTGAATCACAACAAGAGAATGATGCCCCCCACAGTCTTTTGCCACCAGCCTCCTAATACAGAGCCCCTTTCTGCTTAAAATTACTGCTGCCTTGGAAACCTTTGGATTACTGCAAGGACTGCATACCCCATTTCTCTGTTCCCCCTGGGACGTGTGAGAGTTGGCACAGAGGAGCGAGAAGCTGACAGCAGCACACTAAAAGGGGTTTGCATTAGTAATGAAGTCTGTGCGTGGGGTTGCATGGTCATTAGTCAGTTTGTGGGAAAGTGAAAACGTGTCCCAAGGTTTTACGCAAGCAAACACCTGACATGTAAGGCTGTAATTAAATCTAGTTGTTACCAGAAAAGGCGGTCTCATTCGTGAATTAAATCTATAATTCAATATTCCCTTGGACCTTGCTTCAATTTAAATGACTAACTACAAATATGTTGATTCCTCAGTCAGTATCCCTGTTCCACAGGACTTCAGGAGGCAGAGAACAGCACCCTGTTCTGCCTGCCTGTGTTTCTTTCTGCTTTGCTTGCCTGTTATAAAGATGAAAAAGTATACAAAATCTTATCTGAGCAACACCTGAACTCTTTTAGAAATAATAGAATATCTAATCTATGGGAATATGATTATTCTTCAGCAAAAAGGAGCAAGGGTTACAGAGACTAAGAAGTAGATTTATCATAGTCTGAGTGAAGGTTTAACTTTAGTAAGTTTTACTTATTGATGAGGGAATTACATAAGTCTTATCCTTGTTATGCTCAATAAAACCTGAGCATTTAAATCTGTTTCTGATGCTATGAGGAAACAGGAAGGAGGAAAAAACACTGCTGGTTTTAGACTATTATTATCAGAGACGTCAAGTAAAATGAAAGGAATATGATCATTAGAACTGGTGTTACCACTACAGGACTATTGTTGGCACTGTACTGTACTTTACTTTACTGGTAACACCAGTATTAAAATACCATTTCCTGAAAACAATGAAAGTAATTGCACATCTAAAGTAAGAGTATTACGTATCTGGAAGTTGTTGGATGTTGCAACGTTACTTTCTACAACTAATAATTGTATGTAGCTTGGATTTATTTTTTCAACCAATTATTATAAGATTATTAATATTATTATTCTCCCAAAGAACAAAATCATGCAACCCTCTTCAAGTATATTGTCAAGAGATTAGTCAAGTGACGGCGAATTTCACAAACAAATGACCAGTGGAGAAAGAAACAGCCTGCAGGCCGTACACTGAAGGGTTTGCTGCTCCTGAGTCACCAATCTGGATAAAGGTGGCATGTTAGCTGCCCTGTTAATCCCATTTCACAAACCCTGCGTATTGTTACCTGCTCCGTGCCTCGGAGATTTAACAAATTCATGAGTTGTGCTAATCTACCAGATGTCACAACTGCGTGCATGTACTTTGGAGAGGAACTACACAAACACCATGCGTTATATAGTGCAGGTTATTTACATAGTTGAATGTAATAACAGAATGTTACATCTGTACAAGTATAATGATGGTGAAGTAATCTTTTCACACTGTGTTTTCACCTTTATACAGACTGTAGACTAGAGTTTTGCAGTGGATTTTATGTATCCTGTTTTGTGTATCTACACTTATTGATCAATTCATAGAAGATCATTTTAACCACCACTTATTTAATCATTATTTGTTATAAAAATGTATTAATTAGGCTTGCAATACCCCAAAAAAATTCACAAAAGCAGAGAAATGCTTTCTTTTCTCTACTTTAATGTGATTATAAATCGTGTCATTCTGGGTTCAAATCTGTAGCCTAGACAAACATTTTTAAGACATCAAATTGTTGGATTTGGCATTTTAGAGATGGATGATTCAGTTAATTGAATAAACCAGTAGTGAAATGTTTCAAAAATGATGAAATACAATCTTAAAGAGATAAGATACACAGCTCAGTCAAGATCAACGTTACCAGCCAGCAGACAACTAACGTTTGCTGTCACCGCCCACTTAGTTTAGGTTAGCTAGCTATGCTGCTATTCAACAGCTGGACAGAGAGCTTACCTACTAACCCACAAAAAAAAAAACATATACACAACAAACTTTATCAACCAGTAATGTCAAATACCGACAAAATCATACCCCGGCTCTTCTTCAGAGTTACATATTAATGAAACATCCCACCACACAGTGTAACGTTAAGTAGCTGATAGTGTTAGCTGTGTAGGAGGATTCATGACACCGAACAATGATGACTGACGGATATTATGCGGCAAAAGACACCAAGCAACGAGCACCAAGCGTGACGTACAGTACAATTATCAATGAACGTGGTTCGCCTATTGTTACCACTGTGATTTGTCCGACATGGCATTGATAATGTGAATGGAGATGGAGATGTCGGGCTAAGCTTACCAGCACAGGAGAGCTACAATGAGGCACACCAACAAAACGCGCAGCCTCTTCATTATCTTCCCGCGGGGACCAACATCCTCGCTCTTTGGGGTTTTTTCTAATCTCTCACGGCTACACAATACACCGAAGACAAGCTTTTTGTTGGCTGAGGGCCTGTCTAAATTATAAAAGAACAAACGACTGTCTTCTGTGCCTAAAACCTATACTTGAGGTGTGCTAATTGTCATTGTGCAGACCGCTAGTCCTCTTCTTTTTAGCTTCAGTAGCCAATGCTGTTGACTGGTAGCTGTCTCTCGGTAAGTTCAACCCCTGCCCAACGTCCGACCAATCAAATCCGAGCTGTGGGTTTATTGACCAATCACAGCACACGTAGCAACACCGTGTTGGATAAAGCCCCGCCCTCAGACTGACTTGGTGATCGTTGAGCAGGACGCGTCACCTATTTCTTGTTAATCAAACTCTAAAGCACGCAACATTTAAAGTTATTGCACAATCGTCTGATCTCCAGCGTTCAATATCGATGACTAATATCGATACACGTGCTTCTGTAAAGACAGTGACGCATGAGTTCAAATCACTTGATGAAGTGTGCATGCTGGAAGCAATGTGTACATTGTGTACTTTTGTCTTCATCGCAACACACCTTCATTTAGTGTAAAAAATAATGCTAAAAATGAATAAATATTGAAAAGATATTTCAAGAACAATCGTTTGTTATTGAAGCTGAAGGCTCAATGCTTCTCAATTTCATTACGGCTGTATCATTCATTCATCTAATCTTCATCTTGTTTCATTTAGTGGGGCAGAAACCTTCTGTAGGGATTCTAACTGTCATTAAAATTAAAGTTTCATTAAATTACCATAATATGTTTTCTGTCTGTAACAAATTAGACTCTACTGAATAGAAAAATGTTGTCCAAATACAAACACATCTTTATACCTGTATATATTGTCAATATTATCCTCCTTATTTATATGTGTAACTTATATTAGTCATTACACTTTTGTTATTAAAAGGAAGGAATATATTTTGTAATACATTCTTTGGTTCCTTATGTCTATTCCACATGAACAAAAGAACAACATATCCCAGAGTGCAACTCGAAAAGAGCCCTAAACATTGCCTTCACTTGTCCATAATATATACCAAATGATGAATACGATGCAAAACAAACTAAATCAGAGTAATCTACCATAGAATAGCGAATTGATCCGACAGTGTTTAAGGTAATAAATAAAAATGTGTAGTTATTTTAAACCGGCGGGGTCCTGAAGTTTGGGCAGTCCTCAGTACTGAGAACATTTTAACACAAGTGAAGTTTGGGCGAACATAGCTAACGTTAGCTGCGTCGCTGTCCTCTGACGAATAAAATAGCTAGCTATTGTGACACCGTTTGGGCTCTTTTGGACTTTTAGCCAGTCCCTTGACTATGGAGGTGGTCCGGGTACTTTTGTGTGTCCTGCCTGTGTTTGTTGCTCTAGTCTCGGAGAGGTTTGCGGTGCTGGCTGCCTACTCTCAGTCTTTGGACAGCGACTTCACATTCACTCTGCCCGCCGGTCGGAAGGAGTGTTTCTACCAGACCATGAAGAAAGATGCCTCTCTGGAGATTGAGTATCAGGTCATTAAGACTCTTATAACTGCGATAATCTTGGGGTGAAATTGTGACGATAGCTGAGTAAACACAAACTAGCCATCTCTGTCTACTGTCTGCCAAATCAATGATAACCCTCTAAAGCTAGAGTCAACATTGACATAACAGTACACTTCACAAACCTGTTGCTTATCCCTTTTTATGATTACTGTTCACGTTTTCTGCCTGTTGTGGTTCTCATTTACAGATAATATTCTTACAAAACCACACAGGTATACTACTAGGTCTTAGTCTCTATTGTGCAAGAGAACCAACAGGTTATGTGGCTCAAACCTCGATTAGCATGTTGTTGGGAACTTGTTATGCCGGTCAGTGTGCACCGACTACAAGTTGGGCGATGTCAGAAAGTTGCCTTACGTTATTGCCTGTGGGAGACATCCCAAGTATTTTCTATGTCTATTGTAGTGTCTATCATGGAGGACAAGGTTATCAGGCTTATCGCTTCCAGTGGAGCATGAGGGAGACCTTGAGAGGGAAAACTAGCATTCTTCACAATTAATGTAAAATATATATTAATACCGAGATTAAGTGCTGCTACACTGAAGAAAAGCATCAACCCAAACAAACTGCCAGTATTGTTTTTAATGTGTTTACTTCTCATGTGTGAATGTCCTCGACTGTCCACAGGTATTAGATGGAGCAGGTCTCGATGTAGATTTCTTTATCTCCTCTCCTTCTGGCCAAGTGCTGTTCAGTGACTACCGCAAGTCAGATGGAGTGCACACGTGAGTTACACACGAGAGACATACATTATTGAAAACAGATACCTTTTGTAAGCTCTTACTCTCTGTGCTTTTCCTCCAGTGTTGAAACTGAGGATGGAGACTACATGTTCTGCTTTGACAATACGTTCAGTTCTGTCTCAGAGAAGCTCATCTTCTTTGAGTTGATCCTGGACAACATGGATACAGATGAAGACCCAGACGACTGGAAGGAGTATGTCCAAGGAACAGACATGTTGGACATGAAGCTGGAAGACATTATGGTGAGCGTGAAGCCAGTCTGAGACAGACCACATGTGATGTTGTTGAGAAAAGATTACACTTGACACGCAACACATTCCAGAGTTGTGGTATCATGTTTTTCCTTGAGTCTGAATGATTGCCACTATTGAGACGTTAGAACTTATTGAAATTGTGTTTGTTTTATTCTCACTGGGTGTTTCAGACTTTGTTCCTCTCCTGTCTGCCTTTGAGATAACTGTCACTGTGCCACATGTGCTCACAGGATGACATAGGGGGTGCAAAGTGACCCAACTGGCTGCCAATAAAATAGCATCCAGTCCATCACATGAAGGGTTTTTCAGCAGTAACTTAACAGCTCCAATACAGCCTACAGGCAGAGTCACAAGGAGAGTGTCACAAGAATAGACAATGTAATGAACTCTCACCTATTGGCTAAGGGCAGCCAATTGTTTCAGCTTGCACCACAGTGGCCTGCACTGCCCCCTCACCAGAAACACACTAATTTGTGTCAGAAGTCACATAAGGCTCACTATAAAGACAGGAAATGTATTTTCCAGCTGTGCAGGAAGTTCTTTTCTCATGGTAGGAGGAACACACCTGATTGAGCTGCTTTGTTTACTAAACTGCCTAAACTGAAGTTAGTTTAGCATCAAGAGGAAGAATGTTGTTGAAAGTTGTAACTATTGTTTTCTTATGTTCAGTCAATCTGACCTGTGTGTCTCTTCTCCTCCAGGACACCATCAACAATGTGAAGAGTCGGCTTGGCAAGAGTGTGCAGATACAGACGCTGCTGAGGGCGTTCGAGGCTCGCGATCGAAACATCCAGGAGAGTAACTTTGACAGGGTGAACTTTTGGTCGGTGATAAATCTCATTGTTATGATGTTGGTATCGGCGGTCCAGGTCTACCTAGTCCGCTCGCTGTTTGAAGATAAAAGGAAAATTCGTACATAACGCTACCCCAAACGGAGGGACAGAAAGAGAGAAACTAACACACCACAGATACCTTCAGGATTTGTTTTCGCCAGATCTCCTGGATTGTGACTTTTAACACAATGTGTCATCTATACACATACATATGCACTCACACATACACAAACAGACAGACAGACAGACAGACATTTGGTATTCTTAATAACAAAAGTCACCACTGTTATTGCTCTGGTCTTCAGCCCACTGGAGTTTGAGGGACAGTGGGAGTCCCTGGTTTGGAACAGGAACTGTAAGCCCCTCTACTTTGAAAACTCAGTCTCTTTGTTACAGAGAAAAAATCCCTTTGTCTCTCTTCAAAACGTGTATATTGTTTTATAGTCCTATAGTTGCTGTAATTCTTCACAGAAAGTGACATAACAAGCATGTTTATGATGTGACTATTTTTCTAACGGAGCCTAAAGTTACGAGGAAACTTGCCAATTGCAAAAATGTCCTCTTTTCTTTGGACGTGTTTTTATTTGAGCTAAACAAGATGAAGAAATGGTTTGGTGTCTGAAAATTTGTATTCATTTTTGCCAAACAGGAGTGGGAATTGCAATCAGTTATGTCTTCCCAATGTCCTTCCTCTCCTACCTTTTGTGTGTTACTAAGACATCCCAGTGCTTTGTATTTAGCCGCTGGCCTCCTGCCAGCCTTTTAGGCCTTTGAATATTTCTACCTTTGCCATTGACATTTATGTTGTCTCACTTTTCCCTTTCATGCCAATACTGAAAAGTCAGGTGTTTCGGTAGGGCCACGCTGCTAATGCTGCTCTTTGGCACCCAAGGGACCAGGGAGTAGGAGAAAAGGAAATGGGCCATCTCCAAATTCTCTTAATGACTACTATGCGATGACTTGTGGGCTTGTGGCAGCCAGCTTCGTGCCTCACGGCTGCTGGCGGGTGTCTGCTTACAGCCACCTACTGTGTGAAGATGTTGAGCCTGCCTGTCTCTCTGGTGACAGAAGTCTATTTTTATCTTACTGACACCTGGAAGGTCATTACCACTACTACATGGGTGCACTGCTCAGTTTAATATGCACGTACCATTCACTGCCTTGGCTACGTTCTTTTTAAATTCTCGTATCTATGTGTTTTGTTTGATATTCATATTTTGTTAGACATCATTACAAATTAATACCAGATCATTGCACTGCCTCTGATGCCACAGAACAACATCTTTTTTTGTCATCTTCTTACAGAATAAGTTAACAGTTAAGATTATTGTCGGCCCTCCAGAAACAGAAGGTCCACAGCTTGTCTTGATATGTGAGTGAAGGAGCACTGCTCAGGATGTTTTCATTGGTTGCTTGTATAGTATTAAGACACTACTGTGGTTTGTGATTATGGTGACTGCTTCTTTATTGTTATTACGGCGCTCCACAGATGAAACTTGGTTACTCACTATCCTGGCTGGAAGCTCCATGATGCCTCTAAAGATAAAGATCATACAATGAGTTCATTCCTTCATAATTTAACAGCCTTATGTTAGAAGTTTCTGATTATTCTAATTATACAAGTTTACCATACAGTATGCACATATTGTAGGTCTCTGCAATGTCATACATGTCATGTGGATGTTTACACAGTACTTGTAAGAAATGGTCATCTGCTGCCTCAGTTTAAGTGCTTATTACGATCTCTTATTCCTCTGTCTACCTGATGTCACTGTGGTATCCAGTGTTTAACTGAAGTACTGTATGGTGAGATTCTGTCTTGGATTACTAATATGAAGTTAATGATTACTTTAAAGTGCTTCAAAGTTCGATAAAAATAAAAGACTAATATTCTAAAGGTATTTCTAAGTTACTGGGTAGGAGATTGCTAAAGTTTCTAAGTCAACACCCACACTGTCTTTGAAAATTATTTTTACTACCCTGATGGAGCAGTGGGGTCGGGAGGGGGATGTGACGTCATAAGATATTTATTCAACTAATGTCCTGTAGTTGTAAATGTGTATAAATTAAACAATCAAATTTTTCTGACCTCTGTGTTTTGTTTGTTTGTTTATGTTTGTACTGAGCAAAAATGTTTTGCTTTCTACAAAGCTGAATTGTTTTACTGTATATGGAGACAGCATGTCAAACAGTTGCAGATACCTGTAGAAAAGCCAGGGCTTCTTCAAGCATGCAGCAGCTCAGATGAAACGGAAGTAACTAAATCATTGAGCTGCTGCACTATCAGGCATCTTCTTCTGGATCTGGTGGCGCAGAGATCTAATGATTAAACAGTCCTTCAGCGTAGAACCAGAGACCCCTGCTAAGCACAGCGGACGCAGCCCAGGAGAACTGAAAGGGAAGGAAGTGGTATTGGTCATCATCATCACTCATCCTCATGGTATTACCCTTTGATTCATGACACTTACTGGCCTATCAGATGCTGTGTGCATGATCCAGTCCTTCTGGAAACACGGTTTGTGTGAAGACATGATCCTATCTGCAACCACAGTCAAAAATAGGCTATATGTAAGAGATGGCTAAGCACAAGCTAACAAAAAAGGCAACCACTGTATGTGGATTGGTAAAGAGATTGAGGCACTTGAAATTGTGTGGTTGTGTAAATCTCTCTCATGAACAGCTGATGTAGGATTTCAAATACATTTCCAAACAAGATTTCTTTGTGCTGGCGAAATTTACCACGATGGCTGGTGTTTGTGGCCCCTTGGACAGGGTGCCGGAGCTGACAGGCTTACCAGCTGCCTGCGTTGTCACATAGCAGACAGAGGGCTGTGGTCTAGGCACTGGGACGCTATTATTTGACAAAATACAGATGAGGTTATTGATGAATATCACAATCAACATGTTCCCAAAGGTGACACACCTTCGGCATCATGAGAATAATTGAAGTTGTAAAAGTTAGGTGACCTTTTTGCAGGCGTGTTGCTCTGTGCGTTGGCCGGTCTTATCAGTTCAGTAGAGAACGGGCCACGTATGTTCAACACAGACATCTGGACGAGGAAAAAAATAAAATGATGAAGTTATTAGTATGAATGTTACAGTTATGGTTGATAGGCACTTGGTAAGGTGCTTTTTAAAGACTCCAACAACAGGGGGCGCTGTGAGCTCTGCTGTCATAGTGCTTCACTTCCGGGATAATGACAAGATGAGATTGTAGCATCGCCGCTGAACAAAATCCCGTCACAGGTAGGTGGAAAAAGCTCTGTAGATATTTGTGGAGATTATTTAACACCTTGTCAACACGTTTATGTTCATAGATAAACGTGTACATATGACTTGTCTGATTTTATTGTCGTGTCAAAGCCGGAAGGACCAGTAGTTTCATGCTAGCTGCACCTGTCATCCATTACATGACAGATAGCCCATTAGCTTCCAAGCTATCCAAAGTATCTGTATCTGTATTCAGAGTCCATCATCACTCAATAGTTAGTGGCAAACCTTTGATAAAATAGCTTTTAAATTAACCGTTCTGTGGTTATTCCTACTCTGCTTTATGTGAATGATGTTACCATTTATTCCCAGGTTTGATGTTTGTTACTTTGGTTACATTTGGGAACAGGTAAATTACAATATAGAAGGTAGTGACAGTAGAGCATACAGCACACACCTTACAGCAGGACTCGACATTTACTGCCCTGAATTATACTTTCAACTGTCCAAGTTATTTTTCAATCTACATAATGAATGTACTGGTTTATAACTAGTTTATTTATGTAGCTCTTATCACTTAATTGATTCACTCTGGTCTGCCATTAGGTTCTGCCAGTTCTACCCTGTTTAAATGTACATACTACATCATTTAGCCAAATAATCACAAGTTCACTACAGGGACATTGTATATTTGAAGTAAAAACTGTTATTTTTAACATCTACAAAGGGAGGGAGAAGATCAAATTAACTATTTAAATATTTACAAGCTCAAACCAACAATTTACATATAAACTATAGACACATCTTAATCCAGATATCCAGAGAAAAAGAGTGAGAGTGAAGGTCAAATGAACTACATACATATTTACAAACTATAGAAAAATCCTAATCCAGATATCCGGAGAGAGAAAGAGAAAGAGAAAGTAGTCCCACACCTAGCACAGCCCAAGAAGAGAAGGAGTGACCCTAGGGGCTGTTGGCAGAAGAGCCGTGGACTGTGATTACTCTGATCAACATACATGGGAATGAATTACAATACATTATATTTGAATATATTTCTGACCTTTTCCCTGATAGTCTGAAAAAGTCGCTAAATTTGACACTAGTAGCCTTTTCAGAAAAAGTCACTGAATCTAGTAAGTAAGTCACCAAGTTAGCAACACTGCTCTCTCTCTCGGATTGATTTTGTCTATGACATTGCTTCAATTATAGTGATATATACTACCGTACATGCATTAACATTTCATTTGCAATAATACATTTCTCTACTGTCCCAGAATTGTCCCAATCACTGTATCCTTTTTTCCCCAGGAACTATTTTTATTGTCCGACAGAACATTTCAAGCATTGCCCTACAGTTGATGTTTTGTTACAGTGCTAGACATTTCATATAAATAAATTAGCACAAGTTAGTTTACTCTGAGTAAGCATAGAACTTTTGGGGGTCTGGGGACCCAGCAAAGTTGCCTACTTGTTAGTCTAGGCCTGTTTATAAAGCTACCGGTTTGGTAAAGTAATAGTAAATGTTAGATTTGCTTCTTTGAGCAGTAGATTCAATTCTTGCTCACAAATGTGACCATGTTTTCTTCTTCTGTGTGTGTGTGTGTGTGTGTGTGTGTGGTAAGGGTGATGGGGCCAGACAGTGTCCCAGGTCCAGCTGTGCCCTGGCGGAAGGTGCTGTGGGAGCGCCAGCCCTTCCCTGATAACTATGTGGATCAGCGGTTCCTGGAGGAATTAAGGAGGAATGAGGGCATCCGGCAGTACCGCTACTGGGCTGTGGTGAGAGAAGCAGGCTTTGTGGGACAACAGCTGTCCTGTGTTGCCATTTTTATCACCCTCTGGCTCTACATGGAGCAGGTAAATCACTACACTGCACACTGTGCCTTTACTGTATAGAATGGTGTACATTAAATGCACAGTTAATCCACTCCTCTGCTTTCCTCGCAGGGTCTGCTGTCCCCTGAGAAGCTGTTGTGGACCAGCCTTGTCTGCGCCCTGCTGGGATATGGACTGCACCAAGCCTTGACGTCTCAAGTCGAATCCGGCTGTGAGCTCCGGACTCGTCTCGCTGACTTACAGAGTGCCACTATTTTTCTATCCTTCACCTTTGGTTTCTCGCCTGTTCTAAAGACACTAACAGAGTCTGTGAGTACTGACACGGTGTACGCCATGTCTGCTGTGATGCTGCTGGCCCACCTAGTCTCATTCCCTTACGCCCACCCCTCACCCCCAGGCAGCCTCTCCATAAATGCAGCCCTGTTTGCCTCAGTGTGTCTAGCCTCAAGGTTACCTGGGGCTCTTCACACCTTCGCCATGCTCAGCTGTGCCCTGCTGGTGTTTGCCCTGTGGCCCTGCCTGCTGCAGAGGCTGAGGGAGAACACCCCTAACCAGTTTACTGGGTTGTGTGTGGGAGTGTGTATCGGAGGGGTAGGTGGCCTGTGGACACAGTCACCAGGGGGAGCTGTGCTCTTAGCCCTGGCCTTAGGGTGTGTTACATTGCTCTGCCCCCTGCTGTTAGTCAGGCTGCAGAGGCACAAGGACAACATCCATGGACCCTGGGATGAAGCTGAGATTCATGAGGACCTCAGTCACTTCCTTCAATAACGGACAGAGTAAAGAGGAGCACATGGAGCTCCTGACAAAAGTTACATTTGAGGTGTGAGCCAACTGAGACTTTTATATGAATTAATTGTCAGTTTGCAGTATTATGTTGGTGCTGTACTAAACTGACAAATGTTAACTCTTTTATCATTGGTCCACATCTGTTTGGACAGCCATGAAACCTTGTTATCCTCTTGCAGAGAATATGAAGATGTTTTTACTGTTCAAGCTGCTAAGTGTTGACCTCAGAATTCGTATGGAAGGTATCAACTAATATGCAATGCTGACTTTACATTTGTGGGAGATGTTTATGGTTGTGTTCAGTATGTTGTTGATGTTGAGTATGAATGGACAGATTCATAGAGCTACACAGTGGCTTGCAAACTATGTCAAAATTAAACATTAGAAGTACAAAAATTTTAAAGGGTTTTGCAATAAAAATGTGTCCTCAAAGTAAATAATGCTTTTTTTATTTTTATATTTTTGAGAAACAACATTTTGACAGACTACTTAGTTTTCAAGTTGTGTTTTGTATGGATGGACAGTTTGCTTGTCAGTAATGACATAAAAGAGCTTTTATTTGAATGACTGCTCTTTTCTAATAATGAAATATTACACATGTAAACATTGGAGAAGTCCAGTATAACAAGCTCCCGTTGATCATACAGGGCAGACAGCTGCTGCAGTGCTACAGTTCTCACAGGACTGTCCACCATATTTTAAAAATAAATACATTTTATTAACCAACAGCATAGTAAACACAGACAGTACATGACCATATAATGCCAGGGGACAGACATAAAACAAATAGTTAACATACATTTTCAATATAGCTTTCTTTTTTTTAGAATAGAGGAGGAATGTGATGTATTGTTTGATTGTATGACTATTTTTAAAAATATAAAAAATGTGGTTTCTGAATGTGATTTTGCAAGTATTGATGACAGTGTCGAGTTTTTTCGGTAAAAGTCAGTAAAGAAAGCCAAACTCCACTTTTTCATAGAAAAGGGTAAACTCCGTCCACCATGTTGCATTCCCTGCCACACCCAGTCAGTGACGTCACGTTGGCGGGCTGAGTTGATTAAAAACACCTGCTGTGATTTACATGGCGCTTAAAAAAAAAAAACCCTCAACCCCAACACAGCAGCCGTGTACTGCCCGGCCACATGTACAGTTGATTTAAAATGGACACTGGGTTTAAAGTCAGAGCCGCTCACTCTACCGTCTGTTCAGCGTTCAGCGTGAGGAAGGCTAGAATTGTTGTAGCTTATGTTTATGTTCATTTTCATGTTTGTTTTTGTTTCAATATATTAAAGACCTGCTAACATAACGTGTCGGGCACGTTATCCTGTCTTCATTCTGGCTTTCACTTGAACTAAATGAAAACACACCACTACTTGTACTTTGTTTTGGGACTCATTGTGAGACCAGTTTTCCAAGGAAATTCATGAACACGATACCAGAAAGCATGAGTGCAGCTGCACCTGAAAGCAGTGTGGAGTGGACGCTAGGGGTCATACCTTCACCTCTCCTTTTCCTGGCTTGGTACGAAATGTGACGGTGGGCTTTGCCTTGGGTTTTGACTGCTGTGGTGGCGCCATTTAGCAGCAGATGAAGCCCGACTATAACACAGAGTTCAGTCGAGCTGTCTGTAACCGGGCGGCCTCCCTCCTCCTCCTCTTCCTCCTCAAAGAATCACACTCACACTCACACACACGGAGAGTGCGTCGTAATAACAGCGCGTCACCCACTGTACGGGTGCAAATGACTTCTGATGACAAATTCTTCTGTCCAATCAGATGTTTATTTACACTGGAGATATAACCCATACTGATAAGGCACACAACATGGGTCCCAAAATATGTATATGTCGGGGAGCCCATTAAACCTTCATATATAAGGTGTTTTAAAAATAATAACTTTTAGAAATTCCTTTTTCACAGCAGCCATTTTTACATTTGATGTTCCTAATTTAGGTTCTCTTCCATTAGAGTCAGTCAGGGTGCTGCTGGTGTGCATGTTGGCTCACTGGAAAGGCTCTGCTACACTAAATGGAACAGAGCCTTAATTACTATCATCACCTGTGTTTACCCCACTATTTCATGTCAAAATGGCTGCTGTGAAAAAGGTCAATTGGAGGAGACATCTGATAACAATCCATCTTAAACTTTATTCTGCTAAATTCTAGTCAGTTTTCTGGGGACCCCTCCAACACCCACATGGTCCCTTATACGTCCTTGACTCTTAGTTAGCAAACCGCTGATATACACCACTGTTATTGGCTACTACAGTGAGTGAAAGTTTACTTGGGCTTTGAAAGTAGGAATGCTATGGAAAAGAAAAATAAGTTTAAAAAAATGATAAACCCAGTCATCAATTTGCGCAAACCTTTAAATAATGAGATATCAAGACACATGTTCAAAAATAAAACACCTGTTTATTCAAAAACAGTAAAAGTAGTGCATGTGTATTCTCTTTTAGTATAATAGATCACAATTGGTATTTTATTTACACAAAGTTCAGGCACTTCAGAAAAGTCAGGAGACAGTCGAGCACATTCCAGCCTTTATGGCCAATGATATTATGTACAAAACAGGCTCAAGACTCGGTGAATTTAGCAGACAGCAGCTCCCAGAAGAGACAGAGAGAAGCCCAGTGTAGTGCTTCAGCTGGATTACACATCATACAGGTCACTGGGTGTCTCTGGGTAGCAGTCAGCTGCAGCTGGAAGGATCACTGGGGTCGATGGGTAATGGAGTTCTGAGCAGAAAGGACTATTATTTCACATTTGGGATGGCTGGGGGATACCTCCTGGAGATCAGATCAGATCAAAGATATATCTATAAGGTTCAATATCATATAACAAGGCAGACCTAACAAAGTGATTATAGTATTGATTGTAGTAAAATATTTGGGTCTATGTCTCCATTGCAGCTATAAAATTGTTTTGGCCCTTCAGTTAACAATTTTGAAAAACAAAAACTGGCCCATTACATAACCAAATCGTTGACCCCTGGATTAGAGGCTTGCCATGAAAGCTGTGAAAACTTGCAAAAGCTATTATAAGGAGAATTATATGGGTTTGGCCACGTTTGAAAGAAGAAGAGAGAGAGAAATTGCTGAATAAGGGTGAGCTAATAATGGTTATTAGAGATTACTACAGCATAGGTTACAACATCAGTTGGTTAGAGGAACATGAGATATTGGAGAGATGAGCAATTTATCGAGGAACTAATCCAAATTTTGGTGATTTGGTGTATTTTTTGTGTCTTTATTTGGCAAGATTTTTTCATTCGCCACAAAGCCACACATTTTGATTGTTACACAGTTCATGGTCTTTAGTGTCAATAGACTTTACAATGATAAGAATAAATATGGGGGGGGGGAAACAGACTTATCGAAGTACCTTCATGCCCCATGTATATCTATAGGAGAGAGAGAGATTGAGTAAGGAAAAGAGGCATAAGGTTGGATGGAAAGAGTCAATAGAGGAGAGAGGGAGACTGTATGCGGGAAAGAACCTAAAGAACCATTGGAGAGCACAGAGGAAATGAGGCAGAGAGAAAAAGGAGAGACAGGCCAAAAGCAGGGGAGGAACCAGTGAAAGAGGAGAAGTGAAGAAATCTACTAGAAAAAAGAAGTAGGGGGGAAAAGGAAAAAGAACAGTTATTGCATGAGGGAAACTGGGGAAGGCTATAAAACAAATGCATGCTAGGAGAAAGCGGGAAAAGGGGGGATGAAGGACAGAGAGAAGGATGAAAACTTGACAGAGTGCTCAGCCTGTTGTCTCTGGCTCCAGTAGAAAGCTGCACAGAGAGAAGTCCTCTCTATTGAGGCTGATGGGAAAGAGAATATGAGAAACACATTTTCCAGCAGACCCCCACCCAGCTCAAATAACAATTCCCTCTGCCCCAGTGCCTCTGTAGCGCAGGGTTTGATTGTGTGTATGCGAGCGTGTGTATGCATATATGCCAGTAAATGTTTGAGTGACTGACTGGAGGTCATTATAATATAACAGGTCAGACTTCAGGCTGTAATTGTGTGGTTTTGGAGTCACCTTGGCACACTTGGTGGAGCGCGGTGAGGTTGGCCAGCTCGCTGCTGAAGGCCATCAGTGCTCTGGAAAGCAGTGGGTCCGGTGTGAGCGGGTGGCCGGGGAACTGATGGGGCATGGCCACGAACCACTGTCTTGCCACTGGTCACTGAGTTATTAGGGAGTGTCAAGCTGGGTGGAGAAAAGGACATTAAGTGACAAGCATAGGTAGCCCACTACTGCACACATCTAAGCATCACTGACTGTGTGTACCTGGAGGGCTGTATCCAGGAAGAGTCTACAGGTGGAGGCATAGGGGTGGTGCAGGTGGAGGTGGAGATCTTTCCGATGACAGAGAGCGCCTCCTTCAGGGCAGCATGTTTGCAGAGCACTTCTTCCCGGTGGCGCTTCTGCTCCGGTGACTCATCCATCAGTGCTGAGCATTCTCCCAGAGCATAGAGCTGGGCCAGGAGCTCAGAGCTAATGAACTCCTTCACCTACAGAGAGGGGTTATAAACAGCTGTGACAAGTCAAAATGTTAGAGTTTATAAAGTGATATTATGCTCTGACTTGGGATTATGACTCTAAATTCCTAAAGGGGTAGTGAATTTTTTTTTCTTCTATAGTCTCTCATTTATTTTTCAAGTTTCAAATATGCTCAAATAGTGTTTCAAATGCTACACTTGTATAGCAGGACAGGGAATGCAGATTTTGCTGGGCTGGGAGTGAGCGTTTGGCTGGAAGAAAGGGAAAATGATTTAAAAAGTTTAGAGTCTGGTCTGGATAGCTTACGCTGTTAATCATGAGGTGCATAATGGTCTTTGGCATTAGGTCCTTGATGGTCTTATAGATGATGTTCATGTAGGAGTCAACCAGGTTTCGAATGGTTTCCACCTGACGCTCCAGCTGGGGGTCTGTGAAGTTATCAGGAGATCCATTTCCCTGCCCATCCACCCGGGTGACAGATAGAGAAGATGGAGTTGGGAGAAATAACAAATGTTCAGATTGTCCCTAAGGATATATCATGCTGCAGTGACTTCTGAGATAACACAGCTGGTCATTTCAGTACAGATGTGCAAAGCAATAAAGATCAGCCTTGTGTGCATTGTCATATCTTGTCATCTATTCTATGCTTGTGACTAGAAGAAGTATAGAGCCATTGCAATAGGAACAGGGAGAGCAGAATAGAGGGAACACAAGAGAGGGAGGTAAGGAGGAGTGGGCAGAAGAAAGAAAAGGGGGAGTGGGTGAGGGACGAGGAACTGCTGATTAGAAACAGACTAGAACACACACACATACACACATATTGGAGTGACATCATGGGCCAAGAATGCTGTGCTGAAGAGCCAACGACAGAGCGAGATGGAAGGGGTGGGGGACTCGCTTTTTGTTTTTGGCCAGGGGAGAATAAAGGGGAACATGGAGAGAGGGGTAAGGGGTTACGGCCAGGGTTTGAGGTTAGCAAATGCTATGAGTGCATGCAACACAAAGGTAACGTGCAGACAGGTGCAGCTCCCCACAGCTCGGGTCAGGACTGGGTTTCATTAGGTTGAATTAGGGGTCAGAGTACTAACAGTGACTTTTTCAGGGTAGACTCCAGCCTGTAGAAAAGACGCCTTCCAGCTGTCCAGCTCTTCCTGAGAGTTACAGGCCAACTCCAGGCATTTGTAGTCCTTATACACGTTCCTGCAAATGCAGTGCAATATTGTCAGACATCTCAAAAACTACGCTTCCTAGCCAGTAATAACACTCTTTCCACAATACAGAGTAATGAACTCATAATCTCACATACCGTAAAACAAATACACCATGTTGGTAACCTTACTTATGACATTAGAAAATACAGTACATATCAAAATCATACACACTAACATGGACAGTGCTGACAAGCATTATCCAAAATAGGTACCCTGACCTTTTAGTAATTACATGTCATTATTGGTTTTTCTTATGAACTCAGTGTAAGTGATGTAGCCAGAGTTTTAGTCACAATGCGTGGGATAATTTCAGCTGAGCAATTATGTCAGTCATTTTTAGCTATTCGCTGTCTCCTTTCTTACCATTTCACTTCCAGTGGAAACAAAACAAGTCTTGCTCCACATCTTGTGGAAAGAGAAGACTTAGTAGTACTAAAAAAAGTGTCCCCGGCTAAACTTTGTCAGACTCAGCCGCAATTATGACTTATCTTGACAGTTACTTTTGAGATTATGCCGATCGTGTGTAGTGCACTTTAAAGAGGAGTGAAAAAAGCAACCAGATCACAATTTCTGTGTTTGTGTTCTAATTTCTTAATACCCCTTCTTCACTCAGCTCTTGACCAACTTTGTACACAAGCCAAATGTTATTGGAACAAGGTTTCCTTCTTGTGCAACATTAAAGCATTCAGTTAAATAGACAATACCATAAGCTGTAGTACTCTATCGTCCATACTTATCACCTGAGCTCCTGCACACAAGTACTGATGAGGGAGAATATTGTACTTAAAAAATTAATGTGTCTCTCCTACATCTTGAAATTGGCTCAATGGCAAGATTTGGTTTATAAAGTTTGTAAAGCATAATATTTTGTGTGTAGTAAAATACTACTACTACGTAATAAGTGTGAACCTTTCTATTCTACATTGTAAATGCAGCACAAATTAATATTTGTCAGAGCTTTCATGTTTCATTATTTGGTTTGCACTATAGAGAAATATACAAATATAAAATAAAATATAATATATAATGTTAAATAAACATGTCTCTTATGTTGGTGAGCTTGTGTGTAATTTAACAATGGAGGCTACACAACTCTTTTTAACTTTGTGGGGGAAGGAAGACTAAAACAAAACAAAAAATCTCTCTCTCTCTTACAATTGTCCCATCCTGGTCTAATTTATAGTAATGGCCACCTATTTAAGTGATGCACTGACTGTGTCCCATTTCTGCATCTTATGTAAATGTCTTAGTACAGAGGTAACACAAGTCATTGGGTTTTGTGTAAAAGGGCCCCACTAGAGTTGTCCCCATGTTGGGAACCACAGTTTGAATACAGGTGGGCCTGTCTTCCCCAAACTTGGTACGATCCTTTAAAAATATATTGTGTATACAATTCAACAGAATGTAAACCGACAATGATTCATTGATAAAGTAAAGCACACAAGCACTTGTAACTAGACAAACACACATAGAGAAATAAGGGTATAATTTCTGTAAAGGTTAATGAAATTAAATGCTTCCACTAGCCATTACCATTACTCCCAATTTTATTTTATTTAAGTATTATCACTGTTTTATTGTCGAACTATTTTCTAATTTTTTGTATTCCTCCATGGAGACTAGTTTTTCTGTATTCATTTAACTTTATGCCTTGGCCCTCCCCTGCGTAGCTCACAGAGTTTGAAACGTGGTTTAGGCTGTTACAGCATTCACTTGTTATGGACAATCAGTTCTAGCTGAAAAATACAATGAAAAGGTGCTGAAAAATGTTAAAAGATGTAAACTAATTATTTCTTTAAATACATTTTGGTGAATAATCATAAATGTGCAGTGTTGGCTTAAAGGTCAGAGAAGCGAGCTTGTGACCAGAAGGTCGTAGGTTAAATCCGCCTAACTGGCAGGATAAATCTGAGTGGGAAAAGTGAAGAAGCAGCACTTCCCTCGGTCAACACCACCACTGAGGTGCCCTCGAGCAAGGCCCGTAACCCCAATCGATGTGGTTGTACTGGACAGCTTCCAGGTATGAATGTGTAACATTGCAAATGTGATCAGTGAACCTTTGCTGAATAATTTGGTTTAAAAAAATAAATAAAAAATCAATAAATAAAATGTTTGTCTCTGAATTTAAGGGTATGTTTTTGCCACATAAAGGTACACAATAGCATGTTGCTCGAGCTGTACCTCATTTTGTCCTCCTTTCTGTGCCAGGACATAAAGGTACATTTTTGTCACCAGGGGTACAGAAATGTTCTTTTAGAGGTACAGAAAAAAAGGTATAAAAATGTACCATGTTCAAAGGTACAGTGCTTGTGCAAAGCATTTGTACTCTTTTAGGTCCATTCCTGCACCTTGATTTCTTAGTGTGTATACACATACAAATACCTGCTGACACACAAAATAAAACTGTTACATTAATATCTCCCCAACTGCTGTGCTTGACATGACCTCCCAAACTGCAACTTATCCCTTTATCTCCATCATCTATTTTCTCCATGTTATTCACTCCCTGGCTTCTCTTTCCTTTCCATCGTTCCTATCACTTCTCTCTTCACACCATCATACCATCTCTGTGCTTTGGCTGTGGAGGCAGCACAGCAAAATAAGAAACAAGCAAAGGATCTGGAGCAAGCTGTGGCCCATCTGTTAAACATTTTTCCTTAATCACTCAGTTGTTTCTTTCCTCCTTTTGTTGTTCCCTTCTCACATTCAGAACACATAGCAATTAACCTCAAACATGTGAAACCTTTGTGCGTGTGAGAATGAGAGAGACAACAGAAATGGAAAGAGAAAGAGGGGATAGCTTGCAGTAACAGAGAGCTGTACAGAAAGATCAAGAAATAGGCTGTCAGCTTATGGCTTGGCTAGGATGGGTGAGGCTAATAAGTCAGGGTGTGGTGGCTAACAGACAGGGAGCCAGGCCAACAATGACAATACTAGAGTGCTATTACACTAGGATCAGGACACTAACATTCATATACACCAGCGAACGCACATTAAAATCGTTCTCTACGCTGATTTATCACTCACATCAACTGTTTTTTTTTTCCTCGTTCACTTTGCTATCCTCTCCTCAGCTCGTGGCCAGTGTGAGTTTTTTCACTCATCTTGAGGAATTTCTGCACAGAGCCTTGACTGCTTTAGATTTGAAGAGTTTCCTGAGGGTTTTGATTACTGTCAGACAGGGACAAAACCACTGCAATGTCTGCCACACACACTCAGACACACACACACGCAAATACAGAAAGAGAAACAGAGAGAGTGAGGGCGCAGGAAAGGGGGGGGGCGCCATAGGACAGACTTTGACACATTCCTGGCCGATGGCTCTGATACTCTCTCTCTCCTGCTTTCTTTCTCCTCTCAACCCTTCCAATTCTTCTTTCTCCCTCCTTTTTGTGGTGAGTCGAGCAATTCTTTCCAAACAAGAGCAGCCTCATCTCTGATCCAAGCTCTCTGGCTTTGATTAGCTGCTTAATGAGCCTGCCGTCGGTATGCTGTGGTCTATACACACACACACTGGCAAAAGCACACATACATACGCACACACACACACACACACACACACACACAAATTCAGTTTGTGTGTCTGAATGCAGCATAGCACAGAATTATAAACAAAGCCCACATGCTCTGGTACAATCAGCCAGGCTTTGGGTCAGCTCCAGCTCCTAAACACACTCTCACTCACTCTCTCTCTCTCTCTCTCTCTCTCTCTCTCTCTTTCTCTTATGCTCTGTCTTTGTCTCTCTGTCTTTCTCAATCTGTTTCACACACATAAACCCAGCAAACCCAAACCCAACCCTATTCTCATGAGCCTGGCATATACTTGGAGGCAAAAAAACTACACCCACTGCAGCACCCACTGGATGTCCTTTCAGTTCCGGTGGCATAGTTGAATAGAAGAGGTCATAGAAAGGGCAAAAGACCACTAGAACATCTCCTCCTTTTTCCTCCTCTGACATGTCCACCCTTGTAAAATATCACTGAAACTTCAGCAAGCAGGTGACAAGAACAAAACTCCCTTCTCTGACTCACGCACGTACACAAACACAGGCCTCCAGCCACACACACACACACACACACACACACACACACACACACACACACACACACAAACCTTAACTCTGTGTTGAAGATAGCAAAGACAAATTTGCTGGACATGAACCCCTTCTCCACATCTCTGAGCTTTAAGTTGTCCAGAGGAAGCATGTACTTCTTCTCCTTCTCCTGGAAAAGATAGAATACGGAGAGATAAAGTTTGACAGAGGTATGCAGAGTAAAATATGACATCACAGAGAGGTAACACAGGTGTTGATGGCAAAAAACAACACAGACTAAAGACAGTTCACTTGAGGGCTTTAGCTAAAATAGTTTTATGTCTGGTAGTAAATATTCTTCTTTTCAGCCTGCCCCTAGAGAAGAAAGAAGGGCCAAGAGACTTGAATTGTAGCTAGAAAAATGTCAGACGGCGAGGCGAACAGGAGATGTGGAACATAGTGCTAGCAGAGCATCTGAGTTCATATCAGATGATGCGTCTGCCTGTCAGACTGACTCATATTAACTATCCCCTAACTAGCGAAAGAGGGACAGTGGAAGAGAGAGAGAAGGGGAAAGAGATGCCATACGTCTATAGTCTGTCATCACTACGGGGACTTATGAATGACAGAGAACAGTTGGAGGAGTGGAGCAGCCAGGGTGAGGAGAACCAGACAGTATGGAGGCAGGGTAAAGAGAACTGAAGCAAGGAGGGAGGGAATGAAAGAAGGAGTATGAAAAAAAAAGAGGGAGAGAGGCCGGGCTCACATGTGAAAGTCATTACTCAGACTCAAGCTCTAACACAACATTTCTCCTAAAGTAAAGCCCTTCCCCCTCATCTCTCTTCACTGGCCTGCTCCCTCTTTCTAACCTTTAAGAAGGGGGCTTCCAGAAATGTTGGTAATAGGAACAGTCATGGATGACGCAAAGACACTTCCATAGATAAGAGAACTAAAGCATGTCTGGAAAAGACGGTGTCTTAATAATCCTGCATGTTGTCTGTGTGTATGGATGCATGTGTGCGCCGCCTGCATTTGAGCACGTGCACACATGTGGTTTGAGATGTGAGTACGCTGGTAGTACATTTTGGTCTTCCCTCTCTCAGTGCTCCCCTGAACCCTACGACTCTCTTCCTTCGTTCCTCTTTCCTTTTTTCCAAAGGGGCCCACTTCCTGTAACAGAGGCTGAAAAAAATGACAGAACGGGATTGGCGCTCATAGGGCAACATCTGGGATCGCTTTAGACAGAGGGGGAGGAGACTGGAGAGAGTATAGGGTGCTCTGATGGGGTAGAAATAGAAAGTAGAGATGAGGAAGAGAGGAAGAGGAGGGATAGAGATAGATAGAGGGAGGTGGACTTTGCTAAGAGTAGAAGAGGAAGAGTGAGGAACATAGAGAGCAGGAAAGATTGTGCAGGAGAAGTGGGGAGAAACTGCAGACCACTCCAAAGTTGATTTCCCATGGGTCCCATCAACCCATATATGGCTGCTAAGTTCCTCCCTAACTCTCTCTCCTTCTCTCACTCCCCAAATTTCCTTATGCCTTCCCCGAGTGAACAGGCAGATCCCTAGCTGAATGAGCGAATGTGCCACGTCAAGACTGGATACTACGCTGGGACACAGCCCTGCGGACACCCGATTCGAGATACGCTATCATCTCCAGAGGAGGGACACCCATAGGAGTGGATGTCCGCTGTCTGCGAGACCCCTCACCTTGCGACCCAACACCAAGAGAGGATAAGAAAGTAGAGAATAACAGAAGGAACATTTTGCCGACTCCCCTCCGCCGCAGGCTGGACTGCTAGCTAACAACCAGAGTGGGAAAAGGCGAGGCCAAAGAGAAACTGAGGAAGGGTCCTGCTCCGTCATCCCAGTGTTCAGACTACCTGTTCAGGATCTTACTGGTGTACAGTAGTCTGCACATTGGTTAGACTGTGCAAGGAAGTGCTTCAGCAGCAAGACTCAGGACAACCTGCATGTACTCTATGCTGAAGCAAATCTGGGGTCTAATATTCTCTGATGTTTCTTGCTTGAATGGGTGCTAATTCCTTTAAATGTGCATACAATATTGCTAGCTTACAACTATTCAAAATGCATTCAAATGTCATTGGCTCTTTATTAAGTATAATGACAACCATTTTGTAGAATTTGCCACCTTGAAAAAATTGTCTTAGTTAATGGCGAGTGATACATACATTTAAGGCAAGTGATACATTTGTTCAAGGAAGTTTACATTCAGCACATTCAAGAAGAAGAAGCTATAACTTGAGACTGTCTGTTGTTTTAATAATATTTAAGCCATAAAAGCTTCTTTTACGCACCTTTAATGTAGCTCTAAACAAACATTTTTTCAGTGTGTCCAATTGGGTATTTTGAGCTTCAGGATGTGAATCTGTGTGGTAATGTGATAACTCTTGTGTTCACAGACATCATGGCACTGTTTTGTGTATGTGTGTGTGTGTGTGTGTTATATTCCCAGTGGTGTCAGGGTGGTCGTGAAGTATCATACATCAGAGCTGCTGCGTCTGAAGCTGTGTCTCCTCTTCCTATAGACTAATGGATTTGAGATTTGGAACAGGCCTCTCGCACACACACCTACACACAGAGGGGAGTGTGTAGATTAAGTGTATAGGCATGAGCCATCTGTTTTTCTTCAGGCTGCCTGGTGGAGCCCTGGCAGTAGAGGGGTGAAGGAATGTATGTCTGTTCAGTGTGCTGTGGAGATTAAACTCTGAACTATTATGCTGCACTCTCAGTATGAGGTCAGTGTGAAGGGACAACTGTTGTGGTATACAGAAAGGAGATGTACTGTACAGCCTTAAAGACATTAAGAAATTGGAGTGTAGAGAGGCAATCGACACAGGGATGGAGAAGGGAGGTTGGAATGGGTGGGGGTAGTGTGTGTGTGTTGGGGGGGTGGGGGGATTATTTGTGAGAAAGACTATGGAGGAGTTGAGAGGAGAGAGGGGGAGTCAAAACGGGAGGTCTGCAGTGTAGAAACGGCCATGTGGGATTTCTCTGGGCAGATCTTGGAAGCTGGTGTTTGGACAAAGCTTCAGATTTTCCAGCCAGGAATGTGCACAGTCCCAGGGAGACTGCCAACCACACGAAGGGGGAGAGAGAGAAACAGAGGGAGACAGAGAGAGGGAGAGAGAGACAGACAGAGAGAGGGAGGAAAGGAGGGGGAAAAGGCAACAGAGGTAAAGAAAAAGAAAATAAAAAAAAGGCAGGGCAGTAGTAGAAAAAAGAAATGTCTGTGGAGGTAGTGTGGGCGGGGAGAGTGAGAGCGGGAACTGCAAGAGAGAAGAAGCAGATGCTTGGTTTGTGTGACTGTGTGTGCACACACAGATGCATGAGGAAAGGCAGCAAATCTGATCTTTTGTGATAATATGGGTGACTGACATTGCACTCAGGCCTTCCAAACACAGCTGATAAACCATACAACAGATTGAGGAGGTGCAAAGATCAAACGATGACTAGTCCAACCGGGCCAAAATGAATTGAAAAGGTTAAGATTTTCCCATACACTTCAATCCTTGTGGTGAAACCTACGTGTCTCACTGTGATCCTCCAGACAGCCAGAAGTCATTGCTCTGATGTGGTCAACAGATATTTGCTTGCCTGTCTTAGTATTATTTGTTACAGATGTGCTAAGTCTGTGTGTATGTGTGACTTGATTTGTAAACCTATAACACTGTGTACAATATGCATGCCTGGGGCTGTGTCTGGGAACACTGTGTTCAAGCGATTCAGTGTTTATCTGAAAAGTGGCTGTGTGTCTGTCTGAGTGTATATTTTTCTCCACTATTTGCATGCCAGTTTGTTTACATCAGATTCTGCATGTGTACTGTATACTGTATATACAAGTCTGTCCCACTGTGTGTGTTTGCGTGCGTGCATGTGTGTGTATGTGTGTGTCTTAGTTTGGCTTGGGGCAGCTCCAGCTGTGTCAGAGTGAGCCGCTCCAAATGCCTGAACTCCCAGAAGAGGAAGAAAAGGGGGAGTAAGGGGAAGAGTGAGCGGAGAGCGGGACGAATGGGAAGGGGGGCGGTCAGAGGAATGAATGGGGGAAATGGAGGGGCTCAGTTGCAGGTCCAGGTGGCAAGAGAGAAAAGCAAAGAAAACTGTTGGATAGAGAAACAGGGTTAAAGATGCTCTCTATTATGCATTTAATGGTGTCATATGTCACAAAGCGTCCATAAAGGGTCCGTCTGTTTAGTTTTAGCCACAACCTGGCCTTCGAGCCATTTTAGGGAGGTTACCAAGAACAATAACTTATTTGTAAAAGCATTCTACATGTTCCTACCAATAACTCAATTTAACCCACAACAGCAGTGTTTTTATGTGAATGTTTATAGGTGCCTGTTTCTCTCCATATAAAATACTGTGATGTGTTCCCCTCTTCTGATATCACTTCCTGTACTCTGCCCTTTCCTCTTCCCATGACGTTGACTGTGACAGGATGAGACTGTTGTGGTGTGTCTGCCTGTCTACACTTGCTGTGCAGACCTTCTGCTCCTGTACAGCAGGCACAGACAGGCAGACAGATGGCAGCCCCACTGACATCAGAACAGAGGGCCACTAGCTCTTCCACTTACTTCAATAAAACTGCAGGGGCTTTACTGGAATGGTGACAACAGTATCAACAGACGAAAGATTTCCCTTCTACTTAATTATCTTTCAACTTCCCAATTAGCATGCTGTTTCAAGCTGAGATATGTGTTAATAAACTTGTGATGACTAAAGTGTAGTGCTGTGTTTTGACTTCACCATTTTCTTATTTATTAAGAACCTGCAATATCACTCATAATTACAGCATGTCTTGGTGTGATCTATTTGTGTCATGAGTGTGAGTGTGAGTGTGAATGCCTCACCTCATCATCCTTGAACCAGGACAGGCTCTCTGCAGTGAGAATAAACCAGTATTCCTTGGCTCCACCCTTCATGATGCCAATGTTGCTGATGGTCAGCCAGCCCTTGCGGACAACCTGCATAACAGCCATGGGTAAGGAGTCAGATGGCAGGACTGACAGGGCATTTACAATGGCTTTCAGAGGACAGGTTTATGGAAAATTAGATAGCAAGGTATAACTATGAAGGTGTGCAAAGGAGGCCACACAATGAGAGTGGACATTGCTGATGAAAATAAGAGTACATTTTAGAAACAGTTAACATAGGAGGGCAAGATTTTGCATCTACATTTGTGACATAGATTATGCAGCCACAGGGCAATCACCAAACATTTCACTGACCGCTAGTGGAGCATAAGCGGTCAAAGAGGAGATTAGATGCATAGGTAAACAAGCAAAGTAACCAAACACAGTTGGGGATAAAAACAGGATGGAAGAGACTGGAATACAGATGTGTGATGAATAAGGGAACAGGAAGTATGAGATGGCATACAGAAACCAAGAAATGATATATACATCCTGTAGACTAGGAAAATATTAACATCTGCATTTGTAGAAGATGAAAATATGATTAATAAAGCTACAACAAGCGATTTTGCCAGTGTACATCTTTGCTGCCATCAGTAGCAAGCCAACCCACAACCCTTAAGCTTGAATCCTGCACAGAAATATTTCCAGTTGAGGCAGTAGTGAGTGAGCAGGCTTAAAGTGATTGGTCTCCTACTATTAGACTTGAAAGAGGGACCACACCCTGGAGAAAAACAGGAGATAAAGGAGTCAAATTAAGAGTGGAGTTCATTTTTTCATTATATTTGGGGTTTAGATTACGTTTTAGGGAACAACACTGATATTGATAATTTATAGTTACTACTTTCAAATAGTTGCTACTATCAAAACCACATTTAAGCTGTAGTTGAAATGTACTGCTGTTCAGCTAATATTATCATCATACATCAATGTTCCTGACTAAATACAACCGTACTGGGATTGTGTTTTTAATTACTGCAGCTTTCAAATGTGTCAGATAAATATTATGTTACATATTAATCATAATAGACTGAGACAAAAACAAAAAATGACACATTTGTGTTTGACTGCATTCCTATTAAAAGCCAAGATTAACTCTAAAGTTCTAAACCCTAAACTCTATGAGGATGACTCATCAGTAAAATCACAAAAATCTCCCATTTATCTGCAGCTATGAATGCTGATTAATGCTGATTAATGCAGAACACATGGGACAGTGACATCACTGAAAATAAAAAACAAAAACAAAATGTAAGATGAATGGGAAAAAAATAGTTAATAACCATGCATTCAAATATTGCACTGCACAGAACCATTGGCAGCAAAGGGTCATTTGTGAGTGTTTAGACCTGCATATATCATCATCACTGTCATGCACAAATATATACTTGTTGTTTTTCTTAAAACTGATGAACATGATTCTGGATAAGAAGGTTCTTTATAAATCATTTGGATCATGAATGTTTTTACTCAGTGTAATGGCAATCTACTACACAGCTGAATGAATAAATGCAGTTGTACTGAAAGTCTCACCTGGTTTCCTGCTACCCCTGCTACAATCTTCTTATTGTTGTGGTTGTATGCCTGCTGAGCACTGAGAGACAGGAAGAGCTCATGTTATATACCCTGTCTGACTGCATTGTTAATTTTATAGTAAACCCATTTTATAGTTCAAACCTTTTACTCACTTAGTGAAGCCGATGAAATCCTCATGTTTTGTATTAATGTAGGCTAGCTGTATGTCAATTAGCATCATGACCTGCACAGACCAGACACACGTTAATTATAGAAACAGGCCTCACACAAAACTAAAGCTAATTTATGAATGCATTGTCCAACAGTGTGTGAATGACCTGGTCCCTGCATTTACTCTCTTGTTGTTGTATTTCAGTGGTTACAATTCTCTGTGTCTCATCTTGCAGTTTGGGAAAGGAACTGAGCTACAGAGAGAAAACAGACCAGAAGTCAGATATAGGACAATGTTGAAATGTAGAGTATATCACAAAAGTATATGACATACACACATACATACCTTATTGATACACTGGTGCACAGTGGTGATTAGTTCTTGACTGACCATATCAACAAATTTCATACACGGCCCCTCTATCCTTGATATTTGTTTCTTCACTATGGCTTCAAAGGCCATGTCAGGAGTGAACAGACCTGTCCTATAGGGAGAGACAGGCAGATGGTAGAAAGTAAAAAAAAAAATAAAAAAAGTAGATTGACAGCAGCTAACAAAAACTTTGACACTTTACATTTGCTCAGTACACTAACACATGGTACCTGACACCATGGATGTTTCTGATGGCATAGTTGATCTCCCGCCGCAGCTTCCTCTCATCTGACTCAATCTGAAGACAAACACAGCACGTTGTCGGTCAGTCGAGAACTTGGCTGAGGAACATTACAGTTTAGCATCACAGTTACTTATGCGCATACATTATTTATGGAGCTACTGTATGACAAGCACTATATATGTACAAAGACAAACTAAAATCATACAGAGAAACACACACACACAAACCTTGACCAGTTCATAGGGGAAGCGTTCATGGAAAATGCGGTTGATTTTAGCACCTCCTGACAGACTAATGGTGTCTACTTTGTCACCTGAACCCTCGATTAGCTTCTCAAAGTCGACAGCCAAGTGCTGGACTAACCTGGAGGACAGACCAGGAGAAAAACTGACATATAAATAACCTAAAGACAATACATGGGTACACGCACACATCGAGAATGATTGACTGACTGACTGTAGCAGTGTCTTGGTCCTGCGTGCAGGGTCATCAGGACTATACTGTTTGTACTCTTCAGCCTCTTTGTTCAAGGCCAGAAGCTGGGTCTGCAGATGACTACGGAAGGCAGGCAAAGTGTCCCGGATGTGGTTTGTCAGTTGCTGCAAACAAACATTATCAGTAACAATATATACACACAATGTATTCACTTACTCTGTGTGTGTGTGTGTGTGTGTGTGTGTGTGTGTGTGTGTGTGTGTGTGTGTGTGTGTGTGTGTATATTTTTAACCTGGTTAAGCATTCTTTGTAAATATGGGGTGCCCATTTTTTCAGCCATATGTTTGTAGGCTGGATGGGACATGAAGAACTTCTGCTCTGCAACCAGAGCTGCCTTAATATCCTTTTTCCCATCAATGTCCTTCTGACTGCGGTTCACCACCCCTATGTAACCTGGGCAGGAAGAAATGAAAAGGGAAATGAAGAGCATGTGAACATTGTAAGTAAGGCAACAAGAAACAGGAGGAAGGAACAATCAAGAACTCCGTCCGATGTAAGACAGATTAAACTTGCATTTTCTGACGTGTCCTTGGGAAGTCTGTCCAGATTAGTTCCATTAAGACTGTAGCATACAAGCAGGAAATCAATATGTTTGTGCAACAGCAGAGCATGTGGTATAAAACGGGCCAAATCCCCTATTTAGTACAATAATAGATGTAATAGCACCAGGCTCCATATCTAATGCTTCAGCTCTATGCCGCTAGTAAGGCGGTTATTTCAGTGGGCTCCCATGGCTAATGCATTAGCACTGAAGGAAAAGCATGAAGGAGCCAGCACCTGGTGGTGCTTTACACAGTCTGTACACTGTCACAGGGGCTCCCTTGCCTTGCCTTTATCTCTCTCTCTCTCTCTCTCTCTCTCTCTTACTCACATACACACACACACTGTTTCTAGCCATTAATATCATCTTTGTCTTTCTGTCTATCTCTCGCATACATACACACAAGAACAAATGCGCGTGCACACACACACACACACACACACACACACACACACACACACACACACACACACACACACACACACACACACACACACACACACACACACACTCAGCAGTACGACTGGTATGTCATATAAAGTGCATGGCCATCTTTCAACACATGGCACAGGCTAAAAAGATACTGAAAAAAGACCATGAATAAAGGAGACAGGAAGGAAGCGTAAGACAGAAAGAACAAGAAAATAAAAGAAGGAATGAGAGCTTGACTGAGACTGAGCCTTTGGTTGCAGGAAACAGACGCAGTCATCAGCACACCTCTGCGTAGAGGAAGCAACCTGTTCTCTAGTATTTCCCGAGCATCTGTTCCTTCATCCATCAGGTCCAGTTTAGTGATTACACCAATTGTGCGCTGGCCTGAAAGAAAGACAAAAAATAGAGGAAATTCTATGGTCATTGTAATGTGATAATTAATCCGCATTAAGACATCAGGGTGTATAGCCATAATGTCAGGACATAATGAAACCCCACAGACTATACAAGCCCACCACACACACAGCTTACCCTGTGGATCAACATCTTTAGCCAGTTTGAGTGCGTCAGAGTTTGCCAGGTCAGTGTTGGCTGGCGTGACAGCCAGGATGAGACAGTTTTCCTTACAGATGTACTGCATAATCATGTCTCGTATCTGGTACTCTATGTCTGCTGGCTGGTCGCCTACAGGCACCTTGGTGATGCCAGGCAGGTCCACAAGGGTCAGGTTCAGTACTGTAAACAAACGCATGCACATGCAGAAGAGTACAAATAAGGACATCAGTGAAGTAAACTTTGCGTGCACGTTGAGCACACACGAACACACACTGTGTTACCATGTGGTGAATAAATCCGCAGGTTGATGGGGACAGGAGAGATGCCTTTATTGGATCCTGTGAGCCTGCATGTCTCTGTCTCAATCTCCTTGCGTAGCTCATCAAAGTCTGTGAACTTCTTTTCTTTACAGTGGAGAAATTCACCGTACTCTGGAGAGAAAAGGAAACAATTGAACAATGATACATTCAACATGTGATCCTAATTTTGGAGAACATTTGGACTATCAAGCCCATCCAGCTCATAAAAATTTTAGCTATTACCATGAGTCAGGCCACAAGGCTTATTACAGCAAGATACATCAATGCTATTCAATTAAGTCAAGTTTATTTCTAATTGTACTCTTACAGCAAGTCTAAAAGCCATTTGTGATTGTTAATTGATTATTTTTTGATAATATAAATGCTACATAGCCTACCACCTTTCTTCTCTGCAGCAGAAGCAAGAGGGCCAAAAATACAGGAGGCAATCTAACAATTCTGACCATACAATGACAATTTGTGCACTCTCCCACCAGTCGGGCTCAGGCACTGTAAAATATCATACTGCCATCTGGTGGCGGCTCTAAACACAAGCTTAAGAATGAAAATGCACAGACTGGATGAGTGAATATGAGTGTGTCTTACCTACCCGTGTTACCACTAAGCAGCTGGAGGATTAAAGGTCTACGAGTGACAATTCCTGAACCACGTGGAAGGAAGTCTCTGATGGAGAAGAAAAACTGAATTGGAGAAGGATCACACACACACACACACACACACACACACACACACACACACACACACACACAAACAAACAAACAAACAAACAAACAAACTGCCAACACATTTGATGTCAATGCAATCATTGGCTTGACACACACCATTTAAATGACATTTACATGTTGTAAACGCACAGGTAAGACCTTACATTAAAACTATATCCAACTTGTTAATAATGCCTATTAAAGCAATGTGAGCAAGCTTTATTTCAAGTACCATACGATCCAAAATATTAACAACTTGATCAGGAAGGCTGAGAAAGTCTTTGTATTATTATTGGCCATACCAGATATATATGTCAAGAAACACTATACACAGGGTCAAAAATAATCTTCCTCTTTCCTTTTAAAATCAGATTCAGGAAATTTGTTTTACTGCATCCTGTCTCAAGATCAGAAATCTGGCCCAGTGCCCCACAAAAGGGATGGCGTAACATAGCTGTGTCATAGCTGAGACAAAGAACTGAGGTGTGAGATAAAATATCCACACACAGTCAGGAAAGCAAGCATTAACAACCTTCTACAGTTACCACACACATTGTGACCTGGATGGCCTATACTGCTGCAGACAATACATAAGCCTCCTTCAGTTAACAGAGCTCTGCTGTCTTGAATCTAGGAAACGACTTATTCACCAGCATTCTTTTCTGACAGGATGGAAGTACGTAGCCTCCTTGTCACAAACTGAACTGTCTCACTGCATTTTGCATTTAAACTTTAGACAAACAACCCTGCTATTTATGAGTGGCCTGCAGTATTTTAAGGCTCTTGAAATCTGTTGAAGGTCAGAATAAGATGTGAATTCAACAAAGCTCTGTTCAGCTCACTTTTGGTTGACTGAGGGACTTGTTAGATTAACTAAAAGATTGTGGAGTCCTGTACTCTTCAGGAGTCATGTTGTTCACCTCCCTTTCATTCACTGAGATAAGGTGCTGTACTGGCTACTGTCACACAGACACTGGCACCTCCGGCATCCAACACTTCAGACTAGCACCGCAATCCATATCACTAGTGCTGGGTGGAGACCATGATATATGAACAGTGATTTCAACAGTGCTTTCTAATTGGTAACAGTAGTTGCCTGAAGTCATGGTCTAAATTCAGCAGAACACAGATCCTTTTGTATGTGCATGTCCCAGACCCCGAATCACAGCTGCCAACGTGCCTTTACTTTTAGAAACTACTTTTAGGCTTTACTTTTAGCATTACAAACAAAGGGAAGTATATTACAAAGTCGGATTTTGATTAGACTTAGACTTAGACTTCTCTTTATTGATCCCTTTGGGACGACTCCTGCAAGGAAATTGGATTTCCAGCAGCTTACAAAACACTAATAATAAAAAAATAAAAGAGGTATAAAAAATACAGTATAAGATAAACAATAAACTCTTAGCTAAATACAGAAAGTAAACAATAAACAGTAAACAATAAACGCTTAGCTAAATATAGAAAGTAAACAATAAACTCTTAGCTAAATATAGAAAGTAGAGATAAGAATAAAAGTAAAATAAAATTCACGGAAAATAAAATCAAATAAGATAAATGTAGAGAACTGTATAGAGGATAAATATAGATAAATAAAGATAAATATATAGGACTGTATATGGCATTGTGTTATTATACAGTGGATAAATGACATTAGCAGAAATTAGCAGTTAAATTAAATTATTGCTCTTAAGTGGTGGATTAAGTTATTGCACAAAAAAAAGAAGAAGAAGAGAAGAGTGTCCAGGTATGTATGAGTAGATTATTAATTGCACAGTGAGTGGCTACCACTCCTTCGCTTCTGTCCTCTTTACCCTATTTCCTCCTCCCCCCGAGTGAGGGGAGTATGATGGCATGAGGGACAAACGAGTTCTTGAGTCTGTTGGTCCTACACTTGGGAAGGAGCAGCCTTTCACTGAACAGGCTCCTCTGGTTGCTGATGATAATAAGTCTTGACTTATTAAAATATAGATACACTGATAAAAAATTCATGCATTTTAAAGTGTTTTATTAGAATTAGTCATGAATAAGTTATTCAGTGATTTAGGGTGACTAATTAAGAAAATGTTTTTTATATGTTTTAATCATAGACTGTATAAAGACATAGTTTATGAATACTTTACATAGAGTATAATTTATGAAGAATGGGTTAATAAGTGTAAACTATTGGCTTTATTAAGTTAATGGTAGGTAAATATTTTATTAATACTTTATGTGGTTCCCAACCTGAGGTGCGGGGACCCCCAGGGGTCCTTGAGGGGTTTTCAGGGCGTCCCCAGAAAAATTGACAATATTAATTTTGCTATTATTTAGATATTTACCCAATAAAAGAATTTAAGACGGTCTATTCTGTTCATGGGTTTCACACTCATATCAGACTGGGTTCCCTGAGACGTCTTATCAATTACTGCTCACAGCCTGATGGTATCAATTTGGGGGTCACCCAAATAAGGTTGCGAACATTTAAAGCTTTAAAGATTAGTTATAAGCCATTAATGGAAACTTTTTGACAGGTTGAAAAAAATACTATTAGCAGATGTTTGTTGGTAATCCTTCAATACAAACTCTTTCTTTGTTTCTAAGGGGACATTAAAATATATTTTATCTATTCTGTAGTTATAAAAATAGAGTTAAAGTAAAATTTGTTGTTACTGGATTTTGGTCCAGAACAGTCAAAGGGATTATGCACAACTTAAAAAACCAGATGTCGTTAATATTTGACTTTTAACACATCGGTAAATGATTCATTAATATTAATAAATCAATATCTAACATTCATTAACCCCGGATAAAATTCACTATAGGAAAGTGGTACCTAAATCTTATCCACTAGAGTGTGTACAGTTGAAGGGGGTTGTGAAAGTAGATAAATCCCACTGCTCTACAGTTCATCTAGAGTTCACAGTGAACATGCGTTACCTGCCCACAAAGTTTTCCAGGACGGAGCTCTTTCCGGCGCTCTGGCCGCCCACCACAGCGATCTGCGGCAGGTGGAGGCTGCAGCTCTGTCCCACGCTGCTCAGGGCGTCTTGTAGGCGGTTGACCAGCGGGATCAGATCCTCCATCCCGCGGTTGCCCATCGCAACGGAGCAGCGGGGCTACCTGTCCGGCTCCTTTAAATCCTGTTTTACTCCGGTTCTACGCTACACTCGTCGATAGAGTGCTTACCATAATTAGAAGTTACTTACAAGTATGCTGTTTTCATTACTGAAGTGTACAAAACGTAAAATGAATCCTCGTCTTGAAGAACGGTGCCAACTTTTTAAGGCAACTTCAGTAGCCGTTGGAACGTTACCGTGAGTGCTCCTGGGCACAACGACAGTGTCCAAGTTTGTACTCACAGACCTCAAGTCTCCGAAAACAGCCCGATAAAGACATTTTGTTGTTTTAAAACTCCATAAATTCACAGTGTGTTGCTTCCCTTTAAGTCTGGATACATTTAAGAAGCTAGCCGCTGGTCGCTGCGTTGAGTTTGGTCCATTAGAGAGGAGGAAAACATTCTACTGACAGCTAACGGAATCAACTTTAGTGCGCATGCGCAGTGAACAGCAACTTTAACTCGGCAACCCCCTTATCCAGAAGACAGACAAACTTCATAGCCAATTATGAAAGTACCCTGACTTATCAGACACCAAGCAAGCATTCACTCCTCTAGCCGACAGCTATTTAAAATCCCACTCATCCAGTGAGGGGTAGGGCTCTGCTGCAGCCCTATAAACACTGCAACTAGAACCAGAGTGTAAGATTCATCTACTGTAAATAACGCTGCAGCATTCTTTGGCAATGAGGGAGTGAGCACTGTGTAGTACACTGGAAACCTGAAGCAAGTGAAAGAGAAACTGAAGGCTACATTTAATGGTGAAATGATGCAATAGTAATGCACATTCAAATATACAGCATTTGGAATTCATGTTTGTAGAAGCACCACATTCAGACGTAAAGATAAAATGTTCTTCACTTGTGATTGTATATGTTATACATCATAATACTTTTCATTACATTGCACTGAATGGCACTCAAATTTTAGTATCCTCAACATATTGTCCCAATTAGTCTCAAGACATGATTACCCCCCCTTTACTCTACTTTCAGGTCTTTTAACAACTCTGCAATGTCTATATGTGGGCTGCTGTTGGCCCCAGTCCTGTTAGAGCACAGTGCGCTCTGCAGACTCTTGGCAGCTTGGTTCAGGGATGGAAGGATGCGAGCAGCGTCCTGTGTCTCATCTTCTCCACGAGAGCACAGAAGGACTTCGTTGACCTCCCCTTCGATCTTTCTAGAGAGGATGGTGGGAAACACTGAGCTCACACGCTCCAACACGCTTTTCCTCAAGACCGAGTCACGACACACAAGATTCAGTATAAATACACCTGTTTAAGGAGAGATAGAAGAGACAGGAGAGAGGCGTTCATGTAAATGAGACACACAACTATGATAGAAATGTAATTTGCCAGAGGGCGTTTATTATTTTTATGTTCTATTTCTTATCTTAATTGGGGCAGTATAATCGGTATCCATATCTGTATATGTATCCGACACATTTACTGTCATTATTTCACAGAAAACTTCACAGATTCTAGCAGATAAAGAGAAATAAAAAATACTGTACCTCTGGTGGTTAGCAAGCTGCAAACTTTCTGCAAGGTCGAGGTTTCCACAAAGGCAGCAGGAGGACAGCTCATACCCACAGTACTATCTTTATTGTCTACATCAAACATGATGACATCAAACAAACGACCACCTACAGAAGGAAAAACAACCACAGTCACTTCTTGGTATTGTAATGTCATATTCACTGGTGCAACTTTACTCTTAACTGCCATCTCTTTAACTCCTCCTTCACTAACCTTCTTTCTCTAGGGCACAAATGCGTTCAAGGCCGTCCCCAAGAGTGACAGTCAAACGATCATCTGGTCGAAAACCGAACCATTCCTTCGCCACTTCCATCACAACAGGGTCTAATTCTACAACCTCAACAGTAACATCAGGCACAAAGTCCCGTAGGAACTGAGGCAGGCCTCCTCCACCAAGCCCCACCAGGAGCACGGACACTGGGACACCTGAGAAGGAAGAAGAGGGGAATGAAAAAGCTCAAATCAAGTTGGAAAAGCAGCGGTTGTTTAGTCAGAACTTCCTTCTGCCACCCTCCTGTCCAAAACAGGTGTGTGCTGACCTTTGTTCAGTGGCGTGCGTGCCCTGAGCATGGTGAGGCCAGCCACCATGACTTCATGGTGAGCGCAGCAGAGGAAGCCACTGTCCACTGACAGAGATGTTGAAGGAGGAGTTGGAGCAGCTGTTGGTTTGACCTTCTTTTTGTTTTTCTTCTTGTGACTTGATGCTGTAGGGACATAAATATTCAATCATTTGTTATAATAATTGACCATAATATTATGATATTATATATTGTATATAAAAACAACACTTTAATACTTTTTCTTTTTTGTTGATATTATTAATATTTGTTATTGTTTGTTGGCATCTTTGTTTGATGGGTGCACAACAAATTACAGTAAAAAACTGACCAGTACCTGAAGGGACAAGGCGGCTCTCTGACTGGACAAGGGCAGCATTAGACAGGAAAACGAGTCTCCGATACAGTTCTCCGTCTTCTCCTTTCACATTTTCCACACAGTACTCTCCGCTCAGCTCGCTCACACCCCTGCTGACCTCCTCTCTCCAACCCAGGTCACCTCCAACTGACAGAAACGGCACCTGAATAGTGACAGAGAGATCAAATTAATTCACAGATGCACACATTTTTGCGACATGCTGCTTTACTGTACAACAGTACTGGACATTTCTATAACAAACACTTGTGTGCATGTACCTGCTGGTTGGCTGGCATACCCGGGGGAGCCAGGTCCATCACCATTGGTGAGAGTTCTGACTGGACAGCCTGCATGTCTGTGTACTCCTGATTCCTGTGCATTGCCACAATAACCAGGCGCCGAAAGTTAGCGCTAGCTGCCAGCTGCCTTCGCCCCTCACTGGAGCTGTAGAGCCAAGCTGTCTCACTGCCTTGAGGCACTGACAGGATAAACAGAGGGGGGGGGGAATCATCAAAGAAGAACAAAATACAACTAGTGTGACTTACTGTACAAAGGAAAGCAGAAACATGATGAGATAACAGAAGAGCTCACCAATAAAAATAGCAAACTGGTTTGATCTTGGCACCTTGGCACCCGGGGGGCAGTCTTGTACTGTGAGAGTGTATCTGGGAAGGCCAGTCTTGGTATGACAGAGAGTGAGCGACAGGTTCGAGCTGGCGTCTGTGCCTGTACGAAGCCTCTTTTTCAAGACAGAGTAAGCCTGATGCTCCCTCACAGCCGACAGCAGCTCTGTTACCTGTGTGAGACGAGTAGGGGCTCCATCTTCCCCAAGACACATCTCCAGAATAGGCGTCGGCATAGGCTGACGAAACTTGGTGCAGACCAGAACAAAGACAGGCAGAGCAAAGGAGTCCTCTTCTTTCCCACTTTCTTCCTGCAGGCAGTGGAGCCTCACTGCCCATCCCAGCTGGACAAAGTGCTCCACAGCCAACTTGATCACACTCTCCTGAGCTAACGTCACACAGACATACCGGCCGCCAACGCTTAGCACACGGCCCACCTGCAGACACAAGAAAACTGCTGTGCACCGATTGAGGAAAAAAAAACATATGATCTGTGCACACCCTGACCCATTGGTTTCTCACCTCAGTGAGCATGTTCCTGGCCAGTGCTCCTTCTTCTTCAGAGGCCATGGCATCCAGCGTGCCCTTGTCCAGAGCAGCCTGGTAGCTGGCATCCTCATATGGAGTCTGTGTAGCATCCACCTGCTGGAAGGTCAGGCCTGGCCGGCGCTCAGTGTTTCGCTGGTTCATATGGGTCACCACTGTCTCACTGATGTCAATATTAGTTAGATGCTTGTAGCCAACATCATACAGCTGCTCACTCAGTTCAGAGTTACCACAACCAACCACCAACACCTGAAGGACAGAAGTACAACACACTGTTAATTAATCAGTTATTGTCATTGGCAGTGATGGAAAGAAACTACACACATTTACCTAAGTGTGGTATTTGTACTTTATTTGAGAAGGTCCATTTTATGCCACATTATAATTCTAGTCCACTACAATTACTGCAAAATATTAGACTTTATTGATTTTACTACTACTTACTTTATTACTTTATTTGACAGCTGAAGTTACATTGCAAATTCAATGTATAATATGCACATGATTCACTTCTAAAGTATGATGCATTTGTGTAGATTTAACAACCCAACAGATAAAACTGGCTTCACCACAAACATCTAGAAGAGTAAAGTAGTACTGTAAACACTAGTTACACATTAATGTGGTAGTATTAGACTATCCAGTTCTATAATAAATAATAACATTCACAGGGGCCATATTGTTGCATAACGAGTACCTTTGTTTTGGTACTTAAAGTACAGTCATGCTGATACACTGTACTTTAACTTGAACTCTTGAATTCTGGACTTCTGTGACGCAGAGGTTATTTAAGTAAAGCAACTAAATACTTCTTCCACCACTGGTCACATCAGACAGGGAGTGTATGTGTATTATTATTATTATTATTATTATTATCCTAAAAGGACAAGGAAAGAACAGTGACATACATATTAGCAGGAAGTAAACAAAAACAGTAATAATAGGCGAATTGTCCACCCAAATTGTTTATGCTGTATTGAAATGTATAGCAGTGACGCTGTATATCGGCTGTATATGGTGCTCATCACTGTATCTTACCTTATGTTGGACTTTGATGTATTTGTGCAGCACGCCGCAGAGTTTGTTGTAGTCTCCATACCACTCAAAGGCCTTCTCTCCTCGCTTCTTAAAGAACCTCTCCCAGTACTCTGCGGAGCTGAACTCCTCGGCAGTGCGAGGTAAAAGACTCATAGTCCGAAATGTCTCAGTTTACCGTGACAGAATGTGTTTACAGCCGCTTCTCCACATGGCAGTGGCACCTGCACTTACTTTTCAAGCCGGACACTATTGCTGGCAGTACCGCTCGCTGATTGGAGGATTTTCTTGAAGACGGGGTTACACACTGCCCTGTGATTGGCTGCGGCTCTCAGAGCTGATTTTATTGGCCGTTGCTAAGTCGGAAGTGTTCGGTCCGATATCGTTAATCCTCCGGGTGTTATTCATCATGGCTGTGCAGGCAGGAAGGTCTGTGGTCTTCGTGACTGGAAACGCAAAGAAACTCGAAGAGGTAGAAGTCAAACACTTCATGCCTGAGACAGATTGTGTGCTAACGGTCGTGCTGTCCTGTCTGAACAGTTCCAGGCAGGATACTTGTTTTTATGCTGTATCAGACTGTGCTTGCTAAATATAGACAATGAGCATGAGCTGCAGTTTATTCCAGTATTTTGTTTAATTTGACAAAAAGCAGTCCTGCTAGATTTATACTTGACTCTCTTTTTGGTCACATCTATCAGGTCATTCAGATCCTGGGAGACAGGTTTCCCTACAAACTAGTGTCAAAAAAGATTGACTGTAAGTATGAAAAGAGAGACCACTTACAGAATATATATTTTCATGTTATTGTTGCTCTTGAAACGCTTTCTTTATCCAGTGCCTGAATACCAAGGAGAGCCAGATGAGATTTCCATACAGAAGTGTAAGGAGGCCGCACGACAGGTACTCTAACTACACTGTAGCTTCTGTGTGTACATGTCTGTTGAATGATAGAAAACTGATGTGTTGTTGTTTATCACCTTCAGATTGATGGACCGGTCATAGTGGAGGACACCTGTCTGTGTTTCAAGGCTTTGGGAGGCCTGCCCGGTCCTTACATGTTAGTATAATAATGCTTGCTTAGCATTTTGTCTTTAATAACTGTAGAAAACAATAATAATTATAACTAACAACTTTGTTTTTGTAGAAAATGGTTCCTGGACAAACTCAAGCCAGAAGGTAAATATTGTAACGGATGACAACTGCTGAGATATTTTAACAGAGGTATTTAGAGCTGGATAGAAAAAGTTAATTGAGCGGTCCAGCACCTCTAATCTCGTTAGATGTTTTGTTGTAGGCTTGTACAAACTCCTAGCCGGGTTTGAAGATAAATCAGCATGGGCTCTCTGCACCTTTGCTTTCTCTGCCGGGAAAGACAAACCAGTACAGCTCTTCAGAGGGAAAACAGAGGTCAGAATCTCTTTCTAACTGATTTAGTGTTTGTGTGTGTGTGTTTACTTTCTATTCACTCTTTTCTTTGGGTATATTTAGGGACACATTGTGGAACCAAGGGGACCTCGAGACTTTGGATGGGATCCCTGTTTCCAGCCAGATGGATATGACAAAACGTAAGACATGACTGCTAGAGGTTTTCTGTTCTTACCACAAGGGGGAGCCAGAGGTCAACACAGTGGAGAAATGAGTTGAACGTTGTAGTTCATACAGCAGCATGCATGAATGTGATGATCCCTGTCACTTTATGCTGTGCATCAGAGATTATTTATCACTATTGTGCCTAGCATTAAAACATATACACACTTATTATTAACTTCTTCCCTTTCATCTGTAGTTATGCTGAACTGCCCAAAGAAGTGAAGAATACTATCTCTCACCGCTACCGGGCACTGGCTGCCATGTCTGAGCACTTCTCTCAAACCAACAATAACTCACCACAGGGCAAGAGGAAGAAGCAGGAGGATTAAAGAGGCCAACATCAGGTTATGAATGTGGAGCAAAATGTATCAAAGTCATCTTATTTGACAATGGAGGAGATGCTCCTTAATACTAAAACATTTTTATTGTTGGGTTTAAAAGTATGGCAGATAACTGATTTGTGATCACAATGTCTACCTGTAGAAAATGTGGTGCATAATTTAGTTGTTCCCTTATTTTGAATAAAGTTTTGTCAATTTTCAAACAAATTCCCTCTCTATGTGTTATTCTTAGTGATGATATCCTCATGTCAGCAGTTACAACTTTCAGGAACTGAGCATGTTAAAAATACCCTCCAGATAATATGGTAAGACATCCGAAATTGTTGCAAGACTTGTTTCATTGTTCCGTAGTGGATACTCAAAGACAAGCTTTGGAATTTTTGCTTCCACAGAATGACAAAGGTAGACTTGGAGAAGAGCATAAATTATAGGAGAAGAAGAGCACCAGGATCCTGATGAGAGCAGCAGAACACTCTGTGGCCAAGACTGGCTCCTGGAATTGGCGAGGGAAGGAGAGGGTTGTGCAGGCGGGAGTCCAGAGAGGGTGTGGGAGGAGAGGGTCTCTGAAGGAGGAGGAGGAGGTGTGTGTATGTGTGTATGTGATAACAGGGGACTTTAGGTAATAAACGACCGTGGAGCTGGAAATCTCTGAGCAGGAACTATGCATACACCTGTGACTGATGCCTCCCAGATGTACTGAAAATGTCAAACATATGCACATATACACGCATTCCTCTGAGAGAGTACAGTAGAAACAACTAATGTTAACAGTGTTATTGCCATTACTGCTGACAAGTTATTTTGTGTATTATACCAAATATTTCATCTAATGGCGCTTACACTTTAATTGCATTCTTCCTTCATTTATCTATTTATCTGTTTATTATGAAGCTTTTCTAATCACATTCAAGAAAACGTTTGCCCCTGGTTATTGGTGATAATACTCAGCAGTAAAAGTGACACTTTGAGACAAAAGGTGCTGTGTAGGTTGTGAAATGACTGGACTGTTCTGTTTGCTTAGACTTCTAGTTTTGTTTGGGGACTTGTCAGGAAGTAGCAAGTTGTTGTGAGAAGGAACAGGAAGGCTGTATTTGTCTTCATCAGGGAGACTTCACTTCACCTGTCATCCAAGTTTTTCAACAGAACAAGGAAGATTTGTTCCAGACTTTAGGCCACTAGAGGTCAAAGACATCGCTATGAAGGCATCCCTCCTTCTTCCTCTTTTCCTCTGCGACTCAAAGTCAACACAGTTATTGTCAGGGCTGCAGCATTCAATGGGGCCCCAAGATACAGCCTATACAGTACACATTTCAGAGAATTTAAAAGGTTGTCAGCTAAGAAGGAGTTACAAAAATACATGTTTTGTTTCATTTGACTTCATTCATGACAGCATCTTTCTTAATTCATTCTTCTAAAGACGTTCTCACCTTTGTACAACATTGGGGTAAATGTCAATCTCATGACACAGCTCAATACCATTAGCCCCAGTTCAAACCAACTACCAGAACATGCATAAATTAATTAAGAACAATGTTTTATTATAACAATTTACATAAACTCACAGTCTAAATAAGACTGAATGTGATGTATTTCTACATTTGTCTTATAAATAGCAAAGAATATTTTGGGCATTTTTGGCCTAACTTTTATCTTTTGAACTCAGAACACTGTGATTAAATTGTAGTTCTCAAATCAACCAGTGCTTCTTCTATTATGTACATTACTTTCCATAAGAACTTTTCACTGTCTTTGATTAAATATGGCTGATCTTAACATGTGTGAGGGCACTTTTAGGTCACCACACTATATATGGATACATATATTCACTGAAGGAACACAGTTTTGTTGCTCTGTATACTGAGTATTGTATACGGAGGGGAACACAACCAATTCTACTTTGAACCTTGGACACAAGAACACTTTATTTATGACTCAAGTTTACAAAAAGGAGGTCTGCCACCATGCAAATACACATTTACAAATTTTTGGGGCGGGGGGGATTGCCTTTATTGATAGGACAGGGTAAGATAGTCAGGGAAGTGGGGAGAGAGGGGAAATGACATACAGCAAAGGGCCACATGTCAAACCCCCATGGCTTTTGCAGCAAGGACTCAGTCTTGGTACATAAAGCACCAGCTCTACCAGGTCAGCTACCAAGGCACCCGTGCAATTACATTTAAAGTATGTGCAGTCCAACTATTACATAGTTTTTGGTTTTAAACACAGCATACAGATACTTGAATTGAAAGTATTAGTTTTATAAGTTAGTGTTTGTCCTCTAAGTAATTTCCTCTCTTGGACATCCAAAGGGGTTATGTAAGATGTTGGAAAGTCATGAAATATTTAATGGAATAGGGGAAAACAATTTTTCTAAAATAATGTTTTGCTTCTGCTGATTTTTTTCTCCTTTGTTAATTGATCAAAATGAAACAGCTTAGGAGACAATCATTCTCTTGTGAAACTGTTCCCCTCTGCATGTGAACAAGCATATGACAAGGATCACAAGCCACAAAGTTAGAGACCACTGCACTATAGTAACCCAAAAGCAACTTTGTAATAAGCTATTTTCAGGACCTGGAAAACGCATTTTAAGTCCATAATGCCTCAAAAATGGTCTCCTGGCACGACCTTTGAGTCAGACACCTGTTCCAAAAATCCTGTTCAGGTCTGAAAAGCAGGATGTTTTCAGACTTTATTATAAAGAGAACCACAGCATGTTTATCCCACGTAGTTAGAAAGAAGTTTTGCTTTTGTGGTTAATGAAGGAATGTTCTACACTGGGATCACTGAGAGGAAGGGATGCCTGACTTTATGAGATCTTAATCCGTCATGATTGCACCAGAGCATGAGAAGGGTTTGATGTGGCTTTGGGGAGACAGACTGTACTTCCTCTTGTTTGTTGTTCTTGTTGTGCAATTCTTACCTGAATTCCCTCGCTGTGATGATTTTTATTCAACACCAGACTCTAGTGATACAATATTTTTCGTCAAACAACGGCACACACGTAGGAAAAATAGCTTCCATTACAAACTGTATGACTTCATACTTCCAAATCTGAGAGCTGGTTTTATCTTTAAAGCAATGAGGGTCAATTTCCATTAAATAAATTTTGTTTCACCAAACTCACCCTTGAATGAAGTCTTTCCAAGGTTTCTCAAGGTTCAGGCTAATGAATTATTCCACCATGAGGCTACTGCAGTGACTGATGGAAACAGTTGACCTAATACATATTCCTGCTGGGACGCGTCTGCTCAGTTTTCACTGTTTATGACCAAACTCACGTCCCACTGAAGGCTCTATGAATATTAGCTGCATCAGAAATGCTCCAGAGGGAGTTTATGTGTGGAATCTCAATTCACCTTCAACCTTCTGACTTCTGCTTTGACCTTTGTCATTACTTGTGTGTTTTCATTACTGTCATACTGTAAAACGTTTTAGAGCAGTGTAGCACAAGGTGGGTCTTAGTAACTGAATGTTTAGTGGTCTGTAAGGGGAGGTTTGTGCATTACAGATACTGCATAGGGTCATGTGGTGGAAAACAGAGGAGTGGAAAAGTTCCATCTCTCAAATCTCACATTTCTCTGAGGTGCCAACCTTTACAAACAAACATTTTAGTTTCAGAGTTACTGTAGATCCCCACAGTAAAGGCAAATGTCATCCAACATAAAGAAATCAAGTCCAAGACCTTCCATCCATAACATTTATTATGACAAAAACTATCTTTATATCATGAGATGTTGGGTTTTCAGTTCATTTGTAGTTGTCAGAACAGTGTCATCTTCAATAGCAGAACAGAACATGTATTCCTAGGTGTCACAGCAGGGACAGAACCACCGCTTTAAGGAACTGCTTCCAAAACTTTGGGGTTGGGACCCAAAGCATGCTGTGGACCAGATTCTGGTGAAGCCCCATCAGAACACAGTCCTAATGTGCCTGAGACTAAATCTGTAATCAGGTGAGGTCCCACTCTGAGAAAGCAGCCCTGGTTCTACCCAAACAGCTCTGGGTTGTGCAGAGTCAGAGTCTGCAACAAGCGCTGGAAGTCCTGCACCGTCCATGGCTCTCTGTGTGTCCCCGCTGAAGCAGCACTGCTGCTGTCAGGGCTGATGCTCTGCGGATCGTTGAAGGTTATCAGGACATCAGTGGAGAACTGTGGCAGACGGAACAGACCCAGGTGAAGGGTCACTGTATTCCTCGCCTCTTCGTTGAATTTGGACACACACTGCGTCCCAGTCAGCATCCAAGCAGAGCTGCAGTCTGCCAGGCACAGCTCAGACTTGGGCAGGGGCACAACACTGGTCACTTCGAAAGCACCTGGCTCTAAAGCTTTATTACTGCCTGCGATGTCTTCAAAGTGATACCTGGCAGCGTCTTGGTCTGCCACCTGACCCTGGTATTCCACCAGCTCCACGATCAGGCTCTGGTCGGTGTGTGCGTGGGCAAACACCTCCTGGTTGTCCGGGATCTCCCTGAGCTCACTGATGTCTGTGGCGCTGTGAGGGAGGACAGCCGACAGCGCTCCTCCAAACAGAGGATGAGACTGACCAGCGCTGCCTCCAGGACTCTGCATCTCCATGTGACAGTGTGAGCAGCTACAGAGACACAGCACCAGACACAGTTTTAACAACCAGCAGTACAGAAACACCGTCTGTTAAACTGATTCAGGGAAACCATTATAACATGTGTCTAAACGCAGTGTGATAAACAATTAGCTTACCAACCAATTCAGCGATCTCTTCCGGGAAAAGTTTATCTTCTTCTTCTCGTCACATGTTGGACACGCTTGACGCACTGCTGCCCCCTACAGGAGAGGAAGACACGCACCCTGAAACAGGCGGTGAAGAGGGGTTCAGATATTTTAGGAGAAGTAAAAGTAAAAGTAAAACTACACAAAAAAGCTCCAAAAAATACCCAATTTCAATGTGGTTAGGTTACAAAAGTAATAGACTACCATGTGACAAAGACAGAAAGTACATAAAAATGTCCACTGTGAGTAATACATTAATATAATATATAATTTACTTTATACACTGTTGGCTGGTGTCATTTATAACACTTCTATGAACAGATAGTTATATAAAATCTACAAAGAATATGTTTTAACTTGAATTTATCATCCAGAATAATACCAAAGCGTTGTTTATTTGCTGCATAACGCTGTCAAACATCTGCAGCGGTCCTCCTCCTCCTCCTCCTCCTCCTCCTCCAGCTGTTTGTGTTCACTTCCTGGTCAGCTGACGGAGAGAAGACAACCGGACCGCTAGCATCCATAATGACAATCCTGTCTCATCGTCCGGACAACATCTGAAATGAAAGTGACAAAACCGTGAAGCCACCTCGAACCCTGAAGAGCCCTGGATTAATACCCGAGCCTCTGTTTGTTTGTGTTCGCCAGCAACGAGCTTCGGATCTTGAAGGAAACAGCAGGTAGCTAGACGAGTTAGCATCCTTAGCTTAGCTTAGCCGGGTAGCTAAATCTGTCAATGGACCAAGCGGCCTGTCTGAACTAGCTAAATTAGCATGTAGCTAGCTATGTTGGCGTTTACATTGCCCCCTTTGCAATTGAATTTCCTTGGCGTTGTAATGTAGTGATTAAAGTGTGATAGACAACGATATTCTGCGTACATGTAGGCTAACAAACACCTCAACCAGCTACGACTTGTCAATGGTTGTGATATAATGTTAATTATTGTTCCTGATATGAGCTCAGTTTTATTTATTTTAGGTCCTGGGTCCTTTTAAGGAGTCCTTGTTCGGACCTTGAAGCTATTACATTAGTAGTAAATAGTAGTATTCAGCTAAAAAAATAGCTGTACTCGATCCATTAAAAGCAGCATCTTGTTTTCCTCTGATGTTAGAAATTGATTAGGCATTGTGTTACATTCTTCTCTTAGTATTTGCTTAAAGTTGCAATCCATAAACTGATAGTGATCCTTAATAATCTACAATTCTCTTCTTTCCAAACCTGACAATACAATGTCTGCAATTGGTATTTCTGTTATAAATCACAACTTTGATTTGAATCCAATGTTTGTTTGTTTTTCTGGATTGCACCTTTAAACTTCCTCTCTTGAAATAGACTAGTTGTCTAAAGTCTTCCTTCTGCCACTCTAACATGTTAGACCTTGGCTTGTCCTCTTTCTCTTTGTGTCTCTTCACGCTGTTGCTGCTTCAGATAGAGCCCTGTCCTCTGCTTCTCTGTTTACTGGAAAGTTCTCCTCTCCTCTCCTGGCCACTGAAAGGCCTTTTTCCAAACGCAGTGCCAGATAAGGACGCTGCTGAGAAAGCCACAGTGTCCGACCGAACTGGATTCAATGGTATAAGTTGTATTGTTGGATTGAGAAAGGTGGTGTGTGTGTGAGTGAGACTGCTGTGTCCCCCTCCCCACCCCCGATGGTTACTGTAGGGCCTGAGGATCACATGTAGTTTAGGTCAGTGTCACAGAGGCACTTTATTGATGCACTGTTGTGTTTTGTCACTCTATTTGGAACAAGTAACACCCTAACACAGACTCGGGGGGTCGTAATTGGAAGAACAGCATGTTCTCCATATCCGACACAGTAGATTTTTTCATCCAAAGGAACGCAGAGCTGTGATGGCATTTCCTTTCATAGCTAGTGAGACTCAATGATGTCTGCTCACACCAGAAATAATAGGAAGTAATATTTCTTAGTTTACTGACATAAAACAGTATTTCTGCCAGTATAAAGGCTGGCACAATGGAAGCACCACCTTCTTAACATGTTCCAGAGGCAAGTATTAGATTGTAGAGGAAATAATGAAATCAGCTCTGTGAGTAATGACAGAGTCAGACTCTTACACAGGAAGCATTGGGACCATGAGCAGTCTCAATAATGCAATCATTACTGAGCGAGTTTAGATTCAGGGTCTCACTCTGTTCATACACTTAAAGCTTTGTTCTGCTCCCAGGCAGGACCTGGCTGTTACGTCTGCAAGTGAAATCACTCACTTCCACCCACCAATATTAGAGTACTCTTATTTAGCACGCTGTCATGTGTAACATTTATGAGCGACAGGATCTTTGTGGCTTGGTGCAGGTGTGTTGAGGACTGTTTTCATAGAGCTCTCTGTCCACACTGATCATCTTCTTCTCCTACTGTCCTACAGAGGGAGCCAGATCGGGAGGAGCAGCCAGACGACAACATGCCCCCCAAGTTTAAACGACACCTCAATGACGATGAGGTCACGGGATCCATTCGCAGCGAGAGGGTGAGACACAGATGGAGGGGGTGACGGTGTTTGGAGCATCAGGGGCTGGAAGAGGCAAAAAGAGTTTGTGAAGTGATTTACAAATTGACAGTGAGCATGCTGTAATTAGGATAAGGTTAAAAGCTGAAACAATGATTTGTTTCCTTTTACACAGTAATCATAGAAGTAGGGAATGTTGAAAGTAATTCATTTGAAATGTCCGAAACAGTTGTTAATATAAGATGCAGAATTTGCTGTAATATGTCCATTAATTTAATATTGGTAGGAAAAGTGAGGGAAGAGAGTGGACCTTCTGTAGCCAAATGTCTGGTTCTCATCAAAGTGATCATCCCCTCCCACCCACCTTCACCTTCCCTGTCCTCCTTCGGATTCTTTACTTTATTCGGTCCTGTGCTTCCTCTGTGTAATCCTGTTTGTTATTGTGTTGAACTGGGATCAAAGCTAAGCTTACGGCAAGACTTGCATAACAAAATGCTCCCTTCCATCTTCCACGCTTTCCTTTTTTACTGCCCTACCTCCTGCCCTCTGATAATAGCTACCAGTTCTCCAATACTAGACAGTGGAAAGAAAGAAAGACGTTGAACAGAAGGAGAGCGTCAGTGCCTCGACTTATAAACTATTTTATGATCATATGGCCACCATTCCCTAAGCTTTTTTGCAGATGACAGTGTATTTTCAAGAAAATAAGATGTCTGTATTGGCACAGCATTGGCTGGCAGCTGTCAACATTACAGAACATCCACAGCTTCTCCTTCTCTCAGCTCAGGGTGTGATTGTTAGAATACCATACTTGAAAAATTAGATTTAATCTAACTATTACTACTACACTACTTCTGCATGCTGTAATTAATGCTGCTCTAACAACATACTGTATGCACGTCTCCTTCCCTTCATAGGTAATATCTAGTTAAAGACCTTTCTTTGCCAGTATCTGTGAATATAGGTCTCCTGTCTGCCATCCAATGAGAAACAGACTCATACTGTCTCCTCCTGGTCCAATTCTCCTCCTTGTGAGACTGTAATGTAGCTGTCCTCACTAATTCTCTATGAGTAACATTTTACACACTTTCTGTCCCTATTAAAGCCATCAGTTGGTTCAGAAATAGTTGTGACTATGGCATTGTTTCTGTAGATAATGTGTCTTGAGATCCCAGAGACTGCTCTGTTCAGGTCCATGTTGGCTTCCTAGCAAACTGATTTTGCTTGTCAGAGTTAGATGTTGAGATTTGGCAAGCTGAACAGCAGAGCAATTCATCTTAATGTAAGTGCACTATAAATAGCAGTGTACTTGGCCATGCCAGTTTTTTTTTATTGATCAGTACAGCAGCTATCTGGTGATACGAGTTTCATATCTCTGTATCAGCAACTCTTGCTGTGAGTGCCAGGAATGTACTCTCAACCTGCAAGACGCTGGTACTGGAGCTTGTTCCGGACCCAACATGTGAAAGCATTTCAAGTGCTAAAATACTAAATTCTGGCCCTTTAGACCTGCTAGTCTTTGTCCACAACAAAGGAGGAAGTTGTTATCAGGCAACCAGAATTGAAAAGCATGGCTTCCTAACAGTAGAAGTGCTTTTTTCCTGTTGTTTTGAGGGTCCCAATTTGTCCCAGTGACCGCAGTTCCCCTCATGGGATGATCTCTGATTAGAAGACAGGTAATTCAATATCTAGGGCTTACCCCTGTTTGACTTATGACCTTTTCCTCTTTGACAGAGGAACCTGCTGGAGGAGGACTCTGACGAGGAGGAAGACTTCTTTCTGTGAGTTTGTGCGAGGATATATTCTATTCAGGCACCGAGTTCATTAGAATAATGATAAATCAAATTTAAAGTACATTTTACACAGCAGAGTTACAATTTACCCAGATAATGAGGTCAGTAATACTAATAGGGATCGTTAAAGCAAGAGTACATAAAATCTAGTACATTAAATTGGTAACTTTGGCGTCGTTATTGCCTGTTTTCCAGGAGAGGGCCCACAGGACCCAGATTTGGACCTCAGAATGACAAAATGAAGCAGTAAGTACTAACACATTCCTCATTACATCTATAAGCCGGAGGTCAGAGGAGTATTGCCAGCACCTTTAGTTTTGGTGTTGATGTTGGTGTTATGCAACCGTGGTCCGTCATGTTTACCAGAAACTGCAAGTTGTTAAAAGATTGTGTAAGAGAGGCTGCCGTGTGCAGGTTATTGTGTAACCTTCCCAGGACGCCCCAGTCCCTCTGCAGTCTGTTTCCACATTAACCTCCAGTCAGACACAGCCAGAGAGCAGAGGAGGTTATTGTTGAGACAGTCTGGCACCCAGGGTTGTTTCTCCACGCTCTGTTCATATTTGACAGTTTGTCATTGTGAGCACATGAAACCAGATGCCATCATTACCAATTCCAGGAATGTTGTGTGCACATTGCGCAGGCCCTTCACCTCTGTGTGTGTCTGAACTTGAACCCCAAAGGTCAGGTCCTCACCATGTGTCTGTGTGTATTTGTGGCAGCCCATGCGTCTTCCTAATGCTGTGCTTTTGCTCTGGCTGTGTCTTTCCATGTTTAGTATTACTGCCGTCAACCTGCAATCAGGCTTAAGTCCAAAACTGATTAGTTTCCTGCAGTGTAATGGTGATGGAAAATGTGATCAATCGTGAGAGAAAACAGATTCCTTTGTCTTGTATCTTGCTTATGAGTCCCTCTGGCTTTTCTTATTTATTTGCCAATGTCCTCCTTCCTGCTGATCCTGCATCTCTCCAAGAGGTATTGCTCAGAATTACTTTGAAATAAGAGTGACTGAGGGGTTATCTGGGCTTAGTCATGCCATGCTCAGGTACTGTGAATAAAGCCAGGATTTGAGCATAATTCTGCACATACTGCACAGGTCCTGGCAGGTCACAGTGAGGCTGTAAAACAGGCTTTTTTTTATTGCCTGCCAACTGGACAAGGCTAGATATAGAGAAGAGGATATTGTTGGGAAAACAGGTGCTTTGTGCTTTAGTGGTTACAAGAAAAAAAACAGATCAATCCTTGACAAATCCTACCTTTTTTTATATATATATTTTCTGATTCATTTCTATTATTTGTGTTTCTGTGCCTCACACCAACTTGTGTCCTCAGGGTGCAGTCGCAGGTTGATGAAGTGATTGATGTGATGCAGGAGAACATCTCCAAGGTGATAGAGAGGGGCGAGCGTCTCGACGACCTGCAGGACAAGTCGGGTGAGTCACACTGGGGCAAGCCTGTGCTTTTGTGTTTGTCCACATGTGCAAAGTAAAATGAATGAACAAACTCTGCACAGAAGTCCGTTTAGCTTACAGATGGTTTGCACATGGCTCTGAGGATTGTTGTCCTCACTGTATGTAGGAATATTTTGGCATTAGCTTATGTTAATGTTAACATTTCTGCAATGTGCATCCATTTTAAAAAGAAAAATATTCTTAATGAGGTCCAGTAGACCTTTTTGACATGAAATAGTAGGGTAAACACAGGTGTTACTGATGATACTAATTAACATTCCATTTAGTGTAGCAGAGACTTTCCAGTGAGCCAGCATGAACAATAGCAGCACCCTGACTCTGTTTGACCTGAGCTGGAACAGAAGGTCTATTATCGTATTTGTATCTTTAAATCAAGAGTGAAGGTTTTGGTTTGTCATGTTAATAATATTAAAAACTTCTGGAGATATCTCAAACCTGCTTGCATATTGCCAAACTGTCAAAAAATAGTGAAAAATGTTGTTGCAATTTCCCACAGTCCAAAGTGACGTCTTCAAATTTTACTAATATATACACTGGGGAAAATGTAATCAAATCTTGATATTTAAGAGGCTGGAACCACTGAATGTTTGGCATTTCTGCTTGAAAAATGACTGAAATGATTATTTGATCATCAAAATAGATGCAGAATAATAATAGTAATCATAATAGTCAATTAATTGACTAATCATTGTAGCTTTAAATTAAACTTTGCAGGAATATGTAATTTATGTCACATATTTTAGTGAGAGGACCGGGGGTGTGTACAGAAGGAGCGAGTGCTTGCATGAACATACACTCGGTACACTTCAAAGTTGTTAATGGCATGTCCAGCTTTAGTGTTTTACCAGGTGTGTGTCTGAAACCTTTTGACAGGTCTCACATTCACACAGCCCCGTTTTTTTTTTTTCGCTCGGTGTGTATGACACAGGTGTGTGAAATGTGTTTAGCTCGCCCCGTTCCAAAACTTCACCCACATGTAAGGCTTTCAACAAAACACGCACTGGTCGTCTTCTTTTCCTCCTTGTCGGATGAAGAGATCGTGTCACTCGCTTCGTCTATTAGGCCTCATCATGACGTCCAGACAGATGTTGTATAACTTCTTCTCTCTGTCATGTTGACCAGCCAAGACGATGACACACATCTGGAACACATTTGAGTTTGCACGAGTGTTTGTGTATCTGTGAGTTTAGCTGTATTTGTGGAACATTTGTACGGCTGGTTGCGTGTCTCCACAGTGCGTGTTGTCCTTAGTTGGCATCTTTTATGTGAGCAATATAATATGTTGTGATTGACACTTGAAGTTTGCTGTCTGGCCCATGTGCAGGTAACCTGTTGTTAAATTCCTTAAGATTAACAAGCATCTTCTCAGAGCTTCCCTTTGTAGTAGTGACAGGTCGTTAACAGGCACGTGGAAGTGGAAACGGCAGACACATGACAGACACAAAGACTGTGAAGAGGGGACGGGGGCCTGGACAAGCACAGCGCCGCACGCTAGGGAGCTCTAACCTTCTTGTTAACATGCATAAACATCAAGTTAACAACAGTATCCAAGAAACAGAAAGAGTAGTGTGGGCGAGCATTTTGAAGAGGGACATCACGACAGGGACAGGAGGGAGGAAGTTTGAGCAAATGTGTATAAATTTGACAACTTGTTGTTCAACATTTCATGCCAATATTAAAAAAAAAAAAAAACTGTTCATAGGAGTGATCTCACCAGCAGAGCTAAGGCTTACATAACTGTAACACCTTTTCACTACACATGCACAATACAGAGCCAAGCAGTTTGAGTCACCTTAGACAACATCAAAGTCAAAACAATAGCCAGCTTATTGTTTACTTGCTGATTAACAAATGTTTTTTTCCCCCCTCTTCTCCAATGTATTCTTCTTCTCACGTGTCCTCATCTGTGCTGCGGCCATGTGATGCTCCAGAGAGCCTATCGGACAACGCGTCTGCCTTCAGTAGTCGAGCCAAACAGCTGCACAGGAGGATGTGGTGGAGAGACATGAAGGTGGGCTGTCGGTCTGTTTTATGTGTGTGTTCAAGCGTGACACCTTCAAGCGTATGTCTTATTTTTTACATTGAAGCTGGAGTCAGAGGTATCCAGCGTTATGAGTGATTTGTGTTTAATGTGTGTTGTTTCTTCCGCAGATGAAGGTGATCATTGCCTTGGTAGTTGTTGCCCTCCTGCTCATTATCATCAGTGAGTATTTGGCCAAAAATTCCAGATTCTATGAATATGCAAACTATGTTCATTTCTTTAGTTTTCCATCTGGACACAAGATGTCTCCTACTTCTCTGTAAAGTCCATTCACAGTGTACATATGTGCACTGCATTGGTGGCTTCAAGTTTCTACCTCACACTGTATAAGTTACATACTGGACCAGAATTGACTTTGTGATCATGCTTGTAGGCCTGCCCCTTAAAATCAGATTTTCATTGAGCATAGAAAACTTTCCACTTTCAGCAGATGAATATGAAAACATCCTTCTAGTGTCAAACTCTGCACATACATCATTTAAACATCACACTGTAGGAACAACAGAATTTTGACTGGAGGGGGACTTTAAGTTTATAACAACCAGAACTTCTCACAAAATATTCCTTCTCTCTTTCAGTTCCAGTGATCCTGCGATATCGCTAGTGTCTGATGAGGAGGATGGGGGAGAACCCTCCTCTTCCTCTTCTTCCTCTCCCTCTCCTCTGCACACAGTCCCCCACTCCCGCTAGGGGGCGCCAGCCAGCCTCCCACACCCCCCTCAGTGTCAGCCTGTGTACCTTCAAGGATCTGGCCTCACCTTGCCATTAGTACGGATCTTATCATCGGTATTTCCACGTAACTCTGCTGTGAGATTGGTACTAAGACTCGGGTTGATCCCTTGGTTAGATACTCGGCTACAGAAAGGGGGACACAGGGGAGTTGGGGAGATATTTTAACACAGTTTGGGAGAAAACACTAACTCTCAGCCCTCTAGTCAATGTGAAGGAGTGCTCCATTCCATGATACATATCACATGTAGTGCCCTGTCTTTGCCTTGACAACAGGGAAACTCCAGGTCCTGCATATTACATAACATAGATAGATACTGTAAAGGCAGGGAATCCATGCCAACAAGCTGGTCTGAATGTGCTGCAGCAGCCTCTTATAATAGGGCTCTAACATTTAGCGAATGAACCTCAGATGTCTACCCATGATTCCTTGTGTGCTGTCTTCTCACCGCCTGGCGATGAGAATGTTTATGGGGAACATTTTCATTTCACTGTTCAACACGAGGCGAGGGAACATCTGAGGTTCATCTGTGTAGTCAAAGGTGGCTTCTCTTAATCATCAAAAAGGCTTTCTGTTAGAAAAGATGATTTCACTCATCAGGTATGTTTCCTCATCAGTGCAGATGATTGAAAAATGGACTAGAAAAGAACGCCATCTGGTCAGACAAAATCCTGCTTGATAATGTGATTCTAATCCTTAAATTACCGCTATTCCATTTCCGTCTGCCTCTTGATCGCTTGTTATACTGTACAGCAGGACCACATCAAACCAAAACATCCAGGTTATGAATGTCTCCTTGCCACTCTAAACCTCTCACCTTCCTTTTGGGTTGTGCTGAGCTCTGGGCTGGTTTGGTCATGGTTATCCCACTTTCATGCTAGTGACATTAAACTGTCTCCACAGATGGTTTGGTTTGATTTTAATACAGTTTTCTGTATTTCTTTTCAATGTTTTTAAGTTCTTGTTTTTGCTGGTCGCTCAATGTGATGCTTGTATGAATGCTGGTATTTCCACTGAAGGGACAGTTTATCGCTGTAGTGTTACATTATGTTTAAGGAGGGGTAATTTAAGTGAGCTGTGAAACAAACGTAGGTGTCATTGTGTGTGGATTAATTAACTGTATAATACATACACATTTTCATTGTCATTTTATTATTTTTAATGTAATTTATTTTAGCTGTAAATATTGATTCTATAATGATGTATAATACTCCGGCATTGCATTGGAAGACTGTGATATATTGATCTGTTTTGCTTTAAAATGATAAATAAAGTGATTCAAAAGGGCACTGGTCTGGTTTAATCTGGTTTGAACTGGTCCACCATCTTCCGGGGAGGAGGAAATCAGAACAGAATGAGTAAAAGGTAAAGTGGGAAAAACTAATCGCCATGCCATCTCTCCACTCTTAACCATTTAGGATATCCAGTGACGTCCTGAGCTTTCTTTTTATCTCCCCTCATTACCCTGACTTTTTTATTGGACTGTGACTTTACTGGCAGCACAGAATCCCAAGATGGCACTAAAGTTGGATGGACTGGAGTCTGCGGAGCGTTATTGTTCTGACAGACCCGCTGCTCTCGTCCTCTCAGCACTGTAGACACAAACACACACTGACAGCCCTGCCCTTTTCTCAGCCAGCACTGCCCAAACCTTCCGAGGGAGCAAAAATTAATTGGCCCACAGGGGTCTTTTACTTCATTGATTTATGGCAGATGGCCTTCAAGCTTACACTCTGTTGCTGGTGCACAGGGTCGGGGGTGATGGCTTTATTTCAGCTTTGAAGATGAAGAGGATAATCTCATAAATTTGTATATGCTGATATAGCTGCGGTGAGAAGCCTGTGTACCACTGCACGGTCCTTCCTGCTTGATTGCAGTGAAATGAAAGGTTGTAAAGTTCTGGTTGGACAAGTGGCTGTAAAATGTTACGGCTCTTTTCAGGTCTCACAGAGATGTGCGTTGTTGGCAGACACAAGTCATTTGTTTCAACCACAAACTGGGTGCCTGGAGGTTTGATTTTGCCTCTAGTCAGGACTTTATTCAATCTGTGTTAAACCATACTGTATATTTGTGCGTTAGAGGTAATTTGTATCCCTTCTGCCTGCAGAGACACACCCACACTGGCAGCACAGGATGTTTTGGTCCTCCGTTAGGGGCTAATACTGGATGACTTCAGATTCCAGGCATAGCAGTGGTTATATGAATCTCATAAAAGTGAACTAAACTCACAAGAGAGAAGAGAGGACAATGTGCCAACCAGCATTAGTCAGTCACACACACACACCCCGTCCAGTGGAGCCTGCCTCTGTACGGGGAGAGACAGATGAGTCACAAGCTACAGGAAGTAAAGAATAAATCTCCAGAAAGAGAAATCCATCTACATTTGATACCCACTGCCATTCTAGTGAATAAAACAGCTTTCAAATGTTTAAACCCAAGTCATCCTTTATTTTTCCCTCCTTATAGTGACCCTGTTTCCCACTCCTACTTTCCCAGAAGCTTCTTTATTCACAGATTCTCTCCTCTTCCTCTATTGTCTCCATTTCTGTTTACATGTGGTTTTGCTCCAATGATGATTTATTCAGTCCGTTATTCCACCTTCCTCCCTCTCTTCGGTTTCTCATTGTTAAAATATTTCCTGTAAGAGGATGTACCCTGACTGTTAATACCGTGTTTTTTTAAAATCAAATGCATTCCGCAGCTTATTCATCCATCCATCGGTCTGTCCAACCAATCATAGACCTGCCTCATCAATCAAGACAAGTGTCTCAGGTACCACCAGCTGTCTGTAAATGAGCACTGACAGAAGCAGGTGAGGCTGGCCTGCAAGAGGAAGTGTGCACACTTCCCCTCTGCACCCCTCTTTGCCCTCCGGCCTCCCTGGTGTGAAGCATCTGGGTCAGGTGATGTTTCAGGGTTCAGGGTGGCCTGGCAGGTCAGGTCAGTGGAGATGGATGTCCAAGAAGTCTGAACGTACGCAGGAGAAAGTACACGTGAAGAAGAGGGGTAGGAGAGGAGCCAGATTTTAGGAACCCAAACAAAGAGGCAGGATATGAGAGTAACTTTCATATCTTTCACTGCCTCTCTGAAAATAAACAAGGGATCATCCTCCGTATCGCATGACTGTAGAAGTGAGCATCACAGGCAGCGCTTCAACGTGTCTGTGATATTGTGTTAAAGCAAAGAGACGAAAGAGCGGGGACAAGACTGTATCAGACTGTAACAAATCCACCCAGACAGCAATGATGAAGGGAATGAGCTCGGGGAGTTATGCCCCCTGGCAGCTCACTCATGTTCTATTAAGTATAAATGTAAAAAAAAGACGGCAGTGAGTGGAGTCTGCAGCATGTATATGTAAACACACTGTTCCCAGCAAGTTCAGCTGTAGGGACCTAGTCTATGTCGGGGTCAGCGTCAGGTGTCCGGTCATCGATTGACTTGTAACCTCGACCCTCCATAATGACATCCCTTATTGGCTGCTTGCGTCAGACCCCATACCAATATGAAAGTGGACACCGGCTCCTCAGGAGGTAATTGTATCCAATGAGGCCAAGCTTTCCCTGCCATGCAGGGGCCAAAACCTCAACCAAATCCCTCTAGAACACATGGGACTGCATCACACAAGTAAGAGGACGTTTTTACAGATGAATAAATGACACTGGAGAGGCTGAATTACACAGATTTGAGGGCCTTCATGTCGGAGCCTTTAATCCAAAAAACAGCTTCTGCAGAAAGACAGACACTCAAACTTGTGTGAAAATCTAATGTTTTTGGGATGTTTGTGTCACCAAAACAACTAGCATCCCATTACTTTCTCTCCTCCTGTTCCCTCCCTCCCCCTTTGCCTCTGATACCCCCTCCTCCCCAGTCTTTTCCCCTCCCTCCCTTCTTTCACCTCTCCTCTCTGCCCCTTCCTTCCCCTCCAGATTGTATAAATATCTGTGAGCTGTTGCAGAGAGCTCAGTGTTAACAGACCTGTTCAGTGAGGAGAGACAGGGGAAAAGAAGAAGAAGAGATACCTGAGGAAAGCGTGAGACAGAGTAAGGCACTAAGTCGTCCCCAGAAAATTGGGATTTAGTAAATGATTAAAAGAGAATTCCAGTTAAGAACTGGAAAATAAAAGAAGCCTTGGCAGAAGAAAGTAATTCAGAGGGAGAATTTAAAGTAAGCTTCTGATCTGTCTGTGTGGAAGGACCGTCTGCAGTATGTTCTTCCTTCTCTTGTTGTGCATTTGTGGTCTCCTTCTGCGAGGTGACGCACAGGACCGAGCTGCTCTGTGGAGGGGAAACGACCGAAGTGGACGATGCCAGTACACTTTCACTGTGCCCAGCCCCGTCGAGGCCAGCTGCCCACAGACTGGAGGCCCCGAGATGGAGGGCCTGAAGGCCAGACTCAGCTTGCTGGAGGTGCTGGTGTCCCGGCTGACTGGAGGGGACGCCAGGGGTCCCCAGGGAGCCGGGGCTGGAGCTCAGCCTGAGCTTCAGGAGGCGCTGACCCGGGCTGTGGGGGAGAGGAACCTGCTGCAAGGAGAGAAGGAGCGTTTGGAGCGGGAGTTGGAGGGACTTCAGCGCAGGATGGAGGAGATGAGGAGGGAGACGGAGAAGCTGAGGAACAGACCCTGTCCTCCCCAGACCCCCGTGGTGCCACCAAATCCCTCTCTGCAGGGCAGTGGCCTGATGAGACCTGCTGGGGGTAAGAGACACACACTTAAAGAGCTATTTAAAAAATGTGCAAAGCTTAATGACATTTATAAATAGAAAATTATTTTTACTTCTGAATATTCTACTCTCATGAATTTCCAGCTCATTTGATCATTTGTTGATATTTTATATTTAAATCTTCCCTTTCCATCCTGAAATTAAGATGGATGATTAGATTACCTAATTGTCTGCAGACAGGTTGGCTGCTGAAATATGCATTTGGTGACCCTGGCTGAAGGATAATGGGTTAATTGAAGCAGAGAAGTGATGACACATAAATGTCATCTATGTATGGAATACCATGCACATATAGAGTGCATTGCACAGGCACAGGGATCCCACTTCTTGCAGCGGCAAAGGGGATACAGCTCAGGTTACTCCTGAAACCATATCTGCCTGCACAAACCGGGTGAATAATGTGTGTGCATCCTCTAATGGTGTATGTGTGTGTCTATTTTTGTGGTTCATGTTTTGGTTGCCCCATTAGTCTGCAGAGATGCTCAGCTCAGGTTTCTGCTCTCCACTTCCTGCCTGCATTTTAGGGGTGATGGTGGCAGGCCAGAGAGGGTCGGCTCAGTATTTATGAGCAGATCCTGCCTTCTTTATGACTGGTGTTTCCCTCTGCATGACGAGCAGGGCGCGAATAGCCTGGTGGGGTGGGGGGCTGAAATGTGATGCACTTTCTGGAAGTGGTGGTTCCGTGCCAAGGTCTCATCTTAGGGCTTTTGATGATGCCTGGTGGGTCAGGGCTGGTGGGGATGGAGGGAATCAAAAACACTATACATCCAGGGGTTAGATGGCTGCACAGAGGTCAGAGTTAACTTGGAGCCAGTAAGGTTAAGCTCTAATATTGTGTGTTTGCAGTGGCCAAACATCCGTCTAATTAGCCTCCGTGCTCGTCTTTTCACCCACCATCCCCCTTGTTTTTCCCAGTTAAGCCGTTGCTCTGTTTACCCTCTTGGGTCTTGAAGTGAATTACTTGTAAAGCCGAGGTTGCCAGCAGCAGTAAATCCTTCCTTACTATCTCCCACATACTCCAGGTTATCTGCTTAGCTCCTCATGTTTACACCTGCAGACGGAAATACACAGAGACGGCCCCTGAGGGTGAGCGGCAGATGTAAAATAGATCACAGTGAGAGAAAGACGTGCAGAACCAGAAGAGAGAGGAGATAAAAGTCAAAGCATTTTGGCAAGTTCGTAAATTTGACAGGAACATTTTAGCATTTACAACTCAAGAAGTGGTTATGACCTTCAGTAACACTTGCCTCTCAAAATATATGAGCTGGTATTCTAGTGTTATTTTAGGACTTTAAAAATAGACCTTCACATAAAATTTGCACTAGCAGTGACAACACAAGCCAGCCAGCCTGTAAGTTAAAAGTGGCAACATTCTTTATAAACAGAGACCTGGCTTGGGCTCAAAGCAGAAATAATAAAAGATTTAAGAAAAGATGTGGGTTGATAACATTTAACAGCACAAAAAATATTTTTTTTCTAAAAGTGTAACATTTAGAAGGATCTATTAGCAGAAACTGAATATAATAGTATTTATAGGTAGTGTATAATCACTTGAAAATAAGAACTGATGTGTTTTTGTTCATTCAGAATTAGCCGTTTTTATCTACAGAGGAAGCGGGTCCTCTTCTACGGAGTCTGTCATCTTGAACTGCAATGTTTCTACAGTAGCCCACAACAGACAAACTAAACACTGGCATTTTGCATTTTACAGTTTTCGCAAGTTCCTCCTACATGCTTGGAAAGCTGAGCTATATTCAAATAATTGCATATCTGCAACTTACATACACCTTGACTTCCAAAACGTTTATTTTCAGATTTATGGTGAATATGGAGCCAATTCACAAATGTTTTCTTTCAATTTCTTCTTTCCATGCAGTCATAAATAAATGTATTTCTTCTGTCTGTCTGATTATACGCTGTGTTCTGAGAGGTCCAGATGCAAGATGTTTCTACAATATTACGGTGATGTTGGACTGATAGGATAGGAGCTGTGTAAGCAGGGGTTAATTAGGCCGCTGTCTCCTCAGACTGAGCCTCCTCTGGGAAATTAAGACTTGTTTAGTCTGTGAGATTTATGGTATTCTGCTCAGTGACATCCCAAACAAAGAGGCAGGACATGAGGGCACATATGGCACACACATACACACACACACACACACACACACACACACAACAGGGAGAATGTGGCTATTTACCTGTGACGATGATGGATGGTTGTGGCCTCGTAGCACCCCCCCTTAAAACACTATTGACCATTTTGTTTTACAAGCTTTAAAAGGGATAAACACTTACCTTTAGCTTTTTAGAATATCTTTCTGTTTATAACACCCAGAAACTTTCTCATGCCACTGCTTTTTGTCATCTGCTCCATTAGCAACCTTCCACTCCTCTTCATCAATGCTGAGAATCAACATCAGCCTCCAGCTGCTAGCGTTTATTGTTCTCTGCATCATTAGGGTTCATTATGCGCCTGAAATCACCGGGCACTGCACGTGCAAGAGAACAGCAGGCAAATGCTCATACACTAACAGTCACCAATGGACACAGATACACAAACTTGCATCCTTTCGTCCATTTCCAGGAAAACTTGCTTTCTTTTGTAAACATCAGCTTCTTTGTAGCTTCATCAAGCCTCTGCGGAGTATACAGTTTACAGACATTGTTTGACATTCACATTGTTTATTTTTTCACAGTAATGGTTTCAGGAAGATCCAAATAGGAAAACAGGGACAGGGTTGGGGGTAAGTGGGGAGAGACAAGAGGAGGAATGAAGAAAGGAGAAGAGAAGAAGGCTGATATCTGACAGTGATACAGGGGAGAAAGGGCCAAATGAGCGGTTTGAAGTTTGAGGACGTGAGGTTGACAGTGCTGGGGTGGGATGGGGTTTCGAGTGTGTCAAGTATGTGTGTTATGGTCGGCCAATCTACCGACTGTCTGACTCCAGAGCAGCTGGGAATCCATTCAGAGGTGTTTGTTTCCTGCTGTCACATTTCCTGCTGTCAGTAGTGCCATAGCCACGTTTGGGTACACAAATGCTCTCTTAGCTATTGTATGCTACATGTGAAATGTGCAACAGAAATCACTAAACTCTGCGTGTGTGTGTGTGTGTGTGTTTAGTTTCCAGTCCGATGTCTCACCTGATGACCAGGCCCAACAGGCAGGGAGACAGCAGCAGCAGTTTGAGAGGTGGGATACGTTTTCTGCAGAATCACCTCCAACTTGCTGTTTATTATTCAACTAAATCCATCTCTCCATCTCTCCCCGACAGACTCAGCGTGGCAGTATGCATCTCCAGATTTCCAGGAGCTGAAGGCCGAGGTGACAGAGGTACCCGCTCCTGACGGCTCCGAGGACAACACAGGTCTCCGTTTTAAATATTCTTCTTTATTTCTGCCTTACAGGACTATACTAGTGGTTTAGCTTATGTAATACGAATCACTTATACACATTTATTATTATATATTGAATCACAGATGTGCAACGTTCTGTTTTAGAAATGTGACTTGTTTGACTGTGTTTCTACCTTTCCAGGCACACACAGTGCACCTGTAGTTTGTGACAGTCCTGTTTTTGTATGATTATAAAATGATTTTACTGTAAATGCTGAATGTGCAAAATGCATTTTGTTTGCATTGAAACTGTTTTGAGATTTTTAAAGAGAAGAAAGAATATTTGTGGAACTTTTTAATGCAATGGATTACGTTACTAATTACAAAAACTGCCATGTAAATTGTATTCTGTAACTGACAACATTTTCAAAGTAATCTTACTCTGAATGACACACGTGCATGAGCACGCTGGCAATGTGATACACATTCCTGCGTCCAGTTTCATCCTATTCCACTGATCGACAGTTGGTAATAACACACAAAGAATTCTAAGAAAGAATCTAAACAGAACTTTTGCTGTTTTCCAAGATAAGTCCAAAAAGCACCTTTAAGATCAAATCTGTGTGTATGAAATGTTTCATGAAGGAAGCCCAAAGGCTGCCTGTAACAGTAAGAAACTTATATTCATCCGTATTGCACCCATTCGCCATTGGTCAGTGAAAAATGTAAAGAACACGTTTTGTAGTTAAAGAGCTTAAACTTGCAAACACAACAGTGCAGCCCTTTAAAATCCACTCCTGGCAGCTAACGCCCGTCTCACTCACCCCTTCTACTTCCTCCCCCTCTGTCCATCTGACCTGGCAAACATGACACTCACCCCCCCCCCGCTGACAGCCTCAAAGCAAATACTGCTATTAATACTGTAGCATTTGGGGCGAGAATACCAGAGTCATGCCAATCTGTAGGTATGAGGGCCTGCCTGAGTTTCATGTTTGCCTCATAAATGTAAAGCGAAAGCACCCCTAACGAGGGTGTCACACACACTGTTGAACGTTCCCTTGATGGGTTTCCCAAAGCAACGTCATAGTTTGCGCTACTGAATGGCTCCCAGCAGGTTGGATTGTTAGGAGATCATGAAAATACACGTGCAGTCACCACGTGAAGTCATATAATCTCCGATGAGGCCACGCCACAGGGAAACTACATGGTAATAGGTGTATTTATAAGAACTTACTTCCTAACTTGCCCTTAATCCAATGCTACATCCAAGGGTGTATTTTAGGAAGTGGTAAATATACAGCCTGCCTTATCGTTTTCCCAGTAAGACAAGCAGTGGAGAGTTCCTGCCCAAGATGAGTTGTGGCCCAGTTGCTGTTCTGATGGTGGTGAGTCAGACAAAGTTGCGGCTAACAGAGATGTCAGGCAGCATCTCTAGACCTGCTGTCTGCCTCCGAAATGATGAGCCCATCATACCCCTGATCAGCTCTCGGATTACCTTCGTCGTCCCTCAGCCATGTGGATGTAGTTCTACCTCTGACTGTATGACTTGTCTCCTAAAGTCACCTGAAGAAATATTTGTTTTCATTTGAGGACGCTTATTTTTTCTTGGTTATACTTTAATATTAAAGTCATCCTAAGTTGTATTGGTTGGTTAGAATTATTATTCTTGCAGCTTGTTCACATGGCTTTAGTTTTCATGTTTCCTGTCCTTCCTGCTTGCAGGTTGTGGGGAGTTGGTGTCAGTTGGTGCACCGATCACTCATAGGAAGGCCGACAACATAGAAGGTAAATACGGTGTTTGGATGCAGGATCCTGAGAGTGTCTCCCCTTATGGACCCAACATGGTCTGGCGCATTGACACCATTGGCTCTGACGTCAGGAAGCTGTTTGGGTATGAGGACATGAACCAACTCTCTAAAGGCTTTCCATCCAAGGTAGGTGTCACATGGAGGATATTTGTTCACGGGAATGAGCCAAAAATCTTCAGGCCATTCCTCGTTATTGTCTCATGGTTTCCTTCAACAGGTCCTGTTGTTACCGGAGCCGGTGGAGAGCACTGGTGCCACTGTGTATCGAGGCTCTCTGTATTTTCAGAGACGTCGCAGCCGTACCCTCATCCGCTACGACTTGGCCTCTGAGAGCATCGCAGCCCGTCGTGACCTCCCCCACGCCGGCTTCCACGGCCAGTACCCCTACTCCTGGGGAGGCTACACGGACATCGACCTGGCTGTGGATGAGCAGGGGCTGTGGGCAGTCTACTCCACCAACAAAGCCAAAGGGGCCATCGTGATCTCGCAGCTGGACCCACACAGTCTGGAGGTGAAGAAGAGCTGGGAGACCAACATCAGGAAGAACACTGTGGCCAACACCTTTATCATCTGTGGCAAGCTGTATGCCGTGGCCAGCTACACGGCACCCGACACCATTATCAACTACACGTACGACACCGAAACCAGCCAGGGGAAGGCCGTGGCCATCCCCTTCAGGAACAAGTACCGCTACAACAGCATGATCGACTACAACCTGGCTCAGAGGAAGCTGTTTGCCTGGGACAACTTCCACATGGTGTCCTATGACATCAGGCTGGGTCGCCAGCAGGCCAACTAAGGCTGCCACGAGTTACTGCTGAAAAGTGACATTTGCTCACCTGTTCCTGCTTCAAAGACTCAAGAGCTTTAGAACATAATATGTGTGATAGTAGTAGTTATAAAGCCAACACCATCAGTATCAACGTGTAGAAGAGCGTAACTACCAAACTCCAAAGACATTTGAGGAACAATGTCCCCTGCAGGTCTGTTTTTTTGTCTTTCTTCAGTGGGAGGGCTTTTGCTGTGGCACGGTCCACGAACATGTTTTTAGAGGAATTATTTTTGTACCGCCTTTAATTCAGATGTATGATTTTGTTTTTCTTGTTTAACTATATATATTTGAGGTCTGAAAGTTGACACATAGTTGAATTTCACAAGCTGCAAGTGGGATAATTAATGAAATTTACAACACAAACTCCTGTGGTACTACAGTGTTTCACCAGTCAACATCTTTTATTAAATAAAAGTGCTCTCTCACTCAGCATGTATTCAAAATTGCATGTACGTGTACATTGTAGTCAATATAATGACGTAATGTTCAAAATTGTCATGTAATAAACTTCTTCCTAAATTACAACAGTTTATGTGATTATTATGGTATTATATACCTCTGACAAGTAATGGTGCCTATTATAAAGGCACTTAAGTAAGCTATAACTAATGACATTAATGATTAACAAATCATTCACTTCACTGGTAGCTGAAATATTAAAAACATGCAGCTCCAGATTTAGGGATTTAAAATTAAAAGTTCTCCAACTTCTAAAGCTAAAATATGCAACATAATGCTGGGGATGTGGCTCATGAAAAGTAGACTTTTTGGAGATAAATGCTTCTCACAGGACAGCAGAGTGATGCTTTATAAATCAGTTACTGGTCATTCATTACTTTTGGGTAGCCCGCTGTGGCTGTTGAGTAATCATTAAAATCAAGCCATTAAGTTAATAAAATGGATGACACTTTCTAAAAAGCCATCAGCAAAATGTATCAAGTCATATGTAGTTACCATTTACTGTATGTTGTGTTTAAATTGATATTTTGAGTACATCAAGAAATTAATTCAGTAGGTCAGAGGTCAAACTGTCCATTACAGGGGTCATGATGGATTAAAGAGCTTCCTAAAAACAGAAGAAAGAGCACTGCAGGAGGATGAACACCAGCCAAAACCTGGCAATGTAAACAGTGTTCTTATTAATGGCCTAAACCATTATTGAAAATAACTTAAGCTTTAAATCAAGACATTTGTTACACCCAATTAACTCTTAAAAATAAAAAATAAAAAAAAAGCGCACCTCATTTGAATGTGCTAGCCAAGCATTGCATTGCTTACCTAAGCACTCTGAAATGCCCATTTAAGTTGGTAAGTGTTCTAGTGACACCTAGTGGTCAGATTGATCCATGCTGAATTTGATTCTGATGAGTAAAATAAGAAGGAAAGATGACTTCAAGTAAAAACAAACAGGCGTCACGGAAAAACATCAACAGTATATTATTTTATTAGTTTCTGTAACCAAACCGAGAGAATGTAAATAAGACCGTACATATTTTAATACAGCGATGAAACCCCTGTACAAGTTCAACAAAAGAAAAAAAAAAAAGAAAAAACAAAAAAGAGAAAAGATCATTACCCTCCCTCCCTCATCCATCTTTCAAAGCAAGGACTCTGCTCCTGGCTAGGGTTGAGGTGAGGAGGACACCCTCCCCACCCCAGGGTGCATACTACTGTACATATCTGAAGGACCCTTGTCACCACAACCCCGAGATGAAAGCATTGTGGGTGGGACAGCCAGCGGAGGTGAGGCAGAGACAAAAAACAGCACTGATTGCTCTCATCAGTAAAGACAACAAAAACAATAAGTGTCCTTCTGCCCAAACGCTTCAGAACTTGAGGCTTCTCATTTCATTTTTTTTCCTTCCTCGTTCTTTGTGTACGTCAACCCTTGTGACAAGGGGGAACAAGAACAGGATACACAAAGTTTTCTACTGTTTCAACAATCAACTCCTCACCGTTTTCTATTCCTCTAAGTAGCCCTATCCTGCTATATTCTAGCTAAGGGCACTGAAATCAGTCAATAGCAGCAGGTCTGGGTGCTTTACAGTGAAGTGTGTATAGGTGTGTGTTTGTGTGACAGCAAGGATGGGTGTGTAAGCAGTGAAAGGGTGTGTGACAGTAGCCCCTAAACTGGAACAGCTGCAAGTAGTGATCATACATCATCCATGTAATCCTTTAAATCCACTCGAAACTCTGCTGCCATGGCAACAGCAATCCTAAAAGGCTGTGACATCGTCTCTGCGCTGCTTTAACCTTTGGCTAAATATACAAGAGAGTCCAACTATGAGCGCCCCCCCCCCGTTTAGACCACAAACACACACCCGAGACACACACCCCAACACATCAATAATTCTCAGGCAAGGAGATGAGAGCAGAAGGCAGGAGCAAAGGCTCACAGGCAGACTAATCAATAAATCAATCATTAAATTCAATTAACTGCTGCATGTTTCACATTTCCATTCTGGTAAAATAAAACAAAAACTCAAAAACAAAATGACAATGTCTGATTCCATGTCTCTGTGTGGTAACCGTGGATTAAACCGTTGAATGAATGTGTGCGCGTGTGGTTACGTGGTGCATTTTCCACGTGCACAAATCTCTGGATTAGTTATGATGGGAGATTGGGCAACAAAAAGTGCGCTTCACTAAATGACATCTCCTTAACAAGATTGTTTTGACTACAAAAACAAAACTGATTCATTCTTTTGTTAACAAAACAGGTTTCTCCTATAATATGCGTGATCCTATTTGGGAAAAGAAATAAAATAAAGGAACAGAAATCAAGAGCTATAAAAATGGCAAACTCAGCAGCAAATCTCATTTCAATTTTCTTCCTCCAACTCGCTTCTTATCTACCGTCACAGTAGATTTCTATGGAACAACTTGTGCAACCATTTTATCGGCATCTAAATATGATGGAAGAATCCAACTCAATCGCCGCCACCTACAGTGGGACAAGACAGGGGAAGAAAGAAGAGGATTATGAATACGCAGGACAGTGCCTACTCTCAGTAACCACTACCATTTGGATTTCAACTCATCCTCCTCCCCCACACTGTCCCCCAGGGCTGATATGAGGTGGTGACTGAGTGAATGGGGCTAGATTCTCTCTCTTCCATCCATGCATATCGTCATCTGAAGAGGGTCAGCCGCTCTTTTACTTGCCCTCCTCTGGTTTGATGGCCTGTGGTTTTATGGGGCCAGTCCGTATGGGCTTGGCCGTGGAGATGGGAGGTTTGTCAGAATCTGGGCGTTCGCCTACTGCCTGGTGGTTTGGGGCAGAGGTGTCGAGTGGGGGTTTTCCTCCCTGATCAAGCCGAGACACTTTACTGACTTGCGGGGCCTTGAGTTGCTGCTGTTGCTGCTGCTCTGAGAAGAACTTATGAGTGGACTGGAGCACCTCAGCCCGCTGCTTTGCCTGTAGAGTGATTAAAAGCAAAAATCAGCTAACCCAACCATCACTAAAAGAGCATGTCATCATCTGACGGGCCAGTTAAGAAAACAGATGCACAGAATGAGCCGATAAAATATGGAGCCAGACCTTTAGGTCCTGTTCAGCCTTCAGAGCCGCCTGTGTGCCTCTGGGTGCCAGGGAGGGACCAGGAGGTCCTCGAGGAGGGTGCTGGCTGTGCTGTGGATGCTGAGGGTGTTGTGGGTGTTGTGGGTGTTGTGGGTGCTGAGGGTGCTGAGGGTGCTGCGGGTGCTGCGGGTGCTGCGGGTGTTGAGGTCGGGGATGGGGCATTAGACCACCACCCACATTGGGTGACATTGGAGGGCCCATGGGAGAGCGCTGGACACCTCCAGCAAACGAGTTAGCATGAGGAGGTCGAACCAGAGGAGAGACGATGTTGGGCTGAGACAGAATCTGAAATGAAAAGTTGACAGTTGCCTTTCATGCCAATAACCAGTGCATTTTATAAACACAATCAAAATACAGGTTTTCTGAATATTATTCTACCTGTGGATTGAACTGGCCAGGGAAGTGCTGTGTCATTCTCATGCCGGCAGAGCTAGGCTGAAACTGCTTCTGGTACAGCATACTGTTCATCTTACTGGACTGGCTACTAGGAGAGGTGGAGCTTGCCCTGCAGACAGAGGCAAGGGAAACAAAAAAAGTCATGTGAATTAAGTGTATTAAACACACCATGGGTCACACTTGATGCGTGGTTGATTTTGTCTGTGTAGCCATCACCATCTTCATCACTTCAAGTTGTGGTGCTGCTTGTGTAAACACAAATTTATTTTTTACCTGTAAGGGCTGGAGGTGGGTGTAGTGCTCCTAGCGCTGACGGGAGGGGTTCCAGGCTTCACATCCATCCCACTGCCAAAGAGTTTCAGATCCATGTCCATCTGCAAAGTGTCAAAATAAAAAAAAGACTGTTAAAAGAACACTTTTAAAAATCTAAACTATGCATGTGTTGCTCTCATACGCATGTTAAACTACAGAACCTTGCTGGTGGGAGGCTGCATCATGCTGTGGTTGGGACCCATTATGCCTCTGTATGGCTGGGAGACCGGGGGCTGTCGGTTGATGTTTGGGGGTTGGGCCTGTGGAGGTGTGGGAGGCAGCGCCAGTAGGGGCTGGCCTCCGCCCGAGCCAAAGTTTGGCAGGGACAACTGGGAACTGGGCAGAGGGACTGTCACCTGGAGAGAGATTAAGACAAATGTTACATATTCCCCAGTACACAGCTTTTGTTTCACACCACTGGAAATTGCGCACATTTCAGAATTTGGTGACTGGTAAAAGATGATAATCTTTTGAAGAGGTTTATAAACATTAAATGTCTATTATTATGTTTGCATGTAGGTTACCTGTTGCATTGCAGAACTGGGCGACTGAGTGTTGCTATAGTAGCTACTCTGGCCATGTTGTTGGACCTGCCCCGAGTACATGTTTGAATGCTGATTCATCCCCTGTCGAGCCTGAACCAAAGACACAAATATGTCAGATGAAATATGCACACACAAACACAGATAAAGTACAGTAGTCAATATGTCAGGAATTATCATAAGGTAGAGTGAAATATTTGCTGTGAGCAGACTGGTAACCTGCAGCAGGTGTGTGTCAATGAGCTGGGAGCCTCCCATGCCAGAGGGCTGGTTGAGCTGTGGCTCAAACAGAATGGGAATGTGCTGGGTAGAGGAGGGCTGCTGATAGGCCAGATTAGACTGAGGCTTGCCCAGCTCAGGTGCCTGCACGCCAGGATAGCTGTGCAGGGATGGTCCTGACAGCATCATGGAGGGCTGTGATAGGCTGCTCTGCATGAACGCCTGCTGAGACCTGAGGGGGGACAGAGCAGGATAGAGGATTAAATGACAGAACAATGGTACCTGAAGATGGGGATCCTGGTACTTCAGCAGTACTGTATGTTCCAACTGTGTTTTGGAGCAGTGTCGTACATTACCTGTATGGCTGCAGTGAGGAGCTGAACAGGTCCTGTGGCTGGGAGACTGGAGGACCAGTGCTGAGTCCTAGCTGAGCCTGGTGTGTGTGTTGGTGTTGCGGCTGACCTTGCAGTGGAGCATAAATAGGGATGGGAATCTGCTGCACTGCTGTCGGCTATAGCGTGGAGAGACACAGACGGGTAGTTTTACTTTCAACATTAAAAACATTCTTGGAGCATGTTACAGACGAGTAAAAATCCCTACCTGTGAGAGGCCAGGCTGGAAGCCTTGCTGCTGTGCCAAGGAGGGAGGAGCCAAGCGAGTACTGAAGAGGTGGCTAGTGTCCATGTAGAAGGCTGGAATCTGTGCTGCAGAACCTGGAAACACAAGGGATTAAATATTACTGATTAGTAAAAGATATTAACAGTTAAAATGTGAAACTGAACTATCAGGGTTATAAAGAAACAAGCAAGTTGGTGTTATACATAGATTGATGAATATGTTCAAGAACAAAGAGTTTACTTAATTATTTAAATTTCATTACATAACTTTCATAACATCACAGTTTAGTGTCATGTTTCTCTCACCTGCTGCAGACTGAGAGACGTACACCTGTGGGGTCTGCTGCTGTTGGGGCAGGAGGGGAGGCACACAGCCCAACTGAGAGAAGCTGCTGCTACTACTGCTACTGCTGGAGGAAGACAGACTTCCACCCTGCAGTTGCTGGGGCTTCACCTTACAGATGTTAGGGGGGTCAGAGGCTGTGGTGGTCTTGGTGCTGAGTGATGATGTTGTATAGGTACTAGAACCTGCAGGGTGGAGATAAAGAGATGGTGAATACAATCATAATGTATGCCTGGACACTACTGTTGCACAGGGGGAAATCCCAAACCAAACACACAGGGAGGTCAGTGTAGTGTACAATGTCAGACCACTGTTGGTGTCAACAAAAGATACTGCTCGAGGTATACAGTAGATGTTAACTGGGAGTTGTATTACCTGACAGTGAGGTGCTGGGGGTAACAGAAGCCACAGGGATCTGTGGCATGGAGGCAGACGAGAAGGTTGAGTATGAGGATGCACAGGAAGTGATTGGGGAGGAAGAGGAAGTGACTGGAGAATTCTTCTCCAGACTTGGGGAGTTCTCCCACGCTTTACGAGCTGATTCCATCTGAGGAGACATAAAGAAATTAGTGCTTAGGGAATGTTTCACTGAAACTCTTGACAGAAGTATATCTTAGAGAAAGTAATGTTGCTACATATGTTCACCTTTAGTGTTAGGTCAACAGTAGCAGGAGAGACGGTGCTGAGGCTGGAGCTCTGCTGCAGGGTCTCTCGTCGAGGGAGAGGCAATGAGTGGGGTAGTGCCACCTGAAACATACCAAACATTTTTTTCCATTTGAATAATGCCAACTTGTAACAGCTGTATGGGCCAGATGTACAGCTTTCTTTTTTAATTTGAAGAGATCACAACATTTTGTGCTAATGTAAGGATGTGTACTCACATTTGCCACCAAACTCTCTTCCATTTTGTTGCCTCCTGTGGAAACACTGTCAGCCAGCGAGGAGGAGGGGGCGGTGTAGTCAGTTACGGACTCCTGAGAGGCAAAGGCATAAATTCTGTTGAGTGCTATTGTAAGTTGGTGACTGAGGGTATAATCTAATTGATAGACTGACTCTTAAAATTTATTTTGATTTTGTAAAAGACATTAATAATTTGGTAAAGTAATCAGTTTGGCATTGTTCACATAATTTAAAAAACATAAGGCTAAGCTGTTATGAGACTAACATACCTTAGAGTTACTGTTGTACTCTGCTGAGGGGACTGTGATCATGCCCTCAATGTCTCCTCCCAGCTCTGGTACTGTGGCGTCACTGGTGGGAGGACTGGAGTCTGTGGCTCTACTGACGCCTCCCCCAGGGACTCCTCCCTCCAGCCCCTCGCCATCTCCTACACGTGCGTCTTTGGCCTTGCGGTTCTTTAGAGAGCGTTCTTTACCAATGGGACCTGGCTTGTACTCCTTGGTCTCCACTGGTTCCATTTCAGGAAGCTGGGGAGGAGCGGGGTTAAACATTTACATTGGAGTGGAGTTTTAAATAATACAAATCAGTTTTGTTGTTTAATAGCTTAAAACACTAAGTTCCCTCCAGAGCAGAGTTACCTTCTGTGTTTTGATTGGACCAGCTCGAGGTTGCTTCTGTCTCTGTTCTTTGGGAGCAGGTAATTTGTTTTCAGAGCCAGTTTCTAGCAAGGCTGGAACTCCATCACTGTCAGTGCTGCCTGCAGACGATGGCGCTCCGAACTGGATACTGTCTATTGCCAATTCTACACTGCCCTCTGATCCAGGCTTCACACCCTGGTAAAAAAAGAAACAAACAAAAACACACGCAATGTTTTCATGGTTAAATCATGTCAAAAGTATCCAAATGATAAACTCAAGACATCAAAACAAAAGATGAAATAGGCATATTTAACATACCTCAGAGGAGACAGTGCCAGTAAAGGAGGTAAGAGGTTTGTTCCAGGCACTCACAGAAGGTGGCTGGGGAGGGCTGATTGGACCAACTGGAATATGCAAATGACATATTTTAGACAAAAGCTTGCTGATAAACTCACCTCTGCATCACAAAGAGATGCAGGAGTCAAAACATACTGAGGCATTTGTTTAACAAGAATTAATATATCCACTCACGCTTCTTTACATCAGGAAGGACTGTGGGGCCCGCCACCTTGTTCTCCCACAGTTCTGTACCCAGAGTGCTGTGTGTCTGTGTAGGTGCGGGGGGTAGGCTTTTTGAGGTGAAGTCCACAGTGGAAGGGGGGATGGAGGGTAGAGGGGCCACTGTTCCTTCCAGAGTCTGAGGGGGTGCAGCAGGCTGGGAGGGGGCAAGGTGAGGATGCTGAGGAGCAGAAATGGGAGGCTGCTGTTGGGCCTGGGGTGTAGAAGATACAGGAGGCTGAGACTGTGAAGTCTGCTGCTGCTGCTGTTGTTGCTGTTGCTGTTGTTGTTGTTGTTGCTGTTGTTGCTGCTGCTGCTGCTGCTGCTGTTGTTGCTGTTGTTGTTGTTGCTGCTGTTGTTGCTGCTGCTGCTGCGATGACTGCTTTTTAGCAAATCTTGGTGGCAGCTTTCCACCACCTCCTCTGCCCTTCTCACCGGAGCCTTTTTTACTCCAGTTCTGTATGAGAATTAGAATCATTAGGACATATGGCTCATTATCAAGAGGGTAATGCATTGCTGTTTTAGTTTAATGGTTTATACTATGTACCACAAGCTATGCGCCCTGTTACCTGAGTAGTCTGCTCTTCCTTTTTCCGTTTCTCTTCATCCTGCAGGCGTTTTTGTTGCTTACGGGAGACCACCTCTGTGAAGCCATCATCATTAGTGCTGGACTGTGGGTCCTCCGTGGTGGTGACTTCTGGGTGGTCATCAATGATCACAACACCTACAGTGACGGGACAGGAAGGGATCCAGACATTTACATTCAGTTTTCAGGTGAAGAGCAGCTGGTATAGGTTCCTGGCAAATCAGTAAGAGACAAGCGAATAAATGTGTTTACTTACTGGCATAATTGTTAAGATCAAACTGAGAAAGAGCATTCTCCTTAGGCTTCTTGGCGGCCTGTTTGGCCTCATCTTTGCGTCGGGCAGACTGCTCTTTTGCAGACCTCTGGGTTGCTCCTCCCGCTGTTGGTGCTGTTGCCTCTGAGTTCTGCTGGCCTGCAGGGCTGTTCAATTCAGACATGTTGGAGACAGAACGAAACATTTTGTTAGTGTCTCAAGCCTTCACCACCACACTTCTGTTCTCACCAAGAATGTTTACATGTAAAGTAATAATGTAACGACATGAGATTTGTGTAAATAAATCTCATTTGCAAGCCAAAAGAAAATATGCCTCTATTTTTTTAATTTATTACCATCCTCTCACTGAAGTAGAAGATGACAAAGAAGCCACTAGACAGCAAGTGTGTTGAAGCACTAGATGAAGGGAGAAAATGTTTTCACTCTTTTCTCCATCAGAAATGTCACAACCAAGTACAGCAAAAGTCTAAAAATACTACGACACTGATGCCATATTTAGTTATCTTTTAACCAAAACACTTCAAAATGGTCAATTACAGCACACCTGAGGACAGTAATCTACCCAAGCTGAGAATCCTTTCACAGTCTAAGCCTATTTGGACAGGCAATACCAACGGTTTACTCAAGTACGTAGATTCTGCACTAGCATTATTCAGTGCAACTATTAATTAGGAAGAATATTACACAAAAGGTTTATTGTGTGTGAATAAACACGTGGCGCTTTTCTACCGCACACTGTTCATTGAGTCAACTTCATTGTGCAAGTGTTAATGTAAGCAGACAAAATAAATGCTTAACAACAGACAATAGCGCAATTGTAAAAACTCACCCTTTACGGCCGGCTTTGGCCCCTCCCCTCCTCTCTCCTTTGCCCCCTGTGTAACTCCGGCCTGGTTTGGCTCCACTGTTGCCTCTACGATTCTGTCTCTCTGTAGGCCGCTGACTTGAGAAACTCCTCTTGGCTGCAGGAGCCCCTTCACGTTTTGGAGTCACCCCTCCATCAGGAGGGCTTTTATTGGGGGTCAAAGAGCCTTGGGGGAGTGCAGGTACCGGGGCAGAGGCAGTGGCTGCTTCGTTAGCGGCCTCCAGTGCTCCTTTCCTTTCTTCTCGCTCCCTCCTTTCGTTGAAATCGCTGCTCTCAGAGGCAGTTTCCCACTCCTCATTGGCTTGATCAGAAGAGTTCTGGTTAGACAAGTCAGGGGACTTGGTACCGACTGCAGTGATGGTGGGGCTGGTCTCAGGCAAGGCTGCTTCTATAGAAGAGGGTAAGTCTGGTGCAGGCATAGTAGATGCCACATCCGCAGGCACAGTTACAGGGGTTCCTGGAGCTCTAGACAGGGTTGGGGAAAGTGAGACTGGAGCAGGGGCAGAGCTAAGGACAGCAGCAGCAGGCACTGGGAGTAGAGGAACAGGGGGAATTGGGGCCATCTCTCCACTAGCTAACACTGCAGCCTCCCGCTCTTTCAAGCGCCTGAAGCGGGGGGGTTTATCCTGCCTCGGGGGCCGTGCAGGTCTGGATCGGCGAGGCCTTTCTCTACTACTCTGAGGAGCGCCATCGCCAAATTTCTTGCCATCAGACTTAGGGGGTCGTCGGTCAGTGGGAGGATTGTCATATCTTGGTGTGGGCTCCGTGTCCTCTGGCCTGAATGTCTCCATGGGTTTTGAGGGCCACTGAGAGGACTCCCCCCTAGCTGCTGGCCGTCTAAGAGGGGCTGAGCGAGGGCCACCACGCTCCCTTGCTCCACCTCGTCTACTGTAAAGTCCCCCTCTTCCTCGTCGAGAAGGCTCTCCTTTAGGAAGGAATCCTGGCTTAGGCCTGCTTTCATCGTCCCCTCTGGATCCAACCCTTTCCCCCATGTGAGGAGGTCCAAAGCCTGGCTTGTGGGGCCCAGACCGGAGCTCCCCAGGGAGCTCTCGTCTCAGTGGACGGCTAGGTTTGGTGCTAGGCTCACGGTCAGAGGGTCCAGTATCACTGGCAGACTCCCTTCCCCCTTCACTTTCAGAATCTGTGTCTGAACCACGACGCCGTCTACGTTTTGGTATAACCTCAAAGTCTGAGCTCTCGCTGCGTGTCTCACTTTCTTCCCTGTTGCGAAAGGCAGCAGCACCTCCAGCAGTAGGTAAATCAGAGCGTGATCGGGGTTCTCTATAGTACTCTGCCCGGCTTCGACCACGACTCCCCCTGCCTCGACCACTGTAAGTTCCCCGGTAGCTCCGTCCTCTGGAGTAATACTCCCCTCGACCACGTCCTTTGAAATTTGAGTCAATGGGCCACTCTCTCTCTCTGTCCTTGTCCCTGTCCATTTCCTTCTCCCGCTCACGTTCCCTCTCTCTCTCCTCTCGTCGGTAGGCACGTGGAGGAAGATTGGACTCTTTCCTGGAGGGCAGTTTGGGTTCTGGGTGTTTGTCATTGCTGGGCGGTTTGTCTGCTTTTTCCTCTTGAGAGGAAGAGGTAGGAGCCCCAGATGAAGGCTGAGAGTCCCTGGTTCTCTGATGGCCAGTTGGTGTTTCTTCAGCCTGAGCAGCTTCTCTCTTCGCCTCACCCTGAGGTCTGGAGCCCTCGGACACAGCAGCAGCTGCAGAAGGAGCTTTGGATGACTGATCCTTTTTGGACCGGTCTCCTCTTTCCCCTCTTTCGTGACGCTTCTCTCTCTCTTCTCTTTGCTCCCGCTCTTCTTTCATGTCCCTTAGGACAGGCTTCTTTATTGGCCCGGACCTGCGGACAGGTCTCTCTCCCCCTGGTCCTTCTCTGCGTCCGGCACCCGATCTCCCACCCCAGCGCAGCTCAACTTTTTGCTTGTTAGGAGCTGGCAAAGGCAGCTTCTCTTGTTTGTGTAATCCATCAGCAGGAGGTGTAGCCCTGTTGCTAGTCACTGCAGCCTGGGTATAGAGGTCATTCTGGGGCTTATCATCACCCCGTTCGCCTGTGTCCTGTAGTTCCAGTGATTTCGTTCCCAGGGGTAACCCATCAAACCTAGGCTCATCCAGCTTGAGGGAGTGACTGGAACCCTGGGAGACACTCCTCTGGAGCATAGCTTGACCTAGTGCTTCTACCTCTTCACCACTGGGTAGACCTGGCTCCTCAGGATCAAAGGCTGGGCGTACAGGGACCATGTCCAGTTGCCCTGATGCATCCTCTTGGACCTGGGTAAACGCTGATAGGGACTCTGTAGGGTCCTGGAAGAAGTTATTTTTATGCGAGTCCAATGCACTGTAGTCCTGGGGATACATAGCCGGGAGACCCCTATCCAGATCCAAACCAGAGTCCATCCTGTGGAGAAAGAAACAGTTGTTAGTGTGCCATGTCGTTTTCTTTTTAATTAAAAAGGTGGGTGAGAAAGAAAGAAAGAAAATTAGACGTTCTTCTTACGTTGTCATGTATGAATTCATTTCTTTTTTACCTTGGCTCCTTGTTTTCATCTCGTACTTTTGGAGGAGTTACAGATGGCAATGGCTCCGACTGTGGGTATGGGTCTGATCCCCATACCATCCGCGAGTCTGTTGGCAGGCCATGGTCACGAATTGGTCGAGTCAAGTGGTCAAAGGAGTCAGAGCTGGAGCTGGAGTTGTCACCAGGCTCCCTGCGCACTATCTGCTTAGGAGGCATCCTCCCTGGAGAGGACCACACAGAGTGACTGTAAATAGGTTGTCTGGCACATTTGTCAACAAATCAGTACATTAAAAATGAACAAAGATACTCATTCATTCTCCATTTCTATTCCACATAACTTCCTACCAGGGTGGATGTTAGTTGGCATGTCCATGGGAGGACGTCCTGACATCATGCGGGGGTCCATGTAGGACTGCATCATGAGCCAACGGGGGTCGAACCCCATGGAGGCCAGGTGCTGGTGGTGGGGGCCCATTGGTTGATACATGGAGCGGTGTTGCTGCTGTTGGGTAGCTGGAAGTCCGCTACCACCTGATGGGGACACTGAGCCCCCACTCTGCTGCTGCTGCTGTTGTTGCCATTGTTGCTGCTTCATTTGCTCCTAGAAGACCAATAAGGAATAGTGACAAAGAAATTGTAGGATCAATAAAGCTAATTTTGTTTTAATAATAATTTCATTGTACACACACACACAAAATAGTATGAACATTACGCTATCGTATAACATATCAATTACAAATCATTGATCATTCATGGTTTCTGTAACGTAAGCGGGCAACCAGGTAAGAGGTTTTATATATGCAAAGGATTTCTATAAAATACAGACCAGGTGTCTAATTGAGACTTGCATTTATTTGTCAAAACGTGAAGCCACACCAGGCTAGTAAAAAAGGGACCTGCATCTAATTGAGAGCCTGCAAAATCCCAGCCATTATTTACTCAAGAAGCCAGACGTGGACATCCTTACCTGCTGTCTGAGGAAACGAGGTGGCAAAGACTTTTGAAACTGTTTGGAATAGCCTGAGGTGAGAGAGGGACGCATAGCAGCTGCTGCTTCTCCTTCCAGCTGTGGTGGTGCCACAGGGACTTCCTCACCGCTGGGGGGGTCCATGTGAGGCAGAGACAGGTGGGGCTCATCCACTGCAGGAAAACAAAATCAACAGCATTGGCATCTATGACTGAAAGAATGGCAGTCAGTTGCAATTATACAAAGACCATTTATATGCAACTTTTAAAAAAGGCTCTTTGATAACTCACCTCTGTTGTCCTCTATGTTGAAATAGTCTCGTATAGGCACTGTTGTCGTCTTGTCAGGCTGATTCTCCTCCATCAGGGGCCCGACCTCAACCAAGGAGCTTTCTCCCTCGCTGTGAGGCTCTGGCGCTATGGTCACAGGTCTCTGGACAGGGGGGCTGGGCTGAGGAGGCAAGTGAACCTCCTCCTCCTCCACACTTGGTTCTACTCGCTCTCGTTCTCGCTCCATCCTCTCCCCGTCTAGATCCACCATCTCAGGTAGAGGAGTTTGCATGATCGGGGCCTGTGATTGTGAAACTGGGATCGAAGGTACGGGACTGGATACAGGAGCAGGAGCTGACAAGGAGGCTTCCTCATGAGCAACTCCTGCATCATCGTTGGTGGGCTGAGCAGGGGCCAATTTGCCCTCAGTTGTCTGCCGGTGTTTTTCATTGAGACGTTTAAGTTTTTCAGCACAAGCAGCAAGCCGCTGTTCTTCCATCCGCCGTTCCTCTTCCTCTCTCCTCCGTCTCGCTCGTTCTACAGCTTCAGAAACTTCTGCAGGCTTCTTGCGTTTCTGTCGCCAGGCCTCAGAGTCCTCCTCGGCACCAGGTGGTGCTGCAGCCTGTGGTTTGCTTCCACGTGGAGCTCCACCACCAACAGGACGACTGCCGCCCTGGAGAAGAGAGAAATTAGTAAAGATACAGACTTAGTGCCTTGCTGTTAAAATAAACAGTGCACACATAATGAGAGGCTTGTGTAATGCATATTCAGCTTTACCTGGTAGTCC